>NW_028317892.1:11900000-12532083 GCF_062004578.1 Staurois parvus | reverse complement strand
AAATGACCGAAGGACCTAGAGACATGTCAGGGCCCTGCAAAGGATGCGATGTCATTGGTCATCCTAGCAACTTGTTTCGGGGTGTGGCCCTTTTCTCAAGTGAACCAGCAGGACTTATTTTTCTGACTAAAGTTCCAATTTAAAACTGGAGAGAAAAAAAAAAGTGCCTTGACTATCCTTGCACTGCACTAGAAGGTAAGTGGAGTCAGGTGGAGCCAAAGTACTGCTGCTGCAGCAACAACTAACAATTTGCATACTTTATGCCTATCTAACCTAATACGCACAAAGTTGCCTAAAAATGAACAGTAGAAGACAGTAAACTAGAAGCTGTGTATTACATTTGTTTTCACTCTAGATGACATTGACATAATACACTAGAGCCTACGCTTCCCTTCCATACTTACTGCTACTGTAGATAATACAGCAGACATTAGCATCTAATACAATAAGAACACAACAAATGAGTTGTGTCGCTTAAAAGCAAGAATGCATTCCCACTTCGGGCTAGTTCACACCAGACGCAGTTGAATGAATTTTTTTTCTGCATCAAAAATGCATGCACAGGGTTTTTGATGTACTCCAATAGCCCTACTTCACACCTATGCAGTCAGTTCCATTCAGTTTCCGGTGCAGAAAAAAAAATAATGTATCCAGAACACATCTGAAGTGTGTGTTTGTGGTGTGAACTGGCCCACAGAGTGCAATACAACTACATACATTATACTAGCTGCAGAGGAATTCCCAAGTCTTGGGATTCACTGTGTACAGGTATGAAGGGGGCTCTCTGCAGATAACATTTCCATCCAGATAAAGCAAGATGCGGTTACAGGTTACTTGTAGTGATCACACTGCACAGACTCTAGTCTGGGCAACATACCAACTGCTGAAGAGGATTTCTTGGGTTTCATGATTCAGGGCAGGCTCTGCATATAACCCTTTCCAATCCAGAAACTAGCTCTACAGAAGTTGTGTGCCATGTATATCTGTCTAGGTCAGTCAGTGGGACTTGTGGGGGGGGGGCTGGGTGTCCACAGACAGGAAGTCTGCCAGCTGCAATGCTCTTTAATAGAAATTCAAAGGCATACAGGCTGGAGTGTGAGAAATTTAACCACTTTACCACAGTACATTTTTGAACAGCAAAGTGGAAGAAGATTATTTTTGTAGAGCCATTTATAAAATCACCCTCAAGCGGCAAGTGCACCTGTTAATGGCTGTGAACCAAGACAACATTGTGTGGCTCGGTTCACAGATACAGTATACAGAGTTGACTCAAGCGGGTACGTACCATGTGAACACTGTTATGACCACAGTAATCACAAATGAACAGTGTAGTGTTTACATTGGAGAGCCCACACCCTCCCTTTACAACGTAGAAAGGAGGAACTAATGAATGAAGGCCTCATTCATTCAGTACTTCCAGAGCAGCAGATGTTCAAGGTTGTGGGATTGAGCCCCCCCTGTATATACTATATTGTCAAAAGTACTGGGACACCCCTCCATATCATTAGATCTATGGCCACAGGTATATAAAATCAAGCAGCTAAGCATACAGACTGCTTCCACAAACATTTGGGAATGAATGGATTGCTCTCAAGAGCTCAGTGAATTCAAGTGTGGTACCGTGATAGGTTGTCACCTGTGCAAGAAGTTGATCCATTAACCTTCCTTGCTACTAAATATTCCACAGTCAACTGTTAGTGGTATTATAACAAAGTGGAAGCAACTGGGAACAACAGCAACTCAGCCACAAAGTGGTGGGCGATGTAAAATTGGCAGGGTCAGCGCATGCTGAAGCACACAGTGAGCAGAAGTCGCCAACTGTCTTCTAAAGACCTCCAAACTTCAGATTAGCACAACACTGTGGGGAGAGCTTCATAGAATGTGTTTCCATGGCCGCGCAGCTGCATCCAAGCCTTAAATCACCAAGTGCAATGCAAAGCGTCAGTGCAATGCAATGCAGTGGTGTAAAGCACACCGCCACTGTACTCTAGAGCAGTAGGGACGTGTTCTCTGGAGTGACCTATCATGCTTCTCTGTCTGGCCTTCCACTGGATGTGTCTGGGTTTGGTGGCTGTCAGAACAATACTTGCCCGACTGCATTGTGCCAAGTGTAAAATTTGGAGTAGGGGGATTATGGTGTGGGGTTGTTTTTCAGGGGTTGGGCTTGGTCCCTTAACTCCAGTGAAGGGAACTCTTAATTGTGTCAGCATACCAAGACATTTTGAACAATTTCATGCTCCCAACTTTATGGGAACAGTTTGGGGATGGCCCCTTCCTGTTCCAACATGACTGTGCACCAGTGCACAAAGCAAGGTCCATAAAGAAATGGATGAGCAAGTTTAGGGTGGAAGAACTTGACTGGCCTGCACCGAGTCCTGACCTCAACCCGATAGAACACCTTTGGGATGAATTCGAGTGGAGACTGCGAGCCAGGCCTTCTCGTCTGACATCAGTGCTTGACCTCAAAAAAATGCGCTTCTGTAAGTAGTCAAACATTCCCATAGACACACTCCTAAACCTTGTGGACGGCCTTCCCAGAAGAGTTGAAGCTGTCATAGCTGCAAAAGGCGGGGCCAACTCAATACTGAACCCTATGGGCTAAGACTGGGATGCCATAAAACTTCATGTGCATATAAAGGCAGGCATCCCAATACTTTTGGCAATATAATGCATTTCAGCCATATCCTGACTCTGCAGTGACCTACAGTATTTCACAGAAGTGAGTACCCCCCTCACATTTTTGTATTTTATTATATCTTTTCATGTGACCACACTGAAGAAATGACACTTTGCTACAATGTAAAGTAGTGAGTGTAGAGCTTGTATAACACTGTAAACTTTGCTGTCCCCTCAAAATAATTCAACACAGCCATTAATGTCTAAACCACTGGCAACAAAAGTAAGTACACCCCCCAGTGAAAATGTCCAAATTGGGCCTAATTAGCCATTTTCCGTCCCTGGTGTCATATGACTCGTTAGTATTACCACTCGTTAATGTGATAAGGACTCAGGTGTGAATGGGGAACAGGTGGGTTAAATTTGGTGTTATCGCTCTAACTCGATCATACTGGTCACTGTAAGTTCAACATTGCACCTCACGGCAAAGATCTCTCTGAGGGTCTGAAAAAAAGAATTGTTCCTCTTCATAAAGATGGCCTAGTCTATAAGAAGACTGCCAAGACCCTGAAACTGAGCTGCAGCACAGTGGCCAAGACCATACAGCGGTTTAACAGGACAGGTTCCACTCAGAACAGGCCTCGCCATGGTCGACCAAAGAAGTTGAGTGCACGTGCTCAGCATCATATTATTAAGGTTTTCTTTGGGAAATAGATGTATGAGTGCTGCCAGCATTGCTGCAGAGGTTGAAGGGGTGGGGGTGGGGTCAGCCTGTCAGTGCTCAGACCATACGCCTCACACTGCATCAAATTGGTCTGCATGGCTGTCGTCCCAGAAGGAAGTCTCTTCTAAAGATGATGCACAAGAAAACCCGCAAACAGTTTGCTGAAGACAATCAGACTAAGGACATGGATTACTGGAACCATGTCATGTGGTCTAATGAGCCCAAGATAACCTTATTTGGGTCAGATGGTGTCAAGCGTGTGTGGCGGCAACCAGGTGAGGAGTACAAAGATAAGTGTGTCTTGCCTACAGTCAAGCATGGTGGTGGGAGTGTCATGGTCTGGGGCTGCATGAGTGCTGACGGCACTGGGGAGCTACAGTTCATTGAGGGAACCATGAATGCCAACATGTACTGTGACATACTGAAGCAGAGCATGATATCCTCCCTTCGGAGGGCAGGGCAGTATTCCAACATAACGACCCCAAACACACCTCCAAGATGACCACTGCCTTGCTAAAGAAGCTGAGGGTAAAGGTGATGGACTGGCCAAGCATGTCTGCAGACCTAAACCCTATTGAGCATCTGTGGGACATCCTCAAATGGGAGGTAGAGGAGTGCAAGGTCTCTAACATCCACCAGCTCCGTGATGTTGTCATGGAGGAGTGGAAGAGGACTCCAGTGGCAACCTGTAAAGCTCTGGTGAACTCCATGCCCAAGAGGGTTAAGGCAGTGCTGGAAAATAATGGTAGCCACACAAAATATTGACACTTTGGGCCCTGTTTGGACATTTTCACTTAGGGATGTACTCACTTTTTTGCCGGCGGTTTAGACATTAATGGCTGTGTGTTGAGTTATTTTGAGGGAACAGCAAATTTACACTGTTATACAAACTGTACACTCACTACTTTACATTGTAGCAAAGTGTTATCTCTTCAGTGTTATCACATGAAAAGATAGAATAAAATATTTACAAAAATGTGAGGGGCGAACTCCCTTCTGTGAGATACTGTATACAGAATGTATTTCAATTGTTTATCCTTTTGCTCAGTACAAAATAAAATCAGGAAATCACAAGAAAAAAAGGGGTACTAAAAGGACAGGAAGAAACATCAGTCTACAAATCTGTAGTATAGAAAAATATTCTTCTGTATTTCTTTAGATGGACAAGTTCATTGGTCATCCCATTGTGGTCATAGGCAATAGCTGCTGGCTGCAGGTGTCAGTGAGGGAGAGTTCTGAGCAAGTTTGAACTCTCTGGCAACTGAGGCATTTGTTATTGAACCCCTGCAGCACCCTCAGACAAGTGGAAACCCTAAACCTAGTGTGGGAACAGGAGTCTGATTAAATCAGGCACAAAGTCAGAATGTATACACCTTTGTGGGGCAGTTTTTGAGTGGACAAGAGAGAAATCAAGTCATAAGAATGTGTTTCAGGAAAACTAGTTACATATGTACTACTTTGACAAATCATATGGTTCAATATAATGGGCTACTAAAGCCAGGTTGGAAAGGACTGAGTTGAACACACTGCCCTAGTCTTGCTGCAGGCCACCCAGGTTGGAACCACCGCTGTTGAGGAGCAGATGAGCCACATATGGTACCGAGCGTAACTACTGCACTAGAGGAGCAGTGAGAGACGGAGAAGAAGTTCTTGGAGTTCTTACGTGCCGGTGAAGCCTGCAAAAACAAATTCTACTGACTCAATGCTTAAGCATAGAGTCCACAGGTTCTGGAGAGTGTGTGAACACTCGAGGGGGGGCACAGCACAAGAGATTGATGCATGTGAAGCAGTGGAGATTTGGCACATCAGCACAAGTATTTGGAAGATTGCACAAAATTCTATTTAAGCACTAGCACTTTGTTACAAAGATTGCATAAAAGCACTTTAATGTTCATTATGATGTTTAACCGCATGCCGCCCAGCCACTGTAGATATACGGTGGCAGGGCGGCACTCGCAGGCAAAACCACGTTTTAAAACGTGTTTTGTAAACAAATAGGGGGCGCGCGTGAGGCACGCCGCCGCCCTATCTGTCCCGCCGATCACCGCCGCAGATGTGAGTCGCCGGTTCACAGCCGTTCCTTAGCGGCTGTTTCCTGGCGATCGGCGGCAAACAGTGACAGACAGCACAGCTGCAGTAGCTGAGCTGTCTGTCACTTCCCTGTCAGCTCGAGGATGAGCTGATTGAGAAAGAACAGTTTCTCTTTCTCGATCAGCCTTGTCCCGTCCAGTACACACCCCGCCCCCTAGTAAAACACTCCCCTCACTCTTATAACCCTTCCCTGCAAAATAAAGTTAACCCCTTCCTCCCCATTGCCATTAGTACAGTGTCAGTGTTTTTTTTTTTTGCACTGATCACTGTATTAGTGTTTTTGGGGATGTCAGTGACCCCAAGTCAGTACCCCCCAATGTCAGAATGTCCGCTGCAGTCCCGCCATAAGTCGCTGGTCGCTGCTATAAGTCCCTGATCGCCGCCATAATTCACTGATCGCCGCCATTATTAGTATAAAAAAAAAACTAAAAATCCCAGTATCTTTCCCGCCATTTGTAAACGCTATAACTTTCACGTAAACCAATTAATTTACACGTATTGGGGGTTTTTTTTTAGCAAAGACCTGTCGCAGAATGCATTTTGGCAGAAATTTATGACTAAGTTTGAATTTTGCATTTTTTTTTTACTGGACATGTTTTATAGCAAAAAGTCCAAAATATTGTTTTTTTTTTCTTCAAAATTGTCAGCCTTTTTTTTTTTATAGCGCAAAAAATAAAAACCGCACAGGTGATCAAATACCATCGAAAGAAAGCTCAATTTGTGAGGAAAAAAAGGATGTAAATTTCATTTATGTACCATATTGCATGACCGCGCAATTGTCCGTTAAACTAGCGCAGTGCTGTATAGCAGAAAAATGGCGTAAATTGCAGTATTTATACCATAGTTTGTAGACACTATAACTTCCACACAAAGCAATCAATATACACTTATTGGGATTTTATTTACCAAAAACATGTAGCAGAATACATTTTGGCCTAAATTTATAACCAACTTTGAGTTTACTATATATTTTTTATAGCTGAAAGTAAAAAATATTGTTTTTCTTCAAAATTTTTGGCCTTTTTTGTTTATAGCGTGAAAAATAAAAAGCGCACAGGTGATCAAATTACACCGAAAGAAAGCTCTATTTGTGTGAAAAAAAGGACGTAAATTTCGTTTGGGTGCAGCATTGCATGACCGCGCAATTATCAGTTGAATTAGTGCAGCGCCGAGTAGCAAAAAGAGGCCTGGTCATTAAGGGGGGTAAATCCTCTGGAGCTCAAGTGGTTAAATAATGATTTATTGGAGGATTGCATAGGACAGTGCTGTGAGTTTAGATCTATTTAGTTTCAGGGTTCTAAAACCTTAGAATAGCAGTCCAGTGTTAAAGACACATAGCACTTATACAGCATAATCATTTTTTTCTATATCTGAGTGCGGGTTAGTAGTGAATACAATAGCTGATGGTGGTATCTGATCTCATAAAGCAGTTCAAAGCTTTGAAGATTTTGTCTCCAGAAAAGGTCCTGCTTTTGCACACCTAAAAAATGGTTGATAAAACAGCAGATCTGTATGTAACATTTAATTCTTAGGATTGACTGCACTCAGTGGTTCTATCCAAACAACAGAGGTATACCGCTCAGGCAAACAATCCAGATCAATCCACAACAGGCGCAGGCTCTGGCTCGCCACCACACACGATGCAACAGAAAGAAGGGTCAGCCGCACACCGGAGGATAGATGAATATAGTGTGTATTTATTGATCCATGGGACACACAAAACACCAGGACATGAATACAGGACCTGTTAACGCGTTTCACACGATCTCGTGCTTAATCATAATTGTGTGTCCCATGGATCGATAAATACACACTATATTCGTCTATCCTCCGGTGTGCGGCTGACCCTTCTTCCTGTTACTCAGTGGTTCTATCCGAAGGCCCAAACACCAGCACTTTGTCCTATAGTGGCTGGTGAAATTTGAAAGTTTTTAGGTAAATAAAAAGATGCTTTTAATAACCAAAGCATGATCAACAACAATATATTCTTGTGGAAACCACACTTACAATTCGTGCCATCTATTTTAGTTATGGAGTGAATGATTTTGAGAATCACATTTCATTTTGTGCTTTATTCATCTAAGAGCACATAATACTATTTGCTGAAACCAGTAATGAGATGAAAGGATATCAGTCAACAGTTTGCTTACTTGCACAGGGGGGTGCTCTTTGCAGTTTCAGTTGAGAAATTATTTCCTACATAACTTAGTCTGTCTGTTTCTGCTGCCTGAGGGAAAAAAAAAAAAAAAAAAAAAAAGCAAAATGACAAAATTAAAATAAATATCACAAGATTAGTACATTCTGATTTTTATCAAGCACAGCTTCAGAGTGCCAAAATATGGGCTATCATTCACTTTCAGGTGCCCCTCATGTTGCTTCATTTACAAATACTACTACTTAGTGTGTTACTACCTGTAGATGGCCAGACCAAGGGGAAAATGGAAGAGATCTCTTCCATGGGTACAATTAGGTTAGGGCCAGCTTGGAAGTTGCACTGCAGATCAAAGCATTGACTTCTTAATGACCAAAGCCTTCTTGCTGAACAAAGCCTTTTTAATCAGGCTTCAACACAGAATTCTTTATAGAAGTAAACAAATAATCTGTTAATTAGTGAAGTATATAGTGCCCTCTATGGCTAGTATTTATCCATACAATGTTGAGATAGGAGTTGTAATCAAAGTGGAACTCAAATCAATTCAAATCAATGTGGAAAATGAAAAAGTTTTCTCATAGCTTTGATTATAGTGGGGAGGGTTAGAGCCCCTACCATGTTTTTGCTGTCTGTATCCTTGTTGGGAAGGAAGTCTCACTTCCTGTTCCAGTAGTCAAGACATGCAAGAAAAATATGCCTTAATGTGACATGTGCTTTGCTATGCAGGGTAACTAGGCAGGTTACAACCTTCCTTTCTCTCCCCTGCCACTTTCTTGGGCTGCAGGCAATGAAGCGTGACTCTCCTTTTTTCAACATGGCGGGGCTGGGGCTTGGTGGTTAGCTGCTTAGGCACTCAACACTAATACACATGGCATCCTACTTTCTCTCCCAGCAGTAAACGGCCAAAGCACAGATGAACTTTAAAAATGCTACATTTTTAGGTGTCCACACACCATCATACCAAAATTTTTTGCCTTTTTGTTTCTGGGGTTTTGTCATCTTCATTCCTATACAAAGTGAAACGTACATCCTTGGGGGTCTGAATATTTCCATTGGCAAACTGAACTGGGGGAAAAAAAAAAAAAAAGACAGATAAACACAGAGAAATAATAATTAAATAAAAGTGAAGGTAACTTAAGTATTTGTTTCTCATAAGTTTAAAATGAATATGGACGACTTTAGCCATAGTGTGCAATAATACTGCTAATGGAAAATAACATGGTGGTAGGTCTAATTTGTTTATGTTAAGCGATAATAATGCAACAGTTTATCATGCACAGAATTTCAAACACATTATCCATTTTTTTTATTGGGGGGGGGGGGGGATATAAATGATGAGGTGTCAATACTTAAAATGACCTTACATTTTCCATAGCTGATGCTTTAAAAGCGCTGAAGTTGCACAATTTCAAAGACGCATCTCAGTGCGACTTCGAGGTGTGACTTGACAGACATCTGTGTGAATTCTTGCACAGATGTCTATGCAAGTCGCACGTGAAATCACAAAAAAATAGTGCAGGAACTACTTTCAAAATCTGTGCGACACACAGTGTCGGAGTCCCACCAATTTGAACAGTTCCTTTGCCAACAATAGGTTGCGATTCTGAAACGGTCAAATCAAATGACAAGACACACCTGTGTGAACCAGGGCTTATAGGTCAACAGTTTAGAGCTAACCATGAGCAATGGCTCAAGAATTATTACGCTCACTCCAGCATGCACCGCAATATGTTACATGTGTAGCGCAACTGACATTTTTGAATGACAATTGCTCAGTTATGCAACACTGCCCAAATGAAAATTTTTTTTTTGTTTTGTTTTTTTTTTTTACATAAATATAGCTTTTTGCTAAATAAAAAAAAAAAAAAAAAAAAAAAAAAAAAAAGACTGAAAATTTTTATAAAAAAGGGAATTTTTCTTCATTTGTTATAAAATGTTGCAAATAAAGAATCCTTAGTCTAAATTTAGAATACATTTTGGCCTAAATTTATATTGGTAAAAATAACCCAAAAGAGTGTATATGATTTAGTCTGTAGGGAAGTTATAGAGTGCACAAATACAGGGATGTTCGATTCCTTTTGCCCAGCACATGTAGTGTCGGGCAGGTAGTTATTTTCTACCTTTAGCCCTGCTGTGGGCAAGCAGCGGGCTCATCTATCAGGTGGAAGCACTGCCTCCCGATTGCCTCCACACAGTGCCAGCCTCCCCCACCCCGCATGAGGTCTCGAGCGCCGCTTGCCCATCTACGGGCCCAGGTCCAGCTCACCGCCGTCGGCTACAGGGGAGGAAGGAGAGCGGACACGTCCACTCCCCTCCCCTTCTTGTCCTGACGTCAGAAGTGACGTTGAGAGATTCCCAGCCATGAAAGAATGTAATGCGGTGCCACGTGCACTGCATTACATTTGGTGGAGGACAGGGGAGATATACAGGGTCTTTCAGACCCTGGATGCCTCAAAGAGAACCTGTTGCCAAAATATCCCAAAAAAATCATCATATAGGGGACTTTGTCCCCTATGATGATAAAAAAAAAAAATATTTTTTTATTGTAAAAAAATGAAAGTTACACCCAAGCATATACCATCCCCCCCTCAAAAAAAAATTGAAGCCCTTCACATATACACAAGTGCAAACATAAATGCACACGCTGGGGTGCCTATGCATTTAAACGTCAACTGCGATACACATCACATGTCGCCACGTGTGCCAGAACGAGAGCAATAATTCAAGCACCAGACCACCTCTGTAATGCTAAACTGATGACCTATAAGGAGTTTAAAAAGTGTCGACCTATAGAAAATATAGGGTACTGAAGTTCGTCACCATTTCACGAGCACACACAAATTTAAGGTTTGACAAGTTGGATATCTATTTACTCGCTGCAACCTCATCTTTTATATTTTACAATAAAAAAGGGTAATTTATTGCTCTTTTTGTGCCCTAAAATTAACTTACTTGAATTTTTTACTGAAATTTTTGGAAAGTAGACATCCCAAGGGATTTAACAAGGTACATGGTGAGTTTTTTGAAGTTGTCATTTTTTCTGTTACAATTTTTTTGAATATGAAGTTACCAGTGCAGTTCAGTATCATAACTGGTGTGGCAGTGATCAGGGACACTGGCTGGTGACAGTATGTAAAAAAAAAAAAAAACAAAAAAAAAAACACACCACAATAATACTTAACGAACGGAATACATTTTTTTTTTTTTTTGCAGCACACTTTAAATCATATACTGTGCTGTGTTGCACTGCAGGTGTACTGGGGTGCCATTTAAAATGAATTCTACATTACTAATAAAATTGGGTTTCAGTCCTCTTCTGATAGTTTAGAAACCCCTACTTTGTTAAAGCTGGCCATTCAGTGTTCGATTTTTGCTCAAATCGTCACATGAAAATTTTGAAAAATTGCTTTTCAGAATACTCATTCTTGCAACAGTGTCAGCTAATTCTGGTCAAAAGCCCTAAAAATATCGTCACCATTCTTAGAAACTGGAACCAAGGCTCCAAAAACGAATATTTAAGATCAAAATTCTACTGTGTATGGTCAACTTTATATAAGTGCCAGTGTCAACAGGCAAATTTTGACTGCCTCAGAACTGCTTCTTTGCACATAAGAGCTGAAGCAGGTCAAATGCAAGTCAACTGCACCTACAATAACTTTTGAATGACTTTAGAAACTTCCAAACTGACATCAAAAGCATGCAGCATTTGCCAATCAAAACCAACAAACACTCTAAAAATGCTGGCAGGCTGCCAAGTCTCTCCTTTATAGAAAATAAAGGAGGTGTAGCAGTGTTTTCAGTGACTCTGTTGTAACCACTGAAGATGAATTTCTCCACAATGCCTACAGCTTATAGGATTTGTTTTAAAGTGCCCTGTTTGTTCTGAGTATGTAAATATTTTAAGTGCATAGTCTGGGTACAGGTTCATTTTAAAATAATACTGATTATGTTTAACGTTATCCCGTCTGAAGGGTTAACTGGTTACCTGCAGTGGCACCATGCAAAGAATTTCCACCAAGTGCCACTCCCTTACATTCCTAGGGGTCCATCATGATTATGAGCTGCCTCACTGGCCAATAAGAACTTGCAGGAGGTGGGAGGAGTAGACAAGCTTCAGCACTTTGAGAAAGGGGTTAAAAAGAGAAAAAAAAAATCTGCTTTTACAGGCATTTTGGCATTTTTTTTTCAGCCCGTAAAAGCACCTCTAGGTTAGCCTATATGTCCATAAAAAATTAAACCACCAAAGGCGTGTTCAGGAGAGAAGCTGAAGAGCAGGAAGAATGCTGAATGTGCATAGAGACATTTAAGTGCGTTCGAGCGTCGCTGCATTTCAACTAGTACTGCAGCATCAACTGCTTTCTAATTTTATATTTTAATAAGCTTTTTTTTTTTTGTTAAACAGAAGTTTTGTCAGAGTAGAAAACAATGTGGAAATAGGCAGACCTGTTCCAAACAGCATGCAGTGCCTATTTCTCAACTTTTACCCATTTTAGTTTTAAGTAAAGCAACTGTTCTTTGCCACCATCTTCAGAGGTAAGGTCAGTGGTGGAGGGAGTTGCCAAAGGGCCCCAGTAAAAGACCAAATTTGGACCTCCCTTTAACTATTGGCAAAGTGAAAAAAATATGTATTTGTGTTGTTACATATGTAATGTGTTATCGATCTCGTCGTGGTAGTGATGCTCACAACGCCTGTCTGACCCACATCTTCTATAAAGTTCCAAAGGTCTCTTTGACATCAGTACAATAGGCAGAATTATTTCTCATTACTCATTAAGACATGTCATATTTCCCTAATGTAATTTATCTTTTGTCTGAATTGGGGAGGAAAACTGGGCTTATGGTACGTAATGCTGTCATTGCCTGTTTGTTGTGCTGCACTGAGCAATGATTTTGTACCATGGGCCCTGGTCTCTTTTCAAGAATTGAAATTAAATTGAAAGAATTCCAGGTATAGATATTTTATACATAGTTACATTGATCCAATGTAATTATGTATATACCAGTAGACACTACAACGCCAGTGATCTTCAATTGCTTCTGGGTCCAGTGCGGAGTAACTGCCCTTCTGTATTTAGAACACAGGAGATCAGCCCCTTGCCATCAGCACCATTTGCAGAATGCTCTGCATTTTATGAATGAATGCAAAGTGTTCCATGATTGGATGGGATGGAGAGGTGATGTCACCCTCTCCACCTTGTCTAATCAGAGAACACTTTGAATTAATTCAGAAAATTCAAAGCATTCTCTGAACAGAACCTGACCCAAGAACCTAAACGTGGTAGGTAAACACAGCTAAATTGACATTTTTAACCTACATTTTCTAGCAGTTAGTTTCCAGCGTTCAGAAAAGTTTTTCAAATGCCCTGTGTAAGAGCCCTTAGTTTCTTTCCCCGAGTTAAAAGAAACAAAAGTTTCCTTTTAGTTTATTTCGCAAGATAAAAGAAACAGTTTCCTTTAGCTCCAGAAAAAAACCAAAATACCAATAAGTGTGTATTGATTTTAGACGCCAAAACTTTTGTGCACATGTTCTTAGCTGCAAAAAGATGAGCATTTATTATATGACTGCTCACTGCCACCCCAGGATCTCAGGCTAGTGGTGTGCTGTAAGGGACAATTCTCAGATCACTTCCGCATCATCCTATAGCAGAAATACTGCTACAGCGTGGCACGGGTGTGCAAAATCACGTATATATACACATGATTTTGTAGTTCCATTTACAGCCTTGGCTGTAAATCACCCGGGGGGGGGGGGGGGGGGGGGAGAACTGTGTATAAACAACACTGATTTCTCCCGTCAAATCCTGCACACTGCTTTGTATGGCTTTACACAGCAGAGCCATACAATGCAGTGTGCTTACAGTGTGAAGCACACACACAGCGAAGCAGCACACAGTCAACCCTTTGATCGCTCCAGATGTTAATCCCTTCCTGCCCAGTGACATTAGTACAGTGTCAGTGCTTTTTATTCGCACTGATCGGTGCATTAGTTTCACTTGGGATGTTAGTGACACCAAGTACTTTCCCCCCCAGTGTCAGAATGCCCGCCGCAGACCCGCTATAAGTCGCTGATTGCCGCCATTACTAGCAAAAAAAAAAAACCACCAGTATCTATACCGCCATTTGTAAATGCTATAACTTTCACGTAAACCAATTAATTTACATGTATTTGGATTTTTTTTTAAGCAAAGATATGTCGCAGAACACATTTTTGCCTAAATTTATGAAGAAATTTGATTTTTAAAATGTATTTACTGGACACGTTTAACTGGTTCCCAACCGCACTATAGCCAAAGGACAGATACAGCGTGGTTGTGTAATCCTGGAACGACGTCCATGAACGTCATTCCAAGACATGCCCCCCTGAATGCCCCCAGCGGCACGCACCTGGCCTCGCCGGTGATCGCTGTATCCTATGGACACAGCTGATCATGTAGTACAGTGTCCAATGACACAGCGATTACCGGGTAAATACAGTTGCTGGTTATCGGCTGCACTTTCCTCACGTTGTCACAGCATGAGGAAAGTACTGCTGAGAACTGGCGATTGTCAGCGAAGGGATCAGCACTGATGATCAGTGCCCAGCATTGCCCCCCTCCTGTACCCATCAGTGCCACCCAACTGTGGCCGGCAGTGCCACCCAACTGTGCCCCTTAGCAGTGCCAGCTACCTGTGCCACTCAGCAGTGCCGCCCATCAATGCTGCCCAGTAGTGCAGCCTCATCAATGCACATCAGTGAAGGAGAAAAATTACCAGTTTGCAAAATTTTATAATAGAAACGAAAAACTTTTTTTTTCCCAAATTCTTTGCTTTTTTTTTTTGATTATAGCACAAAAAAAAAAAATCACACACACAGCAGTGAGTAAATACAACCAAAAGAAAGCTCTATTTGTGTGAAAAAAAAAAATTACAGTGTTGCATGACCACGCAATTGTCATTCAAAATGTGACAGCACTGAAAGCTGAAAATTGGCCTGGACAGGAAGGGATATAAGTGCCCAGTAAGCAAGTGGTTAATAGCAAAACGTCACAAATACTGTTTATTTTTTTGTTTGCGCTTTTCATTGTTTGTGTTATAAACAGAGGCGATCAAATACCACTGAAAGAAAGCTCTATTCACGGGGAAAAAAAAAAAAAAAAAAAAAAAAGAACACGAGTTTCATTTATGTAGTGTTGCATGACCGGGCAATTGTTAAAGTAACGTAGCGCAAAAAAAAATGGCCTGATCAAGAAGGGGGGGGGGGGTGGGGTAAATCCTCAGGAGGGAAAGTGGTTATGTTTGGATCACCATGTGGCCAACATAAACACAAACTCAAATACTGAACTACACTGCAAGGATTTCCTCATCACATCATTGTCATAGAATAAGATTGGCCCAACATAAAAAAAAACAGCAGTTGATGACAAGCTGATAAAAATACCATCACAATAGTAGCCATAATATACAATGTATCAATCCAAGCCGGTCCTGTGGAAGTAGCCTGTACTGCCTTCATATCACACTGTAACCAGTATAAAGTACAATGTGCCCCTAGCAGCACCGGATCATGTATAAGCAGAGCTGCCTCCTTCCACTGACACTGCTTTGTAATGGATATTGTTGTGTCTTACCGAGTAGAGCTGCCTGCTCCGGGTCCCCCCTGTACTCCCATACTGCCTTAGCAGCCATGTGTACTTCTCACACATGCGCAGTGCTCAGCACTTCCTAGGAAGCCGAGGGGAGAAGAACCGGTTGCAACCAACCAATGGAATGCCAGTTACCAGCAAGAGGCATCTTCCCATCCGAGGAATATCACACAGCGCCACCTAGTGCTTGATAAAGTGTACAGCATTTCCAAAGAAGGTTAGGTTCACACCTATGCAGTTTGATTTGATCACTTTCTGCAGTGCTTTCTGAGGTGCGTTTTTGCACACGCGCTTTTTTTGCCTTTTTTTTGCCAAATTTGTTGTTGGACAGATTACAAAACGCAAAAACGCACTACCTGCTTTTCCGCCTGGTTCACATATCGGCGTTCCTGCGGTCCACGTTTTGCACGGGCACAAGAACCCATTCATTTCAATGGACTCCCGTGCCTCGGGACACGCAGGGAAGAAGTCCTTGCACTTTTGAAAACGCAGCGGGAATCTTGGTTTCCAGTACGGTTGCGATTTCTAGTGCGGGGGCGGCATGCCGTTAGAATTAATGGCACTCACCCGCGGAGCTGCATTCTTCTGTGCGGGTGGTGTGGCTGCACAGATTTACGTGCAGATCCGCAGCAGCACCACCTGCACATATGTGAACATAGCCTTCTGCAGTGTCTCCATTGAAGTCTAAGAACCAAAAATGCCATCTGCTGCATGAAGCAGGGGCGGACTGACCATTTGGAAACTCGGGCACTGCCCGAGAGCCCGGGGTCAGTAGGGGGCCCCATGAGATGCCCCTGGTACCTTTTTAATAGGCTTCTTTGAGTTTGGGCAAGGACACAGGGGCCCCGTGATCCTCTATTGCCTGGGGGCCCCATGAGTTGTCAGTCCTCCCCTGGTATGAAGGCTAGGTTCACACCTATGCAGGTTGTGTTTGAGTAGTTTCTGCGTTTTGCGTTGCGTTTTTGATGCGTTTTGTGTTTTTCTTTTTTTTCTTGTTGCTAGGCAGATTTAAAACGCATCAAAAACATGGCAAAAATGCAGCAAAAACTCAATATATGCTTTTCTGCAGCGTTTCCATTGAAGTCTATAGAACCAAAAATGCAACTTTTTGCATTTACACCCCGGTCACACCAAAGCCGCTTTTGAAATTATGCAACTTACAGTGAAGTTGCACAATTTCAAAATCGGGTGACCTACCAATTTTCTTGCGATTTGCAAGACATCTGACACAGATGCACTACTTTAGAAATCGGTGCGGCTCCAACCAAGTCAGCACCACACCAATATCACCGCTCCAATAGCAGACAATAGGGTACGACTTGGCATACAATTTGCAAGTCGCTTGGCATGTAAATTGCATGCCAAATCACACCCGATGTGACCGGGGGCTTAAACAAGTCCCTGAGCCTGGGTTCACACTGATGCACTGTGAAATTCGCAGCGGTTTCTGTGCAAATTCCGCACCGCATCAGAATTGCACCTCGTTCATGCGAACCGCTGTGGGTGTGTATATTAACAACACCCCGAAATCGGTCCGCAAAACGCTGTGCGATGTGCAGAATCGGATTGCATAGGTGTGAATACCCGTGCAATCCGATTAAAGTGCGGACTAAAAAAAGGGTCCTGCACCTTTTTGGTGTGGATTCAGTGCAATTTGAGCCATACAAAATGTATGGCTCAAATCGCAATGCACAGAATTCGATGTTGACTTGCACAGGAATGCGGTGCGGTTCCTGTGCAAATAACATGCGATATACCGTACCACACAAGTGTGAACACAGGCTGACCCTTTCCAAAAAACACATGGGGTGAAAACGCACACGTGAACATGTCCCATAGGAAATCATGTTAAATGGACTGTACTGCATTTCTGCAAAATGCAAAATGCTGCAGAAAACGCTTACCTGTGAACCTAGGGTAAAAGCAGTCTGGTTGACACCAATGCAGTTTGCGTTTTGTCCTTTTTTGGTTTGGTTCACACGAATGTGTTTTTTATTGCTTTTTGCAGAAACGCACTACAGTCCATTTAACATGGTTTCCTGTGGGACACGTTCACATCTATGTGTTTATCAGCTGCTGCATTTTTGGAAAGGGTCAAGGACTTTTTTAGCCTGGGTTCACACTGATGCAGTGAGGAATTTGCGATTTCCGCACCGCATCATAATCGCACCCTATTCATTTGAACCATTGTAGGTGTGTATTTTATGTTAACGACACCCCAAAATCAGTTCGCAAAACACGGTGCAATGTGCAGAATCGGATCGCATGGGTGTTACCAATTCTGGTGCGGGCTAAAAAAGGGTCCTGCACTTTTCTGGAGCAGATGCAGTGCGATTTGAGCCATTCAAAATGTATGGCTCAAATTGCACCGTACACAAATCGCATGTGATTTGCTCAGGAATGTGGTGTGGTTCCTTAGCCAATCACATGCAATGTGCAGCACCTCATCAGTGTGAACCTGGGCTTAAACACAAAAAGCAGCATTTTTTCTACAATAGAGTTCAATGGCGCGTTTTTGCCACATTTTGCATTTGCCTTGTTATTCTGCCCAGCAACAAGAACATTTCCCCTTTAATGAAAAACCACCAAAAAAACTGTGAAAAAAACACAGTAAAAATGCAGCAAAAAAAAAGTGTGTAAAAAAAGTGAAAAGCAAAATGCATTGCAAAAACAGATCAAATGCAAACTGTATTGGTGTGGCGTTTTTGACGCGTTTTGCATTTTTTATACTTTTTTTCTGAGCCAACTTGTTGCTGGGCAGATTAAAAACGCAGAACATGCGC
This sequence comes from Staurois parvus, assembly GCF_062004578.1. Classification (NCBI taxonomy): domain Eukaryota; kingdom Metazoa; phylum Chordata; class Amphibia; order Anura; family Ranidae; genus Staurois; species Staurois parvus. The sequence continues at coordinate 12,514,095 of NW_028317892.1, read as the reverse complement.
CAAAAGCACATGACATGCGTTTTCTGCAGTATCTCCACTGAAGTGTATTGAACCAAAAATGCAACATTTTGCATTTAAAAAAGTCTCTGACCCTTTTAAAAATGCAAAGATGTGAATGTATCCCATAGAAAACCATGTTGGATGAACTGTAGTACGTTTGGGCAAAAGGCACTAAAAAACACATTGATGTTAACCAGGCCTAACACTGGGTTCACTCTGATGCAGGGGCAGACTGGCAACTCGGTGGTCCTTGCCCACACTCAAAGCACACCCAAAAAAGCCTATAAAAAAGGTACCAGGGGCATTTCATGGGGCCCCCTAATGACTCTGGGCCCTCGGGCAGTGCCTGAGTGATCGAATGGTCAGTCCGCCCCTGCTCTGATGCAATGTGGGAAGCGCAGCGAATCCTGTGCATCTTCTGCACCACATTGAAATTGCACAGTGTTTGTGTGATCTGCTGGGGGTGTCAATGTTAAATTAAGGACACCCTGAAACAGCTTGCAAAACACAGTGCAATTGCCAAAACTGGATCATCATGGTTGTGAACAACCATGTGATCCAATTCCGGTGCGGTAAAAAAAAAGGGTCCTGCCCCATTTTGGTGCAGAAGCGGTGCGATTTGAGCCATACAAAATTAATGTTCTAAAATTCCTGTGCGAATCACATGCAGGGTCTCCCACACCGCACATTTGTGAACCCAGGCTGACACATTTCAATGCAGTTTTTTGTGCTTTTTGCAGAAACACACAACAGTCCAATTAACATGGTTTCCTATGGGACACATTTTTCAGCTGCTGCGTTTTTGGAAAGGGTCAGGGACTTTTTTCAGCACAAAATGTTGAATTTTTGGTTCAATAGACTTCAATGGAGATGCTGCAGGAAAGTATGTAGTACGTTTTACTGATGCATTTTTCATTCGCGTTTTTTTAATCTGCCCAAAACAAATTGACCAAAAAAAAGCATTAATAAACACAAACCACGTAAAAAAATGTGTGGGAAATCATGCGTGCAAAACGCACAGCTAAAAGCACTGCACAAACGAATCAAAAGCAAACTACATAGGTGTGAACCAGGCCAAAATCGCACCAGTTGAAAATGCAGAGATGTGACCGTGACCCATAAGAAATCATATTAAATGAACTGTAGTGTGTTTCTGAAAAATGTGCCGCAAAACCCTTAGTTGTGAGCCTAGCCTAAGACCTGGTTCACAGCTATGCAGTTTGCCTTTGATCCGTTTCTGCAGTGCGTTTTGCGTTTTGACACAGGCGTTTTTTAACCTTTTTTATGTGTGTTTTTTTAGCCAATTTGTTGTTAAGCAGATTAAAAAACAAAACTTGGCAAAAAAAACTCACATGCTTTTCTGCAGCATCTCCATTGAAGTCTACTGAATCAAAAACACACCATTTTGCGTTTAAAAAAAATCCCTGACCCTTTTAAAAAATGCAGCGGCTGAAAACGTATCGATGTGAAAATGTTCCATAGGAAACCATGTTAAATGGACTGTAGTGCATTTCTGAAAAATGCAAAAAGCACTTACAAATGCATTGGTGTGAACCAGGCCTAAAGGCAAACCTTTTTTGGTTCATCTTGGAGAGTAAGGGAGATTTTTTTTCCATCCGTGTCCCATAGGGGAAATTTCCCTTTACTGCCTGTCCAATAACCAAAACAGGAACTGAGAAGAAATCCCTCCAAAGTAGGGAAATCTCAATGGGTCACCAGAAATAGTGTCCACATTGGAAGATTATCCATCTATCCCTGTTGCAATGTCAACCAAAAATGTGGGATTGTCTTTTACTTTCACTTTTAATTATGATGGTAAAAAGGACAAAAAGAGAGGGTGAGTTTAACCAATCATTTTTATGTATAAATTGTCCTTGTAAGGAGGCATGGCAGGCGGTGTATCTTATGAATACATACTTTTTCTACTTCTGTAGTGTGGCAGTACCCAAATATTTAAGCTTTAACATTTCTAAAAGCATTTGTTTGCAGAAGCAGGTCATCAGCTTACCTCCTTCCCCTCATTTCCTGTGGAACCATATGTTCCAGCCTAGCAGCTGCAATGTCTGTGAAACCGCAAAGGCTAACTGCTCAGAATTTATTTTAACAGTACAGAAAAGTAAAGAGGAAATCAGGGGCGGACTGACCATTTGGAAACTCGGGCACTGCCCAATGGCCTGGGGTCAGTAGGGGGCCCCATGAGATGCCCCTGGTGCCTTTTTCATAGGCTTTTTCGAGTTTGGGCAAGGACACAGGGGCCCCATGATCCCCTATTGCCCGGGGGCCCCATGAGTTGCCAGTCCGCCCCTGGAGGAAATATATGCATTGTGACGTAACTGTTGGTAAATAAAAGGCTTGTTTTCCTCAAGTTCGTGTCTGGAGTTTTTCTTGGTATTCCCAAAGTTACCATTACAGTAGGTGTCAATCTTTTCCATCTCAGAAAGTTTGCAGATCTGCAAAGGTCCTAAAAATGCATAAATATGACCCTAGCTTAATGGAGGGTTATAACCCCTGTCAGGTTTGTTTCTGCCATCTGTGTCCTATTGGGGAGATTTTCCTTCACTTCTTGTCCCATAAACAGGAAGTCGTAGAGAGGCTCTTCAAAGTGAGGGAATTCCTGGTTGTCACCAGATCCAATGTCCCCATTTGAAGTTTTCCCCTCTATTACTGTTCTGGGGACAACCCAAAATGTAGATTTTTTTTAACTTTCACTTTCAATTATAACTATAAACAGGACACATAGAGAGGGTAAATCAGGGACACAGACAGCAATTAAATCTGACAGGTGTTCTAATCCATTTCCACTCTGTCCAAACATTAAAAAAAAAAAAAAGTCTTGCCTTTAGTTATATTTTCAAAATCATGCATAGCTCCCAGGTGTCCTTTGGATGGACTTGTTCTCCATTTGGAAAAATTTCTGTCCCTCTCTGTTTCTCTGTTGTCACATATAGAGATCTCTATAAATAAAGATACTGCCAGATGTATTAAAGCCATGTCAACCCACCTTAATGCCCCATTCACACCTGAGCGCTTTGCAGTGTGAAGCTCAAAGCTCCAAATCGCTCAGGGAGAAAAAAAATCAATATTACTGTATGGAGAGGGTGCACATCTCCACTCCATGTCACCTGAAGCAGAATGACAGAAGCTCAAAAAAGTTTTAGAGCTGGCTCTGTAGCTCCATTCGGGCAGATTGATGTTTTTTTGTCACGTTTTCATTCCCATAGAAATACATGGAAATGCGCAAATCGCACGTTTTCATGCACTTTAGCGAGTTTTGGCACGTGATTAAGAGCACATTTCAGGCATGGCAAAACATGGCAACAATTGATGTCACAGATGAAAATTTTCTCTACTGGCTAATACAAAAGTGCCAGAACTCAGAAAGCCTGAAAACACCTGAACAAATCACGCACAAATGTTTGCAACTGCGCAACAAAACACATGACGAAATGCATGAAAAAATGCACAGAAACGCTACACTCAGATGTGAATGCAGCCTAAAATCCAGGTAACCCTATTTTTTTTACCCCTCCCAACCCGCTCCACTATATGATGTGCAAATGTCCCTTGAATCCTCTCATTCACCTCATTCATTCGTAGACCAAACCCAGCCCTACATATCGCATAATTGACAGGTTTCCTGTGTTGTGCAAGATGCTTCTGGCACTTTCAAATTTAAAATGTTTAAAAATTTGCCTCGCAGTAGTACGTCAAATGGTGGAACTCAGGACAGAATAGTGTATGTGTCAAGAAAGCTTAAAGTGATATTGACCGCTTCCAGTCCGCTCTATAGAAGAAATACTGCTACAGGGCGGCACGGGTGCGCAAAATCACGTATATATGAGTGATTTTGGCTTTCCGGGTAGGGGCCGTGCTCGAGGTGTGCACGCGCACTACCCGCGCCATCATTCGCGGCCCTGGCTGTCAATCACCGGGTCCCGGCCGGTGATTACTCGCACAAGCCCAGTGATTGCCGAGCATCTTCCACGGGGGTGAGGGAGAACTGTTTGTAAACATTACAACTTCTTCTCGGGTCCCCCACCAACGCTCCTGTCCAGATTTCAGTTGTGCCCCCACTAGCCGATCCTTCTATGGACACTGTGCCTGGCCAATGAGTGCCTTCCCCCATCCCTGCACTCACAGGGAGAGCAGCCTGGATCAGTGAAGCCTGCAAAGGAGAAATGATAGGCGAGAGCTTGGAGGTGAGGGTTGTGCTCTCCACTCCTGTCAGTGGAGTGATCCTTCATAAAGCAGATGACACAAAATAGCTCTTACATCGGCATGTTCAGTGTTTGATTCATTCAGATATGAGTGGTCATTGGAGGAGATGGGGGAATCAAACTGTGTACAGCCCTATCCATGGAGGATGACTGCACTGACAGGAGTGAGAGCACAGCACAACTTGCACAACACATACCTTTACCTGGTTTCCTGCCTGTAAGTTTGGGGGATGGGGGAACTGTACACAATGAAGGGGGGGGGGGGGTGACAATCATTTGTGCTGATATGAGAAATTTGTGCAGGAGGGGGATGGGGGCTATTTATGCTGGGAAGGGTAATGGGGATGATGGGGGTGGAGAGAATTGGGTTAGGAGAATGAATGGGGGGATATGTGCAAGGAGTAGGGGGGAAGTTTGAAGAGGAGGGAGGTGGGGTGGATTTGTGCTAAAGGGGGAGGGGGGATTTGGGTAAAGTGGAAGGAATTTATGCTGAGAAAGGTAATTTGGAGGGATTTTAGCTAGAGGAGGGATTTGGGGGAATTTGTCCTAGGAGAGGGAATTAAAGGAAGAGGATTGGTGCTGGGATGGGGGGATTGGGGAGATATGTGCTATTAGGAGGGATAGGGGGGGGATTTGTGTTAGAGGGAGGAAGCGGGGGGAATTTGTAGAAGGAGAGAGGATTGCAGGGGTGCTAGGAAGGGGGTTTGGGGGGAATTTGTGCTAGGTGAGAGGATTGGGGGGGATTTGTGCTAGGAGAGAGATTGGGGGGATTTGTGCAAGGAGAGGGGATTGGGAGGGGTTGTGCTAGGAGGGGGAATTGAGGTGTAATTTGTACTAGGAGGGGGGGGTTTGGGGTGTAATTTGTGCTAGGAGAGGGGGATTGGAGGGATTTGTGTTAGGGGGGGATGGGGGGATTGTGCTAGGAGGGGGGATTGGGAGGGGTTGTGCTAGGAGGGGGGGATTTGGAGGGGGGTTTGTGTTAGGTGGGGGAATTGGGGGGGTGCAAGGAGGGGAAATTGGGGGATAATTTGTTCTAGGAGAGGGGATTGAGGGGAATTTGTGCTAGGAGAGATTGATTGGAGGGGATTTGCATTTGGAGGAGGTGTTAGGAGGCAGGATTTGGGGGATTTATGCAAGGAGGGGGATATGGGGGAGAGGATTTGTGCTAGGGTGGAAAATTTGAGGGGAAAATGGTCTAGCATTGGCCCTGGCTTTATGCCATATATTATCTGGATGGTTCAATTGCATAACAACTTTCAGGGGGTTCAGAGCCTGTCCAATAGGATGGAAGATCTACCTGGAAGATTTCTATGCTTTTAATGCTGATTTGTTAACAGAGGGAAATATGGATCTGATGTTTTGGCACCATGAGGTTTAGCACAAGCAAAAATGTGCCCTAGTTTCTGTTGTGCAGTTAAAAATGAATGCAAAAGTGTGAACCAAGTCTTAGAGACAAATATGTTTTGAGAGCATTTAAAAAATGTTGCTTTTTATTTTTCAGGTTCTTTTTTACTTTTTGGAACTTTAAAGTGTAATTAAACTCATTTTTTTGTTCTGTTTTGGATAGAGTGGGGGTGGATAAGAAACGTTTTTATTAGCTGGTATACTCTGTATATGCAGTCCTTGGATCTTGATTTCCAATCACTAAAATATTTGAGCGCACCTAAAGTACATTGTGATTTCTGCATCTGGATCAGCATAAACAGCAAAAAGGTACAGTATAGGTATGGTATTGTCTCAGCACATGTGCAAGATAGATGTGGTTCAAATGCGGTAAAGGTTTGGTATAACGCGGTATAGGGCTGGTATAAGTGCAGTCTAGGTTTAGAATAAGTGCGGTATAGAGAGCAGTACGGATGTGGTATGGGTTGCATATACTTGGTGTCCTGAGTTGCTCAGTCCCTGCTAGTAGTATCAGCAATGGGCAAATAGCCCTCTCACCAGTCCCTGGGATGCTGCAGTGACCTCTCTCTGTAGAAGGGGGCACCTCAGTCTCTCCCAAACAACCTCCAGTGACCAGCGGTGGGAAGCAGAGGGTGAGTGAATGCTCCAGTCTCCCTGCAGCACTAATGCAGATGCTGTGATGTGGGCAGTGCTGTGATGCCCCCAGGTGTCTCCACTCCCAGTCAGGGGTGGACTGACCATTTGGAAACTCAGACACTGCCCGAGGGCCCGGAGTCAGTAGGGGGCCCCATGAGATGCCCCTGGTACCTTTTTCAGCTTTTTTGAGTTTGGGCAAGGACACAGGGGCCCTATGATCCCCTATTGCCCGGGGGCCCCATGAGTTGTCAGTCTGCCCCTGCTCCCAGTCTCAGACTCGGATCTCCACTGGTATGGTCTCCCACTGATAGGCAAACATTCAGACAAAGATGCTCTCTCTCTCTCAAACTTCCTCGGTGGCAAGAGGAAGAACTTTCCCAGGCAGTTTAATAAAAATCATATCTCCGCTGCTCCCACTGCACAGAGCCTATTGATAGCTGTAGTGTAACCATTACAGTGTAGCCATTATACAGCAGCCGTTACAAACTACAACTCCCAGGATTCTCAGCACTTTGCATAAAAGTATATGGACTTCTTGGCTTTAGCTCTTCCCCTGCTGGCTAGTGGAGGATTGTGCAGCATACAGGGCCGGCGCTTCCACTAGGGAAACTAAGCAGCCGCCTACAGCACACTGCCACCTAGGGGTGCGTGGGCGCAGCACAGGCTGGCACTGTCTTTGTGTGGCCTATGGACCTCGTGTATGAATTCTTAATTTCTCTGCAGATAACATTAGCCCATGACCCCTGGCGGTCAGCAGTCACTGATCAGAGGGTTGGTCGGTACACACACTGGCACACACGATCTTCCAGCTGTAACAAGGAGCTGACTAGTGACCGAATGGAGCATGTCCAGACTGGCTCTGCCTTATTTTACACAGCTGGAGCCAATTAATAGGTGGGGGTGTGCTCTGGTTGCAAGGTTAACCCTATGTGAGTAGGATGATAGGGGCCCGATGTGTATGAGAGGGAAGTGGTGTAGTGCTGTGAGGCCTCTTGACCTCACTGAGAGCCGCAGCCTGGACTCTGCACCCTGGCAGAAGTCGTCAAGGGTGAGCCGAGCCTAGGGGGATGGCGGGTCTTGGAGGTGACAGGAAAGGAAGTGGGGGCGGACAATGATCAGGGTGAGGGGAGTGGATGCTGATTGATCATGTGGGATGCTGGCATGTCATAACTGATCCTCCAACTGAGGGGAGGGGCGGCAGAGGGGAGCAAGAAAGTACAGAGAAAGATGCCCGGTGTCTAGGGCCAGTGTAGCAGCTGAGCTGCCGCCCCTTCTAGTGTTCCTCTCAGAGTCAGTCCTTTACTGAAAGCTGCCTGGCGATTGCTGATCACTGTGGAGTTTCGTAACGCTATCTCTTTTTTTTATTTGTTTCTCTATCTGATTGATTAATACAGTTAATGTATATTTGGTAAATATATATTTTGTCTTTAACCCCTAGACGCCAAGTGCACACAAATATGCGGCTTCTCGGCATCTTGGCCTGGGTGGAGAGTTTGTAATCTGATTGATTGCTCCTGTGGACAGGTGTCTTTTATACAGGTAACAAATTAAGATTAGCAGCACTCCCTTTAAGAGACTGCTTCTAATCTCAGCTTGTTACCTGTATGAAAGATACCTGGTAGCCAGAAATCTTGTTGAATGATAGGGGATCAAATACTTATTTCCCTCAGGAACATGCAAATCAGTGCATAATTTGTTAGACGTGTATTTCTTTTGAATTTTTGTGTTGCTATTCTGTCTCTCAGTGTTACAATACATCTACCATTCGATTTTTAAACTGATCATTTCTTTGTGAGTGGGCAAACATTCAAAATCAGCAGGGGATCAAATACTTATTTCCTTCACTGTATTATATATATATATACAGTATGGGATGCACCAATACCCTTTTTGATTGGAGAGTATGGTACCGATACTTTCGGTCAAGTACTTGTCGATACTGAGTACTGATACTTTGTGGGTGTGATTTGTGTCCATACAAAATGGACACAAAGTGCATCTCAAAGAATAGCATTTGATTTGAACAGGAATGCGATTCCTGTCCAAATCGCATGCACTGCTCCTGTGTGAACCCAGGGTTGTCATAGCTTGAGTTCACACAGGAGTGGTGCAGGGAGGTTTCCCGAAGCAGAGAGTGGGAGAGAAGGGAGTGTGAGGATGTATACCTGGTGGCAGATAGAGGCAGATGCTCAGTTTTCTCAGCTGTAGGAGAGGAGTGAAAGCGGCGGGGACTTCAGATTGGACGGTGCTGACCAACCAGAAAGCCATCTAGTCCATACTGTCATCCCTGCAAGGAGAGGAGAGACAACTGCTTCACAGCTCTGGGGATTTGAAATCCCTGAAGCTTACCCCCCTCCCCCCTCCCTAGAGCCTTTCAGTGTGCTGCTTTAATTTTTTATTTTTAACTGAAATGGGTTATTTTACAAGGTGAGAGTTTACAGTCACTTGAAGCAACTACTACAAAAATTAAAGAGTTAAAGTCCTCAATGACAGCATCATTGCACCACCATAAAAATGAACAAAATAACTAAAAACTTTATAAATATATAAACAGTAAGAACCTCTATAGCACACACCAAACAGAACATGTAATATGTAATAATTTTTACATATAAAAAGCTCAGAAATTTGTGCACATAAAAACAAAGATACAATATTATCGTTGTGAAAACTGTGTCACAAAGCTTGACATTGACATGAACAAGTCAATTTTAGTTTACTTTCCAGAGTACAAATTACAAATAACCAATTCCTTAAAAGAAGGGGGTATTTCCTTAAATAATAGTCTTCTAAGACCTTGCTACACTAAACACTGCTCAACTTTGCACACCAGAGAGGGTTAACCTTCATCTCTTCTTGGATCAATTGGGAAAAGACAGACAGCTCTGCTTATTTGAACTTCTGCCAAACATCCAATTGATATTTTGTGAAGAGCTAAGGATATGGTTGAAGTGCTTAACTGCAAAGTCTACCAACTGAAACTGTGCAAGGTCAACGGCTCGTTTCCAAGTTGGGGTGCCACCTTGATGCTCATCTCTACATGACTGCGGTCCCATGCTGATGTTCCCAAAGCATTAGTGAGTGCATTTGTGAAGCAAAGCCAGGACATAAACCAAAAGTTCATCAACAGCCAAGCAGCAAGGTACAGGGACAATGGGCAGAAGCACAGTCAGGATACAAGCTGGCGTCAAGTACAGGAATGTAAGGCAGCAACGGAGTCAGGGTGTGAGCCGAGTTTACAACAGGTAGGCAGGAATCCAAAGACAGGTCAAAGGCAAGTTGGGTCGTGCATGTAAAGGTAAATATAGCAGGCCAAGGGCCAGGTAAGGCTACGTTCACACCTGTGCGGCCATGTGGGCCACGATTTGCATGGACATTCATTTGAATGGGCTGCCGTGCCCCAGGACACGCAGGAAAGAAGTCCATTCACTATTTTTGAAATCGAAATCTGCACAGGAACCGAGGTTTACAGTACGGTTGTGATTTCCAGTGCAAGAGGCATGCCTTTAGGATTAATAGCACCCGCCTGTGGGTCCTGCATTTTTCTGAGTGTTGGTTCCTGTTGGGTCATTACGTTCACTGTGCCACAAGGTGGTGGCTTTACATGCTGGATATCACACGTTTGTGAGTATATTTTTAGCTTGACTTATTAATAATAAAACCCTGGGGGATAATACACTAGGCTGGTGTGCCATATTTCTTTTGTTTCCTTGCAGATTGCTGGACTTCCCCTATTATAAGAGGGCAGCAAGGCCTCATTTTTCCCTGGATGGTTATTTGGGGCATTCACCATTTGTTCATAGTCTATCTCACCTATGTGCAGGAGGATTTGTTTTATTTTTGCCATTGACTGGTTGTGGCTGTATTTGTGTGGATCAGGGGCGGACTGACAATTTGGAAACTCGGGCCCTGCCCAAGGGTCCGGGGTCAGTAGGGGGCCCCATAAGATGCCCCTGGTACTTTTTTCATAGGCTTTTTTGAGTTTGGGCAAAGACACAGGGGCCCCATGATCCCCTATTGCCTGGGGGCCCCATGAGTTGTCAGTCTGCCCCTGGTGCGGATCCCACAGTGGCACCACCTACACAGACGTGAGCCTAGCCTAAAGCAGGAACTAAATGAAAACCGCTCAGCAATCTGTTCATATCACATTCCAGCTTAAATAGGTCTTTTGACACCAATGCCAGTGCCAAGAGTGCATGTGTACCTACGCACATGCTGCTTAGTATGCACGTTAATACATTTGCACATGCAAGCTAATACACGTCATGCAGAAGTCTTGCACAATATGCACTGGACTTTTCCTACAAGGGATCAATGAGTAATCATATTTAATATTGAAACTCCTCTGTTTAACCATACAGGAAGCCTTATTCCTGATTCTTTTATGCAATTTCAGTATGAATAAATCTAGCTTATACAGTATGTGAAGGCAAATGCAAGTTAGCACCAGAAGTTATAAATATTTCTCACCCAAACACAGTCAGAAGACTGCTCTATCACATTTGTAGACTAATAACCAGCTGCACCTAGCTATACTGCATAAATATATACAGTATACATTACATTGCCAAAAGTATTGGGACAGCTGCCTTTACACGCACATTAACTTTAATGGATCCCAGTTTAAGTCCGTATAGTTCAATATTGAGTTGGCCCACCCTTTGCAGCTATAACAGCTTCAACCCTTCTGGGAAGGCTGTCCACAAGGTTTAGGAGTGTGTCTATGGGAAGGTTTGACCTATCTTCCAGAAGTGCATTTGTGAGGTCAGGCACTGATGTCGGACGAGAAGGCCTGGCTCGCAGTCTTTGCTCCAATTCATCCCAAAGGTGATCTATCAGGTCGAGGTCACACCATAATTCCCTCTTCACCAAACTTTACACTTGGCACAAAGCAGTCAATTCAAGCACCGTTCTCCTGGCAACCACCAAACCCAGACACATCCATCGGATTGTCAGACAGAAGTGTGATTGATCTCTCCAGAGAACACGTCTCCACTGCTCTAGAGTCCAGTGGCGGCTTTACACCACTGAATCCGACACTTTGCATTGCACTTGGTGATGTAAAGCTTGGATGTAGTTGCTCAGCCATGGAAACCCATTCCATTAAGCTCTCTATGCACTGTTGTTGTGCTAATCTGAAGGCCACACAAAGTTTGGAGGTCTTTAGCTATTGACTCTGCAGACAGTTGGCGACTTCTGCACACTGTGCGCTTCAGCAAGGAAATTTCATGGATGGACTTATTGCACAGGTGGCAACCCTTCACGGTACCGCGCTTGAGTTCACTAAGCTCCTGAGAGCGACCCATTCTTTCACAAATGTTTGTAGAAGCAATCTACTTGCCTAGGTGCTTGATTTTATACACCTGTGGCCACGGAGGTGATTGGAACACCTGAATCTAATGATTTGGAGGGGTGTCCCAATACTTTTGGCAATATAGTGTGTATATTTATAAATTAAACATATAGTTTATGGCTAAGAGAGGGTCAGGAGCAAGACACATTCAAAATGATTTAAGATAGCTAATAAATGTTAATGATAAATAACTAGTTTGGGGAAATTCTGAAGTAAGTTTATCAAATCAAAAGCAATCAGCATCACTGACCACAATGAATTATGTCAAACATTTCATTTCCACTATGAATTTTTATAAAGCATACCTTTATTGTTTCTTATGTGTTCCATTCATACTGCAACACGGCCTAGCACTGCGGTAAAATGCAGACATGCTGCATTTTATCACAGTGCATCATGCCAAATCACACTGTATTGTAGGGCAGTGCAGCACATCGTTTTGCCTGGTATTGAATTGGTTAAAGTGTAACTTCACTCTTTCAATAATGGTGGACTATTTTTAATCCTTATGCTGCTATCTTTACTAAATAAATAGGGAAGTATATCATATTTACTTTTTTTAATTTTTTTTTTACATTTCTTCAGTTACTTCCTGGTTTCCAGGCCTAGGCAAATGATGTCATATATCCCAGCAGTCTTCAGGAGGGGAAGGAGGGTTCTCCACTCAGTCAGTGTCTGATTAAAGGAGAAGTACAGCCAAAGCTCTTTTGGATGTACTTCTGTGGATCACAAGAGTGCAGTTTTCAGCTGAAAATGGGCTGAAGCCAGCTGTTGGCTGATGTCACTCAGCCAGTCCAGGCTGGAGAAAGATCCTGACTTTAAAGTCGGGATCCACCTCAGAGTCTGGAGTGGCACATGGTTCAGCCTCTCAGTGAGCCACTGGCTGTGAGAACTCAGCAGTCATGTGATCTCTGAGTTCTAACACTTAGAGCCGGCGGAGGACAGGTGCAGTATTAGATTGATGCTGCATCCACCTAGATAACTATATTTTAGGGAATAAACCAAACCCCTACTCTTTTAATTACATGAAGTAAATGCTACATGAATCTGCCCTTACTTTAGCTGGCCACTGCAAAAAATCATTCCAAAATTATTTCTCAGCAAAATAAAGCATGGAGACATGGATGGGTGAGTTTGCTTTGAATATTAACAGTAAATTAAACTGCATTTTTGGTTTGTGGTGCTTAGATGCAGTGCAGTTCCACTCTAAGACACAAAAAAGAAAAAAAAAGACAAAAAAACACATAAATCTAAACAATGGGGCAGACTTGATTGACAATTTGGTCTTTCCTAACAACTCCATGTCAGCACAGCTGGGTTAGGACCTCGGTTCCCTATGCTTCCAGGACCTAGCTCATAAATTTGAGCCCACCTGCAGCCTCAGCGTTCCTCTTTTTTCCTCCCATGTGCAGGACCTAGGTGTGCTCCTCTACCTGGCCAGTCTAAAGGGCTGGTTGTCTGTCCATGCATGTGGGTTTCAGCTGGATGGGGTCCCTGGTGTACCGGGTAAATTACCCACAATCTAGTGAGGCCCGCTGCTGGTCCTCAGGGTGGCTTTTATCATGGCTAACATCCTTGTCTGGGGTCCACTGGGTTCATGTGAAGTGGGCAGTGCTGTAAGCAGAGTTTCCTCTAGGCACACATGCCTGCGCCAGTGTATACAGTTGGATAGCGGAGGTGGGGGTTGTGACAGGCGCGGCGTCAGACCCCAGCCTTCTCACCAACTTGTGACCGAAGGACCAGCCAATCCAAGACCACGCTGCCACTTGCGTAGCAATGCCACTCTCAGCTGCGCCCTGCACAAAGATTTTCCAGGTCGCTGGACCACAATCTATGTGACAGCAGCCCAAGAGCGATTGTTACTGGGTCAGGTTAATTACGCAATTAACCCTTCACACTGCCACCAGCACCTTTTTACAGAGGAGGAAACTCACAAATCTTAGCAGTAACACTATGATGTTTGAATAAGCATCTGTATACACACTGCCACCGCAGACAGATGTATGCAGAGGGTTAAAACACACTCTTCAGAGACAGGGATTCTTAGTTTGCATTAAAGAGCTTTAGAAACAGTTCAACACTTTTCATAAAATAGGATTTATTACTAAAAAGGTCAAAATGGTGCAATAAAAATATTTACAGAAAAAGATGTAACAAATTATAGAGAGAGAGAGAGAGAGAGAGAGAGAGAGAGAGAGAGGGAGAGAGAGAGAGAGAGAGAGAGAGAGAGCGAGCAATAACACAACAGAGAGATAAAGAAAGAAGTTTAAGAAGGCAGGATACCTGCAGAAGTCCTTGGTTTAAGCAGAGGTCAAGTGTCCTGAACAAAGGGTACCTTTTCTCCCAAAGTCGGTTCCTGATGTTAAAAGGGAGAATCTCTTCATTCCTCTCTCCAGGCATGAGCAGGGGGTGTCTACTGAAGCCAAGGGCCAATCGCCTCATTTGGGGAGGGGTGTTAGGTGGAGATCCAGGCTGTGACCCAAATCCCTCACAAGTTTATACCATGGTCAATTTACACCATGGTCAATAACCTTCCATAGGTACATGTAGCATTCTATCCACTGGTAGAATAATATGCAGAATCATATTCTGAACGTCCAGACACCAAATTTGACATATCTGGCTGTGACGGATAAAAAGATATTGCTTTCTACTCTCTGGTAGACGTTACCTAGGGGTGTAAGGCATCAGGTGACTTGTATTAAAATGACATATCTGAATATATGCTTTGTTTTAATGTACCTTGTTTATGTCGGGATTTTATGAATTTGTATGAAAAGTGATTAAAGTGGGATGTACTGCCACTCTGGAATGCTTTTCATGTCCAGTGACTGACTGATTTATAGCTTTACGACCAGGCCAAGGCAAGTGTCTGACAGACATCATGGGACCAGCTAATTAGGTTTACAACCGTGAAGCATATCCAGCTGTGCCTGATGCACTTGTGACCCTGAGCTCCACTCTGCATAACAGGTGTACAAAGTAATACTTTGTCTGTTACACATGGCATTACCTGATGGTGGCTTCTCATATTTGCTTTACTATTGCGTCATTATGCCAACCCCCTCAAAAAAAAAAAACTGCATTCCCAGAGAAGGTAGAGGAGTCGCCTGTGGATGACTACTGTAGTCAGCATTGCCTGTTGGAGTATAGGACATCCCTTTAATATTTGTTTGTGGTCTCCAGTTTCTTAAAAAAAAAAGTGTCTTTTATGATGTCAACAATTCCCTTGGATGGTTTGTGTACATTTCAGAATATTATTGTAATTCTGTTGCAGATTCTTACCTTTTTGTTGCTTTTCTTAACAAAACATTTTCATCATGTCCTGTTCTCTGGCATGGCAAGGTTCGGTTCATTACCCACCTGGTGACTTCAGGGCTAGAAGCTGCAGTATTGGCATCCCTCTAGCAGTGGTCAACCCTTTAGGGTTTGTTACTAAGCAAGCTAATTTCTACTTCATTAAATTATTATTATTTTTTTTATTATTTTTATTTTTTTTAGCTGCTTTAAGCAGCAGGAAAGGGTTTTCTAGTCTGGCAATGAGCAGGCTCAGAGCTTTCCCAAACAAAACAACTTTCTTCAGACTTTTCAAAAAAGAAGACACAGATGAACACGACGATGTGAACCTTGCTTTGTTCAAGCAACCACAAAATGAGGATGATGACACCCAACACGTCACATTCATTAAATGGCCAGTGCACTTAAAGGGAGTTGTTTCCACTCACCTTGTGGAAGGGTTATATGTTCTGGCGATAAGAAGTCTCATAGCTGTGCCAGGCAAGACAGCCTTTTCAGACTCTATGAAATGGAAGATGCGGATGAGTATAACTATCCTGGTGGTTTAAGCAGCCAGTGATAGAGATGACACTTAACAGGATATCACATTCAATAAACACATTGTCAATACACTAAAGGTATGGTTTCCATTTACCCTTTGAAAGGGTTATCTGCTTTAGCAATGAGAACCTGCCTAGTGTTCCCGCATCCCTCTTCAGAGTTTCCACAGAGGATGATGTGGACGGACATTGCTACATGAATACTTCTTTGTTTGAGTAACCAAGGATAAAGATGACACCTAACAGGTTCTCACATGAGGCTAATGCACTCTGAGGGCCGGTCCACACTATGGAAACGCAGTCCAGATGCGTTCCGGATGCATTTCTGCATGCACGTTTTTTACTCATTTGTTATGCATTCTAGTGCATTTTTTTGTGCATTCCCATTAATTTTTCCCCCTCTTTTTCTTTAATTTAAATAGGGACATGTGCATTTCAGGTATACTGCTACAGAGCAGCAGGGGTGCGCAAAATCACGTATATACACGTGATTTTACATCTCTGGGTAGGTGGCGTACGCGCCCCACACGCACCACCATTCACGGCTGCGGCTGTCAACCACCGGGCCCGGCCTGTAATTATAAGCCGGCACCCGAGCATCTCCGATGAGGAGGAAGACTGTTTTGTTTACATCACAGCCATCCAGAGCAGTGTGCTTACAGTGAAGCACACACCCCCTGCCCCCTAGTAAAACACACCCTACACATAGTTAATCCTTTGATGGTCCCTCATATTAACCCCTTCCTGCCCAGTGCCATTAGTACAGTGTCAGTGCTTTTTTTTTAGCACTGATCATTGTGTTGGTGTCACTGGGGATGTTAATGACACTAAGCCAGTTCCTTCCAGTCTCAGAATGTCCACCGCAGTCCCATTAAAAGCTGCTGATCACTGCCATTACTAGTAGGAAAAAAAAAACAGTATCTATAACACCATTTGTAAACACTATAACTTTTACATAAACCAATTAATTTACACGTATTGAGATTTTTTTTTAGCAAAGACATGTCGCAGTATACATTTTGGCCTAAATTTATGACAAAATTAGATTTTCAAAACATTTTTTACTGGGCATGTTTAATAGCAAAAAGTTCAAAATATTTTTTCTCAAAATTGTCGGGCTTTTTTTTTTATAGCACAAAATATAAAAACCGCAGAGGCGATCAAATACCATCAAAAGAAAGCTCAATTCGTGGGAAAAAAAGGACGTAAATTTCATTTGGGTGCAGCTTTGCATGACCACGCAATTGTCAGTTGAAGTAGCGCAGCGCTGTAATGCAAAAAATGGCCTGGTCAGCAAGGGGGGTAAATTCTTAGGAGGGTAAGTGGTTCAGTAGACAGTGATTAAAATGATGGTGACCAAGTTGTCACCATTAAGCGTGTGGTCAAGCCACTCAAAAGGAATTGCTAAATTCACCTTCTGCAAAGACCATCTACTCTGGCAATGTCCAGTCTTCCTTTTAGGGCCATTATAAATGGTCTCAGAGCCTTCTCAAGCCAATCAATCCATCAGTCCCTTCTGAACAAGATGACAACCTTTATCCAGGTTGTTGATTCCTCCTTTTGTAAGGTTGATGAAATTCCATTAAATAAAAGCAAAGCTGTGGAAGCATTTCAAATGCCTCAAGAGGACGGCTTGACAATTCTCTTATGGTGACTGAATCAAGTGCCTGTTCTACAAGATTGGAGCATGTTGTCACAGCAGGATGTCAAGGGTTTTAAGTCGCCCCTTTGGTCAGTGTGTCCCTTATTGGCCAGATACATGACTTTATGTTTGAGTACATGACGTACTCAATTGCTGCATTGTTCTTGATCTTGGAAGGTGAAGTCTGAATTAATAGTGGTCAGTTTGGCTTCCTACTTCAAGATATACATCTGTTGAGTTAAAGGAGACTGAAGTTCAAGAGTCCGTTTCCATGCTCACTCCAGAGAGTGTAGCTTCTGCATTTCTGGCAGGGAGCCAAAGAAAAAGCCAGCACATAATCCAAGACGTCAGCGAAGAGCTTCATGTCAGGATGCTTTCTGGTATTTTGGGAATTGTGCCATCCATACATGTCTTATGGGCACTTGGTGGTTCCCCTTTGGACATAGGTACAGCTTTGGTGACGAACACATAGTCACTCAAGGTAAGCATTTCAGGACATATTTGGGAGATCTTTTATTCTTCATGTCTCAGATCCAGCAGGTCAGGTAGACTCAGATTAATTCTCATCCCCTATCAAGTTAGGTTTCTGGACTAGAAGCGAGCCAAAACTTGTAGTTGGAGAAGCAGAATCTTCTGCGATGTAATTTCCATCTGACGACCTAGTGGCTGGTGGTGCAGTAAGACCCCAGCAAAGTAGGAATTAAGAACTGAATTTCAGGCTCTCCTAGCCTTCAGTGACCTTGTCCAGGGTGGACCTGTCCTGGTGAAGTTAGACAGCAAAACAAGGAGGCACTTGTCTCCCTCCTGAAGGAAGTTTCTCTGATTCTAGGGTTGGCCAGAGTCAATACCCTGCAGCTACCTGCTGCCTATGTGCTCGGTTGGAGGAATCTTTAGGTAGACCTGTTCACATCCTCAGTCAACAACCTGTTTCTTTCCAGGGTCCAGCATCCACAAGCAATTGGGTTGGAGATGCTGATTGCAGAGTGGATCTTCAGGACAGCTTATGTTATTCTGCCTCTCCCTTGGATTCTCAGCTTCCTGTTGAGGCTTGAGCAGGGGAAGGTGATAGTTCTGGTGTTGATCCCAGATTGGTTGAAGGGCCCTCGGTACCCTCTGCCCCCCTCCTAATGAGTGCCAAGGATCCACTCCCTCTGCCGGTAAGATCAGATTCTTCAGTCACATTCATCTGCTTCTCCAAAGTCACATTCATCCGCTTCTCCAAAGTCACATTCATCCAACACCTGACAGGCTTGAGCTCATGGCTTGGGTCTTGAGAGGCAGAGGCTATTAGATCTCTGGGGCTCTGTAAAGGTTGTGAATACTCTTATAAACGCAAAGAACAGCACTAACAATACCTTTCTCAGCTATTTCTGCCTTCACCTGCATACAATGGGCATCCAACACTCAGTTATACCATTCTTCAAGCTGCAACTTGGTTGAAACCTACCTAAGGGATTATTTGAGAATTGGGATCTTCCATTGGTGTTGGACTTGTTTGCATCAGATGCCTTCAATCAAAATGGCCAGTTGTGGTACCTACCTCTCGCTGAAAACTGCTTTCCTTCTGGCAATTACATCAGCCAGAAGAGTGTCCTTATTAGCATCCCTGGGGTTTAAATAACCCTTTCTTACATTCATCACGGATAGGGTCGTACTCATGCTGATGCTCAAGATTGTGCCAAAGTGGCCTTCATAGTCAATATCACACGGAAAGTTGTTCTTCCTACAACCCTCTTGGGGAGTACCCAAGAAGTTAGCCCATCTGATGTGGGTCAACCTTTATAATTTAACATCAAGGCAACATCTGGCATTGGGAAATCAGAGCACTTGTTTGTCATTCCAGGTGGAGAGTGTAATGATTTAATGGCTTCCAACAAGATTATTGCCTACTGGTTGGCGAAGCTCATCTCCTTGACCTACAAGTTGAGAGGGTTGGCTGTGCCAGGGCCATCACTGCAGTGTGCACCCAAAGGGTCTTGACTTTGTGAGCAGCAGCAGACTGGGTGTGCCCAGACACTATCTGCAAGGCAGCCATGTGGGGGTCAATATACACGTTCATGGCTCATTACTGTATAGAAGCAGTCTTAATGACAGTTGAGTTTGGCAGAGGCATCCTGGCTTCTGCTTTTTAGCCAGAATTGAGGAGTGTGTAGCATTATAACTCCCCTGTGTGGTTAGTTAGTTCCCAGCTGTGCTGACATGGAGCTATCAGAAACACAGAAAATTGAATGACAGATACTTACCGTAATTTTCCTTTCCTGATGGGCTTCATGTCAGCAGAATTCCCACCCAGCTTGATAGGACTAGTTACAGAACACTGAGGCTGCAGGTGGGCTCAAATTTATGAGTTAGGCCCTGGAAGCATGGGGGGCTGGGGCCCTTACCCAGCTGTGCTGACATGGAGCCCGTCAGGAAAGGAAAATTACGTTAAGTATCTATAATTCAATTTTCTTTTTTTTCTGCTGTCATTCTTCTAAGTTTCTATGACTCCCTGGCTTGGAAAAAAGGAATCTTAGAACATTTGGTTACCTATGACTAGAGATAAGGTTATAATATCCAACACAGAGTGGTAACTGTGAGGATATATACAACGCTCCCAAGTACTCCTATTCAAACTAATGGGAAACATACATAGATGTACATCAATTATTAAAATCCTGCAGAGAATTTTAAGAATTGTTATACGTCTATGTATGTTTAATAAAGCAATAATTTTAATTAATACTGTCGTAGTGCCCATAAAGTCCAGTCAATGGCCCTCTTTCTTTCCCATTACTATGACTAGAGATGAGCTTGGGTGTCCTCCGAACTCATCTCTAGCCGAACAAAGAGCTTTTTTTTTATTACAGTGAGCCTGATTCTTTGTTTACATGAGCTGCAGGGTGGGAATAGGGTTGCCACCTCATCCCTTTAAAACCAAACACGTTATTTACTCAGGTTCTGAGGCTGATTACGGTGGTATTTAAACTCACTTAGGTGTCCTTTTATCGTGCAGCGGTAAATGACTGCTGCTCAGTTTTCCGGCATTCTCAGAGGAGAAAGTTCTCCTCTGAATGCCTTTTTATGAAGCGGTGTAGATTGCTTCTCCAAATGAAGAGAAAAGCGATCTACAAATGCTTTGAACGCTGGAAAATGGATTCTGTTGCTATAATCTCGCGAAATTACAGTAAGAGATCAAACACCGTTTACTAAGCAGAGGTAAATTATCACTGCTTCATTTGCGATTTCCCCGATTATCCAGCTTGGGCTGGAGAATCTGGGGGGAGAACACAGATCGCCAGTGAAGGACTGACATCGCTCCTTCATACACTGTCCATCTGTGTGCTGAGATGATCAGCAGAGAACATTTACTCCGCTGATCATCTGTTTCCTAATCCACTAATGATCAAAGATCAGCAACGATCCTCAGGATTGCCGCTGATCTCTGTTTCATAAAAGGACACCTTAGTGCCATATCTTCATTAAATTAGCCACAGAACCTGTGTAATGTGTTCAGGTTTAAAGGGATGAGGTGGCAACCAACCCTAAGTGGGAACGACCCGGCCCACAGCTCATTGGAATAAAAAAGGGGGTGAGAATTTGTCGCTCGTCTAGAAATGAGTTTGGAGTATGTCCAAGCTCTTCATTACCTGTGGTTATAGGGTTTTTACAGAGCATGGTGGCTTGACGTACAAGTTGGTAGTAGAGGTGAGTTCAGGCCTCCAACGAACTTGCCCCTTTATGAACACCAAAGTGGTGAGTTCAGGCCTCCCCTGAACTCACCCCTTTATGAACACCAAAGTGGTGAGTTCAGGAGAGGCCTGAACTCACCACTTTGGTGTTCATAAACGGGTGAGTTCGGGGGAGGCCTGAACTCACCACTTTGGTGTTCAAAAACGGGTGAGTTCGGGGGAGGCCTGAACTCACCACTTTGGTGTTCAAAAACGGGTGGGTTCGGGGGAGGCCTGAACTCACCACTTTGGTGTTCATAAACGGGTGGGTTCGGGGGAGGCCTGAACTCACCACTTTGGTGTTCATAAACGGGTGGGTTCGGGGGAGGCCTGAACTCACCACTTTGGTGTTCATAAACGGGTGGGTTCGGGGGAGGCCTGAACTCACCACTTTGGTGTTCATAAACGGGTGAGTTCGGGAGAGGCCTGAACTCACCTCTACTACCAACTTGTACGTCAAGCCACGCTGCTCCATAAAACTCTATGATTACAGGTAATGAAGAGCTTGGGCTGATGTCAGCGGCCTTCTAATGACCCATACTCAATGACTTTGATGTTGGATAGAGGTGAGTTTGGATAACGCCCAAACTCATCTCATATTGGCAATATTAATGATACATTTTCACATTTATTTCTTACAATTCACATAAGCTTACAATTACAATGAAAAGCAAAATGCAGTTGCGGAAATCCGGATCCTTATCCTGGTGTTTCAGCTTTGTGAAGGAAAGCTCCTTTGTTCTAAAGGAAGCATTTGAGCGGTGAAAGCTGCAATGGCCCCCACTAGAAGGTAATCTCCAGCAGCTGTCCTGCTCCTCTGCAGTGTGGATCAATACCCAGCCAGCAGACTCGGCTGAGGGGCTCTGCTCTGTTCTGCAGCATGTACACACAGCCTAGGTGACAGGAGTGGGCGGGACAGGCAGAAGACAAAGAGGCGGAGCTTGTTTCTCGGTTTACTCACAATCCCTCCATTCAATGAGGGAAGCTCGTGCATGTGACACTGCGGCGCGAGCACGCCGACTAGAACGTGGGTGGAGAGAGACCTTTATGAGGAGTGAATGGATTCGCAGACACGACTTGTTATCGTCTAACCAACACTGCACATAAATACAACTGAGAGCGGCCACAGAATGCGACCAATCCCAGAGGGCGCCAGAGGGGGAATGGCCAATCGCAGCGCGGCGTGTCTCCAGCCCTGGCCGTCAGCGCGCGGACTGTGAGAGGAGGCGACAGCCGTGTCTGGAGCTGCTGCGTCTGCCAGTGTTCACTCCTCCCCGCCCCCTCTGTCTGCTGTCTCCTCATCCGCCCCCCGGTCTGCTCGTCACGTCCGGTAGCCGGAGGAGGAGGCCAAGAGCACCAGCACCCCGGGGGAGCCGTCAGACACAAAGAGGGCCGCTGTGTGACCGAGGCCTGGGGCCAGGTGAGGGGAGAAGAGCCCGAGTGACAGCTCCCCCCTGCTCCGTGTCTGTCCAGCACACCTATGTACATGTATGTAGTGCATGCCTCTCTCCCTTCATGTGTCCTCATCGAGCCTGTTTATGTCTGTGATATCACCTCGCTGGGAAGGCCCTAGGCAGCTGGGGAGCCTCATTATAGAATGCCTGTGTGTATGTGGGGGGTCACGTGTGGTCCTGGATGGGGTACAATAGGCTCCATCAGGGTCAGAGGCTTCTCATATATCCAGCAGAGATGAAGACACGGTCCTCTCCTCTGGAAGTCCTCTAGATAGTTCTCCTACCCATGGAGCAAGTATTGGTGGTCCCTCTGGTTCTCGGTGTTGCTTCACAATGCTCCTGCTGCCCTAGACTTTCATGTACTCCGCAACTTTAAAGTGTTACTAAACCCACAACAGTAATATCAGTCTGTATATGCAGTAAAGCATGCTTGTTATACTCACTGTGGAACCTAAGGGGTTAATCCTCTGCATTGTGTAAAAAGGCCTTTGATCCAACTTCTCTGATCATCCCCTTCTTCTACTGCCCCCAATCCATCTGCTGATAGAACAAAGCCTTGGGGTGGCAAGCTGTACATGCTCAGTTTAGTGTGTATGGATTGGGAGTTTAATTTTTCTTTGTGAGGGTGCATGTGATAAGCACAGAGCTAATCGGCACTGTCCAGACAGAGGGCCAGGAGTTATGCAGCCTCATAGGACAATCAGAGGAGAATGAAAACTCCTACAAGATTAACCAGTGCTTAGCCAGACACAACTGTTATATACTTCTGATGAGAAAAGGTATTTAGCAGTTTATAATTACTAAAATAATTGCACTTCCATGTTCTGTGTACTGTGGGAGACCAGATATAGTGAATGCAGGGTCCTGGGTTTAGTAACACTTTAAGGATTCATTTAGATCTACGTGTGTGCACTGACGCATGTCTTTGTAGCCTTAGGTGCTTGTTATATGTCAGCATGTGTTTCCAATGTATTTAAGATTTTGGAGTGGATATGGTTAAAGTGGTTGTAAACCCTTACATATACCCATTGACGTGACTGTCCTCTGGTGATACACAGATGAAACAAATCCTTCTATGTACTGTAAGTTGTACCTGTTTATCTGCAGTATTCTGTTCTCTATATCTTTTCAAAGTGCTGAATTTACAAGCTTGTCTGAGAGTTTAGAAAAAGGGGGCAGAGAGCTGAAGTTACTCTGCAGAGCTCAGTGATGAGAGTTCTGAGAGCTGATTGGAGGGAAGAGACACAGCTCACAGGAAGAGAGTTGAGGATGTCAACCTGCTGGATCCCCCTCCTTGTCACTTTTTTTTTTTCATTCATTTCTTGGTGTCAGGAAAACTTGTCAGAAGTGATTCATGCTGATAACAGAGGAACGAGGCAGCACACAGAAAGGACACTTGGTGCTGTTAAGGCTTGGTTCACACTACTGCGACTTACTGCTGCCATTTACTTGTGACTTGATGCAACTTTCATGCCATGCAACTTTGCCTGGGTAATTCTCCTGTAATGTCGGATCCAAATCACATCAATATGGATGATCATCCAACTTGAAGGTGACTTCCATTAAAGTCTAAAGCCGTGAAGTAGTACAGGAACCTTTTCTAACGTCAGAGTGACATCAGCAGTGCTAATTAAGACAACTCTCATTGACTAACATGGGATTTCACTTGTCATGGAACTTGGGGTTTAACAAGTCAGATGCCATGATGTGGCAGTGTGAACCGAGCCTAACTGAGACAAGTACAGAATATAGAGGGATATGCTTTGTTCATATTTCATGTCTGAGGTTTACAGCTACTTTAACAGACATTGACCATAACTTGGTAATACCACTTGGGTCTCGTTCACACAGGGCACAATAATGCATTTTCCTGTGGAGAGCCGTGTTTACCCTCACAGGGCTACATAGGTGTTCCATGTATCCCCGTACAGGCAGGGGTGTATCTACCACAAGGCAAACAAGGCACTTGCCTAGGGCGGCATTTTTCAGGGGGGCAACACCTCTCCTCAGACAAAGGAATGGAAGAAGCGACACACACACCATGGGAACCAGGTGGGATCCGAGAGAGACTGCGAGCTGCTTGATGGTGTATGTAGAGCCTGGCTCTCATTCCTGGGGATGTCTGGAGCTGTGAAGATGAGTGTCTCTCTCTATCGCCGGGGGGGGGGGGGGTTGGGGTTTAGTGGAAGGCTCTCCCAGGTGGGCGGCAGGGGTGTTGGTTGGTGTCCAGGGGGGCAGACAATTTTTGTGTTGCCTAGGGCAGCACAAGACCTAATACACCACTGCGTGCAGGTAGCCCCATTCATGTCAGACAGTGTGTGTTTGTGGCCGTGGACTCGCACAGATGTCAGAGTGGGAGCAGTGTCTGTGCAGTTGACATAAATGGGACTGCCTGAACGGTGATGCACGGAACACCTGTACATGCCCATGTGTGTAAACACAGGTGTACGCTTTAGTGCACCCCATGTCAATGAGGTTTTACCAACACATCAAAGCCTTCTGATGCCCTGTCCTTGACCTCCAATTGCACTAAGAGGCACAGACATGTATTTTTTCAAAACTTGCTGAGATGCAAATACTGGTATTATTATACAGGATTTATATAGTGCCAGCAGTTTGCTCAGTGCTTTACAATATATAACGGGAGACAATACAGTCCAATACAAGAGGGATTTGAGGACACTGGTATGGCGAACCATGTGACACAAGCATTTTAGCATATCCAGATATGTGCGTTCAAATGCAACAATGTAAATGGGCCCTCAAGGCTGTTTTCTTTTTATTAGTAAAAGTATAAGTATTTGGTAACCTAATGTGTAGACAAGACATTTTCAACCAGGTTTCCTCCAGAGGTTGTTGGGGTTTTCCTTTAAAGCTGTGGTTGATTGACCTCCTATTTGATGGTGCCTGCATCGTTACAGGACCAATATCAATCAGTAAAGAAGCCAGCAGCGTTATCAATAATTTTTTTTTTTAGCTGTCTGTAAGGCTCCTTTCAGATGGGGCAGTCTCTGTTTTGATCAGCAGGGTATCTGTCCAATGATCCCCTGCTAATTAGAGCAGGAGGATAACAGGTTTGTGTCTATTTTTTTGCAGCGTGAACATGAACAGAGCCTGCTCAGCTCTATGGGCAGGTGGGTGTAAACAAACTGTCCATTTACACTAATGGTGCACCGAAATGAAAATTCTTGTGCCGAAAACGAAAATTCAAAATGCACTTGGCCGAAAACCGAAATGTGCAGTTTTAAAAAATGAATGTTTTGGAAAAACACTGATTACAAAAAACAAAAAAAGTATATATACCCCAATTTTTTTGTAAAATATGAAAAAGGATGTTACGGCGAGTAAATAGATATCCAACATGTCACGCTTTAAAATTGCGCACGCTCGTGGAATGGCGTGAAAATGTGGTACTTAAAAATCTCTATGGGTGATGCTTTACAGGGTAGCAGTGTAAAGTTACAGAGGAGGTCTAGTGTGAGCATTATTGCTCTTGCTCTGACGTTCGTGGCGATACCTCACGTGTGTGGTTTGAACACCGTTTACATATGTGGGCATGGCCTACGTATGCATTCACCACTGTGTGCGACGAGCACGGGGGCACTTTAAACTTATTTTTTTTTTTTTGCCAGTGCTTTAAAAAAAAAAAAAAAAAAAAAAAAAGGCTGGAACGGTAAGTGTCATCACTCCGGTCCTCCAAGGGCATAGAGATGAGTGGCGGCCATCTTTGCTTCACTCATCTCTATGCCCAGCGCCAGGATCGATGGTTTCTCAGGTAAGGCTGAGTACTACAGAGGGGCGGGGTTTTTTCAGCCCCTGTATCAGTGCATTTTTTTATTTTGGTCAACGGCCGAAAGGGGTGTTTTTGGTTGAAACGTTTCGGCCACCAAAATTTTGGTGCATGCATAATTTACACCCTCAATAGCCCTCTGACTTCGCCTGGGTAGTCTTCCTGTAATGTCGGATCCAAATCGCATCAATATAGATGAGCATCCAACTTGAAGGTGACTTCCATTCAAGTGGATCTCCCTCTTTTTTTTGTTTAGTGGACCTGATTGGAGGTAGGCAGGTGCAAACAAACACAAGTTAATTTAGGCTTGGTTCACATATGCGCGGGTGGTGCCGCTGCGAATTTGCACAAAAATCCGTGCAGCCGCACCGCCCACACAGAAGAATGCAAACCCCAAAGGTGGGTGCCATTAATTCTAATGGCACGCCACCCGCACTGGAAATCGCAACCACACTGGGAATTGAGGTTCACATGTGGGCTGCGTTTTCAGAAGAAGTGCAGGAACTTCTTCCCTGCGTGTCCCGGGGCACGAATGGGCTCTCGTGCCTGCGCAAAATGCGGCCCACATGAACGCAAATATGTGAACCAGGGGTTTCACCTGTCAGTCCATAGAAGTGAATGGACAGACCATCCACCTGCACAACTGACAGGTGGACCAGGAAGACCTTATCATGTAAGAGGGGCCTAAAACCTGGTACACACAATGAGAATATTGGATGGATAGTCTGTATTTTTTTTTGCATGCTAGTCTCATGCTAGCAAAGAAAGAATACAACTTCAGAAGTGATGTATTGTATTCTTTTGTTTCTGAGCATGCGTGGTCCTGGTCACTTGTTTTTTTTTTTTTTTTGTTTTTTTTTCACATTTATGTTTGAATACTGTAATGATCAAACAAAAGTTGTTTGTTCTGTTATCGTACAAGAATAAATGTTGTGCTTGTCCCTTCAGATAGTTTTGCATGAACTGTTGTGATTGGCATAATCTGTGTATGAATGATCAGATTATCGGTTGATCACTTTGAAAACGGTATATTTCATCCGATTTTGACATCATGTGTACCAGGCATAAGTGTAGCATTCTGACCACCAAGGTTGCTTCATGACCACAAATGTAAGAGGCATTTTTGCCATTGACTCGGAGTTTGTTTTTGATGCACTCAACAACTTAAAGATGCATTTGGGTTTATGCATGTGCATAGAGGTGCAATTCCAGTGTACTGTTGAAGTCAGATTTTGTGGATAGGGTTGACAGATATTGAGCAAGGCTTGATAATACCAATTACCAGTGCATCAAAACGTTTTGATGCTCTCCCGTTGACTTCCAAGGGCCCCCCCAATGCTTTAAAAGGCATGGAGGTGTATTTTTCAAAATGTGCTTAGATAGGATCAAACACTGTTATGATGAACCACAACACATGCATTTTAACATGCGTGTGCATGTTCAAATGAAGCTGTAAATGGTCCCTCAAGATTGTGTTTGTTTTTTTTTTT
Organism: Staurois parvus; assembly: GCF_062004578.1. Taxonomy (NCBI): domain Eukaryota; kingdom Metazoa; phylum Chordata; class Amphibia; order Anura; family Ranidae; genus Staurois; species Staurois parvus. Next base: position 12,486,563 of record NW_028317892.1, on the reverse strand, counting down.
TTTTTTGTTTTTTTTTTTTGTTTTTTTATATATACAGGGAGTGATCAATAATTGTGTAGACTGGCCATTCTCAGCTGGGGTTCCTCCAGAGCTTGCAAGAGGTTCCTTGAACAGTGAGTGATTGACCTCCCATTTGATGGTGCCTGCATAGTTCCAGGACTAATGCTACTCGGCAAAGCCATTAGTATGATACCAGTGATGTTTTTTGGTGGCATTCTGAACACCACAGTAAAGGTTGTATTCTTTCTTTTGACCACTGATGTAAGGGACATTTTTGCATTGACCCTAAATGAATTGGTTTTAGTAAGCATTCCCTGAGACCTGAAAATGAATATAGTGGATCCTCTGGAGCAAAAAAAAAAATGAAAGTCTGGCAGGGCTCGACACATCCCAGGCACCAGGTCGACATAGTTACTACAAAATACGGCCTGGCGCCCGGGCTGTTGTTCCTTCCAGTGGTGTGGCATAGGGGAGTGCAGCCAGGCGCAACATTGCTGGTCAGCCTGCAGGTGTCACTGCCACGTGTATGAGGCCAGAGGGTAGGGAGGAGTGGCGCTGTGAGGGCGAAAAGCGGTGGGCATGTGAAGGGCGCGTTAGGGGGGATGCAGGGCTGTACAGTAGCAGGAGGGGTGGGTCAGAGGAGGAGCAGAGCTTGGCATGAAGTGTCTCTTGTGCAGCTCTCAGTGACACCTGCCGCGCCAGGGAGACTGTCAGCCTCACCTCGTAGCAGGAACCGGCGGCGTGACAGCCTCAGTTCAAAGCTGTGCGGGTAGCGGCATTGCGGGACCCACATAAATACCTGCAACTGCACCACTCACACAGAGGAATGCTGCAGGCGGGTGCCATTCATTCTAATGGCATGCCACCCGCACTGGAAATCGCAACCATACTGGGAACCTCGGTTCCCGTGCGGGCTGCGATTTTCAAAGTAGTGTAGCAACTTCTTGCCTGCCGTGAGAATGGGCTCTCGTGCCCGCGCAAATCGCAGCCCGCACAACTGCACAGATGTTAGTGTGACAGTGGTGAAAGTTGAAAATTGACCTTTGTAGGAAGGGGGTGAAAGTAACCAGTAGGCAAGCAGTTAAAAAAAATTGGATCCTAACTTTTTTTTTTCAGCTGGCTCCTAGATTCAAAGCAAATTTATCTAGCCCTGAAGGCTGGTGTAGAATTTTAATAGAGTAACAGACTTTCATTGTTGACCCTTCCTGCAAATAGTGGTTACCTGGCTGCCATGCCAACACAATGGTTTCAGTACTACTGGAATAGGATAAGGACTTCTCAGATAAGGACCCAGTAAGTATGCTGGTATTGGGTTATAGAATCATGCTATTGGAGCCAGTGTGGCATCTAGCTTTTTTTTTTTTTCTTTTCTAGTCTCGTGATGGGTTAACTTCAAGTAGAATACCAGCTATCCTATCACTTTACATTATGTTCTGGGTCAAGCTGGCCCAAACTATTTTCATTACAGAACGATGTGTTGTGCTGTAATGGACTGTAGTGGCATTAGCTACATACAGTAAGTGGGTTGTGTTCCAGCAGCATACAGACTACTTCCCTTATGCTCCCAAATATAAAGAGAGTCAGACTTGGGCCCCATTCATACCTGAGCGATTTGTAGCTGGAACGCTTGAGGGGAAAAAATAAACAATCTCAGTGGAGATGATTCACATCTCCATTCCAAGTCGCTTAAGTTCAAACGAGTTCTGGAGCTTTTTCGGGCAGATTTGCACTTTTCTGAGCATTTTTAATTCCATAGAAATGAATGGAAACTCATGTTTTCCTGCTCAAATGAATAAATACACAAAAATAAATATGTAATAATAATTAACCCCTAACTTAACTCCCTAACCCTAAAAAAAAAATTAAAATAAACACCCTAACAAAAAAAAAAGACAAAAGATAAAATATTAACCTCTAACCCCAACCTCCTAATCTTAACTTTAACCCCTTACCCTATTAATAAAAAAAAAACATGAATAATACATTTTACATAAAAGCTGAAAAACCTAGCAACAATTGATGATGAAACAGATAATATTTTTCTCTATTGGCTATTTAAAACAAACGGCAATGCTCAAAAACACTCAACAAAAACCGTGCTGCTCTGGTGTGCAGCCTTAGTGCTTTTTAACCATTCAGAAGTCTTGTCTTTTTATCAATAGAAGGCTTCCTGTGATTGACTGATGAGGTGGGCATATGACAGCCTTATTTCCACCTCGTCCAATCAAAGGAAGCCTTGTATTCATTGATAAAAATAAGTCCTTCTCCTTAATGGTTGAGAAGCACTAAGCCTGACTCTTACCGGAAGTCATCCGTACTCCTGCAGAAACAAAGCACTGCTTGTAGCTAATGCTACAGCAGTATGTTCCAGTGCATGCAGCAGTTGCATTGCTGGCCAAACTATTTAAAGTGATATTACAGCTGAAATTAAACTGTATTTAAGCTGTATTCAGTCAGGCAAAGTCAGTGGCCAACAAACAAAATTGCAGTAAAGTAAAATATTATTTGGACAACTGCCATTATGGCTCCATTTATATTTATATACATTATTAAATGTGGTTGTTTAGTCGAAGATCATATTTGGATTTCATGGATAATCCTTGCACACTATATTGCCAAAAGTTTTGGGATGCCTACCCTTACATACACATGAGCTTTAATGGCATTCCTGTCTTAGTCCGTAGGGTTCAATATAGAGTTGGACCACCCTTTGTAGCTATAACAGCTTCAACTCTTCTGGGAAGGCTGTCCACAAGGTTTAGGAGTGTGTCTATGGGAATGTTTGACCATTATTCCAGAAGTGCATTTGTGAGGTCAGGCACTGATGTCGGACTAGAAGGCCTGGCTCACAGTCTTCGCTCTATTTCATCCCAAAGGTGTTCTGTCGGGTTGAGGTCAGGATGCTGTGCAGACCAGTCAAGTTCCTCCACCCCAAACTCGCTCATCCATGTCTTGCATTGTGCACTGGTGCGCAGTCATGTTGGAACAGGGGAAGGGCTCCCACGAAGTTGGGAGCATGAAATTGTCCAAAATGCCTTGGTGCTGACGCCTTAAGAGTTCCCTTCACTGGAACTAAGGGAGCCAAACCCATCCCCTGAAAAACATCCCACACCATAATCCCCAATTCACCAAACTTTACACTTGGCACAGTGCAGTAAGGCAAGTACCGTTCTCCTGGCAACAGTTGACCATGGAATATTTAGTAGCAAGGAAATTTCATGGATGCACTTATTGCACAGGTGGCAACCTATCACAGTAACACGCTTGAATTCACTGAGCTCCTGAGAGCTCATTTTCTTTCACAAATGTTTGTAGAAGCAGTCTGCATGCGTCAGTGCTTCATTTTATACACTTGTAGCCATGGAGGTGATTACAACACTTGAATCCAATCATTTGTAGGGGCGTCCCAATATTGTTGGCAATATAGTGTATGTTTGCTGGCTTCTGTAATGTTTGTTTAGTTTTGTCATAGTGCTTAATAGTTGTGTGCCGAAACCAAAACTGAAAATTCAGGGTGCACTTGACCGAAAGCCAAAACAGGCTTTTTCACATGGAAGTCAATGGGGGCGCGACTTTGCATTAAAGTCAATGGAGGCACGACGTTGCACTAAAATCTATGGGACACGACTTTGCATTAAAGTTACTGATTACATGATAATTTTCAGTGGCTGATATATCAGTGCATCCCTACTGCTTATTTGCTTGACATTGGGGCAGGTTCACACTATTGCTTTGTATAAAAAAGAAAAAAAAAAGGTGCATTTAATTTGCATATGTTACTGCAACATGTTCATGCACAACTCACTTTGTGTTGTGATGCACTGTGTGGGTTTGTTGGGGGTGGCACCTCAATGCACCAGTGTGTAGCATATGCTTTGTGGTGCTCAGCCTAGAGCAAAAGGTTCAGGTGTGTTGAAGTCCAACGCTAGGAAACCTGAAAATTCTCCATTGCAGTGGATCTGCGCTCACACTGCAAGGGGTACCTGCTTTATGTCTGATGGGAGGGGGGGGGATTCACTTACCCAATCCTCCACTCCTTCATGCTGCTAGAATGGTTCCTGCATCAGAGTCTTTTTTTTTTTTTTTTCTTTTTTTTATTATTCCCCATGCTTCAGCAGTCTAAGGTCCTGACCTCATCAAAACTGATACAGGGTTCCCAGCATTGGGCATGAGGACAACGAGGGACAATCCACAACCAGAGCATGGGGGAGTGCCATCTGCCAGAGGAACAGAGGTTCCGGTAATGCTGCTTTTACTCCCCCTGACTTATACTAGCAGTTAAAGTGGAAGAAAACTGTTATTTTCTTTTTTAGATGGGCCCTCTGCAGATTTATGCCATAATGTGATAGTATGCACTGCATACTAGCAGATTATGACAGACTTGCCTTTCAAATGGAGCCCTCCAGCGCTGAACTGTCACTGCCACTTTTAAAGCCATTTGTATTGGGGAGTGGGGGGGTTTGCAAAAAAAAACAGTCCTGCTTGGTATGGATGGTATGCGTTAATAGGCAAACGTACATATTCACCAGCACACCACGGATCTCGCTTTGGTCCAAAAAGGTTTTTATTCCAAAAAAAATCACATCACAAAGAAGTAGAATGTTTCGGAGCCGCGCAGGACCCCTTCGTCAGTCCCAGCTGGTAGTCGCTACAGCACCCTCTATTGCTGAGCCATACTTCCAGGAATGTGTGTGAAGGGAATATATTTATAGTTTGATTTAATAGGCAGCCTACACTCAACACACATTCACACACCACAACAGTGTGAATGCTGCCCTCATTGAAATAGGCAACATATTTTTCCATACCATTATTTGTTGCGTACCCAATCTTGGGAGTGTCCATTGGCAGTTTGAACTATAGGCTGGAGATTCCTGTGGCAATAAATGTCGGTGCTTGAGTTGACGACCTGAGATTGGTCAGGCAAATTCCAACCTGGAACGCTTAAGCTGGCCATACACTTTATTTTCATTTGAATAAAATTCTGAAAAAAACATTCATCAGAGCGTTCTAAGATGCCATCATGGAGTCAACAAATTTCTTCAAAAACATTCTTAAAAAATTTTGGTCAGTTGTCATGCAAATGTACAGAACTTTTAACAGTTGATTCTTTATCATTACAATAGTATACAAACAATTATTTCCCAACTGAGGGGCACATTAATAGAATTTGGTTTGATCAGAAAAGAAATCAGAAAAATTCCATCCTGAGCCTTCAAATCTTCCCAGCCATATGACTGAAAACATATGTCAACCTGTTCTCCTTATCCATTAGAAAATAAAAAAAAAATTCTTGATTTGTGGGAGATTGCAAAAACTTCCACAATTTTAATTGTCATGTTTGTTTTTTATTGGTAGAACATGTAAGTAGATGATTGCAAATGGTTCTCAAATGTTGTTGAATTTTTCTTTTTATGTTTTGTTTGCATTCAGTGCATTACTTTTTCTGCACCTACAGGAACACATTTAGATAAAATATTTTGCCTTGGAAAAAAACGGCACAGATGAATGAATTGCCTGCTGCAGCCATTGTATTTTGACAGCCAGCCCTGCCAGCTGTCAAAATACTTGAACAATGCCTGCTTCTAATTGTTAGCAGCCACTGCTTAGTTGAACATTTTTTGCTGGCCTCCTTTTGTTTTTTCATTTGAGGGATGTAAAGCAGGAGGCAGCAGACAGGGCCACCCACTAGGTGAAATATGGCTGATTCATCTGCAACCAGCCAAAATTTGGTGAATGATCAATGTAAAGTGGTATTAAACCCAAAACCAAAACTGTGTTATATTGCAGCTTACCAAGCATTAGCTTTGTCAGTCTTGGGGGATGGGAGTGTTAAATGTATTAGCAGATTTGATTACAGAAAAAATTAAAGCAAAGCTCCAGCTCAACTTACAGCTAAAATTTTTTCTTTTTGGGATAAAGGTTTTACATAATATATAAAAGCTGATAATTTTAGTCACTCCTGCCATTGGTAAATGGATGGTCTCTTCAATGTAAGCTGATGCATTCTGCTCGGTAGATTGAACTTCTGAAAAACAGCAGGGTTGCTGGCTAAATCACCAGATGAAAATATGAGGGGCGTTCAAGTCATACCGTAACTTTTAATTTCACAGGTATAAAAAGGGATGCTAGTGTGGCAGTACTATATGCAGTAGTAAGTGGCAAGTATGTCCTTTACTGATTGGCAGCACCTGTTGCAGCCAGTTCAGAGACTGTTAATCAAGATGGCAGACAACAGTGTTAATGCATGCATGGAACAGCGTGTGGTGATGAAGTTTCTTGTGAACGAGCGTAAAACCCGTGGATATATACAGAATATGCACGGTACGGTGATTAGATGCTCAGCCACAGTAAGACATTTGAATGGTGTAAACATTTCAAAGATGGTGGTCAGTGACAGTCCTGGCTGTGGTGGTTCCCAGCCAACAGTAGTCAATTCCTGTGTACATTCAGCATGTGGAATGCCTGATCCTGGATAATTGAAGCATAACCTATTGTGAAATTACACAAGAGACAAAATTCAGCAGTGATGAAGGGAAGTGGGCTGCCCTAGGATGGTTCAGGCGTACTGACAAATCTTTCTATGCCGAAGCCTTCCAGTCATTCGTTAAATGCTGGGATAAGTGTATAAATCTTGCAGGGGAGCATGTTGAAAAATAAATGCAGTTTGTTCTTTTATTATATAAACTCAACAGTCCTGGTTTGACTTGAACGCTCCTTGTAGAAGAGAGGCAAAAAAAAAGAAAACAAATACAGCCATCGCATCTAAGAATTGATAAGCTGCATTATAATGTTTGTATTTAATGCTGCTTTAAGGCTTACAGGAGATGTAGTGCACATGGCTAGGTTCCTACCGCCAAATGCTGATTAAATTGGTACTATGGTAGAAAACCAGTGTTTTTTTTGTTTGGTTTTTTTTCCCTATCTTTTTGGCACAATTTTATGATGCTGGGAGTTTACAGGAAAAGAAAGCTTCACTAAAAAAAAAAAAAAAGAGGTTGACCGTGCTGACCACTTTCTAAAGATGCTTGTTGTTTGGCTTCAAGCCTGGGAATTTCTGAAATACATGTTTTATTGTGAACATGGGCATTACAAGGCCTGTGAGCTGGCCCTCTGGGAGAAAAGATTGGGCTGCTGGGAATCAAGAGCACTGGATGCTACCTTTAGTATGGTCCTCACATAAGAATCAATGTCCAGGAAGAAAAGAAGCCAGTGGGAGGCTTTTTTTAAAGGCTGGGCAAGGCTGCACAGCAAACACAGCTGCATTGGGGCAGGTGGTACTGGATGGGCTACATTTAAGGGGTGGGGGAGTTATTTTAAACAACTACTTAAAAAGTGAAATTATCCTTTAAACCAGTGTTTCTCAACCTTTTTTCAGTCAAGGCACCCTTTAAGATTATGGACAGTCCCAAGGCACCCTTTAAAATTATGGACAATCTTGGAGCACCCCATTCTAAAATATAAAAAAACTATTTTAATAGTTTTTAATAGAACGCAGCAACATCCACACATGTAGGACACCCAACATTAGAGGTGATTTATTCTTCCAATGCAAATACACTTTTGCACACTGGTACTGACTAGTATTCCATGGTTTCTCTTCTCCCTCAGTTTTTCTCCTTCGCTGAGCTAATGTGACCCCAGCATTGAAGAAGACTGGCAGGGGAGGGTCAAACAAAGATGAAGTGCAGGCAACTCACATCCTTAACTGATGATATCATTGGTTGTCAGGATGCCAGTGCAAAAAAAAAAATCTTGATCCTGCCATAAATCCACTTATCTTGTAACTTTTTGTGCTCTGTTATCAACCTTGACCAGTTCTCCTCTGAACTACGGGATACCCCCCTTGTTGTGGAGACCAGGAGTTGTGGAAGTATTTTGTAGTCTTTACAAACATCTTGTTCTAGGGTGACAAGGCTGGTCCTTCAGTGATACCCATAGGACAGAAAGTGCATTATTGGCATAATCACCAGGTGAAAATAAAGAAAAAAAAATCAAATTCAGCTAAATCAGATGAAACAAAAATGACTACAGAATACAGCTCTACATATCTGGAGGAAGTGAAGAGGAAGACATCTGATAGCGCAAAAGAGGGTTTCTTTTAGTAATCTTTATAAAAAGAAAAATAGACAATTTTAAGCTAACCCGAAAACAAGTGGTAAACACGCTTTCCTAGTACAAAAAAAGTTACTAAAGCAGAGTTTATCTATCAAGAGAAAAAAAAATTTATAGTAAAGTCAGATTTCCTGATCTACAAACTTGTTCCAAGTCAGTGACAAAGTATTTAAATCCTTTGGATCAGCATGACAACCAGCATTTTCAAAAGTAGAGTTCAGCAGACGTAGTATAAAGGTTTTGTACTGTATGTACTGTAGATAATATATTTTTTTAGCAGTAAAGATTTCTTTTAAAGTGGTTGTAAACCTCTAACATGAGAAATGAACAAAGTACAGCCTTCTAAAGTGTGTACTTGCCACATTCCAAATCACCAAATGCCTTTCTCTTCCCTCTATCTGTATGAGCCCCTTCCAACTTTTGTGGAACTACGGGTCCTATGAGGCACTGCAAGACTGACCATTGCAAGCATGACTCGCAGATGCCTGAAGAGACTTGTAGGACCACAAAAGCTGGAAAACTGCAGTTTGCCCACCCCTATGCTGACACAACAAAATCTTGGGTGATGGTCCCTCCAACCTCCCCCCCCCAAAACACACAGGTGACTTTTTTGTTACATTCTCCAGATATTTAGTGGACCTATAACCAGAGCCCTGTGTAGTCAGGAAAGAACATTTCTGAAGCCCTTTGGGCTGGTATCAACACCCTGAGAGCCATCATCAACAGAACAAGGTGGAGGAGGCAAATGTGGGCTAACATCAAGTGGATAACAAGGCTTCTACACATATTTTACCAGTATAGCAGTGAGCAATCATTTTACACGTACTTGTTTTTTTCATTTATGTCTAGCTCGTATAAGTACAGGTGAAACTCGAAAAATTAGAATATCGTGCAAAAGTTCATTTATTTCAGTAATGCAACTTAAAAGGTGAAACTAATATATGAGATAGACTCATTACATGCAAAGCAAGATAGTTCAAGCTGTGATTTGTCATAATCGTGATGATTATGGCTTACAGCTCATGAAAACCCCAAATCCACAATCTCAGAAAATTAGAATATTACATGCAATCAATAAAACAAGGATTGTACATAGAACAATATCGGACCTCTGAAAAGTATAAGCATGTATATGTACTCAGTACTTGGTTTGGGCCCCTTTTGCAGCAATTACTGCCTCAATGCGGCATGGCAACGAAGCTATCAGCCTGTGGCACTGCTGAGGTTTTATGGAAGACCAGGATGCTTCAATAGCGGCCTTCAGCTCTTCTGCATTGTTCGGTCTCATGTCTCTCATCTTTCTCTTGGCAATGCCCCATAGATTCTCTATGGTGTTCGGGTCAGGCGAGTTTGCTGGGCAATCAAGCACAGTAATCCCACGGTCATTGAACCAGGTTTTGGTGCTTTTGGCAGTGCGGGCAGGTGTCAAGTCCTGCTGAAAAATGAAATCAGCATCCCCATAAAGCTAGTCTGCGGAAGGAAGCATGAAGAGCTCCAAAATCTCCTGGTAGACGGCTGAATTGACCCTGGACTTAATGAAGCACAGTGGACCAACATCAGCAGATGACATGGCTCCCCAAATCAACACATCAGAAAAGAGGACTTTGGACCACTGAGCAACAGACCAGGTCTGTTTTTCTTTAGCCCACGTAAGACGCTTCTGACGTTGTTCAGGAGCGGCTTGACAAGAGGAATACGACATTTGAAGCCCATGTCCAGGATCCGTCTGTGTGTGGTGGCTCTTGATGCACTGACTTCAGGTCCGCAGTCTTTCCCATGATTGTGATTCCTATTGAACCAGACTGAGAGACCATTTAAAGGCTCAGGAACCCTTTGCAGGTGTTATGGCTTAATTAGCTGATTAGAGTGGGACACTTTGAGCCGAGAATATTGCACCTTTTCACAATATTCTCATTTTCTGAGATTGTGGATTTGGGGTTTTCATGAGCTGTAAGCCATAATCATCACAATTATGACAAATCAGGGCTTGAACTATCTAAATGAACGTTTGCCCGATATTCTAATTTTTTCACCTGTAGGTATCAATTTTTTATTTCTAAAAGCCCTGCCTAAAAACAGGCACCACATAGTGAATATAGATTTTTCTTTTTTTTTAGCCAGAAAAGCTTCTTTGGTCCCTTTTAATTTTAAAGCCACTGCCTTTGCGGCAAATCCCTAGTATCTCCTTGAATTGACTAAATTGAGCTTAGCAAAGTGAACTATTGACAGTTATTTGGCTAGGAATTTTGTTTTATGTGAGGAAGCATGGTCTTTAAAGTGCATCAAGTGTGGAAAGACATGACCATTTTGAAGTACACAGGGAATCTCATGCTTTATGAATTTGGTAAGAGCACATTATTAGCAGAAGAGACCAGGGATCGGGTGTTCTGAAAATGATTCAACCTACAATTGACTGAATTATTATGCAGCTGAACAAAGTGATTTGACAGATTCTTGTAGCTATTGGGTAAAACTTGACTGAATGATCAAGGAAAGCTTATAGCCAATATAAATATGTAGCCTACATATATTGTATTTTTGTTCTTGCTGATGTGCCCCCTGAGTATGAAAATGTTATTTTCAGAATTGCAACAACCCAGTTGTGCATAGGCCTTCGGAGACAATTTGAACGGAAGTTCAGCCCCCTCTTCCCTCACAGCCTTCTGGGATACATCACAGATCCCAGAAAGCTGTTCACAAGGCACAACTCTGCCCACACATTCACAATGGGTTGCTTGGTGTGAAGCCACAAGCTGCCGAAAGTAAACATGCCAAACAAGGCTGAAGAGCTGGGCTGGCTGAGGACAGCGCTGGATCCCTGGATAGGTAGGTGTCCTATTATTAAGTCAGCAGCTACAGTATTTGTAGCTGCTGAATTTCAATTTTTTATTTTTAGGCTGAAGAACTTCTTTAAGCCTGTGATGTATAATTTGGTCTCATGAGTTTTAGCAGAGCTTCAGATTCAAAATATTTTGGTTACTTCTTACAATCTAACATGAAATTAAGTCCTGCTAATATAATTTGAAGGTCCACTGCAAGAGAATCTATTGACAATTCAAGCTCTTTAAATTGTAATATTGAATGCTCTGTTTTCAGGCAAAATAGAAGTTGAGACTCTTGTATGGTGTGTTCTTCAGATATTGCCATCATCGGTAGTTTGAATTCTTTTATGACATGACAACTATCCTTCCTCTGTAGCCATGCATTAATCATTAACGTGGTTGTAAAGGAAGGTAAAAAAAAACCCTTCTCTGTTCATCACTCCCCAGCTCCCCTAATACTCACCTAAGCCCCCTCTCAATATAGTGATGTGCACTGGAGTCTCCGCTATCCTGGGACTACTTCTCCTCATTAACAGAGAGCAGCGGGTGCCAATGGCTCCCACTGCTGTCAATCAAGGCCAGTGAGCCAATGAAAAGAGAGGGGGTGGGGCTGAGTCCTGGCTACATATGTGAGAGTCTTCGGGGGACTTGAGTATCTGGGCTGCTCTGTTGAAAACCACTGCACAGAGCAGGTAAGTATAGACATGTTTGTTATTTTTAGGGAAAAAAAATTAAGCCTTTAGTGTCGATTTAATATTGGTGATATTAATATTTTAGAACTGAGCTTTTAAGGTTTTCTAGATTGTAAAATACATATATTTGATTTTACATATGTAAACCTTTGTTCCCTGACTGTATATTTACATTGGCATTGCCTTTTTATCTTTCTAGGAACATGGATTTCCCTGGACACTTTGAGCAGACCTTTCAACAACTAAATTACCAGCGCCTCCAAGGCCAGCTCTGTGACTGTGTCATAGTTGTTGGTAGTCGACATTTTAAAGCTCACCGCTCTGTACTAGCAGCATGCAGTACTCATTTCAGAGCTCTGTTTACTGTAGCAGAGGGTGACCAGAGCATGAACATGATCCAGCTGGACAGTGAAGTGGTAACATCTGAAGCCTTTGCTGCTCTTATTGACATGATGTATACGTCCACTCTTATGCTTGGAGAAAGCAATGTGATGGATGTGCTACTGGCAGCATCTCACCTCCATTTGAATTCTGTTGTGAAAGCGTGTAAGCACTATCTGACTACAAGGACATTGCCTGTGTCTTCCCCCAACGACAGAGCTCAGGAGCAAAGCGCACGAATGCAAAGGTCTTTCATGCTTCAGCAGCTGGGATTAAGCATTGTGAGTTCAGCATTGAATTCAAATCAGAGCAGTGAAGAACAGGCCCAGCAGCAACAGACTTCAATGAGTTCCTCTGTAAGAAATAGCATAGTGGAGCAAAGGGCCACATTTCCTATAAGACGGCTGCACAAAAGAAAGCAGTCTTCTGAAGAAAGGGCTAGGCAGCGCATGAGGGCCTCTATTGATGAGTGTCTCATTACTGATGTTACCAATGAAAGTGTACAGTCCATGGGTAATTCTCGTGAAGAATATTTTTCCCCCGATTCACTTAAAATTACAGACGCTATGAAATCTGACTCTGCCCCAGACAACCAAGAAGATAGCACACTTATGTTTGATCAGTCATACGGCAACCAAGAAGACACACAAGTGCCAAGCCAGTCTGACAACAGTGGAGAAAACATTATCTCAATGGCAACTCAGACAAGTCAAGTTGAAACGAGTTACAATCAGGACTCTGCTTGCGAGAAATCAGTTTATCCTTCAGAGACTCATGATCTTACAGTGGATGAAAAAGATCACATGAGAGTGATTGTAAAATCTGAGCCTCTGAGCTCTCCTGAGCCTCAGGATGAGGTGAGTGATGTCACATCACAAGCAGAAGGAAGTGAGCCAGTTGAGGTTGAAGGTACTGTAAGTGCAGAAAAAATTGAACTGAGCCCAGAAAGCAGTGATCGCAGTTTCTCTGACCCCCAGTCTAGTACAGACAGGGTTGGAGATATTCACATTTTAGATGTGACTCCCAACTTAGAGCACAAGTCCTCTTTTAGCATTTCAAATTTTTTAAGCAAGAACAGAAACGGCAACCTCAACCTAAGTCAAAACAGTGATGATAACATTCCAAATACAACTAGTGACTGTAGAATGGATGGAGAAGTATCCTACCTCGTTAGTCCAGAAGTAGGTCCCAGTGGTCACTCTTCCAATGTTATGTCTCACTTGGATAATCCTTTCAGTGATGGCCCAGATTCTCATTTTGCTCGTCCCATGCAGGACGTTATGAGTATGCCTTGTGTTCAGTCCTCCAGTTACCGTGGAAATGACCCATTTGGAATGGACTACCCAAGGTCTGGATTAGGGCTTCATTCTATGTCCAGATCTATCATGGGAAGTGCAAGGGGTCGTGCTTTCAACTTTCCAAATTATCGACGTATTGCTCCCAAAATGCCAATTGTTACGTCTGTACGGAGTACTCAACTCCAGGATAACGCCTCCAGCTCCCAAATGATGATGAATGGAGGAGGCTCCTCTTATGACAGTGGGAATGCTCAGCAAGGTCCACCACAGTTGACAAGGGCATCTGCGGATGTCCTTTCAAAGTGCAAGAAAGCTCTCTCGGAGCATAATGTGTTGGTGGTGGAGGGTGCCCGTAAATATGCCTGTAAAATATGCTGTAAGACTTTCTTGACTTTGACAGACTGTAAAAAGCACATCCGGGTTCATACAGGTGAAAAACCTTATGCCTGTCTGAAATGTGGAAAACGGTTTAGCCAGTCCAGTCACTTATATAAGCATTCCAAAACTACTTGCCTTAGGTGGCAAAACAGCAATCTTCCTACGACGCTGCTTTAACTTTTTCCCCTCCTCACCAAGACCAGTTACAATCATGTGTGACGTAGCAACATTTCCTTGTACTTAATGAAGTAGGATGACCCAGTGTATTGTGAATGGACAGAACAGGCAAATTACTTTTGAAAACAAAAAAACTGTATGGTCTTGGAGGGGAAACATATCTTCATCAAAATATTTAACCTCTCTCTGTTTTGAGGTGCAAGTACTTCATTTGTTTATGTATGTTTATGTAAAATGAAAACATTACTAACACGCAAGGTTTTAACCAGACATTTCTGTACAATTGTGTAAACATTTAATGCAACAAATGCATTTTTATCCATTTTTGGTAAGTATTGTTCCCTTCCTTTGAGTAAATTATTGAAAACTGTACAAGCTTTTCAATTAAAAAAATTAAATCTTGCCAATAAAAGATCTACATTTACAGTGTTCTTATCACTCTTGGTATATCTGGTTATCTGGATTCCTAGGCTCTGATAAACATTGGTAGTAAATATACTGAAAAAAATTGCAAAGACTGCACGCTCTAAAAAAAAAAAAAAAAAATCATAAATCTGCTGCCTTTATTCCCAAATACCAAACCTAAAAATTAAATATCAAGCACTTCATGTAATGTGAATATTCATAATATATAAACAAAGAATTCATATCTGCACTCAATCTATAACCCATATGGCCATATAATTCATATATAGTGTATATATACATACTGCTCCAAAAAATTAAAGGAACACGTTTTAATCAGAGTATAGCATCAAGTCAATTAAACTCCTGGGGTATTGATCTGGTCAGTTAAGTAGCAGAGGGGGTTGGTAATCAGTTTCAGCTGCTTTGGTGTTAATGAAATTAACAACAGGTGTACTAGATGGGCAACAATGAGATTACCCTCAAAACAGGAATTGTTTTACAGGTTTAGGCCACTGACATTTTTTCTCTACTCATCTTTTCTGTTTTTCACTAGTTTTGCATTTGGCTAGGGTCAGTGTCACTACTGGTAGCATAAGGCGATACCTGGACCCTACAGAGGTTGCACAGGCAGTCCTACTCCTCCACGATGGCACATTAATACACACCATTGCCAGAAGGTTGCTGTGTCTCCCAGCACAGTCTCAAGGGCATGCAGGAGATTCCAGGAGACAGGCAGTTACTCTAGGAGAGCTGGACAGGGCCATAAAAGGTCCTTAACCCATCAGCAGGACTAGTATCTGCGCCTCTGTGCAAGGAGGAACAGGATGGGCACTGCCAGAGCCCTACAAAATGACCTCCAGCAGGCCACTGGTGTGAATGTCTCTGACCAATCAGAAACAGACTTCATGGGTGGCCTAAGGACCCCGATGTCCTCTAGTGGGCCCTGTGCTCAGTGCCTGGTACCATAGAGCTTGATTGGGATTTGCCATTGAACACCAGAATTGACAGGCCATATGCTTTTCACAGATGAGAGCAGGTTCACCCTGAGCACGTGGCAAACATTATGCTGCCTGTAACATTGTTCAGCATGACCGTTTTGGTGGTGGGTCAGTGATGGTCAGAGGAGGCATATCCATGGAGGGATGACCCATTGTCAAATTCTACACTGGTGCAATGAGTCCTGGGTACCTCCTGGTGCATGACAATGCCCGGCCTCATGTGGCAAGAGTACGCAGGCAGTTCCTGGAGGATGAAGGAATCAATACCATTGAATAGCCCCCATGCTCGCCTGACCTAAAGCCAATTGAGCACTTTTGGGATTTCATATTTGTCCATCCAACGACGCCAGGTTGTACATCAGACTGTCCAGGAGCTCAGTGATGCCGTGTTCCAGATCCAGGAGGAAATACCCCAGAACACCATCCGTTGTCTCATTAGGAGCATGCCCCGATGTTGTCAGGCATACATACAAGCACGTGGGGGCTATACAAACTACTGAGTATCATTTTGAGTTGCTGCAATGACATTTCAGCAAAATGGACTAGCCTGCTGCATTGTTTTTTTCACTTTGGAAATGAAAATTATCAACCTACAGAGGACTGAATTCAAAGACAGCCCAAAAATTAAACAATGGGGCACCCTTATGTTTCTAACACATTACCCAGTCCATATCAGTATAGATATCCAGCATAATATTTTTCCCCATTGAAATCTGATGATTTCAAAAAGTGTTCCTTTAAATTTTTTGAGCAGTATATATATACACCACAAATTTAAGTCACCATCTGAAAGGGATTCAAAATACTGTATATAACACACATTATACACACACAACCCCACAAAGGTTTTTGTCTACCATCTTCTCTCCAGATTATGAAACCTCCGATGGAAATCTTGCATGTTTATACCAAAGGGAATAAGACACTCATGACAGTGAAAGTAGCACGTGAAAGGTATATTAAAAGCATAAAAAAACATGCACTCACAGGATCTGTTTACAGAAACACTTAGACATTTCTGTGCACAAGAATGCCAACAGGCATGCAAAGCTTATCAGACACATCAGTGTACAAGAATGCCTGCAGGCAAATGGTGAGATAGGTCCCTCCATGTCCACAGACATGCTGTCACTAAGACCTGCCCAATTCATGCGTTTCATCACTTGACTTGTTCTGGAGCTAGTTGGGTGGGTCTTAGTGACATCACCTTGTCTGCAGCCATGGAGGGATCTATCTCGCTGTATGCCTGCTGGTGTTCTTGTACAAGGAAGTGTCTGATAAGAGCTTCACCGAGATCATGTGGGTGCACTTTTTTTTTGTCAACTAATAAACCTTTTAAGCAAAAAGTTCACTATTGTAAGTTTGTCTTATGATGGATTTCTATCTGGGAGGTTTGATGATCTAGGTGGGGGGTTTCAGTTAGGGGTGGAACAAGTCTCTTAAAAGCACAGTTTGACCTGCCTGATGAAGGGGATCAAACGAGGGGGAGCTGCTTTCATAGGTAGTGGTACATTTGGCAAATTTTTGTTTTGTTTAATGCCATGTGGATGGTGGATCAAGTTCTTTATATATACTGTATATGGTTTATTTTGAATAACTTGGATGTTGTAGATATGGAATATATGATTTGAATTATATGCATATATGGGTTAAATATTACATGTATAATATGTTTTACATATTTGTACACATTATATGAAGTGCTTTCTTAATAAATATATTAGTACATCTCATTCTTACTGTATTTTCAACTTATATGACATTACAGAGATTGCAACAGAAGGTATGTTCATGGTGGAGCTTTTAGCGGTGGCTCTTGCCTCTACGATTATCTGCATGAGAATAATGGCCATTGTCTACAAAAGTATGCTTATCAAATAAGCAAAACCCAAACAGAAGTGTGTGATTTTGCATGATAGTTGTATTAATACGACAGTAATTTATTGGCTGTTGCACAAATTAACACTCACTAATTGATCACCACCATGTGTTTTTTTTTTTCCTGTTTTCTTTTAATAGTGGCAGGGGAAGAAATCTATAATTAACCAAATATTTCTTCTTGAGATTCTTTAAATGAGAGGCCTTATGTTAAGCATTACTGAGATATATATAAAATTTCTGCATTTAGGTGAACTGCTGTGACAAAATACAAAATTCAGTATGAGCTTACTTCATCTGGTGTAAGCTGCCCTTTTATTCTTCTGTGATTGGACTTGAGTAGTAGAACATCCAAATCTTACTAGCATTGCATAAAGCATGCTTTACGTATACCAGAACTTCCTGCTTGGTTCATGGTTAACACATGCAAGGCACTGAAAAATTATATTTTCATCTGCAAAAAGCTTTATGGCAACACAGGCTAAACTCAGTGGAAGGTATTGTGGAAATATAGTATGAATACTTTAGAATAAGTGCTTATTTAGAAGAACCATGGTAAAAAATACACAAGACCTTAGTGTGACTTAAGAAGATCCTTTTTAAAAGTCATCAGAGCTGCTTGACATTACTTAGTGAAGCAATCCTGGCTTAGAATCTCATCAAAAGCAAATGCATAGTCAAATTATTAAAATGTCACGCAAGAACTTTTCTTTTTTACATTTTGGATAGAGTACTTAACCCTCTTCCCTTTTTTTGTCATGTGTCCTATTGGGGAGATTTTCCTTCACTTCCTGTCCCACAGCCAAAATGGTAAGAGAGAGGAAATCCCTCCAAATAAGGGAATCCCAACATGTCACCAGAAATAGTGTCCCCATTGGAAGATTTCCCCTCTATTCCTGTTAAACTCAAAATTTTGGATTGTATTTCACTTTCGATGATAACGGTAAACATGACCATTAGAGAGACACAGACCGCAATAAAAACTGACAGGTGTTCCAATCCCTCTCCAGTTTCAAAACTAAAAAAAGAAAAAACATTTTTCCTAAAGTGATACTATTAAATGTTAGTTCCATCCAAAACAGGTTTTCGTTTTTCTGTGTTGCTGCAACCTGAATTATTTGCAAGCCTTTCACATCTGGGAAAGTTTGAGAGGTGAGATAGCAGTTCCCACTTATGGGTAATCCTAGCCCAATGATAATGTCCTAATATAATTTTATAGCTGGGCTTTCTAATTATTTCTGACACCTTTGTTACATATATATTATTCCTAATAACTGATAAAAAAATTTAAAAATGAGATTTAAATGCCTAGACTTTCAATATTTTAAAATCTACAATTTTTATAAAAAAACAAAACAAAAACTAGCAGCTGATCCTGACAAAGGATCTTGTCCAGACACTTCCTGCTACAGGGTGACAACACTGCCTTCCAACTGTGTGGTCACACAGAAGCAAACAAATGGCCATTTTAGTACACATTACACAGTATGTTCCACTCTCGTCAGTCAAAATGTCCTCTGTACTCCTCCCAAGAAAATCCTGCGCTCTAGCAACCTTGCACCCTCCTCTACTAACCAAAACTCCAGGATTTCTCCAGAGCCTCTTCCGTCCTCTGAAACCTCCTACCCCAAGCTGTCTGGTTAGCTCCTGCTCTGTGTAAATTTAGGTGATCCCTGAAGACTCATCTCTCCAGAAAAACCTGAAGAGCACTCCACCTAAAAATTGAACTTTTACTTTCTCCATCAGCTCATCCCTCATTTATTACCTCAGTTGCCCCTCACTTTCAGATTATAGGCTCTTGCAAGCAGGGTCTTCCTAACCCACTTGTAACTATGTTGCTTACCTTATTTTAAAATGACTTCATGCAGTGCTTTAGCAAACAGAATGTCATTCACCTATTTAACAGGTTATATTTGCTGCATTATAGTTGTGCAGTTTTTTCTGGTATTTATTTTTTTGATGCATGCATTGAGTTTACCCACATTTACTGTGCATTTCAATCTGTTTACAGGGTAAAACAACCTTAGAAAGCAGATCTCATCACAAGCACACAATTGTGAGCAAGCTAGCAAATGTTCAGACTGAGTAAAGTCTACTGAAAACTGAGTGACAAATGCAAGATACCTACCTATATGGAGGTTCTATGACTACCTACGTAACAAATATTTTAAATAAAAGCTAAAAGATTGAGGATTTTCCAAACATTTGTTGCACCTAGTCTCACTTAATGTTAGGCCCCTTTCAGACAGGGCAGACCCGCCAGCGGATCCATTTGCTCAGCAGGGGATCTCTCTGCTGATCCCCACTGAGCAATCGGATTATAGGTCTGTGTTGCTCCGCTTCTGCGGAACGGACACAGCCTGCTTTTTCCTATGGGCAGTCGGATGAAAACAGACCGCCTGTTCGTTTCCACCTGACTCATCTGAGCCGATCCGCCGGATGGATGAGGAACAGATTCCCCATCAGTCTGTTTTGACTGATCGGATGCTGGCGGTTGTCAGCGGACACTTGTCCGCTGATACCCGCCAGTCCTTAGAGGTCTATGGATGTCCGATTGGACCAACAGTGTCAAAGGGGCCTTACTGAACCTGCAATGTATGTATGTTTTTCCTTTTTACTGCACCGTGCATTTACAAAGTTATTTAGACGACTGTAGTTTTGCATATTTATTAATTGAGAACTACAAAACAATGTGTTTATCAAATGATACCACTAGTATTTATATAGGACAAAGTACAGGCATGATGTTCGTATCCAGCTCACATCTTCAAAGCTTAAGTTCACTTGGCATCTCCTGCCCAGCCAAGCCTCTCAGTAGATTATTTACTGCCAGCACAGACATGGTATTCCTTGTACTAAATGTGGCACTTCCAATGTGTGGTAAGATAACTGCAGGAATAGAAACACTGAATGAATAAGTATAACAAAGAAAATGATACATTTTCAGATTTTAACCTTTGACATAAAACTTTATTTACAGACTACATGCATATACTTGCAGGTATTTTGTATGTAGCTAAAATTACTTTCTGTTGTCAGTCTTTTGCTGAACTGTACATGTAATCTTAGCACACATAAGAGAAAACACATTGCAAATTGTAAAATAAAACTTGAAGGCCTATTTCTACTCTCATCCCCCTATCCTCCATTTATAGGTAAAATCTATCAAACACAGTATTTAATTTTTGAGTGAATTATAGTGAATATAGTCCAGGGGCAAGTGAGAACCACGTATGTTTCTACCTCTCCTACTCAACCAGATGCAACTGGTCCTGTTAACTTGCATCATGCCTGGCTATACAGTGACCTATCTTCAGAAGCCCCGCTGTGCACCTTATTTTCATAGTTTTGGTAAGCTGTACTATCTGAAGCCAGAAGTTGATGAAGCAATTGTTTTTCCTTGATAAGAGAATCTATAATCTTTTCATTGTTAAAAGTGGAACTAAACCCTCTTCTCCTTTACAGTCAAGGAAGATGCCATGTTGCTGCACATATGATCTGTTACCACACAATCATTTGGCTTGGTAGTTTGGTTGGGAGCCAATACAAGAACACTAGTAACTAACAGTTATCAATGAAGTCATGTCTTGAATGTAACAATTTTGGGTAACAGTTAAACTAGTGGGTTTAGTTCCGTTTTAAGATATATTTTGAAACCGATCAGCCTTTCAAAAAACCTTAAATAATTTTTTTATGCTCAATATGAGTGTGCTTTAATTTTACAAACCAGGAAAGATCAGGGCTATTGCCATATTCCTCATTTTTTTTGTAGGAAAAACCATCAATTCTGTATATTTTATGAAACCACCACAATCCCCTCAAAAAAGGAGTCAGCTGCACTGCTCATGTTAAACATGTTAATAAAAAAAAGAAAAAAAAAAAAAACCATACAAATATCCTAACCCACAAAAACATTTTTTAAAAATCCCATGTAGCCCATAAAAGGAGCCCTCTGAAATGTAATTGCTGTATTGAAAAAAATGTTACACTTAAAGCGGAGTTCCACCTGAAAAAAAAAAAAGCAGCTACAAAAACTGTAGCTGCTGACATAAAATACAGCCACTTACCTGTCCCTCTGTCCAGCAGTGTCCTCACCACCACTGGTTTCACCGGCTGTCTTCTCTCCCTGGCACCGGCATCTTCAGTGTGGGCACCCGGCTGTGACTGTTTGCAGCTTCACAGCCGGGTGCCCACTGCGCATGTGTGAGAAGCACTGTGCTTTGTGAATGGACTGTAGTCTTCTGGGACCTGTCACATGTCCCACAAGACTACGGGGAGGACAACTTCCGCTTCCGATCGCCTAGATAATCACAGCGGAAGTGGGAGCTGGTATCCTTAATGGGGAGCAGGGGACAAAGGCTTAAAGCGGAACTTCCCCTTTTTGGTGGAGCTCCGCTTTAAATTGCTATTAAATCCAAAAGCAAACATGCAGCCATTACATCTAAGAATTGGTAAATGAGTTTTCTTTTTTAAACTCTTATATACATCTGGTGATCTGGCCAGTAAGTCTGTTTTTCAACTGTATCAGTTAGGAGCGTTGAGACAAACCATACACCACTGACGGGTGCTTAACCACCTCCCGTCCGGCCGTTGTATATAAACAGCCGGACGATGGCACTGCAGGGTCGGGTAGCCATTTATAAACGGCCTCCCCGCACCCTGCTTGTGCGCGCTTCCTGGGAGCGTGCAGCACCGCGATCTGGTGCCCGCTTTAGAGCACCGATTGTCGGACGGGACCTCTGTACGAGGTCCCGATCATGTGATTGCTGATTGGCCAATCAGTGATCACATGCAAAGTAGTAAGCAAGATGTCACTTGTGACATCATTGCTTACTACATGTGAAATCTGTGAATGATCACAGAGGTCACATGGTACAAGGCTATTCACAACAGCCTTGTACCATGTGACCATGTGAATAAATACCACCAAAATAAAGCTTTATCTGTCTCAAAAAAAAATGCTAAAAAATTCATATGGGTACAGTGTTGCATGACAGCGCAATTTTCATTCAAAGTGTGATAGCACTGAAAGCTGAAAATTGGCCTGGACTGGAAGTGGTTAAAATCATTAACTTAAGAAAAAAAACAAACACTTGCTGTAATGGCTTGTGTAACTTCAGTTTGAGCTTGAGTATGGCTTCAATTTGTTAGTGTATGTAATCTAGTCCAGCCTTTCTCAACCAGGGTGCCTTGAAGTTTCTTTAGGGGTGCCTTGGCAAAATGTCTAAAAATTGCCCAAAACTTGTATACAAGCCAGCGGGTGGAACAAGCCTGCCTTTTAGTTACACAAAGCCACAGGTTTTCATTGTACAGTATTATGACCATCTAGCCGCCGGCGTCTTGACAACCAGCATCACCATCAGGTGATGAGGATGTCAGCTGCCTGCACAGCATCCTAGTTTAACCCTCCCCTGCCAGTCAGTGCTGGGGTCACGTTAGCTCAATGATGGGAGGAAAAACTGAGGGAGAAGAGAAACACTGGAATACTAGTCAGTACCAGTGTGCAAAAATGTATTTGCTTTGGAAGAATAAATCACCTCTAATGTTGGGTGTCCTACGTGTGGATGTTGCTGTGTTACATAATACTCAAATTGTTTAACATTTTAGAATGGGGTGCTCTTTTAAAATTATGGACAGTCTTGAGGCACCCCATTTTAGAATGGGGTACCTCAAGACTGTCTATTTTAAAAGGGTACCTTGACTGAAAAAAAAGGTTGACAGTCCCGAGGCATCCTTTAAAATTATGGAGAAACGCTGATCTAGTCCATCTAACACTACCCTTACCTGAAGATCAGGGGTCTCCAAACTCTAAACAAAGGGCCAGTTTACTGTCCAGACTTTGAGGGGGCAGGACTGTGGACAGTGAAAGTAGAAAATGCCCCAGCGTCAATGCGAGTAAACAATATCCCATCATTAATGGTGATGTAGCGCTAATTAATTTACTTATTTAGTTGCTATTGTGGCAACACCATTGATGTCAGCAGCAGCAATACCCCATCATTGGTATAAGTGGAAGAAATATTGCCCCATTTTTTGTGTCGGTGAGAGGAGTAGAGCCCCATTGCTTATGTCAGTGGGAGGAAATGTGCCCTGTTGGTATCAGTGGCAGGATTTATGCCCCTTTATTGGTGTCAGTTTGAGGAATGGTGCCCCAAGGGCCAGATAAAGGCAAGCAAAGGGCCACAGTTCGGAGACCACTGCTCAAGATTAACAATGCTAGTGACTGCTGTTTCCTTCATCCAGAATGGGGACATGCCAATACAGAAGATATGTTACTGGTCAGATCATAAGGTGAAAACAGAAAAAAAAAAGTCTAAAAAAACAAAAAAACAAAAAACACACACAACAAACTAATGCAGTCACCACACATAATGATTGGTAAGCTGCAATATATTACATTTTTTGTTTTGGGTTTAATACCACTTTAAGCAGTGCAGCAGATTCCTTTCTTGAGGAGACTTTTAGGTTTGTTCTTTCCCTGACCAGCATGCAAGGTGGTTTATTTCTAGCTTGGGTTAAATCTATACATTTTGTAAAAGCTGAAGCGTATCAGCATGTTGCTTCTCCTTTTCTCCTGTCCAGTCATAGGCAGGGTAGGGGGAGCCCAGGAGGGAAACTACAACATAAAAATATCAGATCCCTGCTAGATAGGGCTCAGCTGAGTAACTCAAGACTGGATGGCCACAAATACAAACTCTTTAGCAGCTAAAATAGCCCCCTCATATGCATCATCTGTGTATCTACCAAGTTGTCTGGAGTTCAGCATTACCAGCTCTTTAAGTTGATCATTGCTATACGAATGAAGAAAGGTAGATCTTTCATTCATCTGCCCGTTCTCCATTCATACAGCACTTTTCATTGAAAAGCTGAAGTACAGTTTATAGGAATAGAGGAGAGGGGTGGGCATAAACTCAGCACTCTTAAAGAGCGTGTATGTATTAACCCCCCTGCACAGGATGACTAAAGTTGCATGGGTATGGTGGATAGGGGCAGAGGACAGAGGATTTCATCTAAGACTAGGCACAAGGGACATTTCTCATTGAATGTAAGTACCATCCCTTGTGCTTTTTTATTTTTTTAATTTTAACTAAAGGATTTAAAGCTTTACATTTTTAAGCACAATAATATTTGTGTGTGTAAAAGCACAAGGCCAAGAAGGGGTTAATACTGTATGGTGAGTACACAGGGCAGAAGCTCTTAACATTTAATCCCAGGGTTACCTTTATTTTTTTCCCCTTTGGGGTGAGAAATATCCTTCCACCAACACAGATTTACAGTCCAGAATGGCTAGGATTTATAGCGCATTGGTGTCATTCGTGTCTCCCTGTGAGGGTGCCTATGGCGGACAGGGCCATCTTTATTATTGATTGGACCCTGGGCAAACATTTTCTTGCCCCCCCCCCTGCAATTTCACGGTCCACCACACAAAGACATCTAAAAATAAAAAATTTAAAGTGGTTGTAATGGCTCAAGGTTTTTTTTTTACCTTGATGCATTCTATGCATGAAGGTAAAAGTCCTTCTGAGTATAGCAGCCACCCCAAAAACTTACCTGAGCCCCCTCTCAATCCAGTGATGTTCAACAAGAGCCTCGGTTCTCCAGGGACTCTCACTTATGATTGGCTGAGGCAGCAGTGGGAGCTACTGGCTCCCACTGCTGTCAATCAAAGCCAGTAAACCAATCAGGAGATGGAGGGGGCGGCACAGATCCGCAGCTGGGTGTGTGAATGGACATGCAGAGCTGCAGCTCGAGAGAGCGCCTGCTCAGGTGCCCCCATAGCAAGCAGCTTGCTGTGGGGCACCCAACAGGAGGGAGGGGCCAGGAGCACTGGTGGGGGACCCAAAAAAAGGAGGACTTTAGTATTACTTTAATAAAATGTGAACATAAAAAACTGGTCCACACTCACTGATAGGTTGCTAGAGGTTACTGCACATAAATGTATTCACTGCCTGCACACCATACTACAGGCGATGTTCAGAGACTGTGGACATACTACATGAGAAGGTCAGAGACTGTAAACATGATACAGAAGGTGGTCAGAGACTGCAGACATAATACCTTCGATTGTACGCCCCTTTAGGGTTAGGGAATGATGTGAATGTACAATATATATGTAAAGCGCTGCGTAAATTGACAGTGCTATAGAAGTACCCCAAACAAATAAATATAGGAGACCGTCAGAGACTGCAGACATGATACAGGAGACCGTCAGAGACTGCAGGCATACTACAGGAGATGGTCGAAGATCACAAAAATACCACTAGAGAATGTAGATGTCAGAGACTGCACCTCCCTGTATACTGCTCACTGCACCGCCCCATGTACCGTCTGATCTCCTATCCCTGTACTTGTGCAGATCTTGAAGAGTGTTCAGCAAACAGGTGCTCCAAGTGTTCCCATGCCACACGTCATTTACTTCTGTGTGGCACCAACAATGATGACAGGTCCCAGACTCCCAGCATAGACTGTACAGAGAAGGGCAGGGTGGAACGGTCCCCCCCCCCACCCCACTGGTCACTGCTCTGCTTGTTAGGGGTGAAGTCATTGGCTGTTGGAGGTTATGTGACGGTGGGTCAGGCAGTGGTTGGTTGGGACTTGGAAGAGGTGATGGAGCACTGAGCCGGGAGATTCAAGATGAAAGAGCCAGGTACACATCCTCCTGGACCCACCCTGCTGCTGCACAGCCCGCATTCGCTCAGCTTCGGGAACTACGCATGAGCAGTTGCAAAGCCAACCACAGCAGACCTTTTACGGGCAGCGTGGGCTCAAGGGACAGCTGCTTTGGGCCCCACAACAATGACTGGGCCCTGGGCAGCTGCCCCTTTTGCCCTGAGTAAAAGATGTTTGCACCAGGCACTCCTCTGCTTGTGCTTTACTGCACCTGCACAGGCAACAGTGATGCCTAAAATTCTGATTCTTGTACTTGTTGAGCCTATCCTATATGGAGACCAATAAAATAAATGTAGGTGAGCACACAAATCACAAATGAGCTGCTAGCATAAAGGATAAAACCCCTTAATCCTCAAATATACAGTAAATTAATATGGAGACCAGCCTCACCTGGAAAAAAAATGAAAAATTTTCTCCCCTAAACGTTTCACCCAACAATATCCCATCGAGAAAAGTTTCCTTCGGAAGTGGGCAATTCTTGTGGTAGACCTGGCCATTTCCTACCTTAAAAGGATAAGTTCACCTTTATATAAAAAATAATAAATGCACTTTTTGGCAGGTAAAAAAAAAAAAAAAAAAATATGAGCATTTACTTTTTGTTGCAGGAGCCTGTAAACCATTGCACCAGTGATCAGCAGTATATATGCTTGCCCATACGGAATGTATGGGCAAGAAGATATACTGACAGGGAAGACTCAATGAACTACCACAGCGCTTCACAGCACCGTGGTAGTTCACTGAGAACTACAAGCCGACAGTCATTTCAAGAACATAGTGAATTAATGCATTTTTTTCAAAATTTGACACTAGGGAGGGGGAACAAGATCCCCTGCTAGCTGTCAAAGTGGGGGAGTAGGGGCTGGTGCAGCCATTACATGTTACACCCTGAAAATGGGTGTAACATGTTATGAAAGGTGAATATATCCTTTAAAAACACAAGATTATCCATCCACAGAAACTGTGAAGGTCTTGTTAAAGATCCAGTAGATAACTGGTTAGACTTGCTCCTTATAACTAGATTTGTCCCGAGGAGCCCTGTCATGTAACCTACAGTTGTATCTATGGCAGTTTTTCAGATCATTGCTGTCTGAACTGCCTATAGTCAGTTGGGACATTTGCCTTCAGCCTTACACTACTGCATCAATGGATTGACTAAACTCCCTTGCAAAAAAAAAAAAAAAAAAACACACAACACTGAAGTTGCATTGCTCTTGGAGAAGCTGTCCACACCTGAGATGTGGAAAATCGTCAGGTGGACTCAGTCTCCAAGGGGTTTATTTACTAAAGCTGGAGAGTCCAAAATCAGACTCCCTTCTGCATAGAAACCAATCAGCTTCTAACCTCAGCTTGTTCAATGAAGCTTTGGCAATGAAACCTGGAAGCGGATTGGTTTCTATGCAGAAGGGAGTCTGATTTTGGACTCTCCAGCTTTAGTAAATAAACCCCCAAGTGTCTGGATTTGGGGCAATGGGCTCTCCGTCTGGAGGTCTGCCAGATCCTGGGACTCTCTAATCTTTGCAGTGGACGCATAGTGACATCAAGATATCAAATCAATCTGATCTATGCCTTTCCACCCTCTAGATTCTTCCTTGCCTGCCTCACAGGATTAAGAAAACAAGGGCACTCCTGTGATCTACATTGCACTGAAGAATGTGGTATTCCAACATACGCAAGCTCTTGGAAGATGCTCCATGGGCCCTTTCGGATCATCCCTTCTTGTCCCAAGCTAATGCTTGGACGCTAGCTTTAATGGCATGGCTGTTGAAGCTTTGGTCCTAAAGGACAGGGGCCATTCGGATTCAATGTTCCCTACCCTCTAAGGCTAGAAAGTGGACTTCTCTTAAAGATTATCATCGTACCTGGAAGGACCCACTTTGCTTGATAGAGGTTGTGGAACTTTCATTCTATTAAGTACTTTGTGGGACATATACTGTCTGTCATCCAGTCTGCCCTGGACCGCTATCTGGTTTTGACAAATCTCTGCCTTGGTCATTCTGTTTGAGACCTTTGGCCTCTCACTCTCTAATTTAGGCCTTTGCTCAGGGAGAAGCACACATTTCTCGTCCTATTTCTCTGTATCCCCTTGGAATCTCAATCTGATTATTTTGGCTCTTCAGAAGCTGCTCTCTGAACCTCTCAGGACCGCCTTGTCTGGCCTTATCTGTAAAATGGTATTTTTGGCTATAAATCTCTGCCAGGAGAGTCTGAGTAGGCAGCCTTATGCTGTGTCGGACAAGGTTGTCTTGAAGACTAGAGCTGGGTACACATGGGCCAAAAATTGTCCAAAAACAGTCGGTTAGGCAGGAACCAGCCACCTTTAGGCCCATGTGTATGGCTCCCTGTCTGTCGCACAGCCATGCTGGAAAACCAGCATCCAATGGCCAGTGTGTCATAGCAGGCGGGGGAGAACTGTCAGTTTTTCTTCTTCAGCCTGCTGGGTCGAACGAAAAAACCAGTGAGTACCAAGCTTAAGGCCTCTTTCTCCTGAAAGTGATTTCCGCTTTCCACTTTAATCTAGATATTGTCCTCCATTCCTTATGTCTTGCTCTGAAGCATCAAAAGGGAAATTTCTCTCCACTATCTGAATGTGGTGTGCATGCTAAGAATTTACCATTCAGCTACTGCGGCCTTTAGGAAATCAGATCCACTTGTATTTCCTGAGGGTTTCCACAAGGATCTCCCTGCTTTTTGCTCTACTACTGCTAGGTGAATTCAACAATTTATCATTAAAGATTAACTCCACCATGGTTTTTTTCAGCATCAGGAATGGATTTATCAGATTTGCAAGGCTGCCAACCTGGGCTTCGATTCACATTACTATTAATTTGTTAATTTCTGCTAGGTGGATGCTCAAGCTTCTCAGAGTCTGTGGAGCCCTTCTTGACCTATTTTTGTTATTGAGCCGGTTTGCATTGCTGTGTTGTTTACCATTCAGTTGGACTGTTTTTTGATGTACTAGTCATAAAATGATTTTTTACGAGAAAACTCAGTTTCCTGGATTAACCTACAGGATACAGGACCCTCCCTCTCCGTTTTAATGATTGTTTATTTATTTTCTTCAAAACTGAAGCTAGCTTGGAGTTTGTGGGGTTACATAGGGGGATGTCCCTGCAGCAATTCTTTTTTTTGCCACTGTCCATTCACCTGAAGATAATTGCACACAACCCAGGAAACAGATTATACAGGTAAGTCAAAAATCCTCTCTTTACATAAAATAAGTTTTATTCACTTTCAATGTCCCTTTGAACTTGGTAAGGAATTCAAACACTCCAGGAAGAGTAAATTCCCTAGCACTGACAGGTCCCCTCTCACTCCTTTCCTCTCCACATAACTATTATGTAGCAAACAGGGGAGGTACAGAAGCACACACTATAGACTCACTTGAGTCTGCTGGGTTTGCCGACATGACATTTAAAGATGGCAGAGTCCAGTAGCAGTCTTGTTGGTTTAGGGCCAGTTCACACCAAAACATTGTGCGGGAAAATTTATTTTCCATGTGCGTTTCCTGCACCGAGTTCAAAGCATACTGCAATTGTTATCTGCAGAATTTGTCAGTGTTAACGACTCCACAAACACAGCGAGTTTTCCTGCACCGGATCACACGGTGCAGTAGTACCATGCGATCCTTTTGCTGTGCTTTTTAAAGTAGTGCATGCAATACTTTTGGTGTGGCCTGGCACGATTTCAGCCCATTCAAATGAATGGCCTTAAAAAGCACTACGCCTGGATCACATGTGAATCTCACAGTGCATTTGTGTACAATTCAAAGTGTGAACCAGCCCTTAAGGTCTACACAGTGACTCTTTTACATGTAAATACTATGGATAAAATACATTAATACAAAATACATTATGAACTACTTGGTAACCGTGCTATAGCTGAATGCCGGCTACAGCGCGGTTACCCAGTTCTGGGAGGAAGTCATATGACACCCTAGGGGCGCGCACCTGGCGATCTCCATGAACGCGGTGTCCTACGGACACAACTGATCACGTGATGAGGTAAAATGCCAATCACAGCGGCCTTTTACCACATGATCAGCTGTGTCCAAGGACACAGCAGATCATGAAGTAAATACAGTTGCCGGTTATCAGCAGCACTTTCCTCATGCTGTTACAGCGTGAGAAAAGTACTGCCGATAACCGACAGCTGTCAGAGGAGATTGGCATGGATCATCAGGGCACTGATTATCAGCGCCTCCCACCAGTGCCCAGCAGTCAGGGCTGTCAGTCAGCACCGTCCGTGTCACCCATTAGTGCCACCTATCAGTGCTCATCAGTGCCACATCATCAGTGCCTCCTCATCAATGTCCACCAGTGCCACCTCATGAGTGCAGCCTCAACACACATCAGTGAAGGAGAAAAAATTACCTGTTTGCAAAATTTTATTAGAATAGAAACAAAGAAAACCTTTTTTTCTTCACTGTTTTGCTCTTTTTTTTTGGTTTATAGAACTAAAAATAAACACCCAGTGGCGATTAATTACCAAACGAAAGCTCTAATTGTGTGGGGAAAAAAAAACAAATTTCATATGGGTACAATGTTGCATGACCGCGCAATTGTCATTCAAAGTGCGACCGCTGAAAGCACGAAGGGGGTAAAAGTGCACTGTAGGCAAATGGTTAATCTAATATTGTTGAAATGAATGGTCTGGAGACAGGTTCTCTTCAGGGATTAGGAATTGATCTGAAAATCAGGCAAATTAGATTTGTTTTAATTTGCCTAATATATACATATTCATGCAGAAACAGTTTATTAAATCAAGACTGTCTGCATTCCTGAGTTGCACAGTTCTTTGCACATCAGACAGATCTACATGAATATATTCAGACAAAACTAAGATTTGCAATCTGATGGTTTGCTTAATTTGATCTAAAATAATTATCAATAGATTATGTGAGAATTAAAAAAAAAATTTAAATTCACCATTAGCACACTTTAATCAGACTAGCTGTAGAGTATTTTTGTACATTTCCATCATGACAATTCAATACATTAATCTATTAGATTTAAAGTAATTGTGGTTTAAAACAGTACCGCAATTCTTCAGACTCAGCAATGGGTGAGTTTTTGGCAAGGGTTCAGGAGCAGTAACATCTAATCCAGCAGCTGCAATCTGTCCACTGACCAGCGCCTGGTACAAGTCTTCCTGGTTCACTGCAGTGCCTCTGCAAATAAAAGATTAGCATATACATCTAGAACTCTCCAAAACTCCAGCAAATTAGTAAACTGTCATTACATTTTTATAGTCATCACCTAGCGCACATTCCTAAATGTAAAATAAATCGACTGTACACATTTAGAAATGGACAGGGAAGCTGAAGGCAGCGAACTCATATTTTGTGCCTGCTGGTGCTATTTTAGGACTGGCAGTGTTTCCAAAACATCAATCACTGACCAATGTCATGACCTTTGCCATGTCTTTCAACAACCTGTGATACTAGTTTGAAGAAGAGCCTGTTGCCATGAATGTAATTCATATTTTATTCATGCAAACACTAAACTGTGATCACATTGATCTTAGAGAACTGCAATTTAAATGCCAAAAAGCAGATATCTGCAAGTATAGTGGGTATAGAAAAGAATCACCCCCTTTAGCCTGGCTTCACATATGCGGTGCGGTAGATCACGTGATTCGCACAGGAACCGCACCACATTCCTGTGCGAATCACATGCGAATTGTGTGCAGTGCGATTGGAGCTAATCGCACCTGCACCAAAAACATGCAGGACCCTATATTGGTCCGCACTAGAATCGGATCGCATGGGTTTCACACATATGTGATCCGATACTGCAGACTGCACCGCGTTTTGTGGACCGCTTTTGGGGTGTTAACGCACCCACAGCAGTTCGCATGAACGGGGTGCGATTCTGATGCGGTGCGGAATTCGCACTGAAAACACTGCAAATTCTGCATCAGTGTGAACCAGGGCTCAAAATAATCAGATGTTGTTGCTTTGCAGCCTGAAATAAAGACAGAATCACTGAGTTGGAAAAAAGTGACTTGTAAAGTCAATCAGGTGCAGCTAATCACCTTCTCAATGGCACACAAAGCCAATGACTTTCAACTGTGATCAGCTGTGGTCATTTTGATTAGCTCAGCATGAAAACAGCATTTTAGTCTGCAACTGAAGCAAACAATCAACTATGGGTGGCAAGGCACTGTAAACAAATCTCTGGGGTAAAGTTGTGGACAGACAAAAGTCAGGAGATGGCCATCTTGTCAGTTGGAAACATCCTTGAATTTACATGCAGAGTTCATTTAATGTTTGTAAGTGAAATATTCGTATTACATTTTGAATCTTTTAAAATACTACACTATGAAGAGGTCTCATTCTCTTTACATATATATACTATTGGGACCTTTTGATCATCCTTGTGGTTCTAGACTGCATTTATGCCATCGAGTGACTAGCGGTGAAAAACTTTGGTGGAGAAGAACCGTTCTGGACTCCTTGTCTTCACAGATTCCCTATATACAGTGGATATAAAAAGTCTACACCACACCCCTGATAAAAAAAAAAACACTCTCTCTCTCTCTATGGAAGTAAAAATAAAAAAACTAAAAAATATGGTTGCATAAGTGTGCACCCCCTTAAACTAATACTTTGTTGAAGCACCTTTTGATTTTATTACAGCACTCAGTCTTTTTGGGTATGAGTCTATCAGCATGGCACATCTTGACTTGGCAATATTTGCCTACTCTTCCTTGCAAAAACACTCCAAATCTGTCAGATTGCGACGGTCTCTCCTGTGCACAGCCCTCTTCAGATCACCCTACAGATTTTCGATCAGATTCAGGTCTGGGCTCTGGCTGGGCCATTCCAAAACTTTCATCTTCTTCTGGTGAAGCCATTCCTTTGTTGATTTGGATTTATGCTTTGGGTCATTGTCATGCTGAAAGATGAAGTTCCTCTTCATGTCCAGCTTTCCAGCAGAAGCCTGAAGGTTTTGTGCCAATATTGACTGGTATTTGGAACTGTTGATAATTCTCTCTCTCTTTAGCCTCAGTTCCAGCTAAAGAAAAAAAACAGCCCCAAAGCATGATGCTGCCACCACCATGCTTCACTGTGGGTATGGTGATGTGCAGTGTTTTTGTGCCAAACATATCTTTTGGAATTATGGGCAAAGAGTTCAACCTTGGTTTCTTTAGACCAGAACACATTTTCCCACATGCTTTTGGGAGACTTCAGATGTGGTTTTGCAAAATTTAGCTGGGCTTGGGTGTTTTCCTTTGTAAGAAAAGGCTTCAGTCTTGCCCCATAGCCCAGACATCTGAAGAATACGGGAGATTGTTGTCACATATACCACACAACCAGTACTTGCCAGATATTCCTGCAGCTCCTTTAATGTTGCTGTAGGCCTCTTGGCTGCCTCCCAGACCAGTTTTCTTCTCGCCTTTCCATCAATTTTGGAGGGACGTCCAGTTCTTGGTAATGTCACTGTTGCTCCATATTTTCTCCACTTGATGACTGTCTTCACTGTATTCTATGGTATATCTAATGCCTTAGAAATTCTTTTGTACCCTTTTCCTGACTGATCCCTTTTAACAATGAGATCCCTCTGATGCTTTGGAAGCTCTCTGCGGACCATAGCTTTTGCTGTAGGATGCGACTAAGAAAGATGTCAGGAAAGACCTACTAGAACAGCTGAACCTTTTTTCGAATAATCAAAGGCACTTTAAATGATGAAAGGTGTGTACTGACTCCTATTTACATGATATTGAATGCGATTGCTTAATTCTGAACACAGCTACATCCCCAGTTATAAGAGGGTGTGCACACTTATGCAACCACATTTTAGTTTATGTTTACTCCCCCCCCCCCCCCCCAAATAGATTTCAATTATGTTTTACAGTTTATAGGTCACATTAAAAAGCTGGCAAAAAGTTCTAAAAAATTAGATCATGAAATCATTTCAGATCACAGAAACCTGACATTTTAACGGGTGTGTAGACTTTTGATATCCACTGTATGCGGTTTTGACCGCATGGCCTTTTGTCATGTTTTCTGGCAAGAGGCTGTGAGTGTTGCCAGTGGAGGATCTTTTCTTCTCTTTTGTAGCACAGTTTCTTCCCACGGATATGGGTTTTATATAATTTTTCAGTCACACACCATGGACTTATTTTGAGGACCTTAATTACATATTTTTATTATAAGGTCTCGTTTAAATGTGCGGTGAACTAGCGTTGCATATTGTTTTCTTATTTTTATTGTATGTTGCCTGCATTTTTTTGACAGCTGTTTCACTATATGAGTCGCATTTAGCACAGGTTATAATGATTAAGATTATGGGTAGCATAAAACAAGAAAGCAGAACCATAGAGCTCTCTATTTTCCACTTTATTAGAGCCCAAAAAGAATATAAAAATGTATATAATTTAAAAAAATTAAAGCTCTTAATGTCTGCAATGATCACAGCTCACGACATGAACTTGCAAGATAACCATGGGGGTGACTTCATGGGCTCAGCTTCTCCCTCCTGTACGCGTAACGCCCTGTGATTGGGCTTCCTCAACAGACCCACAGTTGCTGTGGCTCCATCCTTAAACTGTAGCCTCTCTGTAATCTGCTCAGTGATTTTAGCCAACCAAACTCCCATTGTAAGCATGTGGCTAAGGACATGTAATGGCCATAAAAAATAATGGTAGTCCTTATGCAGAAGGCAACAAGAGAAAAAGACCAGGCTGCCATTATTTCCTATAGTTATTCCATGTCTGCAGCTTTGAGTATGTGCCATGTTCATGTTGATCATCTGCAGTTACAGAGAATGTTCTGCTTGACAGGGCAGGCCATGTGAAGGAAGCCTCATTTTACAGTAATTTAAGACACTTTATTGTATTTCTTTTATTGTTGCTGAGGCTGAAGGCAGCAGTTGCTCAGTGATGGGGAAATGTCATATTTCCGTATTAAAGCGGTCTCATAATATCTAAGAAAGCAAGCCTCCACAGTCTAGTCACTTTAAATGACTTCATACCAAAGGAATGTCATTACAAACTGACCAAGTCCTTAAAAGTTGCTATCATGGAGGTTGGCCATTTCCTTACATATAAGTCCTGTAAAGAACACAGCTAAAGCTTAGAATATTTAGTCTCATCTCAAGAGTAGCATCATTCAAGAGCCTGGTCTGATCATCTGTGCCACGCGGCACACGCGGTATGGGACTCAGTGGTGAAAAAGCATCTTAGTTAAGTATTCTTGTTATATTTTCTACTATTTACTACATTTGTTGTTATCTGTCATTACTTAATTATAGGTTATATCCACAAGTGTTTGTGTGATCTCTCTTTGCATACCTTCGAATACAATCCCACAAAAAACTACCACGTAACGGTGATAAAACGCTGGGTTTCATATAAAAGAAAACACTTGTCCTTTATTGTCTAAACAGGTGAGCTGAGGAACATGATGAAAGTATTGCAAATGACCTACCTGCTAATGTTAATAAAAACTGAGGTTTTCTTCATTCTTTGAAAGAAATCCTTATTACACAGGCCTTCAGTCTCAGGGGTTAAAGAGCAGGACACTATAACGAAATCTGAATCCTCTGTAAGCTTTTCACAAGGTACTATATTGCACAGGAAAGAAAAATTAGATTACTAGGTTAACTATTAACATGTCCTTTGTCCATGGGGGGGGGGGATGAATTAAAAAAGTCCTTAATACCATATTCAGCATTAACCACTGCAGCACGTTCAGGTCGGGGCTGACGTCCTGTGTATAAAAACTTTTTCACACCAAAAGGTTTAAGACGTTGGGCAATGGCCAGTCCTGGAGATAAGAGAAAAAAAAAAAAAAAAAAAAAAAAGGAGGAGGCGGCAAGGTAAATTATTTCAAAGCACATTGAGGTACACATGTGAATTACGGTCAGTAACAGATGGTTAAAACACCTATACCAGATGTATGTT
This sequence comes from Staurois parvus, assembly GCF_062004578.1. Taxonomy (NCBI): domain Eukaryota; kingdom Metazoa; phylum Chordata; class Amphibia; order Anura; family Ranidae; genus Staurois; species Staurois parvus. The sequence goes on along the minus strand of NW_028317892.1, from coordinate 12,450,840 downwards.
GAAGCAGCACAGACTGATTCACTGCACACATAACGAAATAGAAAATGGACTATCATGGCCGAGGTAAAGCATCTAAAGCTTTCAAGAGTAAAGTGTCAAGCAATCCTCCGTTCATCTATTTGCATCTCAGTGCATGACCCCAAACTTCCACATTTGAGGAACACCAGGAACTTTAAATAGTTAAAAGGACAACTATATCCAAGCATTTTAGGCAAGACAGTCTTTTTGCACTGTGCCCTCCCTTCTTGCCTTCTACTATTGTAGAAGTTTAATATACAAGCCAACATCCTGCGCTAAAATGTTAACATAAGTCACTAAAAAAATATCAAGAAATGACGGCAGTACTCACTGTATCTGTAGCACGATACATAAAGGACTACCCAAAGCAATGTGTTGTGCTGTCTAAATAATTGTGAATCACAGTTACACATGTGGGGTTTTTTTTTTCGTTCTGAATTCAAATGTTTTGTTATTTGGATGTCTCCGAATTTCCTAATTACATTAGTAACAAATCTGAAATAACGAAATTAAATTCGGACAAAAATTAGAATAAAAAAATTGAATAGAAACACAATAGAATAAAATAAAAAGAAGAGAACAGTCTTCCAAAAGTTGAATTTCGAATAGAATAAACTAGGAAAAAATATAATAGAATAAAAGAGAAAGAATATAATTGTCTTATGAAATTCGACTAGGATAAATTCAAATAAAATAGAAAAAAAAAAAAAATAGAAAAAATAGAACGGTCTTCCGAAATTCGAATAAATTTGAACTCTAATAGAAAAAAAGTACAGAAAAACAATAGAATAAAATAGAAAGAATATAATAGTTTTCCAAAATTCAAATAGAATACATTTGAACAGAAATGGATAGAGTAGAACAGATAAAAAAACCAATAGAATAACATAGAAAAAATATAACTCTTGTCTGAAATTCGAACAGAATAGAAAATAGAACAGAAAAAACAATAGAATTCAATAGAATAAAATAGAAAAAATATAAGCGTCTTCGGATTCTCGAATTTCTGAAAAATTCTAATTAGAATAGGATTAGAAAAGAATAGAAAACAAATAGAAAATAAGTGAATAGAAAAAAAATTTGAATAAAATAGCAAGAATATAACCATCTTTTCAAATTTCAAACAGAATAAATTCGAATTCAAATACCAATTCGAACTGAAGTCAAATAGAATATCAAATTTGAAAAAAAAAAAAACAAAATTAATTTTGATATGAATTAAAGGAATTTAACAAAACAAAATTTAAATAATCGAAACAAAGTTTTTGGTTCCGTTCATGTCTAATCACAATAGAGTGCATAAATGAAAATCCAAACCTATATATCAAAATACATAAAGACACAAATTCATAAAGAAAAATGAAATGCATATAAATATACAAATAAATAAGTGTTCAGATATTCATGAAAGTTCATAAACAAGAAAGTTCAAAGAAAAAAAAAAGAGAGCAACCAAGTGTTATATGAAAGCAAACATGCTCAATCCTCACCGTCGTGCACACCAACATAATATTGTATTTATTGTAGAAGTTTCATGCCCCAATGCCAGCTTGCTGGGATGGGCAATTCTCTGACGCTAGTGTTGAAGCTTGCCTGCTTGCTACCGCCTTCCACACCTTCCTACTGGATCATCAAAAATAAGCAGAAGATGGGAAGACCAGGCAAAGTGTCCTGGCAAGTGTCAATGCTTTGCAGGTCCCACTGCCCCAACATTTCAATGTAATGGCAAGTCTTGGGAGGATGCAACAGGTATGTGCACTTTACCTTTCAAGTGCTTTTGCTTTAATCATAAAGGTCACTTTTAAGTGGAACTGAAAACTTGTAATTCAAAAAAAAAAAAATTAAAAAGGAAAAAGGAAAATTCCAAAAATTGTTAGCAGGTAGGTATTTATGATAGAAGAGACTGTCTCTTCTACTAGAAAATCTCTTCCCCTGCCTGCTAACACTTTACAAATTTTACATAGACAGCTGCACATGTGCTTATTATGTGCTGGGTGTGGTGACATGGAGGTTATGTCACCTCAGCCAATCAAGACAGCTTGGGAGCCAAAAAAAGACTAGGAAACGATTGAAGTGACTAGGGAGAGTGCAGGAATCACATCACTGGAGAACACTTTGGAATGTAAAGCTGGCCTTAAGTAGCTCTTTTTTTTGCTTTCTGTCAAAAACCTTGTTTGTGTGAATGGAGAATTCCCCATTGCCTGGGCATGGTATTCTACCACAGGACCTGATGCTGTCAGAAAACATTTGTCGATCTGCAGCTGCTGATCAGTGTATCCTAACGTCTCCATTCAACAAAAGGTAGTGATCAACTACTGTCAAGGAAGGATGCCACTCACCAATCGAAATGGAGTTGGTCCCTGCTGAACCGAATGAATTTTCATCGGTCTATGGCCAGCTTTATTGTACCACATTGTACAAATATTCTGTGCACATCTGCACATTATGTCTAAAGCCCACCCACTATAATGTAGACTTTAGTTCGCTTTCCAGAGCAACTAACAGAGCAACCAATGAAAATTAATCTTGTACCCAGGGATGCATTTACCACAAGGCAAACAAGACACTTGCCTGGGGGGGGGGGGGGCACTGCCCCCCGGAAGAAGGGATGGAAGGGGGGACACATGCGTCATGGGGACCAGGTGGGAGCCGAGAGAGGTTGCAGGCTGCTTGATGGTGTATGCAGAGCCCGACTCTTGTTCCCGGGGCTGTGCAGAGCTGTGAAGGCGAGTGTCTTTGACAAGGGGGGGTATTAGTGGAAGGCTCTCTCAGGTGGGGGGGTGGGCAGGGCAGTTGCTGGTCAAGGTCAGGTTCTCTCTATGGGGGGGCGCCCTATTTTTGTGTTGCCTAGGGCAGCACCAAAACCTAAATACACCACTGCTTGTACCATTATATGTTAGTTCTAAATGGTCCTATACTTCTAATCCGTACTTAACTCTGTATTGAGTAAGGCTGATAAAGAAGACAAGCTGAGTGTTTAGAACTTTAGTTTATTTAGTTAATTCACTGCTTGCAAGCGGTGTTAACATGCCCCAAATACTTTTAAATGCCCCAGTGTGGCTAAACACTTCCTTTCATTCCCATGTCTCTTCTGCTCACTTCTGGGTAGGGGAGGATGTGCACTAATTAAACAGTGATGACAGGAGAAGAATGCACACTGGAGGACAGAGGTTAGGGAAGGAGTGGTTTGCTGCTATAAATTCAGAAAGGGATGACATTGTGGGATGCTGTCAAAGGAGAAACTGAAGCAGTGGACAGTTGCACCAGCGCTAAAAGGGATGACATGAATCCGGTGGAGGGAGGAAGTTGTACACACCAGGAGGAATCTTTTCATTAGTATTAGGCTAAAAAAAAGGAAGCTTTAGTGCAGGGGCGGGCTGACCATTTGGAAACTCAGGCACTGCCCGAGGGCCCTGAGTCAGTAGGGGGCCCCATGAGATGCCCCTGGTACCTTTTTCATAGGCTTTTTTGAGTTTGGGCAAGGACACAGGGGCCCCATGATCCCCTATTGCCTGGGGGCCCCATGAGTCGTCAGTCCGCTCCTGCTTTAGTGTCACTAATTCTTTTTATCCATAATTACCAAATGCAGAATCATGAAAACAGACAATCAACTGCACTTAGAGCTACATATTGTTAAGGGCATTACCTATTCTTCCCAAGCCAATGATTCCAACAGTGCTGTTAGACAATCCATACCCACACATCCACATGGGAGACCACGATTTCCATCCTCCACTTTAAGACAAAAATAGAACTATGTTAGCATAGGTTTTTATCTTTAATATCTTATTGCAAATTCAAAAGGAAAAACACAAAGGAAAAAGCAAAAACACTCTTGTAAGTATAAAGGCACAATAGTGGGTACAGGTCGTAGAGACAGAATATAAACTCTATGGGTGCAGAGTACATATGACAACCCGCAGGTCAGGAGTGTGGCATACCAAAGTACATCTGACATGGAGAGCAGGTTTTACAGTTTTTATAGGAAAAAGAAGAGATCAAGGGGGAAGAGGAGAGAGAGGGTGGACAAAAGAAAGTGTGGTAAAAATGGGAGGAGATGGATGCAATATGGCTAGCACAACTCAGTCATCGAAAGACAAAACTAGAGCAGGGTTTTTTAAAATAGATTTTTATTGTAGAACTTGGTAATAATAGGATACGATTGGATTATGGAACTACATTATAATGAAGGGCATAACTCATAATCACAGAATATGATAAAGAGTAAATATAAGCTTTGCATTGAGCATTCAATAAGCAGAACATAAACTTGATTATATTTGACAAAGAGCACTGATGTATGTCATGGATTAAATGTAACCTTGGAAAGGTCTTTCAATCAAGAATATAACTCCACTGTAACTATATGCCATTGCAGTTTATTATTGTAGGATCAATGCAATCTAAGGAATCTAGATATTTCAAAAACAAATTATATTAATGGTTTGTAAACTGAGGAGACATTGACATGAAACAAATATCTTATCACATAATTTTAGAAAGATGTAGTAACTCTTCTGGCTATGGGGTAGCAGGACAAAAAGTTAACTGCTCTCAGGGCAACTATAGGGTTGTTCTTGGGCCCCCCCTCCCCATTTAGTTATGGTTTCCTCCAGGGTAAAAAAAAAAAAAAAGTATTTTTTTTTTTTTTACTTGGAGCCTGTAAAGCGTTGCACCAGAAATCTGCAGATCGCAGGTGCAATGCAGAGCTCTTGCAGACTGCGTAAGCAGTCTATTCGTACCTTGTACAAGCAGGCAGCTACAGTACACAATGACAGGCAGCATCAATGTACTACATAGAGCAATAAACAGCACCCTGGTAGTTCATTGAGAACTACAAGCCGACAGCTGCAAAGCCTGCCGGTATGTGTAGTTCTCCCATTCATATAACTCTGTAAATTATTGACAAGACCAGGTGGGTAGAGCCATGTTTTTTTTTTTTTAAACCACCTCCCGCCCGCCATATAAGCAAATCACGGGCGCAAGGCAGTTCTCTCATTCTGGGAGAATGTCATATGACGTCCTCCCACTCTAACAGCAAGAGCGTGGCTCCGGGGCGGTGATCGGTGGTGCGCTGTATCCCTCGGACACAGCGGATCACCAAACAATGGAAAGAGCCGAAGACATCGGCTCGGTCATGTGATCAGCTGTGTCCAATCACAGCTGATTGCATGTAAATAGGCAAATGCCGGTTATCTGACAGCTCGTGAGGAGAGCCGGCAATCGGCATTCCTCAGAGGGGACACGTACACTAATTATCAGTGTGCTCTAATGATCAGTGTAGCCCCAGCAGTGCCACCTGTTAGTATCCATCAATGCCAGCTGTCAGTGCTCAGCAGTGCCACCTGTTAGTATCCATCAATGCCAGCTGTCAGTGCTCATCAGTGCAGCCTCATTAGCACACATCAGTGAAGGAGAAAAAACACTTATTTACAAAATTGTATAACAAAAACTAAGAAAAAAACGTTTTTTTTAATTCTCAGTTTTTGGTTTGTTTAGCAAAAAAAAAAAAAAAAACCCAGGAGGTTATTAACCATTTGCCTCCCGCCCTATGGCCGAATGGCGGCCGGCAAATGTCATCAGCGTTCCTCCCACACATGCGCAGATCGCGCTCCTGCAGAGCCGCGCAATCTGTCACCGGCCATGTACCTCGGACACGGTCGATGACAGATCTGAGTACCGGCCCCCGTTGCCAGTACCATGTGACCAATCACAGCAGGTCACATGACAGTTGTATACAATGGATGGCTTCATTCATGCCATCCATTGTATACTAGTGTTTATACAAGAAAACTTATTCCTGCGCCAAAACTTTCCAAATAACACTCTAAAAATGCTGCTGTGCCAATCGTGAAAACACAAACAATATAAATAAACAGCGCAAATTTAGATCATTAATCAGTATAATAAATCATATAAAATAAGTGCATAAATTATTCGTGTTTCCCCTTAATATTAAACAAAAACACCCAAAAGTCCATGTGCTGAAGACATAATTGAATTGTAGAAGTAAAAATGCAAATAAAAATAAAAGTGCCAACTTCTTTTCTTCAAAAAATACTTTCACCTTCCACCAGTGCACACACCAACATCGAATACACTCACCAGAACTTGGTGAGTAAAAGACCTTTAAGGAATTTTTAGGGATCCTAAACCCTCTTTGGTGCCACGCTAGGGAAAATCTTCACCCTCCGAATAGACTCCACCATCCAACCAAAAGAAAAAAACTCACATAGCATAATATTGTCACACAATAGTAACTTTTACCAAATGGAGATTAAGGCCACTCACATGTTAAACACTTGCTAAAGGCATGTTTATTATGTATAACAGGCTTCAGTTCCAGCAGATATACAAACTTTTCCTTCCAGGACTCTCACATCCACAATGGAACAAAGACAGAACTCCTCTTAGACCAAACAGTGAACCAAGATGGCCGCTGGAACGCACCGCTCAGCGTGCGTTCCGCTCACCGGAAATGACGTCAGGCGCATGGAGTGTGGACCGGAAATGCGTCAACGCGTTTCGCCCCTCCCATAGGGCGTTATCCAGGATTAGGGAGCTACTGTATATTTATTCATTGTTCAGGATGAATTGCATGACATTTATAGTATAAACATCTCGTTTTTTCCTATTTCATACGTGGCTGTTTTTTTTTCCCCATACTTACCATAATAATAGCAACAGGCTGACACCAGACAGAGTGCATAGTGGACTGAAAATGTTTGCTTTTACAGCTTTTGCAACCATTTTGAAGCAAAAGCATTCCCTGCATTAAGGTAAAAAATGCCCCCATTAATGGTTCCTCCCCCATCCCTAAACACTTACTTTATCTCACCAATCCAGTGATGTCCTGGCTGCAGCACTGCTCTCCTCTCTGCTGCTGTCAGGTAGAGGGAGGGAGGTAGGTAGGTGTGTGTGTGTAGGTGTGTGTGTAGGTGTAGGTGTGTGTGTGTGTGTAGGTGTGTAGGTGTGTGTGTAGGGGTGTGTGTGTGTAGGTGTAGGTGTGTAGGGGTGTGTGTGTGTAGGGGTGTGTGTGTGTGTAGGGGTGTGTGTGTGTGTAGGGGTGTGTGTGTGTGTAGGGGTGTGTGTGTGTGTAGGGGTGTGTGTGTAGGTGTGTGTGTGTGTGTAGGGGTGTGTGTGTGTAGGGGTGTGTGTGTGTAGGTGTGTGTAGGTGTGTGTGTAGGGGTGTGTGTGTGTGTAGGGGTGTGTGTGTGTGTGTAGGTGTGTAGGTGTGTGTAGGTGTAGGTGTGTAGGTGTGTGTAGGTGTAGGTGTGTAGGTGTGTGTAGGTGTAGGTGTGTGTGTGTGTGTGTGTGTGTGTGTGTAGGTGTGTGTGTGTGTGTGTAGGTGTGTGTGTAGGCGTGTGTAGGTGTGTGTGTAGGCGTGTGTAGGTGTGTGTGTGTAGGTGTGTAGGTGTGTGTGTAGGCGTGTGTAGGTGTGTGTGTGTAGGGGTGTGTGTGTGTGTAGGGGTGTGTGTGTGTGTGTGTAGGGGTGTGTGTGTGTGTAGGGGTGTGTGTGTGTGTGTAGGGGTGTGTGTGTGTTTAGGGGTGTGTGTGTGTGTGTGTATGGGTGTGTGTGTGTGTGTGTAGGGGTGTGTGTGTGTGTGTGTAGGGGTGTGTGTGTGTGTGTAGGGGTGTGTGTGTGTGTGTAGGGGTGTGTGTGTGTGTGTGTAGGGGTGTGTGTGTGTGTGTGTAGGGGTGTGTGTGTGTGTGTGTGTAGGGGTGTGTGTGTGTGTGTGTGTAGGGGTGTGTGTGTGTGTGTGTGTAGGGGTGTGTGTGTGTGTGTGTGTAGGGGTGTGTGTGTGTGTGTGTGTGTAGGGGTGTGTGTGTAGGGGTGTGTGTGTAGGGGTGTGTGTGTAGGGGTGTGTGTGTGGGTGTGTGTGTAGGGGTGTGTGTGTAGGGGTGTGTGTAGGGGTGTGTGTAGGGGTGTGTGTAGGGGTGTGTGTAGGGGTGTGTGTAGGGGTGTGTGTAGGGGTGTGTGTAGGTGTAGGTGTGTGTGTAGGGGTGTGTGTGTGTAGGGGTGTGTGTGTGTGTGTAGGGGTGTGTGTGTGTGTGTAGGGGTGTGTGTGTGTGTAGGGGTGTGTGTGTGTGTAGGTGTGTGTGTGTAGGTGTGTGTAGGGGCGTGTGTGTAGGGGCGTGTGTGTAGGGGCGTGTGTGTGTGTGTAGGGGGTGTGTGTGTGTGTAGGGGTGTGTGTGTAGGTGTGTGTGTGTAGGTGTGTGTAGGGGCGTGTGTGTAGGGGCGTGTGTGTGTGTGTAGGTGTGTGTGTGTGTAGGGGTGTGTGTGTGTAGGGGTGTGTGTGTGTGTGTGTAGGGGTGTGTGTGTGTGTGTGTAGGGGTGTGTGTGTGTGTGTAGGGGTGTGTGTGTGTGTGTGTAGGGGTGTGTGTGTAGGGGTGTGTGTAGGGGTGTGTGTAGGGGTGTGTGTAGGGGTGTGTGTGTGTGTGTAGGGGTGTGTGTGTGTGTGTAGGGGTGTGTGTGTGTGTGTAGGGGTGTGTGTGTGTGTGTGTAGGGGTGTGTGTGTGTGTGTAGGGGTGTGTTTGTGTAGGGGTGTGTGTGTGTGTGTGTAGGGGTGTGTGTGTGTGTGTGTAGGGGTGTGTGTGTGTGTGTAGGGGGGTGTGTGTGTGTGTAGGGGGGTGTGTGTGTGTGTAGGGGGGTGTGTGTGTGTGTAGGGGTGTGTGTGTGTGTGTAGGGGTGTGTGTGTGTGTGTAGGGGTGTGTGTGTGTGTGTGTAGGGGTGTGTGTGTGTGTGTGTGTAGGGGTGTGTGTGTGTGTGTGTGTAGGGGTGTGTGTGTGTGTGTAGGGGGGTGTGTGTGTGTGTGTAGGGGTGTGTGTGTGTGTAGGGGGGTGTGTGTGTGTGTAGGGGTGTGTGTGTGTGTGTGTAGGGGTGTGTGTGTGTGTGTGTGTGTAGGGGGGTGTGTGTGTGTGTGTGTGTAGGGGTGTGTGTGTGTGTAGGGGTGTGTATAGGGGGGTGTGTGTGTGTAGGGGGGTGTGTGTGTGTGTGTAGGGGTGTGTGTGTGTGTAGGGGTGTGTATAGGGGGGTGTGTGTGTGTAGGGGGGTGTGTGTGTGTGTAGGGGTGTGTGTGTGTGTGTAGGGGGGTGTGTGTGTGTGTGTAGGGGTGTGTGTGTGTAGGGGTGTGTATAGGGGGGTGTGTGTGTGTAGGGGGGTGTGTGTGTGTAGGGGGGTGTGTGTGTGTGTAGGGGTGTGTGTGTGTGTAGGTGTACAGCCTGGCTCGGGAGCGCACTTGCTCAGATGCTCCCACAGCACACTGCTTCATCCTGCTCTAGGTGCCTCTTTAGCAAGCCGACAGTGCCAGATGGGGGACTTTCAAAACAGCAGGGATAAAAGGGACAAAATACCACTCTGTGAACCACACAAACAGGTATATATTGAAGCTTATTAGTCCTTAGATAAAGTGCATTTTTTTTCTTATGTCAGCTTTTTTTTCTCTTAATTTCACATAGTGACCCCACCAGCAACACACTTACTGTCCTGATATGAAAATCTCACTTACTGTACTTTGGAGGAGCAGTGTTGTCATCCTAGGCTGCTCCCCCAATTTGAACTACAAACATCTCATATTTTTTTCTTGATTTACTATACTTAAAAAGTAACCTTATCAACTGCTTACCTTTTCACCTCTTGTATGGCTTCTGGCAGGCGTCGACATGTTGCTAGCAGTAAGGCTACGCTTAGCTCAGCTGTGGCATCAGTCAACACATCTGGTGTGTAGCCCACTTTGATTCCACTGCACAAAACACAGTCCAAAGTCAATATAGCCTTGTCTCTAACTTATATAAGATGACTTCAAAAGGAGCAGTGCTTGTAAATCTTAGTGGAGCAAAATACATACCGGTTTTTTATTTCATTGATTGCCAAGTGGTCAAAGCCCACAGATAATGTACTGATAACCTTGAGATTGGGCCCTGTAAATGGTAATCACAATAAAATTATGATGTTTATACAAAACGTGTTTAAAGTTGTTGAAAACCTCAGGACATGAAAAATGTACTTCTATATTGTGCATTTGTCTCAATCCAGAGCACTAAGTGTAATTTCTGTTTGCTGCCTGTTCCTCTGCTATAAGCAGGAGTCACTTATGACCAGTTTTCCCTGACACCAAGAGATAAAGAGTTGACAGGGGAGGGAGCTCCAGCAGTCTTTGACAACCTCAGCACTGTTCCTGTGGGCTGTGGGAAGGGAGCAGGTCCCTTCCTTCCAATCAACTCTCAGAGCTCTCCTCACTGATGTAACTTCAGCTCCCCATTCCATGCTTTTCAGAGCTGACTGATCCTGTGGTAATTCTGCACTATGAATGGATGTAGGGGATAAACAGGTAAAACTTATGTACGAGGATTTGTTTAAATCTCCATGTATCACCTGAGGCTAGTCACTTCACTGGGTATGTGTGAGGGTTTACAGCCACTAATATATTTTTGTTAGTATTTTCTCCATCAAAAAGGATACAGAAGAAGATTATACAACTTTTTATCACCAACAAAGAGCGATAAGCAGTAAATGCAAGAATTTGTTTAAAACAAACCCATTTTTTACTTTCGGCTTCATAAAAGCATTAGACTGCGCATTCCTAATGAACCAGCTAAAATTGGTTTCAGGGGCGGTTCTGTTGGCTTCCTCCCACCCGACATCCTTCAATTGAAAACAAGGAGACATCTACCAAGGAGTGGTTTAAAGGTTTTACTTCTACAGTACTGTACCTTTAACTTCATCCCTATTTTGAAATTAATAAATTACAGCGAACTAGAAGGGCAATACATTCAGATGAACACACTAAATAGCTTAAATCAGATTAATTAGAACTTTGTCCAATATTCCAAGCACATTATTCTGCTACAAGAAACCGACATTGCTTACCAGCTGTGTCCAGAACCTCCTGATCTATCTTGTCTGACAAGACGCAGAGCAGACCATGTGCTCCAGCTACCCCGCTTAGCAACTCAGCCCTTGGCACAGGATCATCTGAATCCCACTGTTGGACAGTGTAGCTGGAAAGAAAAAAAAAAAAAAAAAAACGTTCATAGCTCATTTAATAAGCCCATATTTCACTAGGGACTTACCGATTACTAAGCCTCTGCATCCACAGCAAACAACTGCACAAACTGGGTAGTCGAATGTATCAGGGTGAAGGTAATGAGGGGTTAATGATTTACCAAGTCATGGTAAGGGCATGGCAAATCAATGAATGGATTGTTTTGGCAGGAATCCTGTGAACAGCAGTCAGTTTTAATTAAAACTGAACTCCAGGCAGATAGTAAATGCCATTTAATCCAGTTATATATTCATTAAAAAATAATTAATTGTATTCTACATATATTTGACACAAGTATCTGAATCTCTGTGGATATTAGCCTCCTGTAATCCATTGCATAGCCACATTCACAATGGGAAAGGGCAGGTCAGCATTCTCAGCCAGTCTGAGTTAAATTTCTTTTTAAAGTGCCATCAACCAATTGTTTGAACTTTCTTATAAGAGGGCAAAATGATGACCTCAGAGAGTTGCAGCTCCTTCAGTGTCTACAGCCCTGGCCAAAAGTTGAGAATGACACAAATATTAAACAAAGTCTGCTGCTTCAGTGTTTTTAGATCTTTTGTCAGATGTTACTATGGTATACTAAAGTAGAATTACAAGCATTTCATCAGTGTCAAAAGCTTTTATTGACAATTACATTAAGTTTATGCAGAGTCAATATTTGCAGTGTTGACCCTTCTTTTTCAAGATCTCTGCAATTTGCCCTGGCATGCTGTCAATCAACTTCTGGGCCACATCCTGACTGATGGCAGCCCATTCTTGTATAATCAATGCTTGGAGTTTGTCAGAATTTTTTTCTGTTCACCAACCTTGAGGATTGACCACAAGTTCTCAATAGGATTAAGGTCTAGGGTTTTCTGGCCATGGACCCAAAACTCCAATGTTTTGTTCCCAAGCCACTTAGTTCTCACTTTTGCCTTATGGCAAGGTGCTCCATCATGCTGGAAAAGGCACCAAACTGTTGTTGGATGGTTGGGAGAAGTTGCTCTTAGAGGATGTTTTTGCACAATTCTTTATTCACGGCTGTGTTCTTAGGTAAAATTGTGAGTGAGCCCACTCCCTTGGCTGAGAAGCAACTCCACACATGAATGGTCTCAGGATGCATTACACAGCACTAATGGTAGCGCTCACCTTTACTTCTCTGGACAAGGTTTTTTCCAGATGCCCCAAACAGTCAGAAAGGGACTCAGTACATCCCTATACCTTTTGCAGAATATCAGTCTTTCCCTGATGTTTTTTCTGGAGAGAAGTGGCTTCTTTGCTGCCATTCTTGACACCAGGTCATCCTCCAAAAGTCTTCACCTCACTGTGTACAGATGCACTCACACCTTCCTGCTGCCATTCCTGAGCAAGCTCTGCACTGGTTGTGTTCCGATCTTGCAGATGAATGAACTTTAGGAGGTTCTGGCACTTGCTAGACTTTCTTGGGCACCCCAAAGCCTTCTTCACAACAATTGAACCTCTCTCGAAGTTTTTGATGGTCCAATAAATGGTTGATTTAGGTGCAATCTTAGTAGCAGCAATATCCTTGCCTGTGAATCCCTTTTTGTGCAAAGCAATGATGACTGCACAAGTTTTCTTGAAGGTAAATATTTGTGTCATTCTCAAAACATGTGGCCAGGGCTGTAGACACAGGGCCGGGGCAGGTTTACATATAAAATACAAGTTCAGGTTTTTAACAATACATTTAGGTGGAGACAGGGCTGCTGATAGGGGGTACCCTCGGCCCTCCTGTAGGGGGCCTGGCCTCATCAGCTGCAGAGGGGGGCCCGTGCAGCTGACAAGCCCATTTGCAGCTGCTAAATTCCATTGATAGCCTCCTGTCATTCTATCACACAGCGGCTCAGTGTTGTGATGTTAGCTGTGCTCCTGCTCTGTTCCACAGGTTTGACACCTTCAAGTTTCCTTCTGTTTACATTTGATTGCAACTTTGTTTCTCTCCTCTCCCCCAGACTGCTGATCCCTTTCTGTTCACTGCTACAAAACTATCCCCTCATACAACTTGACCATCCCGTTATCACCTGTTCCCTCTACAAATCTATAGATCACTGCTCAACTATTTATTTACGGATCTAGTTATTGTGTCCCATTTCCTATCACCTACAGCTCAGATCTCGCATTATTATAAGATTCCTAATTGTATCTCACGACTAGTCTGACTGAATTCACAATTCCTGGTCAGTCCCGTTCCCTTACCTATAATAACCTTTAGGGCCAGTTCGCACTACATGCGTTTCAGTTGCTTTTTTCTGCATCCAATGCATAGAAAGTAGGTTATATGGTTATTAATTTCACAGTTCACATCAGTGCTTGCAATTTCAGTGTGTTCTGGTTGCAGAAAAAAAAAAAAAAAAAAAAAAAAAACAGGCTGCATTTTTTCTGCACAGAACTGTACTGGAACGTGGTAAAATGCATCAAAAACACACCGGAATGCACATGTCCCTAATTAAATTGAAAAGAGGGGGAAAAAAATGAACTGGAATGCATAAAAAAACTGGAACGTGCTAAAAACGCATCAAAAACCACGCATGCAAAACTGCATCTGGAACAAACCTAGACTGCGTTTTTCTAGTGTGATCCGGCCCTTAGGAATTGTTCACACCATTTGTGGTGTAGAAACGCAATGCCCTTTGCAGATGTGCATAGATACCATGAAAACTTAATTGCACCTTTACACATCTAGTAAACAAAGATGCATTCACAGCCACCAAAACGCATGGTACCACACAGGTGCTGACTGACAACTCATGGGGCCCCCGGGCAATAGGGGATCATGGGGCCTGTGTCCTCATCCACACTCAAACCACACCCAAAAAAAGTCTATGAAAAAAAAAAAAAGGTACCAGGACCATCTCATGGGGCCCCCTACTGACCCCGGGCCCTCAGGCAGTGCCCGAGTATCCGAATGGTCAGTCCGCCCCTGGCACCACACTACTGTGCGGTTAGGTGCAACACACTTTTAAAATAATATGCCTGCAGTATTTTGGCATGTTTCCACATGTTAGAAGAAAAAAAAAGAAGAAAAAACACGTTAAGAAAAAAAAAAAAAAAAAAGTAAAAAATGCCCCATTCATACAGGTCCTCTGTCCTGTATAGCATGAAGGAGTGGGTTGTTCATGTGGCTGGACCCTCCTGTTACGCTATGGGGACACAGCAGCTGTTTTAATCTGACAAGTGTGAAGGCGTGGGGAAGTGGCCCTGAATTCTCACTGTGTGTACAGGGCTGTACACCTGCACCCATATGCCTGTCAAATTAGGACCTGTACCCATATGCCTGTCAAATTAGGGCCTGCAGTGTTTCCTTAGTGCAGTGTTTCTCAACTCCAGTCCTCATGGACCCCCAACAGGTCATGTTTTCAGGATTTCCATTATTTTGCACAGGTGATTTGATCAGTTTCACTGCCTTAGTAATTACCACATCTGTTTCATCTGAGGGAAATCCTGAAAACATGACCTGTTGGGGGTCCATGAGGACTGGAGTTGAGAAACACTGCCTTAGTGTAACATGGGTTGCCTGCAAACGGCTCCAAGCAGCTCCAGCCACATTAACAAACCACCGATTCACTCTACAGGCCACAGAACCATGTGAATGAGCCCCAAGACCTCAATTACACACACAGCTTTATTTATTAAGTAGTTTTATCATTTAGATTTAACAGGATTTTTGATTGTGTACATTAATAAAGTTTAGTGTATTTTTATAATATAATGTGATATATTCAAGGTGTTGGGGGGGGGGGGGGGGCCCTGTCAGGTAGGTTGTATGGGGCCCCGTGATATCCAACAGTGGCCCTGGGTGCAGATTCAAATTTACCTTTTCCAGTGGTTGCGGCTTCCCACCCTGTCAGGCTGTTCATACCTGTGCACCAACATCCCATAGACTTGAATAGGATGCTGCTTCTACAACAAGGGCATGTCGAACACTCGTACAGGTGAAAAGCAGTGTGCATCTGAACACACAAATCCTATCCGAGGAAACCTGTACTGCCATTTCTGACCTCCTTTTGTAAAAGCTACTTGGTTCACTACCCCTGAAACCAAAATATTTTTATTTCAGAATAAATAGGTAAAGTTTAAAAGCCAAATCAGTACACCTGAGATCCACTGGAGGAATTTACCTTCACTTCCTATACTGTACACTTAACAGTACAACATGATTTCATTTAAAGCAGTAGTAAACTCCTCAGCATCACGTAAAACAGTATAAAATTACTTACTAGTACGTGTCTTTAAAAGTTCTTTAACTTGCACTGTTTAGGAGATATCACTCATTCTATGTTTCAAATACATCACTCACACATGTGCATTGATTTCTAGCATTTTGATATTTTCTCTGGTGTGTCTCCATCAGCATTACATTGTAGTCCCGCTAGATTATTTACCATTCACCAGTTTCTTGGTTTAACGTCACTGCACATGCGTGAGGTTACTGCATTGACCTGAAGGGGAAAGTTCGGGTGGGCAAAAGACTCCACAAAGACAGGACAGGAACCCCCTGTGTACAATTACAGCAGGTGCTGGCGGGATGGGGGCGGGGGCAGAAGCAGGCAGCGACGTACTAATACGTCGCTTTGCCTGTGGGTGCCACCCATATGCAGTACATCGTGGTACATTGCAAGTTAGTCTCACTTGTGATGTCTGCGTCAGATCACTGCCATTACAAGTAGAAGATGAAAAAAAAAAAAAAAACCCCAAAAAACATTCCACTAAATACACAGTGTTCCAAATTATTATGCAAATGATATTTGTCTCATTTACCTAAATAATTGATGTAAATAACAGTCAGCATAATTCTCATGTTATCAACTATTAAGAGTACAATTCAAATTTTATTGAACAAACCTCCTAATGATAACAGGATTTTTTTTAAACATAAAACACTTCCAATGTACTGTTCCAAATTATTACGCACAGTAAGTTTCAAAACACTTTATAGGTTGTAAAGAACTGAAAATTGTCATTTGTTGTGTTTGCAGCATATTTACTGAAATCAAAAGCTATTTCAGTCAAACTTTTAACAACATTTTAACTTTTTAAACATTTTAACAGGTCACATTGCATTTTAACATAGGACCCCTTATTTGATAGCAGCTTCACAAGTCTTGCATCCATTGAACTTGTGTGTTTTTGGACAGTTTCTGCTTGAATTTGTTTGCAAGATGTCAGAATAGCCTCCCAGAGCTGCTGTTTGGATGTAAACTGCCTCCCACCCTCATAGATCTTTTGCTTGAGGATGCTCCAAAGGTTCTCAATAGGATTGAGGTCAGGGGAGGATGGAGGCCACACCATGACTTTCTCCCCTTTTATCCCCATAGCAGCCATTGATGCAGAGGTATTCTTTGCAGCATGAGATGGTGCATTGTCATGCATCAAGATGATTTTATTACGGAAGGCATAGTTCTTCCTTCTGTACCAGGGAAGAAAGTGGTCAGTCATAAACTTCACATACTTGCAGAGGTCATCTTTACACCTTCGGGGGCTCTAAAGGGGCTGACCCGCTCTGTTCCCATGATTCTGGCCCAAAACATGACTCCACCACCGTCTTGCTGACGTCACAGCCTTGTTGGAACAGGGTGGCCATCCACCAACCATCCACTACTCTATCCATCTGGACCATCCAGGGTTGCACGGCACTCATCAGTGAACAGGACTGTTTGAAAATTAGTCTTCATGTATTTTTCTGCACAATGCAGCCGTTTCTGCTTGTGAACATTGGTTAGTGGTGGCCGAATAGAAGGTTTATGCACAGTTGCAAGACTCTGGAGGACTCCACACCTTGATGTCCGTGGGACTCCAGAGGCACCAGCAGCTTCAAATATCTGTTTGCTGCTATGTAATGGTATTTTAGCAGCTGCTCTCTTGATCCGATGCATGGATCTGGCAGAAATCTTCCTCAATGTGCCTTTATCTGCACGAACCCGTCTGTGCTCTGAATCAGCCACAAATCTCTTAATAGTGTGATGATCACGCTTACGTTTTCGTGAAATATCTAATGTTTTCATACCTCGTCCAAGGCATTGAACTATTTCACTCTTTTCGGCAGCAGAGAGATCCTTTTTCTTCCCCATATTGCTTGAAAATGGCGCTCTGTTTAATAATGTGGAACACCCTCCTTTAGTAGTTTTCCCTTAAATTGGGCTGTCCTGGCAATCTAATTATCACAGGTGTCCGAGATTGTTTTCAGTGATCAAAAGAGCCCTGACACACAATGCCATCCATGAGTTACACTGAAAAACAAAATATTTCATCTTTGTGACACTTAAATAGAATGCATAATAATTTGGAACGCGGTGTATTTGGTAGAGAAAAAAAAATCTCAAGTGTATATTGATTGGTTTGCATTAAAGTTATAGCCTTTATAAACTATGGTATGTACAGTTGTGCTCAAAAGTTTGCATACCCTGGCAGAAATTGTGACATTTTGGCATCCATATTGAAAATATGACTGATCATGCCACAAAATGCTCTTTTATTGAAGGATGATGATCATATGAAGCCATTTATTATCAAATAGTTGTTTGGCTTCTTTTTAAAATCATAACAGAAATCACCAAAATGGCCCGGATCAAAAGTTTACATACCCTGGAATGTTTGGCCTTGGTACAGACACACAAGGTGACACACACGGGTTAAAATGCCAATTAGAGGTTAATGTCCCACATCTGTGCCTTTATAAATTGCAATTAGTGTCAGTGTGTAAGTAGTCAATGAGTTTGTTAGCTCTTATGTGGAAGCACTGACTAGGCTAGATACTGAGCCATGGGGATCAGAAAGAACTGTCAAAAGTCTTGCATAACAAAGTAATGGAGCTTTATAAAGATGGAAAAAAGGACATAAAAAGATGTCCAAAGCCTTGAATATGCCAATCAGTACTGTTAAATCACTTAAGAAGTGGAAAGTTCTGGGATCTCTTGATACCAAGCCAAGGTCAGGTAGACCAAGAAAGATTGCAGCCACAACTGCCAGAAGAATTGTTCGGGATACAAAGGGAAACCCATAGGTAACCACAAAAAAAATACAGGCTGCTCTGGAAAAAAAAGTGTGGATGATTTCTGTTATCATGATTTAAAAAGGAGCCAAACAACTATTTGATAATAAATGGCTTCATATGATCATCATCCTTCAATAAAAGGATTTTTTGGCATGATCAGTCATATTTTCAATATCTATGCCACAATTTCTGCCAGGGTATGTAAACTTTTGAGCACAATTGTATATACCATACTAGAGCCCTTCCAGATGTGCCCAGACCTGTTCTGGTGCGCATGCTACATTACAGAGATCAAGAAAGCATTCTCCATCTGGCTAGAGAGAGGTCACCCATACACTACAATGGAGCCAAAGTGTCCTTTTTCCCGGATTTCTCTGAGAAAGTGCAACACCAGATAGCAAAATTCTCTGAGGTCAAGCAGTCTCCAACAACTCCAAGTGAAATATGCCATGCTGTACCCAGCTCGCCTACAGATTACGGCGCAATGCCGCGCTTATTTCTTTGAAACAACAGGCAAGCCGGTGCAGGGGCTGGATGTAAATGAAGCCTCTCTCAAGTCACCACACCAGGATGCTGCAGGCTGACTATGCTTTCCCTCTTTGCTATAGTCATTTCTCTGCTTTTCCTCTACATGCCTGTTGGGGATCAGGAGACATTTTGTTAAGTTCTATTTTCTGTGCCGAGGGAACCTGTTACAATGCTTTATATTTTGTGAACTGTTCAATCTGATGAGCTCTTTCCTGCATTCCATGCATTTGGAGAAGAAGAATTTTCTTTTCCATGCTATGTTTCCAGCCCCTGCAGTCGGGCTGGGCGAACTGGTCCTCTCTGGAGTGGCTCAAGTGGGTTCTGCCTGGTTACCCTTTTTGGGGGTTACCCGTTCTTCAAAGTTTGACCCCTGTACCATTGTGTTGGGGCCGGTTTTCAAACGTGTTCCTTTTTTTTTCTGAAACTGGATAATACTGTGTCAAAGACATTTGGTGCAGATGAACTTCATCATAACCTAAAGTGATTGTACTTCATCTTCCTCTACTTTGGCTACCATGGGATGGTGGTCTTCTATCCTGGCAGGAAACACCCTCATGCATGATACCTATTTATTCATGGAATGTTGGAGGGCTGCATGGTACTTTGAAGTGCTCCATGAAAAATGCATCCCCGCATAAATATCACCCAGGGATTTATGGCCTGCAGGAGACATCTGACCAGGGACACATTAAAGTGTATTGAGTACGCCTGGGTCGTTTGTTCTTACCACTCTCCTCACACCTCCTACTCAAGGGGGTGAGTATTGGTCCACCGGTCCTTGGACTTCCAAATGCTCTCTTCTAGCATTGACCATGAAGGTAGATTTATATTTGTGCACTGTAAATTTTATGCAGTTCAATGTACTGTGGCCTTGGTTTATGTACTGCCTCCTTTCTCTACCCTGGTTCTGTGACAGTTCGTGGACTTTTTGCTGGACAAACCAGACCTTTTTGTCATGGGAGACTTCAATTGTAGCTGTGGACAGCCACAGCAGGTCATTGAGTTGCACTACACATGTGACTCGGTGAAGAAATAACTTTTTTTAATGGTGAACAGACCATGTGAATGAGCCCTTATGTTTGTTTTAAAACACTGGTTAACGCAACCTCTTTCAATCAGGGTGCCTTCTGAGTTCTTCAGGGGTGCCTTGGCAAAATGCCTGAATTTGGCCCAAATTGTCCAAACTCTATCATCAAGCTAGCGTGTGGATCAAGCCTGCCTTTTGTTAAAGGCTAAGTTCACCTTTTAGACAAAAATAAATGCACATTTTTTTTTGCATGTAAAAAAATGCGTATTTATTATTTTTGTCTACAGGAGCCTGGAAAGCATTGCACCAGCGATCAGTGGATCATCGCTGCCATGCAGGTCTCCTGCAGACCTGTCAGTATATCTGCAAGCAGATATTCTGACAGGGAGCTTCAATAAACTACCATGGCGCTCCACAGCGTAAAATTGTGAAGTGTCCAATATTTGGGCCATTTTTGATGTAAGGATTGATTTCAATGGTCTGCCTTAATGCAATACACATTAACATGTGTTATGTGTTAACATGCATCAATGCCCTGCACAAATGTTACAGCCAGCACGGAGCCCAACCCCTCTTCATAACAGAGTCTGGACCTGCAGTGTGATTGAAGGGAACAGAGTGGAAACTGTCAGCTTGTGTTGTGAATACAGCTAGAGCAAAGCTTGGCTTTCATTCACAAGCTGACAGCACACACCAGCTACTGCACTTTTCAGAGAGAATCTAGTGCAATACCAGACACGTGCTGTTAGCTTGTGTTTTTGTGGATAAAGGCCCCTTCTCTTGCTGTAATCATTCACAACACAGAGTTTCCACTCTTTACCTTCCCCTGGATACACAGCCTGATATTACTGATGTCTACAAGTTAAAGCTCTGTTTTAATGTAAACTGTTAGACAGCATTAATTTGGTTTTGTTGCAGGCTAGCTGGTAGGTGTGCTGGGAAATTTTCTTTGGTTGTTAATGACACTGATTGGTTGAGGTAGAGAGGCAGGCGGATGACAAAGATCACAGCCTCAGCCAATTAGAGGAAGCTTTGTATTCATTCATAAAATACAAAGCTCCATGTGAATGGCTGAGTAGTCTGTCCCACTGCCAGAACACAGCTCTGGATACTGTATGTAGCCAAGACTACATACATTTAATACAGTGCGCCCTCAGCAAGCACACCTGTTAGTGCAACATGTAGTTTGTTTGGGCCAGCTTGGCCTAAAGTAACAATTTGCCATCTAATATACACACACCCTGGACAGCAAATAGTTATACCAGGATCCTGGTACCATTTTTTTTTAGTGACAGCGATTGGCTATCATGTAAAAATGGTCTACCCAATACAGCACTGCGGAAACACTCTGCAACCATTGACTCTCCCATTCCACCACTGTAAAGGATCAGGTCAGCTGCTTACAGAGAAGGTGGAGGAACATAAATTTCCCAATCTCCCCTGTGATGAATGAAGTCAGAAGCAACAAGGATTTTGTCACTTCTAGTTTCAGAGATGTTTTGCCCTAGCTGTTACAGCCAAAGATGCAGCTGACCCATCAGATCTGTGATTGACCAGTTGCCTTGGAGGGTGCAGGGGCATCAGAAGTCTAATAGACCCCTGATGTCGCAATACAATTTATCTATGTTTGGCATCTACAAAAACACAAGATAATCTTTTACATTTGACCAAAAATTGGTTATTATATTGTGTGCACTAAACTCCATTGGGTATTTGTTTACTGAAAATCTGCATTTGAATAATATCATGTGACATAAAAAAATTGCAACAGCCACAATTTTAATCTACAGGGTCTATGCTTTCAAAAAAATATATAATGTGTAGAGGTTTTAAGTAATTTTCATACCAAATGAATGACGATTTTAAAACTTATATTAAAACTGGCAATATTGCCCTGGTCAGCAAGCAGTTAACCACTTGCCTACACGGCACTTATACCCCCTTCCTTACCAGGCCAATTTTCAGCTTTCAGCGCTGTCGCACTTTGAATGACAATTGCCTGGTCATGCAACATTGTACCCATATGAAATTTTTATCATTTTTTTTCTCACAAATAGAGCTTTCTTTTGGTGGTATTTACTTGCCGCTGGGGGTTTTATTTTTTGCGCTATAAACAAAAAAAGAGCAATAAAATATTATAAAATTTTGCAAACAGGTAATTTTTCTCCTTTACTGATGCGCGTTGATGAGGCTGCACTGACAGGCAGCACTGATAGGCGACAATGATGATGGGTACGGTTAGCACTGACTGGCGGCACTGCTGGGCACTGACTGGCAGCAGAGGTGGGTGGCACTGATGGGCACAGGTGGGTGGCACTGATGGGTGGCACCGCTGGGCACAGGAGGACATCAGTGGATCACGGAGATCGCTGGGGGACACGCAGGAGAGCGCGTTCTGGGAGGACATCATATGATGCCCTCCCAGAACTGGCCGGCCGCAGTGTAGCCGTCATTCGGCTATCTGCGGTCGGCAACTGGTTAAAGCAGGGGTCTCCAAAATTTCTAAACAAAAGGGCCAGTTTATTGTCCTTCAGACTTAAGAAGGGCCAGACTGTGGCCATTGAGAGTTGAAAAGGTCTCGATGTCAGTGGAATAAACAAACAATGTCCCATCTTTGGTGTCATTGGGAGAAATTCTGCCCCTTCATTGGTGTCAGTGATGGAAATTATGTTCCCTCATTGGTGTCAGTGGATGAAAATAGTGCCCCAAGGACAGCATAAAAGCAAGCAAAGTGCCTCAGTTTGGAGTTAAAAGGTCATTTAATGTGGAAGTAGGGAGAATACACACTTAATAAAGCTAGTACACAAATAAGAAGAAAAAAAAAAAGGAAGGTGTGATGTGCTGAATCATGCACCACACTGCCCCCTAGCACAGGCGACAACAGAGAGCTGCCGCAGTGCTTCACTTCAACTGTGTTGCAGTATGAATGGGACATACAGGTTAAGCAGGCCATACATAGGTCGAAAACATTGTTCATTCTGTAATCTGATGGTGCCACCAATGATTTTGAAAATTGGCAGTTTTTCACGAAATGGGGAGGAACCACGAAAATCGGCCGGTGCCATTGCCCCACTAAGAGCGAAAATAGGCCGATTATTCTTAGGACCCATGTATGGCTGGCCTAACAATTGTTTCCTCTGTGTCCCTGTGGTGATAGAGGTTTTACCATGCGGTAAAAACGTCTGTCACCGCACAGTGTGAATTGGCCCTCAGGCTTTAACCACTTAAAACCTGAGTCAATTCTGACATTTCTCACATACATGTAGAAGAGACAATTGAGTACTGTCCATGATACTTTTTTTTATTTGCACTAACATACAATTTTGCGGACAAGCTTTCGGGGAGTGTCCCCTTCTTCAAGGTCCAAGCAGTACTGTTACTAAGTTTTAGCAGAATGTTAGAAGATATGTGGGGATTGAGAAAAAAAAAAAAGGCAGAAAGAAACACAAGCCTAAGGTTAGCCTAGAGATAAGAACAGCAAAGCAAAAGCAAAGACTAGGGGGAACAGCACTTACAGAGGGAGTCATAAATGTTGGATAATGAGTGAGGAATCCCATGTCCAAATTAAGGCCGTTATCTCTTGTGTCAAATAGAAATGCGAAATCCGGATCATCCAGAAATCGGGGACTTCTACATGCTGCCCAAAATCCACAAGCCAAGAAATCCAGGCAGACCCATCATAACAGGTATGATACACTCACCGAACAAATCTCAGGCTTTGTAGAAAAATTTTTTAAAACCGTTAGTCAAGAATACTGCTAGTTTCCTGCAAGACACAACGGACTTTCTGAACAAGATCAACAACATACAGCAATTACCATCTAATACACTTCTAGTGATTATGGATGTAGTATCCCTGTATAGTAATATCCCTCACAAGGATGGATTAGCTGCATGTCACAGATCCTTATCATCCTCACCAAACCATAAATACACTGCTGAGGATGTTACACAACTCATTGAATTCATATTTACACACAACTACTTTGCCTTCAATAAAGACATCTATCTTCAATGTATGGGTACTGCGATGGGAAGTAAAATGGCACCCCAATATGCCAATTTATTTATGCCTGACCTGGAGGAAAAATTCCTGAACAGCATGGAACAAAAACCATACAGATACTATCGCTATATTGATGATATTTTCATCATATGGACAGAAGGTGAAGAATACCTAAAACAATTTCACTCATTGATCAACACTTTACATCCATCAATCAAACTAAAAATGGAATACTCAAACACACACGTCAACTTCCTAGACACCGCAGTATACATCAGGGATGATACGCTTCACACCTCAATATACAGGAAACCCACTGACAGATGCAACTACCTCCACAGTTCTAGCTTCCACCCCCAATACACGAAACGTGCCATCATACACAGTCAGGCCATTAGATACCACCGAATATGTTCTGACCCAAGAGACAGAGATACACATCTTGGGACACTAGCAGACTCCTTCCATAAGAAAGGTTACAAGGACAAAACTATCAACAACAGCATAAACACAGCCCTGAGAACCTGAAGGGAAAATCTACTTCAGTACAAAGAGAAAAAAAAACAAACAACCGTGTACCTCTAGTAACCACATACAACCCAGCACTAGAAGGAATAAGAAAAATAATCAAAGATTTACAACCCATCATAACAGAGGATGGAACTCTGAAAAAAATATTCCAGCAACCTCCAATACTGGCCTTCAGACAACCCCCCAACCTCAGAAATAAACGAATCAGTAGGAAACTTCCTTCTGATTATGATGTCACAAATAATGGAAGCAAACCCTGCAAGAAAAAATGCTGCAAACTGTGCAACCAAATCAATCCATCAAAAAGTGTCAGACACTCAAAAGGGATCTTCAATATCTCCGGATCATACAGCTGCACCTCCAGTAATGTTGTGTACCTTATCCAGTGCAGAAAATGTAACAAAGGATCTTATATTGGCGAAACAGGACAGAAGTTGCAAACAAGGATGAATCTGCACAGACATACCATCAAGGAACATAAAGAAGATGACTTTTGCACACCTGTGGGACACCATTTCGCACAACCAGACCACATTATGGAAGACCTCAATATTTTAGTTCTTAAAGAAAATTTCAAATCCATTCAGGAAAGAAAAACTTTTGAAGAATGATAATTCTATTTGACACAAGAGATAACGGTCTTAATTTGGACATGGGATTCCTCAATCATTATCCAACAAATTTATGACTCCCTCTGAGTGCTGACCCCCCCAGTCTTTGCGGTTATTATCTCTATGCTAACCTTAGGCTTGTGTTTCTTTCTGCCTTTTTTTTTCCTCAATCCCCACATATCTTCTAACATTCTGCTAAAACTTAGTAACAGTACTGCTTGGACCTTGAAGAAGGGGACACTCCCCGAAAGCTTGTCCTCAAAATTGTATGTTAGTGCAAATAAAATAAATATCACGCACAGTACTCAATTGTTTCTGTTGTAAGTGCACCAATACGGCTACAATCAACTCACATACATGTAAAAATCTGCACTTAGAACCCCCAAACATTAAAGGATAAGTTCACCTTTAGGAACATGTTACACCCATATTTAGGGTGGAACATGTAATATGTTTCTATGCACCCACTTTCCACGGCTCCCCTTATTTGTGACAGCGGGCACCCTTCCACCTGTCAATTCAAAAGCAGCACAACTATACAGTGCTCTGCCCACACAGCAGCATCATCATCATTCTCTCTCAGTTTCCTGAGCTTGTAGTTCTTAAACTTCAAGGACACTGATGAGCACTCTCATAGTTCATTGATTCTTCCTGCCATTCAGTAACTACCTGCCAGTACAGACAAACAGCTGACAGAGTCTGCAATATTCATGCCTTGTACCCACGATCAGCTGATCACGTATGCAATACTTTACAGGCTGCAATGTAAAAAATATAGTAAGTGCACATTTTATTACCTACAAGAAGATTTGTATTTATTTTTTTTTTTTACAAAAGGTGAACTTGGCCTTTAAATATTTTTTGCAGTGACCCTGGAGAATAAAATTCTGGGTGTTGCAATTTTTTAGTCTCATGATATTTGCACAGCAGCTTTATCAGCAAATTTTCAGGAAAATGTACATTTTAATGCATTTTAGTGAACATTAACACAATAGAATACTCAATTGTTTGGTAAAATATAAAAAGAAGAAGCTATGCCAAAAAAACACTCACATGCCACTTTATTAGGTACACCTGTTCAATTGTTTGGTAACACAAATTGCTAATCAGCCAATCACATGGCAGCAGCAATTCAATGCATTTAAGCATGTAGGCGTGGTGAAGACGACTTGCTGAAGTTCAAATGGAGCATCAGTTTGGCATTGTTGGCGCCAGACGGGCTGGTCTGAGTATTTCACAAACTGCTGATCTACTGGGATTTTCATGCACAACCATCTCTAGGGTTTACAGAGAATGGTCAGAAAAAGAGAAAATATCCAGTGCGGGGCAGTTATGTGGACAAAAATGCCTTGTTGATGTCAGAGGAGAATGGGCAGACTGGTTGCTGCGAGATTCAGATGGTAGGTTTGCCATCAACAACTTGAAAGCATGGATCCATCCTGCTATGTATCAACAGCTCAGGCTGGGGTTGGTGGTGTAATGGTGTGAGGGACATTTTCTTGGCACTAGCATAGTGTACCTAATAAAGTGGCCAGTGAGTGTAGCTATCTAACATGTCATGCTGTAAAATTGCACATGCCCGTGGACAAGTGAGAAACTACGGTACATTAACTTATCTATAGGCAACATAGGAGCTCTGGTGACAAAATTATTGCCCTCACCTTTTTTTTAACCACTTGCCCTCCAGAGGATTTACTTCCCTTCCTGTACAGGCCACTTTTTGCGTTACGGCACTTCATTACTTTAACTGACAATTGCATGGTCATGCAACTCTGCACCCAAATTAAATTTACACTTTTTTCCCCAGGAATAGAGCGTTCTTTCTGTGGCATTTGATCGCCTGTGAGTTTTTTATATTTTTTGCTATAGAAAAAAAAAAAAAACTAAAAATTTCGGTATACATTTTGGCCAAGATGTATTCTGCTACATGTCTTTGCTAAACAAAATCCCAATACGTGTAAATTAATTGGTTTACGTGAAAGTTATAGCATTTACAAATGGCGATATATACTGGAATTTTATTTTTGTACTAGTAATGGTGGCAACCGGCGACTGTCAGGGATGCGGGTGTGACCAGAAGTGTGTGGACTGACACAGGGAAACGCAGGCGTCAGATATAGTAAATAATATAATTTATTAAGACTAACAATACAAATGCAGTGCAAAACTAAACATAACACAGTGCAAACAAACTGAACCAAACCTCCAACAGATAAACATATGATACAAGAGTAGTCAGGCAGGCCGGGTCGGTAGCAAACGGGCAAACTGAGTACCAGGAGCAGGCGGGAGAGTGGTCAGGACTAGCCGAGGTCAGTACAGGCAGAGTTCAGGCATCGTCAGGACAGCAGAAACAGGATCAGGAAACCAGGGCCAAGCAAACAGTACAACAAGGCACAGACTGCAGGTCTGGCCATCCCTTAAATACATCACCTGCAATCAGCCCCAGGTGATGGCTAATTGCCGAAGTGAGCCTCTGGTTGTTGAGAGCACCCGCTGGCCAGCCCTGGTACTGAAGCCCACAAGGCAGGTGAGTCCCACCACTATTGGCAAGTCCATTCCTGACAGTACCCCCCCCTCAAGGAGCGGCCACAGGACACTCCAAACAGTCCTACCTGGGCAAAATGTTCCACCGCCCAGGTCCGGTGACTGGCGGGATATCAAAGACAGGCACTTCGGGCTGGGCACCGGACGGAGGCACTTCGGGCTGGGCACCGGACGGAGGCACTTCGGGCTGGGCACCGGACGGAGGCACTTCGGGCTGGGCACCGGACGGAGGCACTTCGGGCTGGGCACCGGACGGAGGCACTTCGGGCTGGGCACCGGACGGAGGCACTTCGGGCTGGGCACCGGACGGAGGCACTTCGGGCTGGGCACCGGACGGAGGCACTTCGGGCTGGGCACCGGACGGAGGCACTTCGGGCTGGGCACCGGACGGAGGCACTTCGGGCTGGGCACCGGACGGAGGCACTTCGGGCTGGGCACCGGACGGAGGCACTTCGGGCTGGGCACCGGACGGAGGCACTTCGGGCTGGGCACCGGACGGAGGCACTTCGGGCTGGGCACCGGACGGAGGCACTTCGGGCTGGGCACCGGGCCACCAGGCGGAGCGGCGCGCACCGGGCCACCAGGCGGAGCGGCGGGCAACCAGGCAGGGCGGCGGGCATCGGGCCCCCAAGCTCGGCGGCGGGCACCGGGCCATCTGGCTTGGCGGCGGGCATTGGGTCACCAGGTACAACAGCAGGCACCGGGTCATCAGAAATTGGATCGTCTTGCTCGACCGCGGGCACCAGGTCATCTGGCTCAACAGCGGGTATCGGGTCACCAGGCACGACAGCGGGCATCGGGTCACCAGGTCATCTGGCTCAACAGCGGGCATCGGGTCACCAGGCACGACAGCGGGCATCGGGTCACCAGGCACGACAGCGGGCACTGGGTCACCAGGCATTGGATCGTCTGGCAAGACTGCGGGCAACGAGTCGTCTGGCAAGACTGCGGGCAACGAGTCGTCTGGCATAATAGGATCATCAGGCTGGGTAGAGACATCAGGCTGGGTAGAGACATCAGGCTGGGTAGAGACATCAGGCTGGGTAGAGACATCAGGCTGAATTGTGGGCGCCAAAGCACCAGGCTGCACCACGGAAGGCGGGTTCTCAGATGGCAGGCTGACCGGTTTGGATACTGGCAGGATGGTATTGGTTGGAAAGAATTTTCGCCTTTTCCTGGTTTTAGTTACCGGAGCACTGTAAGTAAGCGCAGGTTTGTAAATGGATGGAGCAGCTGAAGACAGAGAAGAGCTGGAGGATGGAACAGAGGAGGGAGCAGTTGCTACAGAGGACTTCTTTACAGGGTTAAAGAAAGGATAGGTGCAGCGAGTGGGAGCAGAGGACTGATATGTGGTAGTTAGCAGAGTATACTGGGCCGTCACTGGGGGTGCTGTTGGGGATGCAGGAAGAGTGCCTTGAGCGGAGGAATGACGTTGTAAGCTGACTGAGGCTGGGTGCAACAAGTCTGACCATGTCTGCAGTATGGGTTGAACAAAGCTCAGCTTACACAAAGCCTGTCTGGTCGAAGACTGCACTGCGTTTATGCAATCCCTTAATACCTGTTGTGAACATGCAGCATGATGCTCCAAGAAGCAATCCACATCATCCTCTAATAACCATACCAGGGACTCTACCTGGTCTGCACTAAATGGTGGCAAAAAGTCATTCCTGCTTTCAGGTTTACCAGATGAAGCCAACTCTACACAAACCTGAATCAAAGGTTGCACCTCAGAGAACTCTGTGCCCTGATCTACTAGAACATGAGCGATCCGTATACATTCTAGCAGTTGATCCCGGGTATACTCCCTCAGAGTCTGATAAGCATATTCTCTGTCATCAAAAACCAGCAGCGACAAATATACAACCTCATCAAGATCCATCCTTCCCAGCAACAAGCCAAGATGGCTTCCCTGTGCAGCCACTTCTGGTCAGGATGGCCTTGTTGTAATGTCAGGGATGCGGGTGTGACCAGAAGTGTGTGGACTGACATAGGAAAACGCAGGCTTCAGATATAGTAAATAATATAATTTATTAAGAATAACAATACAAACGCAGTGCAAAACTAAACATAACACAGTGCAAACAAACTGAACCAAACCTCCAACAGATAAACATACGATACAAGAGTAGTCAGGCAGGCCGGGTCGGTAGCAAACGGGCAAACTGAGTACCAGGAGCAGGCGGGAGAGTGGTCAGGACTAGCCGAGGTCAGTACAGGCAGAGTTCAGGCAGCGTCAGGACAGCAGAAACAGGATCAGGAAACCGGGGCCAAGCAAACAGTACAACAAGGCACAGACTGCAGGTCTGGCCATCCCTTAAATACACCACCTGCAATCAGCCCCAGGTGATGGCTAATTGCCGAAGTGAGCCTCTGGTTGTTGAGAGCACCCGCTGGCCAGCCCTGGTACTGCAGCCCAGAAGGCAGGTGAGTCCCACCACTATTGGCAAGTCCATTCCTGACAGCGACTTACAGTGGGACTGCAGGACTAACACTGAGGGGGAGCTGACTTGGTGTCACTGACATCCCCAGTGACACCAATACAGTGATCAGTGCTAATAAAAAGCACCAACACTGTACTAATGGCACTGGGCAGAAAGGGGTTAACATCTGGGGCGATCAAAGGATTAAATGCGTTGTTTCACATGTGCTGTGTGTGTGCGCACTTCACTGTATGCAGAGCCATACAAAGCAGTGTGCAGGAGCTGACAGAGGAGAGAACTATATTGTTTACATTCAGGTCTCTCCCCCGTTGGCATTACTTGGTGATCAGCGGGTACCGGAGAGTAATCACCGTCCGGGACCCAGTGATTGACAGCAAACGCTGCAAATGGCAGCGTGGGTAGGGCGACCGCTCGCCTCCTACCTGGAACTGCAAAATTATGTATATATATTATTATTATACAGGATTTATATAACACCAACAGTTTGCGCAGTACTTTACAATAAGGGAGACAGTACAATTACATTTCAGTACAGAAGGAACAGGAGGGCCCTGCTCGTGGAGCTTACAATCTAAAGGAAGGATACAAAAGGTGATAGCTGCGGGGGATGATCTGGTGGAGGTGATTCAAGTACAGTTCATATCTTGGGAGGAGCAGAGTGGGCAATTTGGGCAATATCTGCGAATGAGGTTGGCGATGTAGCTAGGGGCAGTGTTGTGGATGGCTTTGTAAGCTGTGGTTAGCATTTTTAATTTTATACATTGGGTTAGTGGAAGCCAGTGGATGGATTGGCAGAGAGGGGCAGCAGTCACTGATCGGTTGGTATATATGTGATTTTGCACCGGTGCCGCCCTGTAGCAGTATTTCTGCTATAGGGCGGACGGAAAGTGGTTAATTTTATTTCTTTTTTTTACACCGCCCCAGGCAAATGCCTTGTTTGCCTTGTGATAAATATACCCGAGTAAATGAACGAATGTCGTTCGAAAATTGTCTTTTGCTTTTAACATTTGAGTTTAAAATTAATGTAATTTCTAAACGATAACCACATATACTGGCCAAAAATTAGTTTGATCGAGGGAAAAAAAAAAAAAAAAGTTTTCCCTTCCTGCCCCTTTGAATTTTCCTGTCACTGCTGTCGAAAACAAACATCAATTTGACCCCACTAACGATTAGAAAATCAAACTAATATTCTTGAAAAGAAAATTCTCAAACAAAAATCTATACGTGTATGACCAGCTTTAGAAATCCGATGTGCCCTTTTATATTTCAATGACAGACCACCCAAGATCTTGTATGGTGCATGCGCGAGATCAGAGAGCGTTCCCTGCAACACTGGTGATGTGGCCTTGCCAGAGGGAACCTGTAAGATCATGGCTAAGTCACCAGTGCCTCAGGGAAAATAGGAAGTAAAAGAAGTACTATAGAAGTTCAGAAAAAAAAATGATTTGATTTTTACAATGACTTATGTGGCATTTTTAATGGGCACGCAACAAAAGCCCACTTCGACTGTTCATTATGCAGTTGCTGCACGGCCTATGGCCAGATGGCGGCAAGGCGAACACTTTATCCCTCCGGGAGGACGCCATATGGCGTCCTTCCCGGAACTCGCATTGCGCATGCCCGCAGGGCTGCACTGTGGTGAGATCTGTCACCGGCTGTGTACCTTGGACACGGTCAATGACAGATCTGTGTACCGGCCCCGTTGCCAGTACCATGTGACCAATCACATCATGTCACATGACAGTTGTATACAATGGATGGCTTCCTTTCATGCCATCCATTGTATACAAGTGTGTCTAGCTGTGAATGGTCACAGCGATCACATGCACAGGCTGGGCCAATCACAGCCCATCTGTGTCATGTGATTAGCCATGGTCAATCACAGCTAATCACAGCAAAAAATACCCGAATGAATCAATTTCATTCAGTTAAATGCTTGCTTATAGCAAAGAAATTCTTTGGTATAATCAAATGGTGTAAAAAAACAAAAAAAAAACAAAAACACACACTGATCACTTCCCCAAAATAGTATGTTACTATGGTAACATTATACTACTTTGGTCATAGTGAAATGTGAAAAATCTTAAAAAAAAAAAAAGAAAGAAAATATTTATTTTTTTTCGTACTGTCACCAGTCAGTGTCCCTGATCACCACCGCACCAGTTATATGATGACGCTGTACTGCACTGCTGACAGTATGAAAAAAAAAAAGTGAATTTTTTTTTTTAAATTTCCTAAAAAAAGACAATAAAAATTACAACTTCAAAAAAAACTCGCCATGCCTCTTATGAAGTACGTCGGACTGTCTAGTTTGCAAAAAGGGGTCATTTGGGGGATACCTGTACTGTTCTGACATTCTTGTACCTCAAGAAATTAGATTGGCCGTCAGTACTCCAGGATTGATCAATATTCAGATATATCCCAGTTTGTGAACTCTATAACCTTCCTACAGACTAATGCAGGCCATAGATGGTTTGTTGATTTTCGCACTGTTAGTGGGGCAATGGCATCGACCGATTTTCGTGGTTCCTCATTTCGTTTCTCGGTCATGCTGGAAAATTCATGAAAAACGGCCGATTTTCAAAATCATTGGTGGCAACATCGGATTACAGAACGAACGATGGTTCGCTTTTCGGAACGAAAAATCATCTGATAGACGAACCGTCTATGGCCTGCATTAATAATACACCCTAATTTGGGTTATTTTCACCAAAGAAATGTAGCAGAATACATCTTGGCCTAAATTTATTTAGAATTATTTATCTGCAAACTTTTATAACAAAGTTTTTTTTCTTTTCAAAAATTTCAGTCTTTTTTTGTTAATTTAGCAAAAAAAAAAACCCTCAGCAGTGATTAAATGCCACCAAAAGAAAGCTCTAGTTGTGTGTAGAAAATGATAAAAATTTTAGTTTGGGTTCAGTGTTGCATGACCGCGCAATTGTCATTCAAGTGTGACAGCACTGGAAATTGGCCTGGGCAGGAAGGGGGTATAAGTGCCCGGTATGGAAGAGGTTAAAGATTTAAAAACATAAAAGGGAAATTTACCAAGATTGGAGCAGCTGTGCGTAGCAACCAATCAACTTCCTTCTTTCATACTGAAAGGTTACCTGAACCAGCTGAAGACAGCATTTGATTGGTTGCACAGTTGATCAGCTTTATTCGATTCCTTCCATATCGTTCTACCTTGACTGGGTATATGAGGGGAACACAAAATACATACATAGGAAGCCCTTATTGTAAAGCAACCTCGAAGAGGCACTCACTTTTCAGCTTGGGATAAAAGTTTCTGCCCTTCCGGGGGGAGCCTCCTACTCACGAACACCTTCATGAGCTGCTGCATAGCTTTCATTGCCTGCTAGGAAGGAGAAAGCCGGAGAGAGGAGGAGGAGGAGCTACTGTGACTGCACGGAGGTCAACTGCCTCGAGTCTCACTGATCAAGGCTGCTTCATAGATTCTAGAGAAGTCTGCAGCGCCATCTAGTGTATCCGAGCGTTACTTCATATAAAGGCACTGCTAAGACACTACAGCTGTCCAAATCTTTGCTGCACACATGGGACTGGACATCCAAATACCACCCAAACCTACCTACAAGACATGACATTGAATTGTGTGAAAGCAGCAATGCTCCCCATACTCTTCTTTAAGGTCTAGGATACTGGAAACAGCAGTTTTTCCTGGTCTTGCAGACCGCACTCCCCTACACTCTGGCAGTGAACTGCCAATTATTATACAGGATTTATTATACAGGATTTATATAGCGCCAACAGTTTGCTCAGCAATATAACGGGAGACAATACAGCAACAATACAGTTCAACACAAGAGGCCTGCTCCTTGGAGCTTACAATCTAAGAGGGAGGGGATCAGCATGCATACGTCCAATGCAAGGGCTATAGATCCTGCATTGGTCTTGATGACTTCAAGGGCATCCAAATGGCAGAGCGTGAGAGAGAATAGGCAGCGGAGACTGATCTTACAGCCTGGAATGGAGGATTGACTGAGTAACATGCTCTATGCACCCCCCCAATAAACAAGCATTTAACCCTTGCAGTGTGAGGGCAGTCCCATGTTTATTCCTAGAGTTCAGTATTAAAGTATTACTAAACCCAGGACCTGCATTCACTATATCTGGTCTCCCACAGTACACACAACATGGAAATTTAATTATTTTAATAAATATAAACTGCTAAATACCTTTTCTCATCAGCAGTCTTGTGGCTTCTATCAGTGTCCAGCCGAGCACTTGTTAAAGCTTGTAGGAGGAGTTTTCATTCTCCCCTAATCTCCTAGACTGTAAGCTCTAACGAGCAGGGCCCTCTGTTTCCTCTTATACCAAATTGTATTGTAACTGCAATGTCTACCTTCATTTTGTAAAACGCTGTGCAGGGGCAGACTGACAATTCATGGGGCCCCCGGGCAATAGGGGATCATGGGGCCCCTGTGTCCTTTACCAAACTCAAAAAAGCCTATGAAAAAGGTACCAGGGGCATCTCATGGGGACCCCTACTGACCCCGGGCCCTCAGGCAGTGCCCAAGTTTCCAAATGGTCAGTCCGCCCCTGGCGCTGTGCAAACTGTTGGAGCTATATAAACCCTGTGAAATAAAAATAATGATGAAATTGCAGGACCCCTGACCCCCTGTCTGGACAGTGCTGATTGGTCTGGTGCTGATCACATACACCCGCCCAAGAAAAAAATAACTAACAATATGCACCAAACTGAGCATGTGCAGAGGTGTGTCCTAGGGCTCTGTACTATCAGCAGATGGACTGGGGACTATGGAAGAAGGGGAGGATCAGAGAAGACAGGATCAAACAGCCTTTTTACACAATGCGAAGGGCTAACGCCTTAGGTTCCACAGTGGACGTTTTTACAGCTGCTGTTTTTGGCTTTTGGCGTTTTTTTCAAAAGCCAGTAAACTCCCCAGCATGTTGTCCTATGTGTCCATGTAAGCATAGGCTTTAATCAGTGTTTTTTGGCAGGGGCATTTTTGTCTGGAAAAAAAAACAGAACTAGTGGATTTCTATGTGAGTTATTTAGCTGTAAAAACACTCTAACACTGGTAAATGCAGAAAAACGCAGGAAAGCTGAGTTTTGGGGGTTTGTTTTAGCAAAAATTTAAATTTTTTGTGTAAAAACAGCAAACGCAGAAAAACGCAGCTAAACGCTAATGCAAAAACGCTGAAAAACTCACGGTTTAACGTGACTTTACACAGTTAACGCTACCAGTTTTATTAAAACGCCAGTGTGCATGGAGTCTTACAAGCGTGCTTTACTGCATATACAGATGGATTTTACTGTTGCGACTTTAGTAGTATATAACCTTTGACTTAGAGTAGAACTACTTTTTTTCATTTTGAATACAACAAATGAGGGTTATAACTGCTGTCAGATTTCTTACGCCATCTGTATCCCAGCTCCCTTGCTCCCTGTAAAGGATTGGCACCTTTGGGGTGTGGAGGAGGAGTGGGTACCCTATTTTGACAGGTATCCACTCCCACTTTGGCTGCGATAGCCTAGGCGAAGTTTCCTCCCTCCCCGTAGTCTTCTGGGACACATGAAAGATCCCAGAAGACTTCAAGACCATTCACAAGGGGCAGCGCTACTTGTGCATGCGCAGTGGGCACCCAGCTGTGAAGCTGCAAGCTGTCACAGCCGGGTGCTCACACTTAAGATGCCGGAACCGGGGACAGAGGTGGGGCCCATGAATCCAGCTGTGGTGAGGACACCGCTGGATCGAGGCACAGGTGAGTGTTTGTTTTTTAAAGGTCAGCAGCTACAGTTTTGTAGCTGCTGAGTTTTATTTTTTTAGATTTTGACTGGAGCTTTGCTTTAAAGTAAAACTACTTATTTTTAATTTTGAATAGAACAAGGGAGGGTTATAACCCCTGCCAATTTTTTTCCCCTTCTGTGTTCCATTGGTGAGATTTCCCTTCACTTCCTGTCCCATAGCCAAACAGGAAGTGATAGGATATCCCAGCAAATTAACTTATTGCCAACTGCACACTGTAGGCATACTGCTACATTATGGGCTGGCTGCACAGAATCACATATCTATGCGTGATTTGCCATTTCCAAGTAGGGGGCATGTGTGCGCCCACCCAGTTGTGGTCTCACTGGTTCGCTTACATGCCGATCACTGGGTCCCAACTAATGATTCATGGCTGGGACCCTCTGATCATCAGAGCAAGTGAAAGGAGAGAGATCTGTGTTGTTAACAACACAGATCTCTCTACTGACAGTGGAGATGTGCCAGTTTTGGTCTCCATGAAAAGCAGGGAGACAAAAACAGGCACGTTCCTTAGTAAAACAGTACACAGTGCGGTTATGTGCCATGGGCTGATGAAGGAGCATGCATGCTCCAAACACGTGAAACGCCTACTGCTACTGTACCTAGAGCTGACATCACTCCCGCCTGCCCTGAGGATCCACAGCAACCAGGAAGTACTGGGAACCACCAGCAAAGCCGAGGACAGTGTTTTGGAGACCTGCCTGCAGTTGGACTGGCCAGGAGTTGCACAGTTTGACAAGCACTCATTTGGCTACTACTATTGTGAATTGCCAGTTTTGTGGAAATAAATTATTTGCTTACATTGCTGCACTTAGATGGCGGTGCTTCTCTCTTTTTTATGTTAGCCCAAATAAAATACTATCCTCATTTTCCAAAGCACCATAACCCACATATTCCAAAATATGTTGTATGTTTCACAAAGTTATGAAGGAATTGATAACTGGATCACATACAGTATAATGTAGTTCTTTGCGTGCATACTTTTTGCCTTTTACAATTTTATCAGCAAATATATATGCATCATCAGCAACAAAACAAAACAACATATTTAAGATGAATTCATAATTTTATTGCAGGGAATAACATGTAATATATTGAAAAGCAGCAACTTTATACAGTATATGCACAGGAAAGACTTCCAAATCATAGCTGTCAAAAATGTAGATTTTCACGTAATGAGGACATTGACAGAAATGTCTTACTGTTGCTAAGCCTATCCAAAGTGGACTGAAATGCTAAAAGATGTGTGGCTCATACTACTTTCCAGAGCAGGTGGGTTTTGGTGTTGGGGGGATTCAGCCCCGATACTTTATTGATGGGGTTATGTTTGGGTTAAATTTAGAGTTTAGTTTTCATTTGGGGTTTAAAGAGTTAAGTTTTAGGTTGATTTTTAGGGTTCAGATGAAATATTAGGGGTTCATGTTTATAGTTAGTATTATAGCTATGTATTAATATGTATTATTATTATTATTATTATATATAGTTATATATTAGTTAGTATTAGTATTAGGCAGCAAGTGTTGAGACACGTTAAGCTAGTTAAGTTTTAGGTTGATTTTTAGGGTGCAGATGAAATATTAGGGGTTAATTTTTATAGTTAGTATTAGTTAGTATTTTAGTTATATATTATTATAGTTATATATTATTATATTATTGTATAGTTATACATTAGTTAGTAATAGGCAGCAAGTGAGGCAGTAAGTGTAAGGCCTGGTTCACACCTATGCGATTTTCAATGCATTTTCAGTTTTGCAGAAACACACTACAGTCCATTTAACATGGTTTCCTATGGGCTATGTTCACATCTGTGCGTTTTCCACCGGTGCTGTTTTTGGTAAGGGTCAGGGACATTTTTCCGCAGCAGATTTTTTGGTTCCATAGACTTCAATGGAAATGCAGATGAAATGCCTAAAAACGCAGTGGTTGCTTTTATGATGCGTTCCGCTGTGTTTTTGCCGATTTCCCCCTCACGAGAACAGATACCTCCCAAAGACACAAAACACATCAAAATGCACTCGGAACACGCATCAACTGCAACCTGCGTAGATGTGAAACAAGGAAAAGAAGCGCACCAAACTTGTGCACTACCTGGAAGGTATCTTTATTGATTCAAAATAGATGTATACTCCCAAACAACTTCAGCAACAAAAGTATATCAAAGTCCAAAGCGACCTGGTATACATCTATTTTTGAATTAATAAAGCTACCAGACAGGTAGTGCACTAGGCTGGTGTGCCCTCTCTTCCTTGTTTTACAGTGTTTCATCTGGGTTTTTTCCCAACCCTTAGGCTAGGTTCATATATGTGCGGGTGATGCCACTGTGGATCTGCACAAAAATCTGTGCAGCCGCACCAGAATGCGGACCCGCACGCAGCCCGCACTGGAAATCACATCCGCACTGGGAACTTTGATTCCCCTGTGAGCTGCGTTTTCCAAAGAAGTGCAGGGACTTCTCTGCATGTCCCAGGGCACGGGAGTTAATTCAAATGAATGGGCTCTTGTGCCCGTGCAAAACGCAGCCCGCAGGAATGCACATATGTGAACCAAGGGTTAGAGGACAGCAAAGCCTGTGCCACCATTTAAATAACTAAGGACCTGACATCCATCTATCACCAGAACACCACTCTTGAGCGCAGGGGATTTTTGTTTTTTCTGCAGAGATGTGAACCAGGCCTAAATAGTCATGGGCTGAGTTAAAGCTGAAGTCTAGGAATGATTTTTGTTTGGCACAATCTAAATATGCATGTGGAAGGTGACAATCACTGTAGTGATCACCGCTACTGTAGCGATTGCCACAATCTTTTGGGTCCTGTGCGGAGCAGCTTCCCTTCTGCATAGTGACCACAGGGATTGCTCACTCGGTACTGCTGCCATTCACCAATTGCCTTATATTTTTATATATATTTGATTGGACAAGGTGGAACAATGATCTCCACTCGATCCCCACTTCATCCAATTACTTAAATTCCTTTATTTTTTTTCAAGCAGTGTATATATTGTATATATAGAAATCTCCAATGTTATAACCTAGCGGAGTGAACAACAATTTTTTAGAACTACATTAGGTAAGAAAACATTTTGCACAGTTATGCTGTGTAGCAGTATAACCCACATAGAGGGAAGGATTTAAGAATGACTAAATATTTTCCTCTTCGTCTATAGAAAACGTGTGAGCAGCATTCAGTTTGTGTCAGTTTTAGGCTACAATCAACCTGGTGTTAATTATAAACAGAATTTCTCTGGTTAATATAGTGGTTAGTAGATGTAATGTTCAGGTCTATACTAGCTCAATGGCACTTCTTTGGGCATTGGGTCTCCTTTCAATCCTGATAAAAGATTATTTGCTGCAAGTGCAGCCATGGCATTCCGGGTTTCCACAGTGGCACTGGCAATGTGGGGAAGAATAACTGCAAGAAAGAAAAAAATACAATGTACCAGGTAAACCACATTGATTATAAAATATATTATGACATAAATTTGAAATATATTTTATACTTTCATATTTTAAAATAGCATATGTTTGGGTATTGAATGTCAGGAGTGCTAATTTCTATTTCAATATTTTTATTAAAGAAGTTTTGTTTTTATAATACAACAAGCTCATGATACGCCCACGCAGGGGCAGAGCAGAACAATAACATACATAAGCAGATACAAGTCGGCAGGGTATATTGGCTAAATAATGGAACATCCAATGACATCAAGGAGGGACGGCAAAAAGCCGAACCAAATAGTAGCAGCAACAATGCATCATATTTCCAGAAAAAAAAAACAAAAAGGAAAAACCCCTACCGAGAAGTATCAACTCAGAACATACGGAAAAGGAAAAAAAAAAAAACCCAAACTGATAGAAAAAAAGGAAAAAGAAAATATAAAAACATAGAAAGAAATAAGGAAGAAAGAAAAATTCAGAGAGAAAACATGGAAGAAAGGAAGACTAGAAGAGTCACGGATCCAGGGCTAGCACAGGCAGCGACTATAAGAGGCCATAACTAGTAGGAGGCAGGGATGGCAGGGAATAACGTATCCAAGGTTCCCAAACCTTAAGGAATCTTGGATGAGAATCTTGAAGAATGCTAGACATCTGTTCATTGATCAGCATAGCATTCATCCAGGTCTTCACCCCCTGGAAGACAACCTAAGGGGTTCTCCAAGCTTGAGCTATAGCACGTTTGGCCGAAATGAATAGGTAGGATGCCAATTGCTGCTGAGACCTAGACAGACCCAAAATTGGGCAATAAAGGAGGGCCACCCTTGCATCCCTACGGACCGTAATATGAAATAGCGTTTGCCGCAAACCGAAAACCCTAGACCAGAAGCCTATCAATCGTAGGCACGACCACCAAATGTGCACGACGTCCCCGCATAGAATACAGTTCCGGAAACACCTATCTCCGCCAGTCGGATTAAAGGAAGCAGTCGGAGCCGGGACCCAGTACCACTGCAGGAGAACTTTATAGGCTGCCTCAAGAGTGACAGTATTGAGGAGTGCTAATTTCAACCACAAAGCAGCAGCAGTATGACAGCTAATTAAAATGTATTGAAAAGTATGACATCCTCTTCAGTGCTTTGATTCCACTTCTTTCGATATTGGCTAATAAGTAAACATCAGTCTGGGGAAAACTAAAAATTCTTTTAAAAAAATTATTTTGTTCTTACATTTTTCCTGCGTTGTACGTCCTCTTATTGGCTGCCAGACAAGAAATGTCATGTTGAAGATTACTGGTAACATCTTTAAAAGCTGCAAGTACTTTTTTTCAAATACAACAGAGGACTAAAGCTAACCATATAGTGATATATTTTTATTTCCAGCAGTCTGCAGGCTGAACAAAAAAATTCTAACAGATTCCTCCATCCAGGCTAACAGTATGGATAGACAAATTTACCCTGCTGGACTATTGTATTCTGACAGCCAGCACTAGTGGCTGTCAAAATACTTGATCAGCAACTGCATCTGATTGGATGCAGCGCTGTTTAGCTGATAATTTTGAGTTTGGCTATTTTGATTTTTCAGTTTAAGGATGGGGGCTGTCAGGGCCACCCACTTAGCAAATTTTGGCCAGTTCTTCAAGACATTTGAACATTGTATGGCCACTGTAAAGTGGTTGTAAACCCTTATATATTACCCAGTGAAGTGACTGGCATCAGGTGATACACAAAGATGAAACAAATCCTCCTACATGTTATACTTGTGTGCAGTCATCTCTTCTCCAGATCAGTTCAAAGTACACAGATTAAAGGCTATTTCTTAGCAGTAGAAGGCAGGGGACAGAGATCTGATGTCACACACTGCAAAGCTAGAGCACAGTGAGAGGAAGGAACACACTCCCCTGTACACAGGCTCATAGAGAAACAAACACAGCTGTAGCTGTCAGTCACTTGTGTGCTGGAAGGGGGTGGGGCTGTCACTTGGGATTCTGTTGTGTCAGCTGAACCTATTAGGAGTGACAGATAGCAGGGGGAAGAGACACCAGAGCAAAATGACACTTGGTGCTTTGGATTGAGGAATGTACACACTATAAAAGGATATGCTTTATTAATTTTTCACATTAGAGGTTTGCAACTACTTGTATTTGTTACTGACTGGTTGCAGACTTACAGTGATCATTATGTGACTTGCCAGGGACTCTAAACCACTGATCTATTTAAAAAAAGAGTGACTCCATGCAGTTGTAAATTAGGTTGCCTCAACATCTGAATATATATAACTACACTATGGAACTTTTTCTTCTCCATGTCCTCTAAAAATGCAATAATAAATTACGGTAATTGCATAGTAAATGGGTAACAAGCAAATAGGAAAAAGAAATAGATGCAAAGAAAATGGATAAAAAAAATAAAAATTTTGTGGAGTGATAGAAGGTATCTGTCTCCTAAATGCAAAACTTTTCAGAAACATATCAAAGAAAATTATTTTACTGTGCCTTTAGAAAACAAATTATTCTATTTGGAAAGAACACATTGCAGCTGAATGGGGCAGAAAATCATATAATGTGTGTGTGTGTATATATATATATATATATATTGTGACAGTATGAACGGCAAAGTGATGGATGGACGATATGTGTCACCTCGCATGAGGTCATATTGTGAGGTGTAAGGTGGAGTCCACTCCGGGTTTTTGGGGCCACAATGGCAGAGGTGGTTCCGGACCAGAGTTTGGGCTCCACTGATGTCCACCAACAGGTGCTATAAAAAGGGCAGGGCTGGAGCAAGGAGTCGCTCGTGGCCTGGGACTCAGAGAGGTATTCTGAGAGAGCTGTGTGTATGGATTATACCTACAAGAAAAGGTTTGTTGTTACTTTGTTTTGGTGACAGGGAGAAGCCCTTCACCTCTGAGAGAGGAATCACCTGCTGTTTAGTTAGTGCCTGGATGGTGAGGGTTTATTTTGATGTTTTGTTTATTTTTGATATTTCTTGCAAACCTTTTTAATAAAACTGACATCCAGTCAGATTTTGACGAAAGCCTGCTGTGCGGTCTACCTTTGTCCCAGGGAAGGAGATCCCCCACCTGAGCTAACCCCCCACATATGGTGGATTTGGCGGGCATCTTCCTGAGCAAGTGGGAAGATGGAGGAAATAATAAGAGCCTTGCTGCAGGCCAATGCAGCACAACGGGAGACAAATCGCCAGTTTGCGGAAGCCCAACAGGCACAACATGAAGCCCAACAGGCACAACATGAAGCCCAACAGGCACAACATGAAGCCCAACAAGCAGACCGAGAGCTCCTTAAGCAGGTGGCCCAACACCTATTAGAATTAAAGAAGGAATCTGCAGACCTGCTGCCAGGGGAGCAGAAAATGGTGCGGGCCAGCTATGTGTTGCAGAAAATGACACCTGCGGATGATGTGGAGGCCTACCTCACCACTTTTAAAAGAGTTGCTGTTCGGGAAGGATGGAAAAAGGAGCAATGGGCAGGACTGCTTGCACCATTTTTGACAGGGGAATCCCAAAAAGCCTATTTTGACCTGGAACCAGGGGATGCCCAGGACTATGAGAAACTAAAGACTGAGGTCCTTGCACGCCTGGGTGTCACCATTGCAGTCCGGGCTCAGCAGGTGCATCAGTGGCATTACAGGGCTGACAAACCACCCAGATCTCAGATGTTCGATCTGATACATCTCTCCAAAAAGTGGCTCCAGCCAGAGGTATTGTCAGGCCCTCAGATTGTGGAGCGGGTGGTCATGGACCAATATTTGCGTGCACTCCCTGCCACTTTGAGGAAGTGGGTCGGCCGTGGAGACCCTAAATATGCAAACGAGCTGGTGGACCTGGTGGAGAGATATGCAGCCGCTGAGGACTTTTTTCATTCACCTGGGCCGTACCCCAAGGTCACTAGGGGTGGAAAACTATCCGGAGGATCCGGTAAGACTGTTCCATGGGCCAAAGGCTCAGAAAAAATTGATAAGACTATTGTGTCAGATAATGAGACTGTAGGCTTAGGACCTAGAGACTGGCCAAATAGGTCAGGAAGGTCCCCAAAGCCATTTAGAGGTCTAAGCACTGAACATATAATCTGTTATCGTTGTCATGCGTTAGGTCATATTGCTGCAAACTGTCCTTTAAATGATGAACCTATGCAATGTGAAAATGCTTATCTAGGAAAACGCATGTCTCTTTTTGCACAGGTGGTATGTACTGCAGCATGTCAGAAACGCATGGAAAAACAAATGTGTGTGATTGCCATTGATGAAAAGCCAGTAACTGCTCTGCTAGACTCGGGTAGTGTTGTGACCTTAGTAAAAAGTGACTTGGTAAACCCTGCAAGCTTACACCCTAGCACTATTGGAGTTATTTTTATTCATGGTGATACACGTAATTACCAGACTGCTCTGGTGGAGATTGGTACTCCCTGGGGCCCTGTGACCCATTCTGTGGGGGTGGTGCCCTCTCTGCTTCATGAAGCCATAGTGGGGAGAGATTTTCCCCATTTCTGGAAGTTATGGGATAAGGAGGGGAGTCAGGAGGACCGAGCTCCCCCTGCTGGGGAAACGCCGGAAACTCCTGAACTCACTCCTGACCCCTTTGACTGCCGAGTGGAAGTGGAAACTGTGGGTGTGACCGAGGAAGGCGTAGATCTTTTCCCTTTCTCTGCAATGGCTGGGGAGCAGGAGGAGTTGGATCCAACCCCAGACATTGAGGATATAGAACAAGAGATGATCGCTGGCTCTAGTGAGAGTGGACAGAATGTGGTGCCTGACCTAGAGGTCAGAAAAGAGGATTTTTGTACGGAACAACTGAAAGATTCCACACCTAATAGAGCCCGTGAAAACATTAAAATGATTGATGGGGAACCAGTTGAAAATGATGTAGCGGTGTCTTTTCCCTACATGGCTCTTAACAATAACTTGCTGTATCAAGTGGTAAAGCAAGGGGAGGAGGTGGTAGAACAGTTAGTGGTCCCCAAACCCTTTCGCCGGATGGTACTGGATTTAGCCCATGGGCATATAATGGGTGGACACCTGGGTGTAGAGAAAACCAAGGAGAGAATAACCCAGAGATTCTTCTGGCCAGGCTTACATGGAGACGTCAAAGCGCATTGTGAGTCATGCCCAGAATGTCAATATTCTGCGCCCTCACCCCATTTTCGCAGTCCGCTAGTACCTCTACCCATAATTGAAGTACCATTTGAAAGAGTGGGCATGGACCTAGTGGGTCCAGTAGTAAAGTCTTCCCGGGGCCATCAGCACATACTGGTGATACTTGACTATGCCACCCGGTATCCTGAAGCCATCCCCTTGCGTAATACCTCAGCTAAAAATATCGCCAAAGAGCTTGTCCGGGTGTTTAGTCGTGTAGGTATTCCAAAGGAGATATTAACGGATCAGGGCACGCCGTTTATGTCTAGAGTTATGAAAGAGTTATGCAAATTGTTCAAAATCTCCCATCTCCGTACCTCGGTCTACCACCCCCAAACCGATGGGCTTGTGGAGAGGTTTAACAAGACCCTTAAGAATATGTTAAAAAAGGTGGTGGACAAAGATGGGAGAAATTGGGATTTTTTGCTACCATATCTCATGTTTGCTATACGAGAAGTACCTCAGGCATCTACAGGATATTCACCTTTTGAATTACTGTATGGTAGACATCCCAGGGGATTGCTAGATGTT
Organism: Staurois parvus; assembly: GCF_062004578.1. Lineage (NCBI taxonomy): Eukaryota > Metazoa > Chordata > Amphibia > Anura > Ranidae > Staurois > Staurois parvus. The sequence continues at coordinate 12,406,195 of NW_028317892.1, read as the reverse complement.
GCAAAAGAAACCTGGGAGGGAGAGTCCACCCCCTATAGAAGTGTCATCGAGCATATCTCACAGATGCAGGATAGAATCGCAGCTGTCATGCCGCTTGTACGGGAACACATGGAGCAAGCCCAGGAGGTCCAGAGAAGGGTTTATAACCGGGGTGCCAGGATCCGTACCTTCAACCCTGGGGATAGAGTGCTGGTGCTAGTCCCCACCGTGGAAAGTAAATTCCTCGCAAAGTGGCAAGGTCCCTTTGAAATTAGGGAGAAAGTGGGGGAAGTAAATTATAAAGTTTACCAGCCAGGAAAAAGGAAACCCGAACAAATCTATCATGTTAATCTCTTAAAACCTTGGAAAGACAGGGAAAGTTTGTTGGCAGTACCAAGCCCCCAAAAGGACGTGGTTCCCGTGGCCCCTCAGGTGCCTATAACAGAAACCTTGTCAGTAGCCCAACAAAATGATGTTAAGGAGTTTGTGAGGAAAAATGGAGATTTCTTCTCCCCCCTACCTGGACTGACGACTGTCATACAGCATGACATAGTTACCCAGCCCGGGGTCCGTGTAAATGTCAAGCCCTATAGAATACCCGAGGCCAGACGGGAAGCGGTGACAAAGGAAATAAAGGACATGTTAGAGTTGGGAGTGATTGAGGAATCTCACAGTGAGTGGTCAAGTCCCATAGTGTTGGTCCCAAAACCAGATGGAACCATTCGTTTCTGTAATGATTTCAGGAAACTGAACAGTGTGTCTAAGTTTGATGCATACCCGATGCCTCGGGTGGATGAGCTCATTGACAGGTTGGGAACGGCTCGGTACATAACCACCTTAGATCTGACCAAAGGCTACTGGCAGATTCCTTTAACAGAGGCTGCAAAAGAAAAGACGGCATTCTCCACCCCCGAGGGGTCCTTTCAGTATAAGCGGATGCCGTTTGGTTTGCATGGGGCTCCTGCATCATTCCAAAGGATGATGGACAAGACGTTGAGACCACATCGCCAATATGCAGCTGCCTATTTGGACGATGTCGTCATCCACAGTCCAGACTGGGAATCTCATTTGTCCCGCTTGCAAGCGGTCGTAGATTCGCTGCGGGAAGCAGGTCTTACCGCCAACCCCAAGAAGTGTGCCATAGGCTTGGAGGAGGCCAAATATCTTGGCTACATCATTGGTCGAGGTCTCATTAGGCCTCAGATCAATAAAATTGAGGCGATTCAAAAGTGGCCCCAACCTGTAAATAAAAAGCAAGTCCGAGCATTTCTTGGAATCACGGGGTACTACAGGCGGTTTATTCCCAATTTTGCCACCATTGCAGCCCCACTGACAGATCTGACAAAAGGTAGGGGTCGGTCATGATCAAGTGGAATCCCGAGGCGGAGACCGCATTTCAAAGGCTGAAACAAGCTCTCTGTGCTCAACCTGTGCTTGTGACTCCAGATTTCACAACAGAGTTTGTGGTACAGACTGATGCCTCTGATGTGGGACTAGGTGCTGTCCTGTCCCAAATCAGAGATGGGGAGGAGCACCCTGTGGTCTTCCTAAGTAGAAAGCTCAACAAACATGAGAGAAACTATGCCATTGTGGAGAAGGAATGTTTGGCCATCAAATGGGCCTTGGAGGCCCTGAAATATTACCTGTTAGGAAGACCGTTCAAGTTGGTTACTGATCATGCCCCGCTCAAATGGATGTGTGATAATAAGGAAAAAAACAGTCGAGTGACAAGGTGGTTTCTCGCGCTACAAGTGTTCAAATTCACAGTGGAACACAGAGCGGGGAAACTGCAAAATAATGTAGATGCCCTTTCCCGGGTCCATTGCCTGGTTGGGACAGTTGCTCAGCCGCAGGGGCTTGAGCAGAGGGGGGGGATATGTGACAGTATGAACGGCAAAGTGATGGATGGACGATATGTGTCACCTCGCATGAGGTCATATTGTGAGGTGTAAGGTGGAGTCCACTCCGGGTTTTTGGGGCCACAATGGCAGAGGTGGTTCCGGACCAGAGTTTGGGCTCCACTGATGTCCACCAACAGGTGCTATAAAAAGGGCAGGGCTGGAGCAAGGAGTCGCTCGTGGCCTGGGACTCAGAGAGGTATTCTGAGAGAGCTGTGTGTATGGATTATACCTACAAGAAAAGGTTTGCTGTTACTTTGTTTTGGTGACAGGGAGAAGCCCTTCACCTCTGAGAGAGGAATCACCTGCTGTTTAGTTAGTGCCTGGATGGCGAGGGTTTATTTTGATGTTTTGTTTATTTTTGATATTTCTTGCAAACCTTTTTAATAAAACTGACATCCAGTCAGATTTTGACGAAAGCCTGCTGTGCGGTCTACCTTTGTCCCAGGGAAGGAGATCCCCCACCTGAACTAACCCCCCACAATATATATATATATTTATTTATTTATGTGTACAAGAATGAACTTGACCCTAGGTTTACTCATAAGCGTTGTGTGTTTATTCAGTTTTGTAGTGCAATTCAGTCATTAACTGTGGTCCGGATCAGAGCGGTTCACAATGCATTTTATAATAAATAGTAATTCATTTTTGAGACAATTTCACTACAGTTGCAATTTTGGATTTGGATTTCTCATGGAAAGAGTCTCTCTCTCTCTCTCTCTCTCTCTCTCTCTCTCTCTTTCTCTCTCTTTTTTTTTTTTTTTTTCTCTAGCTCTCATTCTCTCTCTCTCTCATCTCTTACATATGAACACCTACACGTTTCACATGCGGTTCCTATTGTAGCACCCTCCTAGTCAGCTAAGGGGAGCTAGACTCCAAGTGTTAGCAAGGAGGGCTGAATAGCAGCCTGCCTGTGATAGCTAGCAGAGTTAAATCATGGTCAGAGCTGAGAGACTTTGCAGACCAGCCCTCTGGAATTTCCCCCTGTCCTAGAACTTTGGAGAATGGTCTAGAAGCAGTGGGTGGATCTGAAGAGTGATTGGTCTGTACTTTTAGAGGATTCTGGCCAATCCCCAACAGGAGGCTTGGCAAGGGGCCAGGACAACCTTTAAGAGTAAAGGAGCCTGCTCAGCAGAAGGAGAGTTTGGATAGAAGAGGAATATGTGAAGCTGAGGAGCAGGAGACTAAGAGGGGGCTCATATGGGAGGGGGCTCACCTCCAGGCAGAAGGACCTGGGAAGGCTGAAAGCTTAAGACTTCACTGGCCCCCTGAGAGAGGACCAGGACTGAGAGAGCACCTGTGTGGCAGGGAAGGAGCAGCTTAGCTAGAAGGCCTGGCAGCAGCAACCAACCCAGCAGCAACACAGGAGAAGAACTAAGTGTGTACACCTGCACCCCTGGGCCAGATAGGGAAAGGAGGCACTTTAGTGGGAAGCTGGATTAGCCTGCCACCCCCGACTGTTTCACCATTTATGTGGCGAACACCTGATCCCCTGCTCAGGGATTCCTCCAGACAGCTGGGTAAAGAAGAGGATTTATCTGGGATCTGGGGTGTTAGTACAGGAGATACTGGCTAACTCTAAAGAAGAGACTGATTCCTGTAACTTCTGTACATAGTTCAGGAAGTTGTCCTCAGTTTCTCAGTTCCCTTGGGCATTTCGTACACCCCTTACCCTATCCAACTTGAAATCCCCCTAATAAACATAAAAAAACAAGCTCAAGGACTGGTTACTGACTCCTGAGTGCAAGTCGGTGTGGAAATGCATGTTGCCTGACTGTGCAGGACTATATGGGGACCCAAAACTTCAGCAATTCCTAAGGGGGTAGTGCTACACCATTAAAGTTTATAGATCACAAATTGGGATTGCACAGCTCCACACTTGCACACAACCCTTTTTAAAACCGCACTATGGCTGCAATAAGCATGTGCAAACTCCCTCTAAAGCAGTGTTTCTCAACTCCAGTCCTCATGGACCCCCAACAGGTCATGTTTTCAGGATTTCCCTCAGATGAAACAGCTGTGGTAATTACTAAGGCAGTGAAACTGATCAAATCACCTGTGCAAAATAATGGAAATCCTGAAAACATGACCTGTTGGGGGTCCATGAGGACTGGAGTTGAGAAACACTGCTCTAAAGGAACAAATTTCAGTTGTTTTGTGAATCCACCAGTTAAAAATGCATACGAAAACATGTGTGAACTAGGGTTTAACTGGTGACCTGCTGCTGATTTTACATTGAAAGATAGATTTGTATGTGTTAGTCACATTAATCACACCGTGAACTTTGGGCAAGGAAACTGGGAGCTGAAGAGAACTATTAAAAGAATATATAGTCATACACTTGTGTGGTCATTACTGCCCTTAGGGTGTTTGGTAAAGAAGAAGAGTATTTGGCGTTGAGTGGTTCAGATTAAATTTGTGAAAGTCTAAACATCTGCACCAAAGGGGTATCAGGGAAGAAGGGATGTAGGGTGGCTTGGAAGAGAGGCCAAAACACACTTTACGGAGGTCCATGGATTTGAAGTGGCCCATTGAATAAAACATGTTAAACTACTAAAAAAACTCTGAGAGTTTAATTCTACTTTAACCACTTGAGCTCACAAATCTTTAGGTACAGCAACACTTACCACAATTTTTCAATTTGAAAAGTGGATGATCTGTAGGTAGGGGTTCTGGCACTGTAACATCAAGACCAGCAGCCGCAATCTGTTTAGTTACCAGAGCCTGGTAAAGATCTTCCTGGTTTACCACAGCTCCCCTGTGTGGCAAAGATGCATATTAAAATCCAAAGATACACTTCAGTTCAGACAGCTGATAGAGTTTAGCCATTAATCTGTGAAAAATAGGCCTCAGCAATAAAGTAGAACTAAATCAGAGATGGGCACAGAAAATGCTTTTCTAACTAATCCAAGTAAAAGTTGACCTTTTATGGCATCTTTTCTAGATATTGATTTTTATTTTTTAATTTTAAAATCTAGTAAAGTTCACTTTAAGTAAAAGCTCTGTTGCCCAACAGCCACAAATCAAATCCAAGCTTGCTTTGAAAATTTAACAATGCAAGTTCAAATGTTACTGTAAAACGTAACTGTAAACATGACAATTTTTGCATAACACAATTGTCAAATGAGGCTGCACTGCGCCTTATTTTGATTACAACTCATTAAATGACATTTTCTGGGTTGGCATGTAGTTCAGCTTACAAAGCTGATCTAAAACAATCAACCATAGCTGACTTCTTGCTATGGGTACCTGAATTTTGCAGTCAATACTGAATAAGCCAGTGTGTAATAACTTTGGTCCAGTTCCTTATAGTGTCTATGTACAAAATTATACATCTAAATTTCTTACCTGCTGGTGTTGATAAACACAGCATTGCTTCTCATGTTGGAGAATAACTGTTTGTTGCAAATGCCATGTGTATCAGGTGTTAGTGCACAGCAGACAAGAAGAACATCAGACTGTTTGGCCAGCTCCAATAAAGGCACTGAAAAACATCATTAAAGGCAACTGAATAGTTAGAAAAGGGTCATGTAGAGAATGTTTCCTAAGCTATGTGGGAAAATATCAAGGGTTGAAAATTCTCAAAATCATAGACATTTTCTAAATTATTAATTTGCAAATGGCGGAGACAAGTGTGAATATTCAACACCCTGATGTCACGGTGTTATGTTTCATTCTATAACACACTGACATCAACTTCTCTGCTCTACATGGGTTGCAGGGGTAGAAGTGCCTCTTGTCACCCACTCAGCACCACCAAATGTGAGTCTTCAGAAGGTCATTCTCGTGTTTTTTTGTGTGGGAGAACAAACCTGACAACCAAGCATTTTGCAACATATAGACTCTGTTGGGCTTGCACTTACTGATGCCCAACCCTGCTCTTCCTGCTGAAGATGCTATCCAGGACTCACAGGTTTCTACTTCCTTCCATTGATCACAATCCTCTATGAGCTCCACACAGGGACTGGGAATGGAAGGAAAGCAATCAAGATTTGCCAGCACAATTCTGAGATGTAGTCGCTAAAGCCAAAGCTACTCTCTGCATTTATGAACCTTGAATCTAGAGAAATCCTGTATCACTTTATCTGCTATAATACCAGCTCAGGAAAGAGGCCTAGAAGACCTAGAAGCTCACTTTCATACCTTATTACAACTCCATGATGATCTCAAAAATAAAAATAGAAGAAGCCTTCTAACACAACAAGTACTGTAGATCTGCTCTTGGCTATGAAGGCTATTTTTGCTAAATTCCTAGGCACCTCGGATACTGTGAATCAGACCATGGGATGTTATCTCTTGGGTCCACTTCTTCAGAACAAGAAAAGACATTATGCGAACAGTTTTGATTTTGCCTCAATTACTCTGCTTCCTGACCTCTCCAAGCATACTATTGACCAATAGAGAGCCCTAAAGCCCCTTGTTTTTTGATCTGTAGATTTTTTGAGAAGAGATTTTTATAGAAGACTGGTCACTAACATAAGAGCATGGAATATATGGACACCAAAAAAAATTAGTATATGTTTATTTATTTATATACAGCATATTCTTTATTGAATTTTGATAAGCACAGTGTATGATAGTTACAGTAAAAAGGGAAGATTCTTTGTTAAATGAGCACTTACTGATTTCTTTATGCAAAGCAGAACATTTTTGTGATTTAATTTATATCCATTATAAGCACTGCACTTTTTTTGATCATAATTTTATATCTGATCATGAGAACAAAGCTGTTTATCTTCCGCTTCAGTGGAAGGCTCTTACGACTCTGCTCAGAAGGGTTTACATACAACAGAGCACACAAGGGCTAATTCTAATACTTTATACAAACTATATACATAAAAAGCACAGTACAAGGAATCCCAATTTTTCGCTACCTTAGCTGCAATTTCTTTGACCAGATCCCACCTCCTACAGCTCTATGATCAGGCATACAGTAACTATAAAGAAAAAGCTAAATGCCAGAAGTTCATTATACTGTGCATTTTCTGGAGCCTACATGCCTGAAGAGTTCAAGTTCCAAGTTAAAACCATCTTGCCCTCCTACTTCCCACTCAACCTTCCCAGCAGTCTGCTCTATAGGAACCCTCTGTCGTCATACTCACTACTTTATGTCTTCTTGATCGGTGATAAATAAGTGTGGCAGATCTCCATTGCGCAGAGATCTAGAAAGGCTTAAATACCATTCCTACTGAAACTAATGTTTCAGGTTCCCCATGATACTGGTCATGATAGGAAGTTAAACTACCTGACGATTCTGTATACTTCTCTTTGGGATCGCTGTGCTTCAGTTCTCTGGTATGCACACCTGCTGTTGCCATTAATAGGGTTCCCATTGTCCTTGTTAATGTTTTTACTTATTTTATAATAAAGAGAGTGCTATAATTTAGGCACAAAAGTGCACAAGTTGGTGAGAACACCCAAAAACCTAAAACAAGACAACAGTCAGAAATTTCAAAAAGGAGATCTAACTTGTTAAGCACCAAATACATATCCAATAAGCCAGAAGCTGACATGACCCACCAACTTCTAAATAAAACAAGCCTTTTAAGAATATGGAAGAGCCTAGAGAAATGCTTTCAGATCATAAAATATTTAATATGACACCATTACAGAACTACAAATTTCAAAGATGAAAACAATCAAAACACTGACTTATACAGTACATTAATAAGACTTTTTTGACATTTACTTCAAATAAATATCATACTAAGTAGTGCAAAGTTTATATTTGTGTTTCTTCAAACAGAAAATATAATAGAATCATGTTTTACCAAATTCAGCAGAGATCTTTGCTGCTAATTCATGCCTTGGTACTATATCATTGTACAGGATCTTCTTGATACCAAATGGTTTCAGGCGGTTAATAATAGCTTCACCTTTAATAAGACGGACATTGGTTTTAGACTCATATTCTTTTAAAACACACCATATTATTTAGTAGTTGTTACCTAACTTGGAACAAGTAAAATGGATTACTGGTTATAGGTTGTATACTGGTTCAATTCATTACCAGTTTTCCCATTCTGGTTGGTCACTCACCTATCCTTCCCAAACCAAGGACTCCAACAGTACTACCAGTCAATCCACTTCCACACATCCACAAAGGTTTCCATGTACCCCATCCTCCGCTAAAAAAGCAAAACAAAGTCAAAGAACAGGATTAAAATAGAAACAACTAGAAAGTGCAAAGTAAAACATGATCTCTATGGTAGCCAACCAGATTTTCATTATTAACCTAAAAGATTAAATCTGATCAAATGCTATGGTCAATCAGCTGGTATATGCTCCTGCTTCCTCTACTTGAGTTTTTCTAAATTAGCCCTACAGTGTACCTAACAATGTACATGATAACAAAAAAAGAGTGCCAACATAGATTATCTTTCCACAATTCTATGTAAGGCAGCTTCATGGCCTTTTTAATGATAAATACGGTACATTTTTAAAAAACTTTTGTTGTGTGTTTGTGTCTGAGCAAGTTGAAAAAAAAAAGTTATCATATCCAGCTATTGACAATGGTTTTGCAGATTTGCCAGCGCTGGAAGATGCAAAGGTGGCAGAGTTACCTTAAAGAGGGGGTCTTATCTTAACAGCAAGAAATCAGAGCCAGCTGCAAAGCTACAATTCATTATTTCATGCTGTCTGGGTTTGGCTTTTCTTTAAGAAACCTTAAAAATGTGTCTACTTTTTTCTTTCAAAGGGAAGGTTCAAACACGCAACAAATCAGAAATCTCTGTTTAATTTGGATGATATGCTTGACATACAACAAACACAAGGCTTGCCAACCCATCTGAGGTAACACTTGCACTGTTCTTGCCCCCAATTCATTTGTGGCTGTCATCCACATGGTCACCAGTAGCAGGTCTGCAGAGAAGAAAATCTCATCTCCAAGTAGAGCTGTCAGTAACATTACTTCCAAACCAGGGGTGGACTGACCATTTGGAAACTCAGGCCCGGGGTCAGTAGGGGGCCCCATGAGATGCCCCTGGTACCTTTTTCATAGGTTTTTTTGAGTTTGGGCAAGGACACAGGGGCCCCATGATCCCCTATTGCCCGGGGGCCCCATAAGTTGTCAGTCCGCCCCTGTTCCAAACTGTCCTGAAAATTTTCTTAGCAGTAATCTTCCTCCCCATTTTCTTCTGCATTGTGTCCTCTCCTACAGATTAATGGGAGAAGCAAGGTAGACACTGAGCGTTGTCTCCTTCCTTGCTGCATTAGTGTTACAGCTTTCTTTAATATAGAAATAATGAAAATTATATTGCTCTTTCTTTAATTATTCCTTGTGAGGATCTGGTTCCTTCTTTGAAGGGCTTTAGTAAGTAATATTTTTTGCTGTTGTGGTGCAAAACATAGTTGTTAGCGTTCTTTTTGGTTGCTGGCAACAATGCAGTTACAATGTGAAGTTTTATTACATGGTTGCATTCAGGGGCAGACTGACCATTTGGAAACTCGGGCACTGACCGAGGGCCCGGGGTCAGTAGGGGGCCCCTTGTGATGCCCCTGGTACCTTTTTCATAGGCTTTTTTGAGTTTGGGTAAGGACACAGGGGCCCCATGATCCCCTATTGCCCGGGGGCCCCATGAGTTGTCAGTCCGCCCCTGGTTGTATTGCAGGTGTGAAAATAAGACCATTCTGACTTTGCAACACCAGGAGATCATTTTAGGGCCACAGAATCTGAGAACAGACTCTTTTTTTTTTTTCTTCTATTTTTTGCCATGCCATTTTCTCTCTCATTTCAATGACCCTTTCCAACCCTAGATTTTTTAAATAATTTCTGCACTACTAAATTAATGACATGAGACAAGCAGGGAGCTTGTGTAAATGACTATTGAGATGTTATATGTCAAGGAAGCTTTTCAGGTTTATACATATTAAACAGAAAGATTAGCAGTAGTTGGTTGCGTTGCTGTTGTGTAGAGCTCTGCTGCAAGAAGAACAGTGGAAAAAGAATGGGTCTTGCTCCAAAACTCCACAACACATTTATTGTAGTGCTACCTGTTCCTGTCATCATGGTGCATTATTCCTGACAGTCAACAAGCTAACCCAATGGTTTCAGAGTTAAGTACAGCTCCATATGTTGGTAGTGGTTTTCACCTAACTGCATGGAAAGCATGCTGCTGGCAATAACTAGGACAAGAAGTGATATCAGCTTCTCAAACTCAATGCTAGTCCTGACGTCATGTCCGGTTCCCATGGAACGCACGTTGGCTCTGGAGGGACAATTGGCTTTGCTACCCTGAGGTTCCAACATGTGAGCTGTCTATGTTGGTGCCCTCTATTGGCACCTAGCTATGTGAGTGCAATATTCTTCTGTTTATATTACATGTGAATAAAAAATACTACACTACCAGTATCCTTTCTGGATTTTCTATACCTATTTTTTATTTTGGGTGGATGAGAGCTACTCGGTTGCATCCAAAGTTGGAATGAATATGGTGATCCCACATCCTGGGTTATGACAGCTAAGGCTTGCTGGCTACATTGTTGGCAAGAGGAATCTGGTGAGTGAGTAATTCACCTATATTTGCACATGATGGAACATATTGTCCTAATTAAGATCTGTCATCACTTAACTATGTTGTCAAGAAAGCAGTGACTGGGAACTGTTCACAAGATTTTGTGGATTGTTTGCACTTTACAATGGTCATTTTGCATTTATGTATGTGTTATATATGTTTGTTATTTATTTTGTTTCAAGACATTAGATTATAATTATTTTGGTTTAAAAGGCTAGCGCCTACTTTATATATAATTCTTCACATGGTGAAAAGTGTTTGTTTACACTTTAAAGGGGCAGCTGCCTAACTGGATCTCACGTAGACATTTATGGGGTGTCGCACTCTCAGTTTCTTTTATACTTTTTAAGAAGAACATTACCAGTGAGAGAGATGTTTTCTTTTGGTGCATTAGTAGCATTTGGTAGACTCGATATAAGCAGCATTAGTAAAGAAAGCTAACAGGTAGCACAGTGGCTAAGTTAGCACTTCTGCATGGCACCACTAGGGTCGTTGGTTCAAATCCCAACCATGGCATTTTCCTCCCTGGAGCTTGAATGTTCTCCTAGTTCCTGCGTGGGTTTCCTCCCAAACTCCAAAGACACCTGGTAGGTTAATTGGATCCTGTCTAAATTGGCCCTAGTATGTGTATGTATGAATGTGAGTTAGGAACCTTAGATTGTATGCTTCTTGACAGTTAGGGACTGATGTGAATGTACAATATATGTGTAAAGCTCTGTGTATATTGACAGCACTATACAAGTGCCTGTAAGAAAACAGAACTATAGCTTCAAGTTCTTCTTGTCTATTTTCACCTTTTACATTAATAAATACTGTATGTTATGGATTACTAACCACCACCATGTCACTGACACCCATTTGATTTCAACTCTCTTCTAAGTATAGCTCCCCATTACATTGCAAGTGGATTTTTTCCAACTTTTGCACTGCTAGTGCCACTTTCATTTATACCAGTAACTGTACAAACAATGCTCATTCTATTCTGCTAAGGTTTTTCCTGCGACTTTATCTTTGGTTACACATTACTACTCATACCTCAACCCTATGCCACCCTGACATCTCCAGAAATACATTAGCAGTTGCACTGGAAGTGAAAATCAGTTGGTTCAGCTTTACTTGAATATCTCCTGGCTGGAACAAGCTTTCATTGTTTTCCCATTACCTTCTTGCTTCATCCACAGCCTCAATAAGTCTTCGAGATGTTGCCAGCAACAATGCCACTGTGAGCTCAGCCACAGCTTCTGTTAATACATCAGGTGTGAATCCAACTCTGATGCCGCTAATGAAAAAATATTAAAGATTAGTAATGTTTCAATAAAATTAACAATTTTGTAGAGGATCTACAGTATGTTAAAAGTGCATTTTTTGCCTTGCCAAACATATTCTATTTAACTTATAAATGTTAACATAAGGGCCTAAATACTAAGTTTCTCTGCTAAAAACCACTGCCTCAGGCTCCCCTTGGTGCTGGTGAGGTGTCCAATTGCCAAAGCACTAGTTACATAGTATATGATGTGGTGGGTCACTTACTTGGCACAGACACTAATTGGCCAGCTATTCCTGAACGGTCACATCTTCAGGCCCTTTTGGCATAGATCACTTGATTAACATACCAAGTGAAACAGAATAAATGAACATCATAATATACTATAGTCTGCTTTAATATGTCATAGTCATTGAAACTTTTGAACATTTTAAAATTATCTGAAGGAAGAATTGTCCCTGTTTGTGTTTTAAAGCAGTAATTAAAAGAAAAAAAAATTTTTTTTTTTCCGCTTTTTTCCAAAGCCGTTTTTTTTTTAAAATTGGAATAAAATAAAAAAGTAGTGTGCAATATGTTCTTTTAAAATTCTTTTTAAAATGATAAATAATATATCAGTGACATGGTATTCAAACTATATCATGAAGACCTTAATGAAAGATTTCTGAGACTTTATGTCAAGTTCTCTCAGTTGAAGACAAGCAAATGCTGGAATACCAAGAAACACTGTACTTTTTAATGCAGTTCTCAGACAAGAGAAATCTCTATTTCCGCCACTAGGGGGCACTGCAGCAGAAAGGCTCCAGTTTAGTTTGCTTGGGGGCTCCATCTTGTACCTCCTACAATTGGGTGATTGTTGGGGTACACTAGATGATAGTTTCTGCCCACCTCTCAGGCCTTAGTTGACAGGTAACACGTTAAATCTGACAAATTAGTTTATCTTTATACCCTTTAAAACATCCTATTAAAGTTCTCCACCATCACAACATAATGTTTACCTATAGTCCTGTAAGTAAATTGTTTTTTCTTTTCCTCCTCTCAGTATACTGGTGAGATCAATATCTAAAGCAGTGTTTCTCAACTGGGGTTCCACAAGAGGTCCCCTGGGGTTACGCCACAATCTGCCCATCCATCACAAGCAGAAGATGATAGATCACATCCACATATAGCTGACAGTCAAGCTGCAGTGCTGAAAAGGGAAACATCTTGCATCACTGTCCTGTGCCGATCCCAGCTGGCCCTTTCCCTCCTGTCCCAGGTGCCTGTATGTGACATCACTCAGGAGGGACGAGAGAGGAGGACAGGTGGGGATTAGTGCTCCAGATATGATCCAGAAGATTTCCTGAGCTAGTCTGCATGAGGAAAATCGCTACAGACCCCAGTATTGTACCTTCCAGTACTGTTTCCTCCTGGCCCCCCTGTACTGTGCTCTACTAGTCCCCTATACTGTTCCCTCCTGCCCCCCCTATACTGTTCCCACATGGCACCCCTATACTGTTCCCACCTGGCCCCCCTATACTGTTCCCTCCTGCCCCCCCCTATACTGTTCCCACATGGCACCCCTATACTGTTCCCACCTGGTCCCCCTATACTGTTCCCTCCTGTTCTCTCCTGGCCCTGCAATACTGTTTACCACCGCTCTCCCATACTGTTCTCTTCTGGCCCCCCCTGTACTGTGCTGTGTTCTACTGGCCCCCCTATACTGTTCCCTCCTGGTGCCCCTATACTGTTCCTTACTGGCTCCCCTATACTGTTCTCTCCTGGCCCCCCTATACTGTTCAATACTGCTCCCCCCAATACTGTCCTCTCCTGGCCCCCCTGTACTGTGCTGCACTCTTCTGGCCCCACTATACGGTTCTCTTCTGGTCTCTCTGTAGTGTTCTCTCCTGGCCCACCTGTACTGTTCCCTCCTGCCCCCATACAGTTCTCCCCTGGCCACCCCATACTGATCTCTCCTGGCCTCCCTGTACCGATTCCTCCTGGATCCCCTGTGCTGTGCCCTGCTGACCTCTTGTACACTGCTTATCTCAAGTTTGACCCAGAATTGAGCATCTATGCACAAAAAAAGCTAGCACAAATTTAACATTAAGGAGGTAAGTTTTAGTAGTTTTTCTTTTGTTTAATGCTCTTTCTAAGAATAATTGTTGTATCAACAGCTCACTGATCACATCAATGTTCTATGAGCTGTGCATACGAAAATTATTTCAGGGGTTCTCCGAGATCTCAGACTTTTTGCCAGGGGTTCTTCAAAGATAAAAAAACCCTGATCTAGAGTTTGGAAACATTTACACAGTGCAATTTCTGCTATGAGCAAAGCTGCAATTCGTAGTGTAACAAAATGACTTTCAATTTGTAAGCCTACTGCATGCTGAATTTTTAAAAATGTTTTCCAAAAATTAAAATTTTTCTTAAGAAAAATGTTTTTTCCCCCAGACTTCAACATTTATGGAAATTTGACATCTTTATGGATAGCACAGGCTATATAAGACAATTTCCTCCTTTCATTTTCATAAAGGTCCAATGTCCTGTTCTGAGATTCCAGCCATATTAACTGTAGTGCTCTGGTCTGAATTTGATACCTGTAGACTATTTCTTATACTTTATATTAGCCCTAGTTCACACCAGTGCGGCTTTGAAATTGAGCTACATTGTGCAACTTAAAAGCTGACTATTCAGTCCATTCATTATGGCTTGCTGACACTTTGTGCAACTTTATTTAACAGATGTCAATGCAAGTTAAAATGAAGTCGCACAAAAATAGTGCAGGAAGGTTTTTCAAAGTTGCTGCAACTTGAGTCACACCAATTTGAATGGCTGCATAGCAGCTAATGAGGTACAACCTATCATGCAACTTTGGACTCTTAAATCACATGGCAAGCTGCACTGGTGTGAACCAGGGCTAAGGGACATAAAGAATGCAATTTTAGCCTGGGTTCACATTTGTGCAGCATACCGCATGTGATTCGCACAGGATCCACATCGCATTCCTGTGCAAATCACATGTGAATTCTGTGCAGTGCAATTTGAGCCATACATTTTTTATGGCTCAAATCGCACCTTATTCACACCAAAAAGGTGCAGGACCTTTTTTTTGGTCCACACTAGAATCGGATCGCATGGGTATTCTCACCCATGCAGCCCGATTCTGCACATCGCACCGCGTTTTGCAGACTGGTTTTGGGGTATTGTTAACTTGACATTCACACCCACAGCATGAACGGGGTGTGATTGTGATACGGTGCGGAATTCGCACAGAAACCGCTGCGAATTCCGCACCACATCAATGTGAGCCCAGGCTTAAACAAAACATTTTGTTTAAATTCACTCAATCGTCTTTGAAAACATCCATGGATATCACCAAATGGCCTCATTGTAAAAATAAGAAATTTTGGCATTGAATTCAAATAGAAGCAAGGTAAATTATATACTGCACAGCATTAATTCAGGATAAGAAGTAGTAACATGCTTGTACAACGTAAAAATGTGTTAAACTGTTACATGGTGTTGATATCTTACCGTTTTTTAAGTTCATCCAGTGACAAATGGTCATACCCAACAGACATTGTGCTGACTACCTTAAGGCTGGGACCTGTGTAGACATTACAACAAATATTATTTTTGCTATACTGTAGGGAATTCATAAAATTGGAATTCCCCTCTGCCAGTTTTCCATAGGAATCAATCGCATTGGTGTTGATTTACTAAAACTGGAGAGTGCAAAATCTCGTGCAGCTCTGCCCAGAAACCAATCAGCTTCCAGGTTTTATTGTCAAAATTGAATTGAACAATTTAGAAGCTAATTGGCTACCGTGCACAGCTGCACCAGATTATGCACTCTCCGGTTTTAGTAAATCACCCCCATTGTCTTTTTGTTGTGTAGAAGAAGATGATTGGTTGCATTGAGATCTGTTCTTTCGACACCTTAACAAATAACATGCAGTAAATAGGGGAAATAGTGCTGGCCAATACATTTAACACTACACACAGGGGCGGACTGACCATTTGGAAACTCGGGCGCTGCCCGAGGGCCCGGGGTCAGTAGGGGGCCCCATGAGATGCCCCTGGTACCTTTTTTCATAGGGTTTTTTGAGTTTGGACAAGGACACAGGGGCCCCATGATCCCCTATTGCCCGGGGGCCCCATGAGTTGTCAGTCCGCCCCTGCTACACTATATAGTAAAGCTGGGCATACCTGGGTGATTTATGCCCGGCGATTAATTGCTAGCGACTACTTGTACTAGTGATTGATCAAACAAATTTGGAGTGTTGTCGATCATTAGCAATTGATTACTATCACGTGATATAGTCCATTGTTCCAGATGTATAGCGATCACTCACAAGCAATCACAGGCAGTTTTAATAGCATGACTTACCTACCTATCTCAAAATTGCCCCTCAGAATTGATCAAATCAGGGTGGGCTGGGCTAGTGCACATGAGCTAATGGTGTAGAGTTGCTTGTCTGATTATGTTCTGGATCTGTTTATTTCCCAGTGTCATCGACACTGTCTTCACTTATATATCTCTCAAGATGCCCACACCTTTCCTAGATTAGGTAGCAGCAGCGTCTCTGGTGGACTGCAGCAAGTAGCAGAAGATACCAGTGCTGTGTGAAGTATGCAGTGGTATCTCTTACTGTTTCTCTCCTCACACTGGAACCTCTCCTTAAGGCTCCTCCTCTGTCCCTGAGATGGCCTTAAATGGTCACTGAGGGTTGCAGTATCCAATTAGACAGCTGCTCCCCAGGTGACACCTATGGAGGCTGTAGGGGGACATCATCCCCCCTAAGTCTCCACTCCATCCCCAAGGCGCCAAGGAACCACCTGGTGGGTGGAGTAGAAATTACACCCACCAACAACGGAATTGCTAACAGTTTCTACTATACAGTTAACCACTTTAAGTCCGGATACTTTCACCCCCTTCCTGTCCAGGCCAATTTTCAGCTTCAGTGCTATCACACTTTGAATGACAATTGCGCGGTCATACAACAATGTACCCATATGAATTTTTTTAGCATTTTTTTGAGACAGATAAAACTTTATTTTGGTGGTATTTATTCACCACTGGGATTTTTATTTGTTTGCTATATAAATGAAAAAATGCAAACATTTTGAAAAAAAAAGTGTTTTTCTTATAAAATTTAGCAAATAAATAATCTTTCTTCATAAATCTTGGCCAAAATGTATTCAGCTGTCTTTTTAGTAAAAACAAAATAACCCAAATTAGTTTATAACCAAAAACTATAATTTAAAAAAAAAATAAAATTTAAATTTGTATTTTTTTTTATATTATTATTTGTTTTTTAACATACTGTCACCCTAGGAATACAGTGTCACTGTACTACTTGTGGGGGGGTGATGAAGATTTTTTTTTTTACACTGATTGCTTTTACACCCATAAAGGCTGTAAAAGCAATCATTTCTCCTTCTCTCTAGCTGCATTCTTGCAGCCATTGAGAAATACTGTGAGAGCTGTGATTGGCTGTTGTGAATAGCCTTTTACCATGTGACCTCTGTGATCATTCACAGATTTCACAAGTAGTAAGCAATGATGTCAGAAGTGACATCTTGCTTACTACTCTTCGTGTGATCACTGATTGACCAATTCGTGAGCACACGATTGGGACCTCACACAGAGGTCCCGTACAGCGATTGGTGTTCCGCTGTGTTCGGAGGACACAGTGGGCACCGGAATTCGGTGCCGCGTGCTCCCAGGGAGCGCGCACAGGCCGTAAATGCGGAGGCCTTTTATAAACGGCCTCCCGCTCCTGCACTGCTCCCATCCTACCCATGTACATAAACGTGGTTAAATTATGACATTGGCAAGGAGATGGATTGTTAAATCACACTACTGAAAATCTCCTGTATGGCAACTCACATTAAAAGTAATATGGAACAAACAAAAAAATCAATCTCATGATATTTTAGTAGCAAAATGAAGCTACTAAAAATCACCCATGTAGCCCTAGAGTAAACAGTATTAAAATGTAGGAGTCAAAGTGGTAAAAAACTCCCTTAAAAATCCCACCTGCAGCATCCAGCACTTCCTTGTCAATCTTCTCTGTTAAAAGGCAGTATAGGCCCTGAATTCCAGCAACCTTCTTAAGAAGTTCAGAACGGGAAACAGGATCATCAGAATCCCACTGTTCAATTTCACAACTGAAATGTTAAATCATAAGGGTAGTCAGTTGATATTCCCAGTATGAGCACACTTGTATTTTTATACCCATAGCACTTCATGCACTTACTGTTGAAATCTAGTTTTTTTATAAAAATAGGATACACATGAATCATTAATTTTCAGGTATAGATTAAAGTTTAATTAATTAAACATACATTGCTAATCTAAGATACAGACCCTTAGAAAACATGTATTTTACTAGTTTTTAATAGGTTTATTGTATTACTGATATATTGCCCTGCCCTGTTATTGGCTCTGCCGTACTCAGTGGAGCAGCAATCTATTTTCCAGGTCTGGCCAGGTTTTACTAAGCTTGGTGGTTGGTTGCTCTGCCTTGGAAGACGTTTCCAGAAATAGAGTAGGAATGTCAGTTATTGAGTTATAAATATTTATCTGACCTCAGCCAATCCCTGGGAGGGGGCGCCCAGAAGGTGGCTGGGGGAAAGATAAATGTCTAGGAGGCCTGTTCAGCAGTATCAATCTTCTGGGGCTGCTGCCTCTAGGAAGCAGCTGTAGTATTGAAGAGCTATTGCTAGGCCTCAGCATGTGCTTGACTGAGGACCTGAAGGAACTTGGATTAAAAGATATTTGGCATGGAGGGCATCACTTGTGGAAGTTGAGCTGAAGAAGGACATCCTCTATGTGATACATATGTGACATGAGTGTATAGGATGTATGGATGAGAAGTGATTGACACTCAACTGTCATAATGCTAATGATTATAACCATTAGATGGGTAACTGGAGTTCAAAATAACATGTTGGAAGTGTACATTAAACCAGTTAAAACCAGTTGAAACCAGAGATGTGGCTGATATTCACCAGATGTGCATTCCATCAAAATAGGTAACTACGCGTGATGGCACAGCCGATCACGCGTTGACTCTAACTACTCCGCAGAATCATACATGACGTTATATAACCAGGGGATACTGCGCATGGCAGTAGATAAAGACATTCCAAACTATGTATATAAAAGACGGGGGATTCTAGGGGAATTTGGGACTCATTGAAGATGCGGCAGACGTGCCTTGCGGTGATTTCCCGGATTCCCCTTTGCTGACTGTTGGAGTCCCCCAGTCACTGGGCAGTGGGTGATGCTACAATATCCGGTGATGTATTGATGCTTTATTCTTGCTATAATATGATCTAAATATGATTTGCAATTCTGACAATTCTTATGTTATTATACTAACAGAACTTATTCAATAAATCATGTTTTGCTTTAATATTTATTAAGCCTAATCCGTGTATTAGTGAGCGATTGTAGTAGTGTTAAAAACACTTTGTTTTGAGGCAAAACACTCTATCACTGAAGAGTGTTGCATGGAAGATGAGTGGACGACAGCTGTCCTTGGACATTATGAGTAGGATCTTGGCCTAGGACTCCAGGTATACATGTACTTTGGGAATTAATGCTAGAGGTTGCTGGACTGGGACTGCTCACAGAGTCTCAGATTAGCTGGCATTCCCTCTACCTACAGCAAAGGCTGCTGCTAAAGGATCTGTGTTTTGGAATTTGTCCTCCTGTGCCTGTTTTGTGGTTTGGAGTATCCTGCACCCTCATCCCATCTCATGTCTAAGCACTGCAATAAAGCTACAAAAAGACATCGTAGACTGAGCCTGTGTTTGTTGGTGTGTGCGGAACTGTCTGGGCCTGACAGCCAGAGACCTGGGTCATTTCAAGCAGCCTCTTCCGGGGTAAATGCGACACTGGAAATCATTATTAATGACCAGGCCATTTTTTTGCTATTCGGCACTGCACTATTTTAACTGGTAATTAAACAGCACTGGACCCAAATTAAATTTATATCATTTTTTCACACAAACAGAGCTTTCTTTTAGTGGTGTCTGATCACCACTGTGTTTTTTATTTTTTATTATATAAATGAAAAAAGGCAGAGAATTTGGGAAAAAAAAAACAATATTTTCTCTTTTGTTATAAAACATAACTTATAAAAAAAATCAAAAACTCAAATTTCTCCATAACTTTTACGCCAAAAATGTATTCTGCTACATGTGTTTGGTAAAAAAAAATCCCAATAAGTGTATATTAATTGGTTTGTGTGAAAGGTATAGGGTCTACAAACTATGGTATATATATTTGAAAATCGATCAATCCTGATGTTCTGATGGCCTATCTCATTTCTTGAGGCCCCTTAAATGTCAAGACAGTACAAATACCCCCAAATGACCCTTTTTTGGAGGTATTTTAATTTTTGTCTTTTTTTTTTAACATACTGTCACCCGTGTAGTACAGTCATCATATGACTGGTGTGGTGGTGATCAGGGACACTGACTGGTGACAGTATGTTAAAAATAAAACGAAAAAACATTTAAAATAATTTTTTTAACTTAAAAAAAAATGTTTCTATGGGGGGTGATCAGGGATTTTTTTTATACTTTGATTGCTATTACAATAATGATCATTGTAACAGCATTGCTTTAAACTGTCATTCATAACAGCTGTGATTACTAGTGATCAGTGATTGCTACAGCTAATCACATGATACAGGGTGCTGTGATTGTCTCAGGTACCATGTGATAGCTGTGGGCCAATCACAGCTCACTGGTATAGGAAGCAGAGCTGTTATGAATAAGATTCTTTCATAACAGCTTTGTTGAGATTGTGATCATGTGATCGTATAGCAATCACATGATCCCCAGGCAGCTCAAAGCAGCCCAGTACCAGGAGCCGCAATCCACTGGACACAGCAGTTGCGGGCGGGGGGGTTAGCATGCTCCTAAAGCAGAGCAGGCATGTATGTGCATGTACATGATTGTGCCTGCACATCCCGCCCAGTAAAATTACTGTGGGCGGCCAGCAAGTGGTTAAAGAAATCCTGTCTAAATGACTTTTGAACATTTTTAATCTCTTCACATTTGGAAGAACAGTTAGCATACCCTCCAGTTTCCATTAGCCTGGAAAAGTGTGTTTCTGTGCCCAAAACAATAATTGCAAATACAGTATTTGCCAGCACACCACAGATCTTCATTTACAGTTGTGTCCAAAATTATTCAACCCCCACTGAAATTGAGTGTTTTGGCCAGTTTGACATTGCTTTTGATCATTCAGTCATCTTGCTTACATTTACATTAAAGAGGCACTTGTAGGTCAGACAAATATAACATAACAGTTATAATGAAATAACCACAAATGTCTTTTCTGTGCTCACAGCATTATCAGTTTTATTCAACCCCCAAGTGACATTCAATCTTAGTACTTAGTACAGCATCCTTTTACAGTTATAACAGCTTTTAAACGTGAAGCATAGCTTGACACAAGTGTCTTGCAGCGATCTACGGGTATCTTCGCCCATTCTTCATGGGCAAAGGCCTCCAGTTCAGTCACATTCTTAGGCTTGCGCACTGCAACTGCTTTCTTTAAGTCCCACCAGAGGTTCTCAATCGGATTTAAGTCTGGTGACTGCGATGGCCACTCCAAAATGTTCCAGCCTTTCCTCTGCAACCATGCTCTAGTGGACTTGGAGGTATGCTTGGGATCATTGTCCTGTTGAAAGGTCCAACGTCTCCCAAGCCTCAGGTGTGTGACGGACTGCATCACGTTTCCATCCAATATCTCCTGGTACTGAAGAGAATTCATGGTACCTTGCACACGCTGAAGCTTCCCTGTACCTGCAGAAGCAAAACAGCCCCAAAGCATGATTGACCCTCCACCATGCTTCACAGTAGGCAAGGTGTTCTTTTCATCATAGGCCTTGTTCTTCCTCCTCCAAACATAGCGTTGATCCATGGGCCCAAACAGTTCTAATTTTGTTTCATCAGTCCACAGAACACTATCCCACAACTTTTGTGGTTTGTCCACATGGCTTTTGGCATACTGCAGTCGACTCTTCTTATTCTTTGGAGACAGCAAGGGGGTACGCCTGGGAGTTCTGGCACGGAGGCCTTCATTACGCAGTGTGCGTCTTATTGTCTGGGCTGAAACTTCTGTACCCACATCTGACAAATCTTTTCTCAGTTCCTCAGCAGTCACACGGGGACTTCTCTCCACTCTACGCTTCAGGTAGCGCACAGCAGTCGAAGTCAGCATCTTCTTTCTGCCACGACCAGGTAGCGTTTCAACAGTGCCCTTTGCCTTGAATTTGCGAATGATGCTTCCTAAGGTGTCTCTTGGTATGTTTAACATCTTTGCAATCTTCTTATAGCCATTGCCCTTCCTGTGAAGAGAAATCACCTCTTCTCTTGTCTTCCTGGACCATTCTCTTGCCTTCACCATGTTTGTAACCACACCAGTAAATGTCTAGAAGGAGCTGAGTATCACAGTCATTTTAAAGCTGCCTAATTGGTGCTTATTATGCTTGATTGCTGCTCGGTGACATCCACAGGTGTTTTCAATACCTGATGGAAAGCACCTGTATGAACCTCTGTTCTTCAGAGTGGTAGTCTTTAAGGGGTTGAATAATTGTGGCAATGAAGAAACCACATAAGAACCATTTACTACTGTATTACATAAACAATTGATGTCATTTTAGTTGCATTTGGGTAGTTACAACGTCCTTGTAGGATTTGATTCTGAATACAATTCCAAATGTACACTATAGTCCCTAAACCCCTTTACAGCATTGGGGGTTGAATAATTTTGGACACAACTGTAAGTCCAAACTGTTCTTTATTGGAGAATGATCACATCAACAGCAAAATGGAGTTCAATGCTTCAAAGCAACACAAAATCCCTTCATCTGGCATGTGATGTGCCCAAAACAACACCCCAACTACATAAAGCTGACTCACATCACAGTTAACATACAGTAACATTGATAATCTACTATGTTGTCATGAAACCAGATTTTTTTTTGGGGGGGGGGGGGGTCCTGATTCAGACATGTTCGGTTTTGGCATGTTAAGAAAGAAAAAGGGACCACACGTTGGTCCTAGCTTTAAAATTCTTCCACATGTTGTGCAACATAAACCTTATAAAATTTAAAAAAATATATTAATCTGTGAGAAAATACTGTTTATTGGGGTGTTCCAAGCCAGATGGCTTGGAACACCCCAATAAACAGTATTTTCTCACAGATTAATATTTTTTAAATTTTATAGGGTTTATGTTGCACAACTTGTTTAGGGCCCATTCACACTTCTCAGTTGCGATACATTGCAGTACAGATTCCAGTAATTGCAGATAAATGATATTGCAAGAAACTAAGCACTTTACCACTCATGCAATAAATGATATGCTTTAATACAATTTATTAGAAGATCAGTCATTCCACTGCTTTAGATTGGGACAATTTTAATTGTATCTCCTCGTTAGAAACCACCATTTTATGTCTTTGTTATTCCATCATTTCCATTGCCATTTATGTGGTCATCGTGGTCAGCACTATCAAACTGATCACTGTGTTATCAGTGTAGAAAAAGTGGCATTGTAAAAACATGAGATTATACTAAATTAAAACAAATACCTATGCTAGCTATTTCAAAAAGCTATTTCGTAAGCAAGGCCAAGCACCTCAGGCAAAAAAAACTAATGGTCAATAATTAACCATACAGTTCTGCAAAATAATACGGTTCAGATAAACCCTTGTCCTCAGCTTTGCTGCAGTCATGAAACTGCAGTTGACAGTGACACACAAATTGCCAGAAACAGCTATGTAAGTAAAATTGAATCCAGCAAAGCAGAGTCTGAAAATGAGTCTATCTGTTCCAACATTGTTGTTTGTTGGCTACATTACTGATTTAACTTTTCCATTTGTAATAAAATATTATATAAAGTCTTTTCTCCTACTTTACAAAACTCTATAAAGCACAGTTTTAAATTGAGTGAGTTAAAGTGGAACTTTAGGTAATAAATAAAAATGGGTGAACAGGCTGGATTTGAATGCAGAAAGGACATGGTTTGTCTTTTCTGCATTAAAATGACCAACCTGCCTGTCTGCACCTGTACAGTGAGCTGCGCACACACAGCTCTCTGTAGAAATTCTGCAATGCTGAAACAGACAAAAGTCCCACTCATGTGCGGGAGCAGGGGCGGACTGACCATTTGGAAACTCGGGCACTGGCCGAGGGCCAGTAGGGGGCCCCATGAGATGCCCCTGGTACCTTTTTTATAGGCTTTTTTGAGTTTGGCCAAGAACAAAGGGGCCCCATGATCCCCTATTGCTCGGGGGCCTCATGAGTTGTCAGTCCGCCCCTGTGTGGGAGTGACATCATCCTCACAAGGCTAATGTAAGCAGTGCCTGGAAGCCAGCCACTCGAAGATGTCAGTGGCCAGCGTGGAGCTACAGGGAGCATCGCTGGAGCCAAGGTAAAAAAAGTTCAGCTTTAAGGCCTGGTTCACACTACATGTGTTTCAGTTGCATTTTTTCTGCATCCAAAATGCACAGAAAGTAGGTTATATGGTTGTCAATGTCATAGTTCACATTAGTGCTTGTAGTTCCAGTGCGTTCCAGATGCAGAAAAAAAAAGTAGAACAGGCTGCATTCTTTCTGCACAGAACTGTACTGGAAGGTGGTAAAACGCATCAAAAACGCACCAAGAACACACATGTCCCTATTTAAATTGAAAAAAAAGAAAGAGGAAAAAATTGGAAATGCATAAAAAATGGAAAGCATCAAAAACACACCAAAAACGTGTCAAAAAGTGCATGCAAAAACGCATCTGGACTGCGTTTCTATAGTGTGAACCGGCCCTAAAGGCTAGTTCACACTAGATGCAGTTCAGTGTTCACACTAGATGCAGTTCAGTGCACTTTTTTTCTGCACCAAGAATGCATGCACAGTGTTTTCCATGTATTTCAATGGCCCTGGTTCACACTAGTGAACATGCCACATTTTATCTGCACAGAACCTTACTGGAACATGGCAAACTGCATCAAAAACTGCACCAGGACTGTGTGTGGTGTGAACTGTAAGCAAATACGTATCCGGAATGTATCCGGAGTGCATTTTTGTAGTGTGAACTGGCCTTAATGTTAGGTATAAATTCCACTTGCCTCCGTGACTGCATTCAAGCTTGAGTTTTATAAAAGATCAACTTCCCTGAAGAGCTTCTGGACCACTGTACATAATTAAACCAGAACTCCACGTCAATTTTTTATTTTCCCATGTATTGGGGCTGTGCCCACTCTGCATGGGAAAACTGCTCATTTCAGGGATTCAGGAAGATCTATACTTACCCTGTCCTCCAATCCTCTGGAAAACCATGCTCCCCCACATCCACAGGTGGACTGTTCCTGCCGTCTTCATGCCCGGAGCCGGTCTATGGGCGTGATGACATCAGGAACAGTCCATTCACAAGATCGCTAGTGTGCAGGGGGGCAGAAGCAGCAGGGACTGGTCTTGCACTCTGAGGATAAGCGGATTCGGTAAGTATATCTTCACTTTTATCACCCTTAGTCAAAAACGAGCAGTTAGCCTATGCAGTGTGAGCACAGCCCCACTGCATGGTAAAAAAAACCTTTTTTCACAGATTTCTGCTTTAAGTATTCTGTCCCACTTTCATGCTTTCATGTAATTTATCTGTGTTGTATTGAACTGCAATAGTTTTTTTTCTGTAGTATGTTGACATCTAGTGGCAGTCTTGGGCCACTGCAATTTGTTTATTACTGAGTTTTTGGTTTCTCCCTATGTCCATTCCTCCAGTTTAGTGCTTGTTAGTTATGTCCTAGCTTGACCCCCTTTCTATTTTTTTTATGTTCCTTCAGTCAGTGTTGGTCCTTCACAGAGACAGGGCTTAGGAAAATCATTGTCTTTTTACACTTCAAATCACTATAAAAACAACATCTGTACTGCAGCTGCCTGAAGCAAAATTGTGTTGGATTCAACTGCTGTGTTTTTTGAGTCGTTAGGCTGCCTGTAGATGGTGCCAAGTCAGCAGGTGACTATACTGTCTGGACAAACTGGGTTACATAATTGCATAGTTACATAGTTAGTCTGGCTGAAAAAAGACAAAAGTCCATCAAGTTCAACCATTATAACAAAAAAAAAAAGTTATAATCCTATACCCACAGTTGATCCAGGGGAAGGCAAAACAAAACCCAGCAAAGCATGATCCAATTTTCTCCTGCATGGGAAAAAATTACTTCCTGATCCCCCGAGAGGCAATTGGATATTCCCTGGATCAACTTTACCTATAAATTATTACTAACACTATACAGTATTTATAAAGCACCAACAGTTCGCTCAGCGCTGTACATTACAATGGGGGACAATACATGAGACAGTACAATAACAATACAGTGCAATACACGAGGGGTACGAGGGCCCTGCTCCTTGGAGCTTACAATCTAGGAGGGAGGGGATAGTGGTACGGGAGGAAAAGCTGTGGGGGATGGAGTGGTAGGAAGAGTGGAGGAGATCAGCAGTTAGCAGAGGGTGAGGTAGGCTTCCCTGAAGAGGTGGGTTTTTAGGGTGCTCCTAAAGGAGAGGAGAGTGGGTGATAGTCTGATGGATTGGGGTAGGGAGTTCCAGAGGATGGGTGATGCCCTGGAGAAGTCCTGGAGGCGGGCATGGGAGGAAGAGATCAGGGAACTAGAGAGAAGGAGGTCTTGTGAAGAGCGGAGAGTGCGTTTTGGGTGGTATTAGGATATTAGGTCGGTGATGTAGTTTGGGACAGAATTATGGGCAGCTTTGTACGGCAGTTTAGCAGTTTGAATATGATCCGTTGGGGAATCGGAAGCCAGTGGAGGGATTGGCAGAGTTAGTATCCAGTTATATTCTATGTATCCGAGAAAGAATCCAGGCCTTTTTTGAAGCAATCCACTGAGCTGGCCAGAACCAACTCTTGAGGGAGTCTATTCCACATTTTCACATCTTTTACTGTAAAGAAACCTTTCCGTGTTTGGAGATTAAATCTCTTTTCCTCCAGAAGTAAAGCCTGCCCCTTGTCCTCTGTGATGACCTCAGGGTGAATAACTCTAGACCGAGTTCACCATATGACCCACTGATGTATTTATACATATTGATCATATCCCCCTTAATCTCCTCTTCTCAAGAGAGAATAAATTCAGTTCCTCTAATCTTTCCTCATAGCTGAGCTCCTCCATGCCTCTTATCAGTTTGGTTGCCCTTCTCTGTACTTTCTCCAGTTCCCCAATGTTCTTTTTGTGAATTGGTGCCCAAAACTGAACTGCATATTCCAGATGAGGTCTTACTAATGATTTGTTCAGGGATAATATGATATCTCTCTCTCTGGAGTCTATACCTCTTTTAATACAAGAGAGGATTTTGCTCGCTTTAGAAACCACAGCTTGGCATTGCATTCCATTATTAAGCTTGTGATCTACCAGAACTCCCAGATCCTTCTCCACCATTGATTCCCCTAATTGTACTAAGTCTAAGGAGTCTAAGGAGGTATGTTAATGCATAAAGCAGCATTTAAAACAGAACATTTGGGAGTCCTTATACTGTATGTGTTAATAAACCTCAGTCAGCATGCTACAGCATGGCCCTTGGGAATTTTCAAAATGTCCAAACATGAGGCCATTGCTGACTTCTCTTTCTAAAAACAATAGTTATGTGGCAGCCATGCTAACCTTGTTATTAGAGAAGCACTGAACTGTGGAACCTATACTCAAAAAGGCAAGCATAGGGTAATTGACTAGATCCCAAAATTGCTGTGTGCTCCCTGCAGCTGATCTTTTTGCCACAACTGACTGACAATGCCTTGATCTGCACTATTGCTCTGTGTGGCGGCAGCCATCTTGATAAAGGAGCATGGCTTTGCCCCCCCCCCCAAATCTGACATCACCAAATCTTGCTTCAAATCTTGTAAGACTGTCAGCCCTGGTTCACACTGCAGCAGTGCAGGTAATCCTATGTGATTCATACAGGAACTGCACCGCATTCCTGTGCAAATCACGTGTGATTTGTGTTCGGTGCGATTGGCGCATACATTTTGTATGGCTCTATTCGCACCGCACCCACACCAAAAACGGGCAGGACCCTTTTTTGGTCCACACTAGAATCGGATTGCATGGGTATTCACACCTATGTGATCCGATTCTGCACATTGCACCGCGTTTTGCGGAACGATGTGGGGGTGTTGTCAACTTAACATACACACCCTCATCGGTCCATGTGAACGAGATGCGATTGTGATGCATTGCGGAATTCGCACTGAAAATGCTGCAAGTTCCGCACCGCATCAGTGTGAAGGAAGGATCAGTCACAGACAGAAGTACATCTCACAATGCAGATATTTAGCTACGGCTGTAGGCACAGGAGTTCCTAAGCACACTCACATGCTAGTGAGTAAACTATTGTGTACCCCATACCAACCTCTCCAGTGCTAAAACACATTTCAGCCTGATTTTTGTTTTACCTTGTTCTTGTAGTGAGATACAGCTTGTATTACTTTCTGAGACTACCAGGCTTGGAAATTCTTCCAGAGGAAGCTGTTGGGGGCTTAGTTCCTATTGATGTAGGAACAACCAGAAAATTACATCTCCCGAAAGCATTAAATGTAATGAAGGTTCTTGGAAGTCAAGGCAGCAGAATTATTTTGCTGTAATAGAAATCAATGAATGCAAATAGAGACAGAGAGTGGTAGGGATATATGGAGTTCTGTAGCTCCAGTTGTACCTCCAAACCTGTTCTGGATACATATCCAGAACAGGTTGGAGGTACAACTGGAGCTACAGAACTCCATATATCCCTACCACTCTCTGTCTCTATTTTGGGTCTCAGACTGCAGTGCTGGTACCATTAGCGTTGATTTACTAAAGGCAAATAGACTGTGCAATTTGCAAGTGCAGTTGCTCTCCGCAAGAACATTTTCTCCACAGCTTAGTAAATGCGGGGAAACTCTGCTGAATTCCATCATTCAATATGCAAGCAAATTTTTCTTTGCATGTGATTGGATATTCATTGCAAAGTGAATGTTCACCTCATTTACTAAGCTCTGGATCAATTGCCCTTGCAGATTGCACAGTCTATTTGCCTTTAAAGTGTTGCTAAATCCAGGACCCTGCATTCACTATATCTGGTCTCCTACAGTACACAGAACATGGAAATGCAATTATTTTAGTAAATATAAACTGCTAAATACCTTTTCTCATCAGCAGTTAGAGCAGTCTTGTGACTTCAGCAGAGCACTGGTTAAAGCTTGTAGGAGGAGCTTTATTTCTGCTCTAGAAGGATGCCTCTGTCTGGACAGTGCTGATTGGCCCTGTGCTGATCACATGCACTCTTCCAAGAAAAAAAAAAAAACCTCTCTAGCAATACACACCAAACTGAGCATGTGCATGTGACTATGGATTCAGTCTGTCTTATCAGGTGGACATTTGAACAAGAGGAGGGGCAGAGAAAACAGGACCAATCAGCCTTTTTACACAATGCAGAGGATTAACCACTTAGGTTTCACAGTGAGTATACAAAGCATGCTTTACTGCATATACAGACTGATTTTACTGTTGTAGGTTTAGCAACACTTCAGATCAGTCCCATTGGCTCCCTTTCCCCCTTGGCCATTCACAGAATATTCTATGAATAGCCAAGGGAGAAAGGGGGGGGGTGAAAAGAGAAATACTTTCTGCAATCTACAAACATTTTATATCAGCTCCCATGTCTTTAGCAGGCTGAAAGTACAGCTGTACTATCCAACATGAAGTGACTGTTTTTAAAGTATAATCAGGGGTGGACTGACAACTCATGGGGCTCCCGGGCAATAGGGGATCATGGGGCCCCTGTGTCCTTGCACAAACTCAAAAAAGCCTATGAAAAAGGTACCAGGGGCTTCTAATGGGGCCCCCTACTGACCCGAGCCCTCGGGCAGTGCCCGAGTTTCCAAATGGTCAGTCCGCCCCTGAGTATAATGCAATGATTCTGGCCATGTGTTACGCATGAGCAAAGATAACATTTATTCGCACATCAGAACTTAACCAAAACCTCTGTGCCTGGAGCTAGCCTTTAAGCACAAACTAACAAGTAATTTAATATTTTAAATGATATATGCTCACTCACCTTCCAGATTCTCGGAGAATTTTGATTCCATCTGGGGGGATTCTTCTAGTTACATAAATCTTTGGTAATTGTTTACCTGCAGCCTTCATAGCTTGAGATCTGCAGCAGATGTGAGGACCTCCAACTAGCGTTCTGAACAGAACTCTCAAATGACAAGAAGTCCGCATGCTAAGGTGACATATACCACAATTTCTGGAGGACTTTGGTTAGAACTTGTGCCAGATGAGCAAGTCTGGAATTTTGTGCAAACAGTAACAGTGGGAGGACATTAAAACTTAAAGCCAATAGATAAGCTACATGTCCTACTTGCACCTATGACCTCTTTTTTGTACTGGTAGATTATTAATAACTTGTCGTACACAAGTCAATAGTGTTAGCTTACTAGTCTGCTCAACTGGTCCCAAAAACACCCAGCTTTATAAAAATGTTTTGCAAAGAGGAATAGGGAAACAACAGTGTACAAATATTCAAAGCTGATAGAGCGTACTCACTGTGATTCAGTGTCCCATGGCAATAAAATATAAAAAACCTCCGAGGGGGTAAACATTTTTAATAAGAAGGTATATATACAGATGATCAAATAAAACAAGAAAAGGTGCAGCGCATGTGATAAAACTGATAAGTGTCTGATAAATACAACCAGAAATCAATAAAAAACACATATAAGTCCCATTGATTAGCTCTTATGGCGTGAAGGTGCTATTCAAAATGAAATCCCAGCAGGCTGTGCGTGAATAATCTGGGAATCAGAAGTATACCATAAGGTGAGAAATGGTGACCATCTGGTGGTGTGCGACAGATTAGTGGGATTGCAAACTCACCAGAAGCGCAATCTTAGTGCGCGTTGGTTATAAACATCAGCCTGGAGATCTCCCCTCAATGGAACCTGGTCTGGTCTCAAAATCTCCCCCTCTGATGGTATAGGCGTTTAAGTGATGTCAGTCAGATGTCCCTCTTATGGGTTGCATAATGATGTCTGGTCATAGGGAATACCAATCCTTCCTCCGGGCTAAGCATCACCCCTTTTGAAAGTGTATGTTTATACAAAACGCGCCAAGAAGGAGCCTCGCTACGCAGTGACGTCACGCCGCCGGATCACGGAGGTCCAGCGGCCATCTTTACATGCTGACTGGTTAGTAACATTGGCAGCACAGGCTACTTTTTACCTGATTATCTACAGAGCTTTTTAGCAACCTTGATCACTTTTAACCATTTGCGGATTTTATTTGGATGATTTACATGTGTGTACACCATTTTTTACCCTTGATTAATTTCTCAATAAATGACAAGTTTACTACACTATGGGATCCCCTATTTTTTGCTCTACCATGAGCACTTAAACCCTCAGGACCCAGGTCTCACCTAGCCCGGAGGAAGGATTGGTATTCCCTATGACCAGACCTCATTATGCAACCCATAAGAGGGACCTCTGACTGACATCACTTAAATGCCTATACCATCAGAGGGGGAGAATTTGAGATCAGACCAGGTTCCATTGATGTTTATAACCAACACGCACTAAGATTGCGCTTCTGGTGAGTTTGCAATCCCACTAATCTGTCACACACTACCGGATGGTCACCATTTCTCACCTTATGGTATACTTCTCATTCCCAGATTATTCACGCACAGCCTGCTGGGATTTCATTTTGAATAGCACCTTCACGCCATAAGAGCTAATCAATGGGACTTATATGTGTTTTTTATTGATTTCTGATTGTATTTATCAGACACTTATCAGTTTTATCACATGCGCTGCACCTTTTCTTGTTTTATTTGATCTTATTGAGAGGACTTGTAGTTCCTTTTTTGGTGCTAGCAGCTGCTGTTTTTGTTAGCGCTCGCTGATTTTCTTTATATATATATATATATATATACAGTTGAGCTTATGTATTTTAGTCCTTACAGAATTGGTAAAATGTTGAGCATCTATTAATAAAATATGGGTGATCAAACCAAACACATATTTTTTTTTAATGTGAATTAAATTAAACTAGAAGACATCAAAGATTAGTGTAATAATTAAATAAGTCATAGCAATAAAGGGAAATTATCAAATAACAATGTCTAAAAGTCAACATACACTTAGTTCTTAATATTGTACATTGCCTCCCTTTGCATAAATTAGGGCTAGCAGTTGTTTGTTATAGTTGTGAATGATGCCCTTTATTTTCTCATATGATAAAGCTGCTCATTGTTCTTGGCGAAAAGCCTCCAGATCCTGTATATGATTCAGCTGCCTAGCATTGACTGCATGTTTAAGATATCCCTAAAGTGTCTCAATGCAGTTGATGTTAGGAGATTGTGATGGCCACTCCAGAACCTTCACTTTATTTTTAATGCAGTCACATAAGGGTTTTCTTGACCATATAATTTAGATCCCTGATGCCCAACCTGTGACTCAAAGGCCAAATATGGCCCTTTGGTATGTGATGTACTGCCCTCAATAGCAGTGATGTCTACTAGCCTCATGTAACATGTCTCCAGTTTTGTGTTGTCTTCTGCAGCAGATCTCTAGTAAAAAATGTAGCATGTCCACAGTCTCTGGCCATCATTTCCTCTATTAGGTCTGCGACTCCTGACAGTCCTCCTAACTGTTCCACATATTGAATGTTATGTGTGGCCTTTTGGTGATATCAGGGGATGCAGTTGAAGCCCCTATAGCTCATGGGTTGACATCCACTGCTTTAGATCATAGCCATGTTAGAATGTCCAAATGCACCCCATTCACAGTTTTCGGGCTGATGAATGTAAAATATTCTCCATTATTTTCTGTTACATTTATATCAGTTTTTTTCCAGTCTCTGGCCATCATTTCCTCTATTAGGTCTGCAGTCTCTGACAGTCCTCCTAATCATTACATATATTGAATGTTATGTGCAGCCATTTGGTAATATCAGGGGCTGGAGTTGAGGTCCCTATAGCTCATAGGTTGACATCCACTGCTTTAGATCATAGCCATGTTAGAATGTCCAAATGCACCCCATTCACAGTTTTCGGACTGATGAATGTAACATTTTCTCCATTATTTTCTGTTACATTTATATCAGTTTTAAAGAGTAACTCCACTTTTGTTGAGAAAAGAAACCTCTCTAGATGGTCAGTTTTTATTGCATTACTTTGCTGTAGACTCCTACCTGCTTCTGCTCTGAAGAACTATGTCCTTGGAGGGCTGATTCCTGAATTTGAATGTCTGCATTCATTTTGATCAGGTGATGCAATCGCAGTGCCTTTAGAAGTAATTAGCCCTTTGAGATTGTCTCACCAAAAATGACATTTTTGTTGCAGAGCATGCCAAAAATCTGACTTCTGCCTTAGTGCAGCATTCTGGGAAAATCACTAAGCCAGTCCCGAACAGGAACTGACATTTCTCGGTAAGTTCTGTACACCAACTATGCACAGAAGGCCTCCAAGTTGCCACATTGAATTGTACAGTAAATGACAGTAGTTGCAAATTAAAAAGGAAAGGTAATTCTGAATAACATACTATATGGGTAAATTATTTTTCCATCATTTGCTTTTTCCTTCATGAGCTGGAACAAGTGGAGTTACCCTTTAACTAAATTCCCTGTGCCACTGAAGTTCACCCCCCCACACACACACAAAATAGCAGAGTTTACTCTCCATGCTTAACAGAAGGTATTGGGGTTATTTTACTACAAGCAAAAAGACTGTTCACTTTATAAGGGAAATTGCACTTTGCAAGCAAATTTGCCCCAGAGCTTAGTGAACGAGGCAAAGCTCTACTGACTTCTATCATCCAATCATGTACACGCAAAAATGCTGGTTTTATTTTCCTTATACATTCGGAACCTTCACCTCATTCACTAAGCTCTAGGGTAAATTCCCTTGCAAACGGCAACTTCCATGCAAAGTGAACAGCCTATATGCTGTTAATAAATCAGCCCCATTATGTGCTTCTCTTCATAGGACTTGTAGACTCATCCCTAAACATAGCATCTCTGGTTGTGACCATGAAGATTAGTTTTGGTCTCATCACTCTAAATTATTTTTTTCCAAAAATTTTGAGTGCAGTTTGATGTCTTGTAAGTGAACTGGTTTGTGGTGTTGGTGTACATGAAATGGCTAACATTTGACATATTCTACTAGGGTGTTTTACAATTTTTAAGCAAAACTACTTTTAAAAATATGGATATCCAATCAATAAATCAGAGTCAGCTCTCAGGAGGAATGAAACTGGGTGAGGCAAAATCATGCTCTACTAACAAGTTGAGGTTATTTAAGACAGTTTAAAGTGTTACTAAACCCACAACAGTAAAATCAGTCTGTATATGCTGTAAAGCATGCTTGTTATACTCACTGTAGAACCTAAGGGGTTAATCCTCTGCATTGTGTAAAAAGGCTGTTTGATCCTGTATTATTTGATCCTCCCCTTCTTCCATAGTCCCCGCCCATCTGCTGATAGTACAGAGCCCTAGGAGGCGCTCTGTACATGCTTAGTTTGGTGTGTATTGCTAGAGAAGGTTTTTTTTGGGGGGGGAGTGCATGTGATTGGCACAGGGCCAATCAGCACTGTCCAGACAGAGGGTCAGGGATCATGCAGCCTCATAGGACAATCAGTGGTAAATGAAAACATCTCCTACAAGCTTTTGCCAGTGCTCAGCTGGACAGTGATAGAAGTCACAAGACTGCTATAGACCGATGATGAGAAAAAGGTATAAAAAGCAATTTAGTATTTTATGTTTACTAAAACAATTACATTTCCATGTTCTGTGTACTGTGGGAGACCATATAGAGTGAATGCAGGGTCCTGGGTTTAGTAACACTTTAAATGTAATAAAATCCTGGCAAGAATGAGCACAGCAACAATATCAACAAGGTTTCTCTTAGGCATTTCCAGTTGTGCAGTCCAAACTCTTCTGCGGAAGCACAAAGAAGCAGGAAATTTTAAAAAGGTATTGAAACCAAAAGCAAACATTTATTATATTGCAGATTTCCAGTTCTTACGTGTGATGGCTGTATTGGTTTTCTTTTTTAGACTTTCTTTTCCTTTAGTTTCACCTGGTGATCTGGCCAGTCTGTCCTTAGTCTGTTACAGTAAATCTGTTATTTTTCAACAGAACAAGCTGTACTGCATAAATATCAGTAACAGTGATGAGACAAAACATTTACCACTGACAGGTGTGCTGATCAGCTTTTATTTATTTATGTAAAACCGGTATCCCAACGGTTTCTGTAACTGCTTGTGCAACTGCAGTGTGAGATGGAAATTGGCACAATTTGTCAGTGTATTTAAATCTGCTAGTCCATCTAACACTCCTCTCCCCCAGACTGGAAATACTGCAGTCTAAAGGTACTATACTCCTTCATCCAGAGCGGAGGCACTCTAATACAGGAGGTGTGTTACTGGCTAGATCAGCGGTTCTCAACCTTTGGGGGTCGAACGACACTTTCCCAGGGGTCGCCTAAGACCATCGGAAAACACATATTTCCGATGGCCTTAGGAACCGAGACACCGCTCTTTGATCCGTCTGCAGGTGTGGGCGGGATGACATGCCGTCTCTGTCATCTGGACACACCCCCGGGATCAATCCTTCCTCGTCGGTGATTGGCCGCCGGAACTGTAGCTCAAGAGAGGCACACAGGCGGCCAATCACCGGCGAGGAGGTGGAGCTTGGAAAGGAGGAGCCGAGCGGCACCGCGAAGCACGAGCGAGTGAAGAGGAGGAAAGCGGCCGGAGAAGGAAGCCATCTGACTGGTAAGTGTTTGTACCATGGGAGAGGGAGGGAGCGAGCCCAGGCTGGAGCAGGGGTCAGCAAGGTAAGTATCATTGGTGTCAGTGGGAGGAATAGTGCCCAATCATTGGTGTCACTATTACCAATGATGGGGCACTATTCCTCCCCCCACTGACACCAACGATGGGGCACTATTCCTCCCACTGACACCAACGATGGGGCACTATTCCTCCCACTGACACCAACGATGGGGCACTATTCCTCCCACTGACACCAACGATGGGGCACTATTCCTCCCACTGACACCAACGATGGGGCACTATTCCTCCCACTGACACCAACGATGGGGCACTATTCCTCCCACTGACACCAACGATGGGGCACTATTCCTCCCACTGACACCAACGATGGGGCACTATACTTCCCTCTGATACCAATGATGGGGCACTATTCCTCCCACTGACACCAATGACGGGGCACTATTCCTCCCACTGACACCAATGTTGGGGCACTATTGCTCCCCCTGATGCCAACGATGGGGCACTATTCCTCCCACTGATACCAATGATGGGGCACTATTCCTCCCACTGACACCAATGATGGGGCACTATTCCTCCCACTGACACCAATAATGGGGCCGTATTCCCCCCACTGACACCAATGATGGGGCACTATTCCTCCCACTGACACCAGTGATGGGGCACTATTCCTCCCACTGACACCAATGATGGGGCACTTTTCCTCCCACTGACACCAGTGATGGGACACTATTCCTCCCACTGACACCAGTGATGGGGCACTATTCCCCCCACTGACACCAATGATGGGGCACTATTCCCCCCACTGACACCAATGATGGGGCACTATTCCCCCCACTGACACCAATGATGGGGCACTATTCCCCCCACTGACACCAATGATGGGGCACTATTCCCCCCACTGACACCAATGATGGGGCACTATTCCCCCCACTGACACCTATGATGGGGCACTATTCCTCCCATTGACACCAACGATGGGGCACTATTCCTCCCCCCACTGACACCAACGATGGGGCACTATTCCTCCCCCCACTGACACCAACGATGGGGCACTATTCCTCCCACTGACACCAACGATGGGGCACTATTCCTCCCACTGACACCAACGATGGGGCACTATACTTCCCTCTGATACCAACGATGGGGCACTATTCCTCCCACTGACACCAATGTTGGGGCACTATTGCTCCCCCTGATGCTAGCGATGGGGCACTATTCCTCCCACTGACACCAATGATGGGGCACTATTCCTCCCACTGATACCAATGATGGGGCACTATTCCTCCCACTGACACCAATAATGGGGCCGTATTCCCCCCACTGACACCAATGATGGGGCACTATTCCTCCCACTGACACAAGTGATGGGGCACTATTCCTCCCACTGACACCAGTGATGGGGCACTATTCCTCCCACTGACACCAGTGATGGGGCACTATTCCTCCCACTGACACCAGTGATGGGACACTATTCCTCCCACTGACACCAGTGATGGGACACTATTCCTCCCACTGACACCAGTGATGGGGCACTATTCCTCCCACTGACACCAATGATGGGGCACTATTCCCCCCACTGACACCAATGATGGGGCACTATTCCCCCCACTGACACCAATGATGGGGCACTATTCCCCCCACTGACACCAATGATGGGGCACTATTCCCCCCACTGACACCAATGATGGGGCACTATTCCCCCCACTGACACCAATGATGGGGCACTATTCCCCCCACTGACACCAATGATGGGGCACTATTCCCCCCACTGACACCTATGATGGGGCACTATTCCTCCCATTGACACCAACGATGGGGCACTATTCCTCCCCCCACTGACACCAACGATGGGGCACTATTCCTCCCCCCACTGACACCAATGATGGGGCACTATTCCTCCCACTGACACCAATGATGGGGCACTATTCCTACCACTGACACCAATGATGGGGCACTATTCCTACCACTGACACCAATGATGGGGGCACTATTCCTACCACTGATACCAATGATGGGGCACTATTCCTCCCATTGACATCAGTGATGGGGCACTATTCCTCCCACTGATACCAATGATGGGGCACTATCCCTCCCACTGATACCAATGATGGGGCACTATTCCTCCCACTGCAAAATTACAGTTATGAAGTAGCAACGAAAATAATTTTATGGTTGGGGGTCACCACAACATGAGGAACTGTATTAAGGGGTCGCGGCATTAGAAAGGTTGAGAACCACTGGGCTAGATCATCAGGTAAAAAACAGAGGGGAAAAAGCCTAAAAATTACAACTAATTAGTTAACTGCATTATATTACATTTTTGGCCAATTTTATAGGCCAAAAACACAATGGTCAGCCAAGGAAAGCAGAACAGATTAAATACACACCATGCTGACTTCTCTTCAGAATTAAAAGATGTCCAGTGGCACCATCAGCTCAGACTTGGCAGAAACCAGTGGGACTCTGATACACCCATGTAAAAGGAAAAAGAGTCAAAAAGAGTCTTCATAGAAAGCTTGCTGCTTAAAAAGCCATGTTTCCGATATGCAAACAAGGACAAATGACTCGCCTATGCGCAAAAACACGATAACTGGTGTATATAAGAATGGCAGTAGGCTCTCTGGACTAATATATAGCAATCAATAAGTGCAGCGCTCTATGAGTACAAACTAAATCTCTACATACACAAATTATGACATAATGGTGGAACAAACTGTGAATCCTAATGAAAGTAAATGTTAAAACAGTGCAACAACACAATATAGTGCTTAGAGTGGAAATGACTGATAATAAGCCCCCTACTGCAGGGGATATACCCTATAACACAAGTGCTCAGTGTCAACACACTCTATTCATAACCATAAATAACTGCTGAAATCATATATATGAAATAAGTGAATAAATCAACACATCACTCAAAATCATATCTTAAATAACAAAACGTGCCACCAGTGTCCACAACATTGAATGCAAACATGCAGGTGAATCTTGTGCGTTTGTAGGCTCTGGTGATGACTCCACACCAGGGGTGAACTGACAACTCATGGGGCCCCCGGGCAATAGGGGATCATGGGTCCGCTGTGTCCTTGCCCAAACTCAAAAAAGCCTATGATAAAGGTATCAGGAGCATCTCATGGGGCCCCCTACTGACCCCGGGTCCTTGGGCAGTGCCTGAGTTTCCAAATGGTCAGTCCGCCCCTGCTCCACACACAGCTAGATTGGCCCCTCACCTCCTTGCTGCGACCCTAAAAGGGCCCAAATGCCTTATGGATCACTCCTGGATCCTCTTGGGTTAAAGCGTATCCTCAAGGAATATCCTAAATGGCTCTTATCCAGACATATCAGCTCCCACATGGTCCACAAAGAAAAAAGCCTCCATAGTGCATTACCATTTATTAATACAGTAATTAAAATCACATAACACATTTCTCCCCAGCAAGAGTGCCAGATATGGGGTCAAGACGTAGAAGACCTGTCAGAGGACAACAGGCTATACTTATAATAAGTATATAAGTTTTGGATTTACGAGGGAAAAGATAGTCACATGGAGCCCCCTGGATGCCCAGACTACATGGGGAGTAGTGACAAGATAGTTTGGGATAATAATAAATCCTCCTGAGGTTAAATGGATGATCCCTCAACTCAAGCTGCTCACACCCAACCTGAACCTAATAAGTGTATATAAAATGAAAAGATATTATGGTGAAGCGCTAAACAGTTAACACATAATAATAAAGTGAATATAAACAACATACACATATATGATTAATAACAAAACTAAAGTGATCTGATCCAATTAGGATCCAATAGTGAAATAATTAAGTGAAAAGTGAGAAAAAAACAGGAATACTCCTGAATAAATCCTTAATAAGTGAAAACACAAATACATATTACTTCAAACCCTCATATCCCCAAATGAGGGACTTTCTCCAAAAAATACAAAAAATGGAGTGTAAACTTAAGTGAATCCCCAACCAGGGGGATAATCAACCTAATAAAGTGATATGTGCTAAAGACAAATAAATACACATATCCACACTATAAACAGCCACATAAATGAAAGTGACAAAATATCACAAATAAAACTCAGTAAGTCCACATTGAATGTCCAATGTGAAAATAAACATATAGACCTGATCCTCAAAGGAATATCATGCAGGTCATATGGTGAATAGGTGATCACAGCAATGGTGAAAAAAATCCTGAAATGGCTAAAATGCCCCCTCACCTCCTCAATGTGACCACAAGGGCCAGCTCGCTTTTAGGATCACACCACGATCCTTACAGGTAATAACTCGTCACAGGAAAAAATAACCGCAAGAGATCCCATCAATCTTGGCACTTACTCCTCTCAGGTCCCCTCCAGGCACAGGTATCGCAATATAGCTCACTCTCCATAAAGGATCATATTAATAAAAAAAGAAAGATCCTCCATAGTGTAGTAAGGTTTAATAATGAACAAACAATAAAAAATGCCAATTGCCCACTCACATATACTCCACAGAACATCAGCTTCTAAACCTCATGCTATGGGTGTACTGCATGGGTTTTGTTAGATGTACCAAAATGGCGCCCACGCCGTAACTACATCACCGCGTACCAAAAACATGTAGCAGAATACATTTTGGCCTAAATTTATAACTAACTTTGAGTTTACTATATATTTTTTATAGCCAAAAGTAGAAAATATCGTTTTTCTTCAAAACTTTCGGACTTTTTTTGTTTATAGTGTGAAAAATAAAAAGCACACAGGTGATCAAATACCACTAAAAGAAAGCTCTATTTGTGTGAAAAAAGGACATACATTTAGTTTGCGTACAGCATTGCATGACCGCGCAATTATCAGTTGAATTAGTGCAGTGCCGAGTAGCAAAAAGAGGCCTGATCATCAAGGGGGGTAAATCTTCTAGAGGGCAAGTGGTTAATATATATATATATATATATATATTTAATGTACATTTTTGTAGTTTGTTTTTTGTTTAGCACAACACTTTTTTTTCTATATCTCTTTAGGTATTTAGGTGATTTGAGTATAGACATTTGCAAATTTTTGGTTAAGGTGATTTATGAGGGGCTGAATTTTGTGAAGCCGGTCAAATTCAGGGTCACCTTGAGGATGACAGAGTGTATTGTCGTTGAAATGCATAAAACACATTATACTTTCATATCTACAGTTGCAAGAAAAAGTATGTGAACCCCTTGGGATTACGTGGAGTTTTGCATGAATTGGGCATAAAATGTGCTCTGAACGTCATCTAAGTCACAACAATAGAAGAACACAGTCTGCTGAACATAATACTACACAAACATTAGATGTTGCCATGGTTTAATTGCACATAACATGTAAACATTCACAGTGCAGGGAGGAAAAAGTATGTGAGGCCCTAGCTTAATGACTTCTCCCAGAGCTAATTGGAGCCAGGAGTGAGCCAACCTTGACTCCAATCAGTGTGATGATATTGGATGTGTTGCTGACAACTGTCCTGCCCTTAAAAAACACACACCTGATTTGGGTTTACTGGTTTCAAGAAGCACTGTCTGATGTGAACCATGCCTCGCAGAAAAGAGCTCTCAGAAGACCTACGATCAAGAATTGTTGACTTGCATGAAGCTGGAAAGGGTTACAAAAGTATCTCCAAAAGCCTTGATGTTCATGTGTCCACGGTAAGACAGACTGTCTACAAATGGAGAAAGTTTAGCACTGTTGCTACTCTCCCTAGGCGTGGTCGTCCTGTAAAAATGACTGCAAGAGCACAGCGCAGAATGCTGCACGAGGTAAAGAAGAATCCCAGAGTGTCAGCTAAAGACCTACAGAAATCTCTGGCACATGCTAACATTTTTGTTGACACATTTACAATAAGGAAAACATTAAACAAGAATGGAGTACATGGGAGGACACCACGGAGGAAGCCATTGCTGTCCAAAAAGAATATTGCAGAACGTTTGAAGTTTGCAAAAGAGCACCTGGATGTTCCACAGCACTACTGGCAAA
The DNA here is from genome assembly GCF_062004578.1 of Staurois parvus. Classification (NCBI taxonomy): domain Eukaryota; kingdom Metazoa; phylum Chordata; class Amphibia; order Anura; family Ranidae; genus Staurois; species Staurois parvus. The sequence goes on along the minus strand of NW_028317892.1, from coordinate 12,364,711 downwards.
ATATACTGTGGACAGATGAAACCAAGATTGAGTTGTTTGGGAAGAACACACAACACTATGTGTGGAGAAAAAAAGGCACAGCACACCAACATCAAAACCTCATCCCCAATGTAAAACATGGCGGAGGGAGCATCATGGTTTGGGGCTGCTTTGCTGCCTCAGGGCCTGGACGGATTGTTGTCATTGATGGGAAAATGAATTCCAGAGTTTATCAAGACATTTTGCAGGAAAACGTACGACCATCTGTCCGCCAACTGAAGCTCCGCAGAGGATGGGTGATGCAGCAGGACAATGACCCAAAGCATTCAAGTAATTCAACAAAACAATGGCTGCAACAGCACAGAATACGCCTTCTGGAGTGACCCAGTCAGAGTCCTGACCTCAACCCAATTGAAATGCTGTGGCATGACCTTAAGAGAGCGATTCATACCAGACATCCCAAGAATATTGCTACACTGAAACAGTTTTGTGAAGAGGAGTGGTCCAAAATGACTCCAGATCGTTGTGCAGGTCTGATCTGCAACTACAGGAAACGTTTGGTTGAGGTTATTGCTGCCAAAGGAGGGTCAACCAGTTATTAAGTCCAAAGGTTCACATACTTTTTCCTCCCTGCACTGTGACTGTTTACATGTTATGTGCAATTAAACCATGGCAACATCTAATGTTTGTGTAGTATTATGTTCAGCAGACTGTGTTCTTCTATTGTTGCGACTTAGATGACATTCAGAGCACATTTTATGCCCAATTCATGCAAAACTCCACGTAATCCCAAGGGGTTCACATACTTTTTCTTGCAACTGTATGCCTGGCCATGGCAGCAGAGAACACAGGCATATGATGAATCGGATCTGTGGACCAATACAACCGCAATTCATTTTTTTTTAGTAATGCCCATGTTGAGGGTTAGGTCCAAAAAAAATGTAAATTCGGAAACCGTAATGAGTTTCCATGCGAATGGTCTGGCAAGGTTTGAATTTGGGATGGCGGCGATAAATCGTTGTGCATATAAAATGCTTTGATCCACAATCAATGCATACAGATCTCCCGTGAAAAACAGCTCCAAAAAATCAAGGGAAGTAGTTAAATTTGCTATTTACACCTGAATTCCGGGTTGGGCAGTGAATGGGGGAAGTGCGGGTGCTGCAGAATTTGTGGGCTTCTAATCAGGATTTGCAAGCACATCCGGAAGGATACTTGGGGCTCTATGGGCCTGTGTGCGAATTCTTGGTGGTTGAGGGACAATACTTGTGCTCGCCACCGTAGCAGCTTGTACTGCACTTATGGGACTTGCCACGTCACCAAGTCATACTGCAGTGCTGGTATTATTATTATTATACAGGACTTATACAGCACCAATAGTTTACTCTGCGCTTTACAATATAACGGGAGACAATACAGCAACAATACAGTTCAATACAAGAGGGTTAGGAGGGCCCTGCCCCTTGGAGCTTACAATCTAAGAGGTATGTAAAAGACCAGGATGTACTAGGCCTTGGGAAGGAGACATGACAGTTCATAAATCATTACCCTTTTTACTATTTCCTCATCAATCTCTTTTCCCCCTACAGTCCATAACCAATATCCGTGGGTGGAAAACAGTCAGTTGCCACTCCTCTTTCTGTTTCACCCCACAACAGCAATTTGCCCTTGCTCATCTCTCCCCTGTCAATGACTGGATTCTTTTGTAACTATTTCCTCCAAGCCAAAATTATTCCCATATGCTTCCCAGCCAAGCATGGCCACTTACAGTATATACCATCCCCATGATTAAATCCCACTCCAAACTCTCCTCCCTAATAATTATGTCCCTTTGCATCCTGTTTCACTTCTCCAGTACCTAATCAACTCATGCTCTGCTACCTTTTCTTTCCTCTTCAGGCCAGCACTTATTTGGTCTCCATTGCCTCTTCCAATGTTCCATGGTCAGCTGCCACCTCTCTGCATGCCCTGCCAGGATCAGTTACCATATTGCCTTCTTTATGTTGCTGTTCCAGTTCCTGTATACCTTCTCCCCTCTACCCCAAGGGTATGATCAGGTACCTTTCTTCTTCCCCTTTTTTAATCATGGTCCCTCATGTGCTCCTGCTCTGCCTCTTCTCCCAGTGGTCTAAAATGTGCTGCCATTCTGCCTCTTATACTGCCCATCTCCATGAATATTTTATACTTAATCTGCCCTTATGATCCATTTTGTTGTCATGGCATGCTTGACCATAGAACACGTGTCCAGAAAATATTGGATAAAGTCAGGGAGGATTATAACCTTTATCAGTTTTTTTACCATCTGTATACCATAGGAAATATTTTCCATTCACTTCCTGTCCCATAGTCAAAATAGGAAATGAGCAGAAATCCCCCCTAATGAGGGAATCCAAATGTGTCACCAAGGTCACCAGATTTAGTGTCCCCACTGGAAGATTTCCCTAGTATTACTGTTCTGGTGTCAACCCAAAATGTAGGATTTCCTTTTACTTTACCTTTTCAACTGGGGTGCAGAAAAGAGCCCACAAGGGTGCCGCATCAACATCCCCGTCTGAGTGCTACATACAAACCCCCGTTCCTAAATCCCCACTCCTAGCACAGACCCTGCTCCAACTTCCACCCCCTCCCCCAATCACTTCTTCCAGCACAATCTCCTCAAATCCCCCCTCTTAGCACAACCCCCCAAATCCCTGTCTCCTAGCACATATGTGGACTATGCTCTCTCTCTCCCCCCCCCCCCGTACTGCCTGTACAGGAGCAGTGTGGGGAGGAGATAGGGGCAGTAATCAAATCCGGCACATTGGGATGGAAGGGCTACTCTGTGTTAACTCCTGTGCACTGGGACTCTGCAAGAAGAGAGAGAGCACAGCTCTTTCCTCCTCCCTGCAGCTATGTGTACTATAGCTAGCAGAACAGAAAGCTGTCGTGCCACCTGACATGTCATTAACAACCGATGACATCATTGTTTTGTAGGACGAGGGCGGTCGGCCCCCACAGCTTTCTGCTTTGCTGGCAATAGCACACATAGCTGCAGGGAGGAGGGGACAACTGTGCAAGCTGTTCTTTCTTTTTGAAGAATTTGCAGAGTCCCAGTGCACGAGAGTTAACACAGAGTAGCCCTTTCATCCCAATGTGAAGGCTTTGATTACTGCCCCTATCTCCTCCCCATACTGCTCCTGTACAGGCAGCAGAAATTGTGGATGGGGGCAGGTAATGGACCTAAAAACAGTCCATATTAACTCCAGGAGGGAGAGAAGTTGGGGGGGGAGAGAGCACAGTCTACATATGTGAGGGGGGATTAGGGGGGTTGTGCTAAAAGGGAGGATTTGAGGGGATTGTGCTGGGAGAAGTGATTGGGGGAGGGGGTGGAAGTTCGAGCAGGGTCTGTGCTAGGAGGGGGATTTGAGGGCATTGTGATAGGAGCGGGGGGTGTGTGTGTGTGATAGGAGTAGTTATTTGAGAGCGGGGGGAGGGGGTTGCTGGGAGGGGGGTTAGGGGGGATTTGTGCTAGGAGGGGGAGTTGGGGGGTGCTAGGATGGGGGATTTGTGCTAGAAGAAGGAACTTGGAGGGGGGAGAGGGAGAAGAGTTACAACCTAATATCCCTGAATATTAAAAGATGTGATGTGTGCGAACACGCAACAAAAGGGTTGACAAACACTGATCTAGTCATTCTCCACTTTATCGAAAAATTTTAGTTATACGTTACATTTTAAGAGACCAGAAACCATTCAGCCTTAATGAATCAGAATTCATGAACAGGCACTCATTTCCTAGTTTTCACCTATTTGCTACATACGGTCCATAAATATTTGGACACAGACACAATTTTAGTTTTTTGCAGATATTCACCAAAACATATTCAAGCTATAGTTATATATTGGATATGGGATGAAACCGCTGTCTGAGCGCTGTATACAGTTAGATCCATATATATTTGGGCACGGGCACAATTTTCATACTTTTGGCTCTATGCCACCAGAATAAATTAAAATGAAACAATCTAAATGAATTGCAGACTTTCAGCTTTAATTCAAGGGGTTGAACATAAATATCAAGTACAAATTTTAGGAACTGCAACCATTTGTATACACAATTCCTCCATTTTCAGGGGCTCAAATGTAACTGGACAAATGAATATAATCATAAATAAAATGTTCATTTTTAATATCTTGTTGAGAATCCTTTACTGGCAATGACTGCCTGAAGTCTGGAACCCATGGACATTGCCAAAGACTGGGTTTCCTCCTTTCTGATGCTTTGCCAGGCTCTAACTGCAGTTGTTTTTTGTTTGTGGGTCTTTCTGCCTTTAGTTTTGCCTTCAGCAAATGAAATTCATGCTCAATTGGGTTGAGATCAGGTGACTGATGCTGCCGTTGCAGAATATTCCACTTCTTTTCCTTCAAAAGCTCCTGGGTTGCTTTTGCAGTGTGTTTTGGACCATTGTCCAACTGTACTGTGAAGCGACGTCCAATCAACTTTGCTGCATTTGGCTGAATCTGGGTTGACAGTATATCTCTAAACACTAAAGAATTCAGCCGGCTGCTTCTGTCTTCTGTCACATCATCCATAAACACCAATGACCCAGTGCCACTGGAAGCCACGCATGCCCATGCCATCACACTGCCTCCACCATGTTTTACAGATGACGTTGTATGCTTTGGATCAGGAGCTGTTCCAAGCCTTCTCCACACTCTTTTCTTCCCGTCATTCTGGTACAGATTAATCTTAGTTTCATCCATCCAAAGAATACTTTTCTAGAACTGGTCTGGCTTTTTTAGATGTTTTTTGGCAAAGTCTAATCTGGCTTTTCTATTCTTCAGGCTTATGAATGGTTTGCACCTTGTGGTGAACCCTCTGTATTTGCTCTGGTGAAGTCTTCTCTTGATTGTAGACTTTGACAATGATACGCCCACCTCCTGGAGAGTGTCCTTCACTTGTCTGGATGTTGTGAATGGGTTTTTCTTTACCATAGAGAGGATCCTGCGATCATCCACCACTGTTGTCTTCCATGGACGTCCATGCCTTTTTATGTTGCTGAGCTCACCAGTGTGTTCTTCTTTCCTCAGAATATACCAAACTGTTGATTAGGCCACTCCTAATGTTGCTACTATCTCTCTGATGGATTTGTTTAATTTTTGAAGCCTTACAATGGCCTGTCACTTGCATGGACAGCTCCTTTGAACGCATGATGTAGGTTCACAGCAATAGATTCCAAATGCAAATACCACACTTAGAATCAACTCCAGACCTTTTACCTGCTTAATTGATGAAGAAATAACAAAGGAGTAGCCCACACCTGGCCATGAAACAACTTATGATTCAATTGTCCAATTGCTTTTGGTCCCTTGAAAAAAGGGGGGATGGCTACTCTTAAGAGCTGTAATTCCTAAACCTTTCCTCCACGTTGGATGTACATACCTTCGGATTAAACCTTAGAGTGTTCAGCCCATATCCATTATATAACTATAGCTTGAATATGTTTTGGTAAATACCTGAAATAAACTAAAATTGTGCCTGTGTCCAAATATATATGAACCTTACTGTAGATGTAATGATTATTCCTAAATTACCTTGTTCATGGACAATCACACATTTTCTGGTACCAAACTTTTTTCTATTGAATAGATCAACAGAGCATGGGAACATAAGCGATACATAATTAAACAGTTGTTCAAAAGAATAAAAAAAACAATGTACAGATTCATAAGAACGAGTATGACCTACGCAGGAGTTCATGTAACAGAGAACAGTTTAATGTTTGGTCATCTAGAGTAATAAACTTGAAGATACACCGAGCTCATGACCAGAAGTACTGCAAAACCTGGTAGTATACAGTAAGTATTCACTGTAGAGTCGTAGAAACTGACCGCCGGGATGTCTCCCATCAATATCACAATCATTGGCTCACCCTGGGGAAAAAAACTAAACAGAAAAAAAAAACATAAAAGGGGGGGATCAATTGCGTAATCTTTAGCACAGGCACACATTTTCTAGCTGTCACTTATATGCCATCTATAGATGTACAAATGGTTGTTATAATTAACACTGAAATCACCATATTATCTGAATAACTGGTTTATGCATGCCTTGCACAATCCTTATGTCAAATAAATTAAGTTAGTTCCTAAAGTTTGGCATGCATATTTATTCATAACATTAACAGCTTCCTTGGCATAAGCCAGTTGGTCCTTTATAATAACAACAGAAATACATTATGCAGCTACAATAATACAGCAGCTGTCAAGTCTTTTTCAGTGTGGGAATCACAGAACAGCTAGAAAATAGCTGTAGATTGCAAGCATACATAAAACACTGCATTGTGCAGCGTTGCATCGCACACGTGTCCTGTTTCAGTTTAATCTTAAAAAATGAATTTTTAGTTCAAGCAAATTTGTAATATTTACTTTAAAAGATGCATTTTTATATCTGGCATTGCATATAGACTGTTGTATGGCAAAAATATAAGAACCCCGTTTGTACTTTCATTACATAACGGATATTTGTTGTAGCTGCACCAGTCATAGACTCTCTGTGCTAATTATACTTCTGCCATGTGTTTAGGCAGATTAGATTCTACACAATGGGGGCTTTGTGATGAGTACTGTGGCAAGAGTCCATGTAAAAACAGAACAAACACAATGTTGTAAGTGTTGTTATGGGCATTTGTTAATAGCCAAAACAAGGACAATTACATTTGTAAGATGCAACTGTTCAACATGTCCCTTGGTGAACTGAAATGAATTAGGTAGCCCTGAAGCATGATTATTACAACTGCCTCTTCAAAATACTGGCCCATATTGACTAAAAACCAGAAATCACTGATTTTGCCTCCCTGGTTCCTCCTACCCCCTAATTAGCATGCTAATGAATAAAAAACAATCAACAATTTTCATCACTGGCTCTTTGAAGGAGTTGTACAAATATCAAAATGCCCTAATGGGCGGATGTCATTCAGAAGTAGGCATTACTACAGAGGCTATATCTGGATGCAGCATGCCCTAGGCAATGTCCACATGTGATGCTCAGTCTCTACAATTAAAATGTAATTAATGAAAGTGGTGGGCCAGGTACAGTAAAGTTGAGGGAGGGCTAGAAGATGCTGGACATCCTCTAGCCAGAAATTAGGTGGTCTATATCTGTTCTGTGTGGTTGCTGCTTTGCAGTCTGTGTTGAGAATGGTCAAAATCTATAATCATGAAAGAAGGTTGGCATCAGGGATTTAAAAACTCACTCTTTATTACCCTGCGTTGTGAGAGGGCTGAGTTCTGACAACGCAGCGCCTCCCTTCCTCAGGTTGCTTTTGGGAGTGGTGAGAGCTGTAACTTATTTTATTTATTATAGGTACTTATATAGTGCCGACAATTTACGCAGCACCTATATATATACATATATACAGTTGTGTTCAAAATAATAGCAGTGTGTTGAAAAAAGTGAATAAAGCTCAAAATCCTTCTAATAGCTTTTATTTCCATACACACAAATGCATTGGGAACACTACACATTCTATTCCAAATCAAAACATGAAGAAAAATATATCAAATTTGTGTTGTTCCTCTAAAAAAATTGAAGAAAAGTGAATATTAGACTGTTCAAAAAAATAGCAGTGTTTGTATTCTTCTTTACAAACTCAAACATTCACTATATAAACTGAAAAATGTTTGAAGATTTTGCTTTCCTTTGAATCACTTAATTAATATTTAGTTGTATAAAGCACTGTTTCTGAGAACTGCTGTACATCTGTGTTGCATGGAGTCAACCAACTTCTGGCACCTGTGAACAGGTATTCCAGCCCAGGATGATTGGACTACATTCCACAGTTCTTCTCTATTTCTTGGTTTTGCCTCAGAAACTGCATTTTTGATGTCACCCCACAAGTTTTCTATTGGATTAAGATCCGGGGATTGGGCTGGCCACTCCATAACTTCAATCTTGTTGGTCTGGAACCAAGATGTTGCACGTTTACTGGTGTGTTTAGGGTCGTTGTCTTGTTGGAACACCCATTTTAAGGGCATTTCCTCTTCAGCATAAGGCAGCATGACCTCTTCAAGATTTCTGATGTATTCAAACTGATCCATGATCCCTGGTATGCGATAAATAGGCCCAACACCGTAGTATGAGAAACATCCCCATATCATGATGCTTGCGCAACCATGCTTTACTGTCTTCACAGTGTACTGTGGCTTGAATTCAGTGTTTGGGGGTCGTCTGACAAACTGTCTCCGGCCACTAGACCCAAAAAGAACAATCTTACTTTCATCAGTCCACAAAATGTTGCGCCATTTCTCTTTAGGCCAGTCAATGTGCTGTTTGGCAAATTGTAACCTCTTCAGCACGTCTTTTTTTCAACAGTGGGACTTTGCGGGGGCTTCGTGCAGATAGCTTGGGTTCACATAGGCATCTTCTAATTGTAACAGTACTCACAGGTAACTTTACACCTTCTTTGATCTTCCTGGAGCTGATTGTTGGCTGAGTCCTTGCCATTTTGGCTATTCTTCTATCCATTCGAATGGTAGTTTTTCGCTTTCTTCCACTTCTTTTAGGTTTTGGTTGATATTTTAAAGCATTTGCAATCATTTTAGCTGAGCAGCCTATCATTTTCTGCACTTCTTTATATGTTTTTCCCTCTCCAATCAACTTTTTAATCAAGGTACGCTGTTCTTCTGAACAATGTCTGGAACGACCCATTTTCCTCAGAATTTCAGAGAGAAATGCACTGTAACCAGCATGTACAACATTAGCTGCCTTCCTTCCTTAAATAAGGGCAATAAATGCCACCTGTTTTTCAAAGAATGAATGATCTCACTAATAGAACTCCACACTGCTATTATTTTGAACATGCCCCTTTCAATTAGTGATTCAATTACACAGAATCAGCAGCAGGCATGTCATGACTGTTGGGTCTGTTGGATTCCTATTACTCTACTACACCTGCTAGTAAATTATTTGCCATGTAGAAATATAATTTCTACCAAAAACAGTGATTGATCAGGTTAGTGATGTCTGACTGCTATTATTTTGAACACAACTGTATATATATATATATATATATATATATACACACACACACGCAGTATCTCACAGAAGTGAGTACATCCCTCACATTTTTGTAAATATTGTAATATGTCTTTTCATGTGACAACTCTGAAGTAATGACACTTTGCTGCAATGTAAAGTAGTGAGTGTACAGCTTGTATAACAGTATAAATTTGCTGTCCCTTCATAATAAGTCAACACACAGCCATTAATGTCTAAACCGCTGGCAACAAAATTGAGTACACCCCTAAGTGAAAATGTCCAAATTGGGCCCAATGTGTCAATATTTTGTGCCTCCATTATTTTCCAGCACTGCCTTAACTCTCTTGGGCATGGAGTTCACCAGAGCTTCACAGGTTGTCACTGGAGTCCTCTTCCACTCCTCCATGAGGACATCACAGGGCTGGTGGATGTTAGAGACCTTGCGCTCCTCCACCTTCCATTTTAGGATGCCCCACAGATGCTCATAGAGTTTAGGTCTGGAGATTTGCTTGGCCAGTCCATCACCTTTACTCTCAGCTTCTTTAGCAAGGCAATGGTCATCTTGGAGGTGTGTTTGGGGTCGTTATCATGTTGGAATACTGCCCTGCGGCCCAGTCTCCAAAGGGAGGGGATCATGCTCTGCTTCAGTATGTCACAGTACATGTTGGCATTCATGGTTCCCTCAATTAATTGTAGGTCCGCAGCGCTGGCAGCACTTATGCAGCCCCAGACCATGACACTCCCACCACCATGCTTGACTGTAGGCAAGACACACTTGTCTTTGTACTCCTCACCTGGTTGCTGCCACACACGCTTGACACCATCTGAACCAAGTAAGTTTATCTTAGTCTCATCAGATCACAGGACATAGTTCCAGTAATCCATGTCCTAGTCTGCTTGTCTTCAAACTGTTTGCAGGCTTTCTTGCGCATCATCTTTAGAAGAGGCTTCCTTCTGGGTCGACATCCAAGCAGACCAATTTGATGCAGTGTGCGGTGTATGGTCTAAGCACTGACAGGCTGACCCACCACCCCTTCAACCTCTGCAGCAATGCTGGTAGCACTCATACTTCTATTTCCCAAAGACAACCTCTGGATATGAAGCTGAGCACGTGAACTCAACTTCTTTGGTCAACCATGGCAAGGTCTGTTCTGAGTTTCAGGGTCTTGGCAATCTTCTTATAGCCTAGGCCAGTGGTCGGCAAGCCGTGGCTCGCAAGCCACATGCGGCTCTTTACACGCTTTAATGCGGCTCTTGTGTGCCGGGCGCCCGCTCCCCTCCCTCCTCTCGGGTGGCAGGGACTCTGCAGCGTGATCCAAAAAAAAACAGCCAGGGCAGCGCGCTCAAATGCAATGATTGGCCAGTCTCGCTGCCACTCACATCCTGATAGCCAGTGATTGGCTGTCAGGATGTGTGTAGGCGGGGCAGCGTGACGAACGTGAGAGGAGCTAGGCTCCTCTCACAGTCCGCCCTGAAGACCGGAACGGCGCGGGAACACGGCGAGAGGAACGCGCGGAGCAAAGGTAAGTGAATTGACACAGGGGGGACTTGGCTTACTACTTGCTACTACTATATGAGGGATGAATTAATATGGGGGATGAATTACTATAGGGGGGATGAATTACTATGGGGGATGAATTACTATAGGGGGGATGAATTACTATAGGGGGGATGAATTACTATATGGGGGATGAATTACTATATGGGGGATGAATTACTATATGGGGGATGAATTACTATAAAAACTTATTGAAACTAAAAACAGTGTACCATCCTATGTATTTTCAGTTTTAAAAATGTGGCTCTCAAAATAAATTTCAATCGTGGTTTTGGCGAGATTTGGCTCAGTTGAAAAAAAAGGTTGCCCACCACTGGCCTAGGCCATCTTTATGTAGAGCAACAATTTTTTTTCAGATTCTCAGAGAGATCTTTGCCATGAGTTGCCATGTTGAACTTCCAGTGAGCAGTATGAGAGAGTGAGAGCAATAACACGAAATGTAACACACCTGCTCCCCATTCACATCTGAGACCTTGTATCACTAACAAGTCACATGACACGGGGGAGGGAAAATAGCTAATTGGGAACAATTTGGACATTTTCATTTATGGGTGTACTCAACTTTTGTTGCCAGTGGTTTAGATATTAATGGCTGTGTGTTGAGTTATTTTGAGGGGCAAGCAAATTTATACAATTTATACAGTTATACAAGCTGAACACTCACCACTTTACATTGTAGCCAAGTGTCATTTCTTCAGTGTTGTCACATGAAAAGATATAATAAAATATTTACAAAAATGTGAGGGGTGTGCTCACTTCTGTGAGATACTGTGTGTGTGTGTGTATATATATATATATACATATATACATACTGTACATATACAGTGGGGATCGAAGGTTTGGGCACCCCAGCTAAAAATTTGTATTAATGTGCATAAAGAAGCCAAGGAAAGATGGAAAAATCTCCAAAAGGCATCAAATTACAGATTAGACATTCTTATAATATGTCAACAAAAGTTAGATTTTATTTCCATCATTTACACTTTCAAAATAACAGAAAACAAAAAAATGGCGTCTGCATAAGTTTGGGCACCCTGCAGAATTTATAGCATGCACTGCCCCCTTTGCAAAGCTGAGACCTGCCAGTGTCATGGATTGTTCTCAATCATCGTCTGGGAAGACCAGGTGATGTCAATCTCAAACGTTTTAAATGCCCAGATTCATCTGACCTTGCCCCAACAATCAGCACCATGGGTTCTTCTAAGCAGTTGTCTAGAAAACTGAAACTGAAAATAGTTGACGCTCACAAAGCTGGAGAAGGCTATAAGAAGATAGCAAAGCGTTTTCAGATGTCAATATCCTCTGTTCGGAATGTAATTAAGAAATGGCAGTCATCTGGAACAGTGGAAGTTAAAGCAAGATCTGGAAGACCAAGAAAAATATCAGACAGAACAGCTCGCAGGATTGTGAGAAAAACAATTCAAAACCCACGTTTGACTGCACGATCCCTCCAGAAAGATCTGGCAGACACTGGAGTTGTGGTACACTATTCCACTATAAAGAGATACTTGTACAAATATGGTCTTCATGGAAGAGTCATCAGAAGAAAACCTCTTCTACGTCCTCACCACAAAAATCATCGTTTGAACTTTGCAAATGAACATATAGACAAGCCTGATGCATTTTGGAAACAACTTCTGTGGACCGATGAGGCTAAAATTGAACTTTTTGGCCGGAATGAGCAAAGGTACGTTTGGAGAAGAAGGGGCACAGAATTTAATGAAAAGAACCTCTGTCCAACTGTTAAGCATGGGGTTGGATCAATCATGCTTTGGGGTTGTGTTGCAGCCAGTGGCACAGGGAACATCTAACGAGTAGAAGGAAAAATGGATTCAATAAAATTTCAGCAAATTTTGGATGGTAACTTGATGCCATCTGTGAAAAAGCTGAAGTTAAAGAGAGGATGGCTTCTACAAATGGATAATGATCCTAAACACACCTCGAAATCCACGGGGCATTACATCAAGAGGCGTAAACTGAAGGTTTTGCCATGGCCTTCACAATCTCCTGACCTCAACATAATTGAAAATCTATGGATAGACCTTAAAAGAGCAGTGCGTGACAGACAGCCCAGAAATCTCAAAGAACTGGAAGACTTTTGTAAGGAAGAATGGGCAAAGATACCTCAAACAAGAATTGAAAGACTCTTGGCTGGCTACAAAAAGCGTTTACAAGCTGTGATACTTGCCAAAGGGGGCAGTACAAGATATTAACTCTGCAGGGTGCCCAAACTTTTGCAGATGCCATTTTTTTGTTTTCTGTTATTTTGAAAGTGTAAATGAGGGAAATAAAATCTAACTTTTGTTGACATATTATAAGAATGTCTAATCTGTAATTTGATGCCTTTTGGAGATTTTTCCATCTTTCCTTGGCTTCTTTATGCACATTAATACAAATTTTTAGCTGGGGTGCCCAAACTTTCGATCCCCACTGTGTATATATATATATATATATATATATATATATATATATTAGATTCACATCAGTCCCTAACCCTCAAGGAGTGTACAATCTAAGGTCCCCAACTCACATTCATACATACTAGGGCCAATTTGGACAGGAAACAACCTACCAGCATGTCTTTGGCGTGTGGGAGGAAACCAGAGCAGCCGGAGGAAACCCACGCAGGCACAGGGAGAACATGCAAACCCCAGGCAGGTGGTGCCATGGTTGGGATTAGAACCAATGACCCTAGTACTGCCAGGCAGAAGAGTTAACCATTTAGCCACTGTGCTGCCTCCTTATTTTTTAATTAGGAATAGGAATTTTAAATGAATTCCCTTCCTGCCAACATAATTTCAATTGCAATTTGTGTTTATATTGCAGTCTTACATGATATATGAATAAATGTATTTATTACACTTAAATAACACAATCAGTTTATGGAGCACTTTACATATACAGTATATACATGCATATAGTAGATGCACATCAGTTCCTGCCCTCAAGGAGCGTACAAATCTAAGGCCCCTAACTCACATTAATACATTAGTAGGGCCAATTTAGACAGGAGCCAATTAACCTACCAGCATATCTTTGGAGTTTGGGAGGAAACACACACAGGCACAGGGAGAACATGCAAACTCCAGGCAGGTAATGACATGGTTGGGATTCGAACAGATGACCGTAGTTCTGCTAGGCAGAAGTGCTAGTCACTGTGTAAGCAAATGTCACTTCTGGTCCTTCTGTCAAGTCCTCAAGAGAAATCTCTACTCAATACTCACTGTAGGAAGAATAGTGGGTTAGCAGTCATGTGACCCCAGAGAAAAACAAAGAATATAGGTATTTGAAGTACAATTTTTATTAATTACACAGCAGAGATTGAAAATGCAATGATAAAAGGTACCATTCGGGCCCTAGGTGACATCTTTTTATTTCTTCTACTTTAATGTTAAGTCTGCTTTAACAAGATCTTGTGCGTGTAATGTACAGAGAAATACCTGAACACAATCTAGTATTTGTTGGTTTACCATCTGCAACATACATGGGCTATGATATATTTTCCTTTTGACCCAATCTTACATTTTCTTACAGTATGTGTGAACATGTAAAATGCAAGTGTAAAATGTACAAATAAATACCTTACTAGGCAAAACCACAGTTCAAATTATTCTTCATTGCACTATAGCATTATCCAATACACATTTTCAAAATATTACAGACAGAGAAGTAAAAATTAAACTCTATAATACAGAGTCATATTTCATATGCTGTGAGTTTACAGTTATTTCTATACAACTTGGCACATATAGTATTCAGAGTCTATGCAAATATACAGTCTAAAAATAAATTAAAGTAGCTGTTTTGGGCAAGCTTCCAAACTATTATTTACAAATAGAGCTTTAAGTAACCAGCAGGGAAATATCCTAAAATGTTGGTTAGCTCCCCTGCATGCCTATGGAAAGACCTACCTTGGCCTTATCCTGCACAGTCATCTTCCCTTTGCTGGCAATCCTACATAATACATAAAATAAATTAGGAGAAACAATGACATTGATGAGTGTTAGGCTTAATGAGGGATCCAACAATGTCACAGTGATGGTTGGGAGGAACCTTAAACTATGGCCAAAATCAATTGTTACATATATGCTGCAGTCTGTCACTAGCAGTTAATCAACAATGTAAAATACTTTGTACCTGTTGATCATGCCAGTAGATTATACTTCCATTTCCTTTAACATGGTTCCAACCTGTTCATTCTGCAGTGAAATCACTGTAATATTTGTCATCTTCTGGATGTGTAGTTTTATATTAACTAGCAACTAAATTAAGCAGTACTCACCCTTGCAAGGTTCCTCGCCACCACTGAAATTTTCTTCTGGGATCACTGTCTTGGTCATCTTGATTGGCTGGTTCAGGATGACTAAACTCCCACCTATGCTCACTGGAGTTAATTCATTCAAGGCATTGCAAGATTGTAAACCATGTACAAGATAGTTCTAAAGAAGTTTGCTAGAAGGCAGGTAAGAGGCATTAATTGCAAAAGAAACATAAGGCTCAATTTGCAGAGCTAACATGCCAGAAGAAGTATACTTCATTTAAAATAAAGTGACAGTTATTTTAAGTTTAGTTCAATGAGATTTGGAAATTAAACTCAAATGGCTAAAATACAGATACATGCCCTTTTAAAGCTTTGCAAACTTAGCCTATAGTATGTTTCTAATGCAATTAAAAGCTATCCTCTAAGTAATTTTTTTTACTAAGTTATTCCCTTCCTGATGCCTCCTCCTGGTCCTTTAACTGGATCAAAATGGTGGGAGGCAACATTTCAATCATGTGACTGCTTTGACTGGCTGTCACATGATTGGAAAGTTCCCAATCGTAAATATGCATCAGGAGCTTTCCATTACATGTAACTCAGTAAAGTGTTTACAATGGGATGCATATATGCAGCCGCCTGACGTTAAAGCCCACTACATCTCATTTCTTTAAAAGGAGGTTTTCATAGGTCTAATTTTGTATAAGAGTACCTCTGGCCATGCTAAAAAAAATGACTGGCAAAGAAAACAGCAGTTACCAGTAAGCCTAATCCAGATTTTTCCAAATTGTCTTTTAGTACAGCACCTGATAGAATAGCAAAGAAACAATCAATGGTGGGGATGGGGGGGGGGGTGACTGCATGAAGGTTCTTTCTGCCAAGACTTCTCTCTGGCTGCTAAAATGTCCAGTTTGTAACACCAGATAGATAAATGTTGTAAGGCTTGACCATGTAGTTGCTTTACATTTTTGCTCTGGACTCTTTCCACCCAGGTGACTGCCAAAACTATAGTGGATTAGACAGAGATATCCAAAGGAGAATACTACTTCATGACCCCATGTGTTTCTATAGTAATTATCTTTAGCAATCAGGCTTTAATATTCTTTTATGCTATGTGACTTTTCTTGATACCCGCAAACAAGAAAAATAAGAACTCTTTCTAAACTGCTCAGTTACCTCGAGTTATAGCAACACACACATTCCTACATCGTATGTGAAAAAATTCCTCGATTGCAAAATGGATTAGGATAAAATGTAGCAAGCACTGTGTCCTCAGTCCTACATTGGTAAACAGAGGACACCTTTAGCAAAAAAAAAATGTGATCAGGCCACAGAACAGTTTAGTCTGGAAAGATAAAACAAAAAGATTCCCAGATGGACATAACCTGCTGCTCACTAATTCAATGGGCCAAGTGAATCGTTTTAAAGTCACAGAATCCAATGGTTCAAAAGACTCTGGTTAAAGACTCAAGCTTCTAAGAGGTCCTATTTTGGGAAAGCCCCTTAAAAAGGCACTGTCCTAGCTCTGGCTAATGCTCTAAAAAAATCTAGATACTAATGGATCCACAGCAAAAATATACTCAGGGCCTCCACTTGCACCTAGAGCCCTGATGCCTAAGCCTTTATCAGTCATTGTACCATCCTGTATGAATTCCAAAACAGAAATTGTGTCATCAGATCTTCTTTTTTTGTGTTATACTGAGATGTCAAAACACTACACACTTTGGAATATTTAGCTCTGGTTACTTTCCTGTGACTTGATAAAGCAGAAAAAAGAAGTCTGGAAGCCCTTGTTCTTTTTATCAACTGCTCCTCAGAAACCAAGCTGTCAACGCTGTCTTGCAATATATTGGCTTAGGGAAAAATAAGCTAGCCTGGATTAGAGCCATTTACTCCCTTCCCACAGCTCAGGTAGAAGTTAATGGTATCTTTTTGGACTCCTTTTCCATATCTAGTGGCACATGCCAAGGATATTCATATGCTTTTCTCCCTCACATCTCTGGATTTGTCACTCCCTAACCTTTTGGCCAAATTCTGAGTGTGGTGAACTTTCTAACCTAAAAATACATTTCCAGAAATCAGAAGATCAAAATCCAATCCCATTTCAAATTCAAATGGGGTTCTACATCCATTTGTTACCAGGGCACTATAATTCCTAGGAACCTCTCCAAAATATACCCATTAAACTTTCTCTCCTTTACTGAAGAAAAAAAAAAAAAAACCAATCAGTCCTTACTTAATAGATGGACCACACAACCATTCTCTTAGTTAGCTAGATGCAATATGAATAAAATGTCTATTCTGCCCAAACTCTTGTACCTTCTGAATTCTCTACCAATCTAGACTTCTCCAGGTTTCTTTGATCACTTGACTCCATTATTATTAAATTTATTTTGATGAAAAAACACCCCAGAATTAAACTCTCTCTCCTTACGACACCAAAAACCAATCAGTAGAATTTTCATTGCCAAATTTCAGCATACTATCTAGCTTGTCACCTGGTCACAATGGTAGAAAGGAACAGACATAAACCAGGCAAGGCCTGTGTTACCTTGGAAAACACGATTGTCGAACTCCCTTTTAAAAACTTCCCCTTCCCCTAACACACTGCCACATCACTTACAGAATCACCTGAAGATAGATGCGACTGTCACTTACTGTCGAAAAGCGATCAAACACTATGACCTGGCTCCTACTCCTTCCACACTGTTCTCCATAATTGGAAACCCAAACTTTTCCCCAGGTCTGACAGAACCTTCTTTACAGAATTTACTCTCTGCTAACATATATAATGCCTCTCATTTGTGCTGCAGTTCAGGTTGACCATGGATTGTCTTACTGATTTTGATGTTCCTGTGGAACCTTCCTTATTTCTTCTCCATAATAACCAGATTCCAACCAAAGTATATAGACAGTTATTACTGCAAAATCTTCTGAATGCAGGTAAGGCCTGTATTCCTGCCTGCTGGGAGGAAGAAGCACCTTCAATTTACTTGTGGTTAAACAAAGCTGAAAGGAAGGAGGGCCTACCACAAGCTCAAAGTAATAGGTCATCTATTTGTCATGAAACCTAGTTCACCAGTTTTCAGACAAGAGCAAGGATATCCTAGCTGGACAGGAATAATCTCTAGTCACTTCCTAAGCCAACCTTTAGGATAGCTCTTTTCACACTCCTTTGTCCGCACCCTATTTTTTGGGGGGGGGGGGGGTTGCTTTCCCCAAGTGCTTCTCCCCTCCTCTTTCCTCTAGTGGCCTTTCACTAGAATCAGCCACTTAACCTTCACATCCCTTCCCCTCCTCATATCTGTGTTTGATTTAATCATACTTACTTTTCATTCAAACACTCTTCCAGTTCTATATGTGGTCCAATCTCCCTATTTCCCCCTTCCCTTCTTTACTCCTCTTAACGTTCTGTCCCTTAAGAATTGCAGAAATTAAGCTATACAGCAGGAGTGAGCCTCGACCACTGCCGACCCTTTAGATTTGGAGTCTTTTGTCAGTATTTGGTCTATATGGTCATGTATCTCATTATTTGTCAGCATTCACTCTGTATGCTAGAGAGGAAAGTGTTCTCGGAGGGGTAAAATCCAAGAGGGTTGCACTGAGAAACATAAAAAGTGTGTAAAACCCCAGTTTCATGATGAGTAATGTCCTATGGATTTGTAGCTTCTTTAAAACCAACAGAATGAGCAGAAACGGGAAAGGCATAGCACAGCTTTAACTCTCTTGGATGGGCTAAGACAACAATCCTTGAGGTGTCATCCTTTTTGTTATGTAAAAAGTGTGTGGGGAAAGTTTGAGTTTTCCTAGTTCACAAACAGATCAAACTATGGTATCCACTTGTCCTAGAACATGGCAAATAATTCTTAATTCAAGAACCGGATTCACAGGGTGCCTTCTTAGGAAATTGGCCACAAGCCTGAGAGTTCAGTCCAAGTGTATTGCTGTCAAGGATGCCAAGTTAATCTCTGGCCAATTCAAAATGTCTCTGCCTGACACAGGAGAACTCTGCACATGCTAATACCAACCATCCTACTGAAATGAGATCAGAGTTAGAGCAATCTTCTTGAACTCCCTCCAACTGTAGAATCTTGTCACACCAGTCTTCAACTAGGAGTCCTCTATTATCCTTGTGGTGTGGTGTGGTCCCCAGCTAAATGAACATGCATCCTTGCCCTCCCATGTCTCCTTGCCGATCCCAGATCTGTAGAAAACACTGCTGCAGAGGGCAAAGGTAAATTCTTGCCCACTGTACTAAGATTAGGGACATCAAAAGACAATGCTGACTTCACCAAACTCAGAGACAAATTCTAATTGAAGCAACTGCATAGCTGACTATAGCTTTGCAACTTTTAATTCTGGAAGGAAAATGTTTTTCTGAATGGAGTCAATGGTGTAGTTCAGAAACAGTACTGAGAGGATGAAAGATTTGACTTCTGAATATTTAGCAGCCAGGCTAGATTTTCCAGATGTTCTCAAGCCAACTGTAGGTCCACTGTCAGTTGTTATTCGGAGGCGGCAAAAATAGCATAATTGTCCAGATATGGAACCACCGACACTCTCTTGGAACATTGAGGGACCAAAACCTCTATCATCAGCTTGGTAAATATCCTTGGCACAGAAGAGAGGCCAGATGGAAAAACTCTGAACTGGAAGTGGGAGATCCACTCCCACATGCTTGTCACAAGACAAAGATGCTTCTGTGAATCCTGAGAAATTGGTATGTGCACATATGGATCCCTAAAATCTATAGAAACCATGAAACAATCTATGTAAGAATATTCCCAACTGAAAAAAATGTGTCCATGTGAAACAGTTTGTACTTTTTTGGGCAGTTGTGAATGGACTTGTTTGGAGAATTCAGATTTAGAACTAGACAAAATGTACACAGAGGCTTCTTTACAAGAAAAACATGGGGAGTAAAACCTGTGTTCTTCCTCCCCTGATGGTACTGGAATAACCACTCTTTGTTACACCAGTTTTTCTATGAGAAATATCACAGCCAAAGATTTTTCCAGATTCCTTAGAAGGTACCTCCTTGGGAATTGGCGACACAAACTTCAGCCTGCAACCCCATGTAATGAGTCCCTGGATAAAGGTTTTGGAGGTGCAGTTTACCCATTGTGGAAATAGACCTCCAAAATTCCTCCTGATGGCAGAAAACCATCACTGGGTCTTTGAGGTCTGTTCAGGAACAGAAAAAAAGCACCCCTAATTTCCCTTTAAGGGTCCAGGACCAAAAATTAGTCCGATCAAAAGGTCTAGCTGACATAAGAATAGATTCTGTTAATGTGTCAGCAAAGTAGCCAACTTCCCTAATAAGAGTGGCAAAGGATTCTAAAATGTAAGCTGTTGAAGTACCTTTTTTAATATGTTACCTTATCTGGCCAAGCCAATACTTGAAGGTTCCTGGCAACACAAATGGTGGCTATGGCTGGTTAAGGATTATATAAGGTTGTTTTCTAGGAACTTTTATGAAGACAATTTAACCTTTTGTTCATGGTATCCTTCAGCATATCCATATCTTTAAAGGCTAGGTGTGTGGTCTTGGATCCCTAAAAGAAGTCAGCATCCAGCTCAGGTACCTTGTTCTATATTAAAATCGAATATTTGTTAAAAGTGAATCTCCTTTTGAGAGACTTAGAAAGGAAATGCCTCTAAACTGGATCTTGACTTTTTATTGACTCAGAAAGAAACTCAGAAAGAGTTGCTCCTTGTATTCATTCAAGCCTTGATACAAATAATGAAGAGATAATTGTATCTTATCTTCCTGATTCTCTAGAGTGAAGTATATAGCTTTTAAAAGCTTGCCCATCATCAAGGTAAAATTTGTACTTGAAGGCTCTCTTCCTCCTCTGCTGAGAGCAAGATGGCAGACTAAATAAGCAAAATAGTGGAATTTTGGGGCAATGGACAAATACCCTAACTAAGAGAGGTCTAGAGGGGATGTACACTAAACATCAATTTATGAAATATTTGGAAAGCTCTTTTCAACTGTGGCAATAGGATCACTACATGTGGCCGGGGATTTTTCTTTAACCAAATTGAAGATACCAGACTAACATAGAAGTTTGGGATTTTTCTGAGGTTTTAGTCTGCAAAATAAAGGACAGACACAAACTGATGTGCTTTAACTCTGAATAGTGCCAAAAAGGGACACTCTAAGTGTATCAGAAAACACACTTCAATACATCAAAGTGCACAAGAAAAACAGTGGGGATGTTCCAGCTCTGCATGTGTTACCTGCTCCTTTTTATCTAGGGCGTTCAGGCAAAGCTGTTTTACTTACCTTATCCTCTGCTCCCGTAGGTTCTCCACATAGCTAGATCAATCACATCAGCCTTTTCTTCTCTGCTCTCTGGTGGTCTAAGGTTATCATCGAGACCAATGCAGAGACTATAGCCTTGCATTAGACGTGAGAACGCTAAGGGACAATCCACTGTCGAAGCACAAAGAAGCACTTTTTGCTAGGGATGCAGAGGCTCAGGTAAGCAAAGGTACTGTCCCCTAGACTAAACAAGCATTTAACCCATGCAGCCACACTGCAAGGGAGGTCTTTTATGTTTCCTGGTGTTAGGCTTTAACGTTTCAACTGTACAGAACATAATTTAGTAGCAAGAAATACAAAGAAAATGCAGATATCAGTCAGAACCAGTGGGACTTCAACAAACAATATCCAACAAAAGGTGCAGGTATTACGACATCAAGAAACTAACAACAAAATGAACTCTCACCCACAAAGAGAAAATACACTGCTCTCTCTAAAAAAAATCTGGGCTCAAGTTAGCAATGGCCATTGCACCCATATGCACCTTATAAAACATACTGAAGGTATAAACAGAGGACCAGATCACGACCTCACAGACTTGCAAAACCAAGGCCTGATTATGTAAGGCCAAAAAAGTGCTTAAAAGATAAGTTCACCTTTTAGACAAAAATAATAAATGCACATTTTTTGCAGGTAAAAAAAACGTGCATTTATTATTTTTGTCTACAGGAGCCTGCAAAGCATTGCACCAGCGATCAGTAGATAGCTGATGACATGCAGGTCTCCTGCAGACCTGTGAGAATATCTGCTTGCCCGTACGGGATGTAAGAGCAAACTGATATTCTGACAGCAAGCTTCAATGAACTACCACGGCACTTCACAGTGTCGTTGTAGTTCATTGAAAACTACAAGCTGGCAGCCGCTAAGGCTGTCGAGACTTGCAGTTCATTCATTCACGGAAGTGCGTGAATGAATGATGTGGTCGTGTGGGCAGAGCCCCGCTGTTTTCAAATTTGACAAATAGTACAGGGAGACTGCTTCCTGTACTGTCAGGGGGAGGAGGGGCGGCAGGCAACAGCTATGGGAAAATGTTACATGTTCCACCCTAAAAACGGGTGGAACATGTAACATGTTCCCAAAGGTGAACTTATCCTTTAATGATTTAGTAGAACGAGCTAGTACAAGAAAGTGGTTCTTTATGCCTTCTATCATAAACCTGAAATATATATAATATATGGTCTATTCAGACCTGTGTACGTTCCTATATACATGTAAGGATTAAAGATTTGCCAAAGAGCATTGAAACAAAACATCTAAGGCCAAAACCTGACCTGTAATAGTATTGAGATCTAAACATTGATCCACATCTTGATGCAGAAAGGAAAGCATCCTACTTGCCAATAAAGCCAAAATAGGAAAGGTCAAATGCGATGGAAGATTGTACAAAGAGTAGATTAGTGAGTATGAGGCATAGCAGGATTAACAGCTTTATACAGACCTCTGTCCCTAAGCACCTGAGCATCTAAGTCAGCGACTTGGAAGCAGGATGGAAGACTGGGCTTTGAAACAGGAGATCTGTATTATCCAAAAGGTACAAGGGTTTGTCTGTTAGCAGGCAAACCAGATCTGCAAAATATGCCCTTCAAGGCCAACCTAGAGCCCGAAGAATTACCAGAATTCCTGCAAAGACATCTGGGTAGAAGACATACAAGGAGGATATGTACAGATCATACTAAATCTGTCCCATGGCACAATGAAAGTGTGTGTCGCTACAGTCTGGGGATCACCTGGCCTCAAGATGAACTTGTTCAGTTTGGTACTGAGTCAACAGGCTCGTAGATCCACATCCAGAGATCCCAAACTGGAGCAAATCTGTAAGAACACCTCAAGATGAAAGGGCCATTCCCCAGGATCCACATCTGACAGCTGAGATAATCCTTCTGCCAATTATTCAAACCTGTAGAACGTAGACAGATTAACTCCTGTGCCACTAATGTGCTCTTTTTGCCTCTTTGGTGATTCACATATGCAACTGCTGTGGCACGGACTGCATCCGCATGAGATGATCCCACAGATGATTCAGATGATGATACAGTGGGGAAGACACAACCAGATGGCTCAAAACATTGATGGAAAGGCATGTCTACTCTTTAGACCATAGACTATAAACAGACAGGGTTCTGAAAACTCCACATCCAGCGGAAAAGATTTGCAATTGTCAAAAACAAACATTTAAGGGGAAGATTTTCCACATGGAGGAAAAGAGTCATCAGTCGCTACAAAACGGACACTCTGGAGTGAGAACTGAGACAAATATCCCCATCCACAGACATAGGAGATCTGTTCTACTTGCACAAGATTTGCTGCTGGAAGATCTAAGTGTGAAAATAAGCATGTAAACTGCTTAATAATGTCATGCATAGGTGGGTCTTCAAGACGTTTGCTCACAAAAGGAAACTCAGCTTTTTTTTAGAAGTAGACCAGCACTTAAGCCACAATATTCTGAGCAAAACTCCTGCAGAAACAGATAACTGAGACACATACAGTATACTTGAGGTCAAAGAGGAGTCACGGAAAAGTTTAAGAGGCTGAACTATTTGGTCTGTCAAGGCCATAAAAACAGGGGGCACCTGTTCTGATTCAAGGTCCTGTTGTAAAAGTCTAGCGCACTCAGTGATGGTCTGAGAGACAAATGAGTATAACTATAACAGACCTCATTAGAGTTCCAGTGATGATATTAATAAAATGGACAATCAACTCTATCTTACAGTCTTTTGGCGATTTAAAACATGGAGGTTCATCCAAAGGGATCAATGTTGCCTTATGTAAATGTAGAGGACTACTCCTCCATGATAGAAGGATATTTGACAAAAAAAAGCATTTTGGTAACACAAATGTCTCATTAGGATGCTTCCATTCTTTGTAAAAGATGTAATCAAATAATGAATGGGACGAAATATTTTAGCATCTTGCTTCTTATTATGAAAAACAAAAGATAACTGAAGGTTCAGAGGAGGAAGCAGAAAAATCCTCCGTTTTGAGAGTTTCACAAATTGAATCAGAAATTAAATTAATTCATTCTCATAAAAAAGGGGAAAAAGGCAAACATCATTCTCATCCACCACAAGGGAAACAACAGAATTGTCATCCAAATCCCCAGCAATAGGGAAGCCTGGCACATTGAGAACTTAACCTTTAGACAGGTGACCATTTTCTAAACACTTTGCGGTCATAACAGCAAACAGCTATAACTGAAGTTAGGATATGCAGCATGGTGAGGAAGGAACGGCAGAAACCCCAAAGAGGGTATCAGATAGGATAGCAGGAGCAGACTCAGCTGAGACTGCAGTACAGTACACAGTGAGATTTTTTGATTAGCATCTATTAAAATGTGACAAATAGTGCACACAGAAGAGTCAAGTGAAGATGGGTCAGATAGCACAGGACACCCAGACGTCTTTTTTAGTGTCAGCTGTGTCACCTAAAAATGACAGTAATAACAGCCCCACAGAAAGTCTCACGGATCTATAAATCCAGGGCCCTGTAGCTTGCATAAGAAACACTGTAACAAATAGACTGGTACCACCTGGCATATGTGTTGCAGTAAAGAAAAGCACTAAGGTGTACCACTATCTGAGGGACAACGGTGCTTGGTAAGACTTGATCCATATCAAAAAAATAGACCCATGTTGGCTGGACAGGTGAGACTGTGAGGATCATATTCCAACCCATCTGTCAACTAGCTTCTAGATAGAAGAAATAGTCCCATAAACATACTCCAGAAGCTGAAGAAAGCTAGTCTTTACTCCTCAATGCTAGTTGAAAAAATGACAGTCGAGGGATTAAGCCACCTAAGAGAAGTGTCTTCCTAGATGCCTGTTCAGATTTTTTGTGCCTAGCGTACTATTCCTGGGTAAAAGCATCTTCAGTTAGCACTAAGTCTCTCAATGAACACAAGAGAAAATAAAAGGGTAAGAACAGCAACACTACTCCACGTGAGAATGTAGCTCCACTCAGTTCTTGTGCAGTGCTCCTGCCATGCTGGAGGAAATACTAAAATTGGTGATTTATAGGGAGGAACCTCTTTTTAATGAAATGAGCTCTAGTAATTTCTTGCAAATTGTGGTTGGATTTTCCTGTAAATAATTGCGATCCTGACAGACAATTTGTGAAACTATAAATAATAGGCATGTAGAACACAAAAAGGCTATCATATACTAAATATTATCATTACAGGTATTGACCACATACATTTCCCAAAACACAATAATTTTAGTTTAGAGGGCCTTGGGAAAGCATTAGGGAGAAGCTATGAGAGCTAATATAAGTATGGGAGTTGCCAAAGAAAATCAGAAGGTCAGAAATCACATAAATCCTGGCAGATGCTATCCTGTCAATTCCCGACCTCATATACTTTCTTCTATCGTCTTAGAGTGCAGTGTGTGAGCTTAGGTAGTTAAAAGGCAGCGACTATGAGATTTCAGATGACTTTTGGCCCCTTAACACTCCAGCTAAAATGTCAAGCTCAGACAACATAAACAAAGATAAATAAGGTGGACGTATAAGCCAATGCCACTATAAAAATCAAGATGGAATATCTGGATTCTTGTAAAAGCTCATTTGCGGTTCTCTTAATGCAATAACTCAACCTTATTCTTCCACAAATCCCTGTCCTAAACTTTCTAAAATAAATTAACTGCAAAACTCTTACAGAGAGTTCATGTCCATTTCTTGTATGCTATATACAGAGCCACCAATACACAAGCGAAAGCCCCACATGCGACAGATCAGGTCATTGCTTTAGATATCCTGACCTGTTTTCAGTTTGGGCTGTCAGCAAATGAAAAGTGTTGGATATCTCAATGTGCCCATGTATGGGCAGGTTTATCTTGTTAAGCATATGGAAAAAACACTGAAATGAAGGTCTTGCAGTTAGTTACCATGTGGCTGCATGGGTGGGCTGTGCCAAGCCCATCCATGTCAATGCAATAACACTCATTTACTTCATTTTCCATATTCTCCATTTTAAAATTACATTAAATCTCACACTTACACAAATAAGGCTTCTACGTATAAAACTCTGTATGTACATTGTCTGACTAAGGAATACATATGAATAAAGCAGTATCAAATCACTTTTATAAAGTCACTTAAAGTCCATTATCCCTTACACAGGATCCTCAGATAGATCAAGAGACTGAACCTTGAATTTTAGCCTCCTGAATTTTTGTTGGGTAATCTTCAGTCTCCTTTTTACATTGTGAAGGGTGCTTAAGGCTTCATCAAGCCGTTTCTTCAGAGCCTTTGGGCTGTCCATAATACAATAGTCGTGTTCCAAGGTAACCCGCTTTTCAACTATGTTTTGTGTGGGCATCTGTTCTGGGAGTGATGGAGGTGGGAAAGAAAAGTGCTCATCACCATCCTCAAACACTGGAACTGGGTTCTGCAATTTTCTGTCCTGCAAGGAATAAGCACATAAACATTAAAATGTAAACACTAACAGCAAACATCTCCTATCTGAGCCCTTTTGAGCTGGTAAATAATTGAAAGTGTTTTGTAATATCTGTTTAATAAGTGAATAAATTATCCATTAGTCTCCCAGTGTGTTACTAACTTCCTGTGCTCTTTCAAGTGGGGGGTTTTGTAGTTCTAACAACCTTCTTGTCCTAGGGTGACAATGCTTCTCCACTGTAGACACAGTATTCTGAGTGAGCATTGTCACCCTAGGAAAGGAAGCCTGTTTCTGTCAAGATCAAACGTAAAAATAAAGAGAAATAACCCTGAAAAAACAACTAATACAGCCACCACATCTAATGATTGGCAATTATATTACAGTTTTGTCCTTTGTTTAGATACAGCATTACTGGTTATGAGACCATTCTAAAGCTATAGACATTATTTTCATCTAATATATACAGTGTACATATCCTTATGTCTTTTTCTGACAGAAGTGTAATAAATGTTACATATTTAATAAGACCATGTAAGTACTGTAATTACCTTTCTTGATTTCCCAGGAAAAGAAAAAACTGTTGGCACAGCATCTACCCTCAATCGAATTGTCTGGCCAGTTCGGTCAAAACAGTATTCTTCAAAGTGATCTGAGCACAGCACTGCCTTGGAGGAAGGTTTAAATGTATCGCGCCTCATATTCATAACCCATTTTTTCAGAATCTCTGGTCGTCCATGTGGAAATCTGCAAACATAGTCATCTTTTGAAATCATTCTGAAATCATCAGTGAAATCATTTTCATGTCACTGATAGCAGAACTATCAAATGGGATTTCATTTTTGAGATTCATACTAGTACATATACACCGCGTTCCAAATTATTATGCAAATTCTATTTAAGTGTCACAAAGATCAAATATTTTGTTTTTCAGTTTAACTCATGAATGGCATTGTGTGTCAGGGCTCTTTTGATCACTTAAAACAAACTCCGACACCTGTAATAATTAGATTGGCCGGTGAGCCCAATTTAAGGAAAAACTACTAAAGGAGGGTGTTCCACATTATTAAGCAGAGCACCATTTTCAAGCAATATGGGGAAGAAAAAGGATCTCTCTGCTGCCGAAAAGAGTGAAATAGTTCAATGCCTTGGACGAGGTATGAAAACATTAGATATTTCACGAAAACTTAAGCGTGATCATCACACTATTAAGAGATTTGTGTCTGATTCAGAGCACAGACGGGTTCGTGAAGATAAAGGCACATTGAGGAAGATTTCTGCCAGATCCATGCATCGGATCAAGAGAGCAGCTGCTAAAATACCATTACATAGCAGCAAACAGATATTTGAAGCTGCTGGTGTCTCTGGAGTCCCACGGACATCAAGGTGTAGAGTCCTCCAGAGTCTTGCAACTGTGCATAAACCTTCTATTCGGCCACCAATAACCAATGCTCACAAGCAGAAACGGCTGCATTGGGCAGAAAAATACATGAAGACTAATTTTCAAACAGTCCTGTTCACTGATGAGTGTAGTGCAACCCTGGATGGTCCAGATGGATGGACTAGTGGATGGATGGTGGATGGCCACCCTGTTCCAACAAGGCTGCGACGTCAGCAAGGCAGTGGTGGAGTCATGTTTTGGGCTGGAATCATGGGAACAGAGCTGGTCGTCCCCTTTAGGGTCCCCGAAGGTGTAAAGATGACCTCTACAAAGTATGTGGAGTTTATGACTGACCACTTTCTTCCCTGGTACAGAAGGAAGAACTATGCTTTCCGTAATAAAATCATCTTCATGCATGACAATGCACCATCTCATGCTGCAAAGAATACCTCTGCATCAATGACTGCTATGGGGATAAAAAGGAGAAAAAGTCATGGTGTGGCCTCCATCTTCCCCTGACCTCAATCCTATTGAGTCCTTTGGAGCATCCTCAAGCAAAAGATCTATGAGGGTGGGAGGAAGTTTACATCCAAACAGCAGCTCTGGGAGGCTATTCTGACATCTTGCAAACAAATTCAAGCAGAAACTGTCCAAAAACTCACAAGTTCAATGGATGCAAGACTTGTGAAGCTGCCATCAAATAAGGGGTCCTATGTTAAAATGTAACGTGACCTGTTAAAATGTTTAAAAAGTTAAAATGTTGTTAAAAGTTTGATTGAAATAGCTTTTGATTTCAGTAAATATGCTGCAAACACAACAAATGACAATTTTCAGTTCTTTACAACATCTAAAGTGTTTTGAAACTTACTGTGCGTAATAATTTGGAACAGTGCAGTGTAAGTGTTTTATGTTTAAAAAAAATCCTGTTATCATTAGGAGGTTTGTTCAATAAAATTTGAATTGTACTCTTAATAGTTGATAACATGAGAATGATGCTGACTGTTATTTACATCAATTATTTAGGTAAATTAGAAAAATATCATTTGCATAATAATTTGGAACACGGTGTAAGCATGTTAGAGGCAGATTTAGAGGGTGGTCATTTGTAAGTGTCAGTCAGGAGAGACCACGACTAAGAGTTGCTGTTTTAGATTTAAATCCAGGAGGGATTCTAGTTATATCCAATAGTGATCCAAGACACACCACCATCAGAATGGATAAATAAAACTTGGACATCAGTTTATTTATACCTTGTAGCTATAACCAATGCTTCTTCACACATGCAACATGCATTTGATGATAAGTGTTTATTGCAGAATCCCAGTTATGCTCCCCCTGCACAGCACACACAACATAAAGTGCCAGATAGTATACAGGTAAAACTCAAAAAATTAGAATATGGTGCTAAAGTTCATTTATTTCAGTAATGCAACTTAAAAGGTGAAACTAATATATGAGATAGACTCATTACATGCAAAGCAAGATAGTTCAAACATAACATGATTTGTCATAAGTGTGATGATTATGGCTTACAGCTCATGAAAACCCTAAATCCACAATCTCAGAAAATTAGAATATTGTGAAAAGGTGCAATATTCTAGGCTCAAAGTGTCCCACTCTAATCAGCTAATTAAGCCATAACACCTGCAAAGGGTTCCTGAGCCTTTAAATGGTCTCTCAGTCTAGTTCAGTAGGAATCACAATCATGGGAAAGACTGCTGACCTGACAGTTGTGCAGAAAACCATCATTGACACCCTCCATAAGGAGGGAAAGCCTCAAAAAGGTAATTGCAAAAGAAGTTGGATGTTCCCAAAGTGCTGTATCAAAGCACATTAATAGGAAGTTATGTGGAAGGGAAAAGTGTGGAAGAAAAAGGTGCACAAGCAGCAGGGATGACCTCAGCCTGGAGAGGATTGTCAGGAAAAGGCCATTCAAAAGTGTTGGGGACTTTCACAAGGAGTGGACTGAGGTTGGAGTCAGTGCATCAAGAGCCACCACACACAGACGGATCCTGGACATGGGCTTCAAATGTCGTAATCCTCTTGTCAAGCCGCTCTTGAACAACAAACAATGTCAGAAGCGTCTTACCTGGGCTAAAGAAAAACAGACCTGGTCTGTTGCTCATTGGTCCAAACTCCTCTTTTCTGATGAGGGCAATTTGTGCATCTCATTTGGAAACCAAGGACCCAGAGTATGGAGAAAGAATGGAGAGGCACACACTGCAAGATGCTTGAAGTCCAGTGTGAAGTTTCCACAGTCTGTGTTGATTTGGGGAGCCATGTCATCTGCTGGTGTTGGTCCACTGCACTTCATTAAGTCCAGGGTCAACGCAGCCGTCTACCAGGAGATTTTGGAGCACTTCATGCTTCCTTCCGCAGACAAGCTTTATGGGGATGCTGACTTCATTTTACAGCAGGACTTGGCACCTGGCTATACTGCCAAAAGCACCAAAACCTGGTTCAATGACTGTGGGATTACTGTGCTTGATTGGTCAGCAAACTCGCCTGACCTGAACCCCATAGAGAATCTATGGGGCATTGCCAAGAGAAATATGAGAGACATGAGACCAAACAATGCAGAAGAGCTGAAGGCCACTATTGATGCATCCTAGTCTTCCATAACATCTCAGCAGTGCCACAGGCTGATAGCTTCCATGCCATGCCGCATTGAGGCAGTAATTGCTCCAAAAGGGGCCCAAACCAAGTACTGAGTACATATGCATGGTTATACTTTTCAGAGGTCCAATATTGTTCTATGTACAATCCTTGTTTTATTGATTGCATGTAATATTCTAATTTTCTGAGATTGTGGATTTGGGGTTTTCATGAGCTGTAAGCCATAATTATCACAATTATGACAAATCACGGCTTGAACTATCTTGCTTTGCATGTAATGAGTCTATCTCATATATTAGTTTCACCTTTTAAGTTGCATTACTGAAATAAATGAACTTTTGCACGATATTCTAATTTTTCGAGTTTCACCTGTATTAGTTTGCCAAGCTCCTTCTTTGCCATGCTGCAGGATCCTTCTGAAAAAATCCTGACTTCTAGGATATGGAGCGTATAAGGCCACTCTCCGAAACTTGGATCCTATGAGACTCATAATCAGGCAAAAGCACGGTCAGGGAGGTCAGTAACAGTAAAACACATATTAAGCGATTGTACTATTGTGTCTACAACATTTCTATTAAATTCCACAGTACAGCAAATACAATCTTTTGACTTTAGAGTAGAAAAGATTTAGGACTCCTCTTTTTTGCTGTGCCTTGCAGGGAGATTTCACTTTATTGCCTGTCCTGGAGACACAACATGAATGAGAGAAAATCACCTCTTGGACAGCTGTCACTGAAAGAGATGTCACTATTGGAAAACGACTACTTGCCTTTGGTGACAACTGTAAAATTTTTGATTTTCCATAACATTCTCTCACGGTAAAAGGTCACCAGAACAAAAAGGTAATATTATCAGCAAGGACACAGACAGTAATGAAAAACTGCTGGGGTTTTACCACTTCATCCAAAACTAAAAAAAAAAAAAATAAATTTGATTGTCTTCCACCAAAGTATGTGTGTTTGTGGCCGTAAGACTACATCAGAAGAACATCAGACTATGAATTTATTTTGCTTGGTTTAATGTACTCTGTTGAAATAAGTAAAAACTAATTTTAAAGTAAAAATCGCAAACCCACTCTGTAAAGCAAACTCTGGTGCCTGAACATTCCTTTATTGCTCCCCAACCACTCACATCCCCACCACCACTCAGTAAAAATCCCTGTGCTTCCAGGTGTAGGTGAGTATTTGTTAGACCCCTTCTTCTCCCCAATACTGCATTTGGGTCCTGAGCAGAGAAAGACAATTCTTCAAAGCTGTCATGTGGGTTCAGGGGAACATGGCAAAGAGTATCCATCACTAACAATACTGGGTATTCTCAGGAATTGCCAAGGTGACTGTGGAG
The DNA here is from genome assembly GCF_062004578.1 of Staurois parvus. Classification (NCBI taxonomy): domain Eukaryota; kingdom Metazoa; phylum Chordata; class Amphibia; order Anura; family Ranidae; genus Staurois; species Staurois parvus. The sequence continues at coordinate 12,332,845 of NW_028317892.1, read as the reverse complement.
GAATGGAGCTACAGTTGCAAGAAAAAGTATGTGAACCCCTTGGGATTACGTGGAGTTTTGCATGAATTGGGCATAAAATGTGCTCTGAACGTCATCTAAGTCACAACAATAGAAGAACACAGTCTGCTGAACATACTACACAAACATTAGATGTTGCCATGGTTTAATTGCACATAATATGTAAACATTCACAGTGCAGGGAGGAACAAGTATGTGAACCTTTGGACTTAATAACTGGTTGACCCTCCTTTGGCAGCAATAACCTCAACCAAACGTTTCCTGTAGTTGCAGATCAGACCTGCACAATGATTTGGAGTAATTTTGAACCACTCCTCTTCACAAAACTGTTTCAGTGTAGCAATATTCTTTTGATGTCTGGTGTGAATCGCTCTCTTAAGGTCATGCCACAACATTTCAATCGGGTTGAAGTCAGGACTCTGACTGGGCCACTCCAGAAGGCGTATTCTGTGCTGTTGCAGCCATTGTTTTGTTGAATTACTTGTATGCTTTGGGTCATTGTCCTGTTGCATCCCCCATCCTCTGCGGACCTTCAGTTGGCGGACAGATGGTCGTACATTTTCCTGAAAAATGTCTTGATAAACTCTGGAATTCATTTTCCCATCAATGACAACAATCCGTCCAGGCCCTGAGGCAGCAAAGCAGCCCCAAACCATGATGCTCCCTCCGCCATGTTTTACAGTGGGGATGAGGTTTTGATGTTGGTGTGCTGTGCCTTTTTTTCTCCACACATAGTGTTGTGTGTTCTTCCCAAACAACTCAATCTTGGTTTCATCTGTCCACAGTATATTTTGCCAGTAGTGCTGTGGAACATCCAGGTGCTCTTTTGCAAACTTCAAACGTGCTGCAATATTCTTTTTGGACAGCAATGGCTTCCTCCGTGGTGTCCTCCCATGTACTCCATTCTTGTTTAATGTTTTCCTTATTGTAGATGTGTCAACAAAAATGTTAGCATGTGCCAGAGATTTCTGTAGGTCTTTAGCTGACACTCTTGGATTCTTTTTTACCTCATGCAGCATTCTGCTCTGTGCTCTTGCAGTCATTTTTACAGGATGACCACGCCTAGGGAGAGTAGCAACAGTGCTAAACTTTCTCCATTTGTAGACAGTCTGTCTTACCGTGGACACATGAACATCAAGGCTTTTGGAGATACTTTTGTAACCCTTTCCAGCTTCATGCAAGTCAACAATTCTTGATCGTAGGTCTTCTGAGAGCTCTTTTCTGAGAGGCATGGTTCACATCAGACAGTGCTTCTTGAAGCCAGTAAACCCAAAACAGGTGTGTGTTTTTTAAGGGCAGGACAGCTGTCAGCAACACATCCAATATCATCACACTGATTGGAGTCAAGGTTGGCTCACTCCTGGCTCCAATTAGCTCTGGGAGAAGTCATTAAGCTAGGGCCTCACATACTTTTTCCTCCCTGCACTGTGAATGTTTACATGTTATGTGCAATTAAACCATGGCAACATCTAATGTTTGTGTAGTATTATGTTCAGCAGACTGTGTTCTTCTATTGTTGTGACTTAGATGACGTTCAGAGCACATTTTATGCCCAATTCATGCAAAACTCCACGTAATCCCAAGGGGTTCACATACTTTTTCTTGCAACTGTATAGTTATTTGTAGGCACCAAGAAGTGTCTAGTACAGAGTAGCAGTTGTTTTGTTTTTTCCTTTTTAACGCAATGTAAGCAAATTCAATAAACAAATACAAGAAGTCTGAATTTCTCTCATTCTTACCGGTGAAAAGACTTTCCGCATCCACGTGTTTGTCGGCTTGTGCAGTTAATGGCAGCACATGCGGGCATTGTTAGATGCCATACAAAAAACCCTGAAATAGTATTTAGAAATAAAAATGAGATGTATGCAACACAGATCTGCACTTAGAAAAAAACTACACAGAAAAGATCTACGCCATGCTCTAACAAAGTCCACAACTCAGTTCACAGTATAAAATGGAAGCCATTAAGAAAATAAAGAAACTATCCTGAAGAATAAAAATTTTATCACACAACAGTGGGCAGTATCAGAACCCTGGCAAAAGAATTTAAAAGGACAACCATTTTTCTTAAACTCTCTGTTGAAAGAAATCTACAATGAAAATGTTCTCTTATTGCATCCCGATATAGTTATACTTTATAATACTTTGTGAAGGAAATACTATGAATCCTTTTGATTATTCTACTTGGATTTTATTAGGGATGCACCGAAATTTCGGTGGCCGAAACATATCGGCCGAAAATATTTTACAGGTGCCGATAGGGGGCTGTGTGTACTGCAGATGGGGGGGCGACGGCGGCAGAGAAAGGCAGGAGAGGAGCAGTGTATACAGTGAGTTACCGCTACTGAGAATGACAGCTCCTTCTCGGAGCTATAGTGAAGGGAAAAAAGCCGATCAATAGATTTAAAAAACGGCATTGTTTTTAAATGCAATAATCGGCTTTTTTTTTCTTCAGTATAGCTCCGAAAAGGAGCTGTCATTCTACCCGCGGCTAAAGGAAATAAAAGGGCGGAGTCACCCAGTGACATTACCCGGTGACCCCGCGCCTTAGTTTCCTTTAGCGGCGGAGAGAATGACAGCTCCTTCTTGGAGCTATAGTGAAGGGAGAAAAAAAGACGATAATTACATTTAAAAACCGGCAGTGACATACAGGGGCAGCCAGTGAAGGAGCCTGAGTGCATACACTGCTCCCTCACAGTATACACTGCTCCTCTCCCCCTCCTTGCACACACCACCCCCCCTACAGAGCAGACCTGTCACTCATATGCGATCACATAGGGAATTGTTGGTCCCCTATATGATAGCAATAAAATAAGTAAAAAAAAAATAAAAATACACATTAAAGTTAAAAAAAAATTTGAGCCTCCCCACATACGTAGACATTTTGGTTTTCATCCATGTGCATTCTGAATTTTTAGTATCGGTTTCGGCACCAGAATTTTCATTTCGGTGCACTACTAGTTTTTATGCAGAGCTAAAAAACTCAGAAAAATTTTGTTATATAAAATAGTTTAAGGGAAAAGCATTGTATCAAATCAAATTGTATAAAATACTTACCGTGATTTTCTTTTCCAGGTGCCAATCCATAACACCATACTACCACGTGTGCAGCCATGTTGGCGCCGGGAAAGTGTATTTTCAGTATGCCACATTTTAATTATTATTGAAGTACTGTATTACTATAAAGTAATCCTCATGTGACCTTCACATTTACATGCTTGTTCTTCAAATTATTATTGCATTCAAAATAGAAGTTTGTACACTAGTGGGAGCAAACATTCACTCGGCCTACCTTCAACTCCAGAAAACCTAAAATCTTGCTCCCCCATGATAAAGGTTGACTGCTCGTTTATGGCTATGGCACTTGATAAAGGACTTACCCGATGCTTTACTCCTACAGGCTCATCTGTGCTGCTTGGCCAGTCCCTGCAGCCTCTTCTACCCTATGCTCCGGGGGTCAAAGTTCCTCTGACGTCATCAAGACTGATAGGGGTATGTAAAATGGTTTTCCCAAACCCTAGACATAAACAAGCAGTTAACCCCTGCAGCACAGACACAGCCCAACTGCAAGGGAGGGACGTTAATGTACACATCCTTCCAAAGCTTTTTTTTTTTTTTAGCTCTGGATGGGATAGGTAAGGGTTAGTCCCCTTGTGATAGTAAAAAGGGTTAAAAAAAGTTTTAATTATTTGAAAATATACAAAAATAAACAAAATTATTTAAGAGACATTCCCCCCTACCAGGTGGTATGTTTTTTAGAGGTGTACTGGAGTAAATGCCACTAATGAGTGTTAGTAGGAGAAGGGTGCAGAAGGTATGACAGCTGCCAGTATGTGCTTGAAAGAGTATTGGTGGGATTATCTGTGGGCAGTTTGTGCATAAGGGCAATGCCAAGGGTATTAAGTGGGTCAGTATGCACAGGAGAAGAGTGCGGAGGGTATGATGGCAGACAATATGTGCAGAAGAGAAGTGTAAAGGATATGAGAGTGGGCAGTAGGTGCAGAAGATGAGTGCTTGAAGGTACAACAGGGAGCAGTATGCACAGGGGAAGAATGAAAAGGGTATGATGGCAGACAATGCATGCAGGAGAAAAGTGAAGAAGGTAGGAGAGAAGACAGTATATGCAGGATAGAACTGCAGAGGGTATGATGGTGGTTAGTATCTGCAGGAGAAGAGTGCAGAGGGTATGATAGCAGGCAATACAAAGTGGAGTAAAGTGTGCAGGGAATGGCAGCAGCCAGTACATTCAGGAAAGGAGAGTGGAGGGTACGATGGTGCCAGTATATACAGGAGAGAATTGCAAAGGGTATGGGGGTGGTTAGTATGTGCAGGAGAGAACTGTTGAGGGTACCAAGGCAGGCAGTACAAGGAGGAAAAAAAGGTGGACATTACGATGGAAGACAGTACATACAGAAGAGAAAATCTGAGGGTAAGACAGCACCAGTATGTGATACATTTAAACTTTACTATTAGTTTTCAATGCTAAAAAAAAAAAAAAAACAGATCTGCAGAACTGTTTGTTGTGGCATTGCAGGCTGACTGATTGCTATTGCATTATAAGAAACTCAGTGAGAACTACAACATTACAGGCGATAAACAGTTGTGTTACAGTAGACTGGGTAACTGATGCTGTGTTACAGGAGACTAAATAACCAGAGCTATGCTAACTAAATTAGAGTCTAGAGTATATAGCCTGTAAGTTACAAGAGAGAAGCCAGAGGGAAAGCGCTCTCTAGTCAGTGATCATACTAAAGCAGAGCAGGTGCATCATCCAACACACTCGGAAGTGTCAGTATGTCATCCAACACACCTGGAGGGTCAATCTGTCATCCAACACACCCGGAAGTGACGGTGCATCATCCAACACTTCTGGAGGGTCATGGTGTCATGAAACACATCCGGAAATGACAGTGTGTCATCCAACACTTCTGGAGGGTCACGGTGTCATGCAACACACCAAAAAGTGGCAGTGCATCGTCCACTTGCAAGTGTCAGCGTGTCATCCAACACACCCAGAAGTGTCAATATGTCATCCAACACACCCAGAAGTGTCAATACGTCATCCAACACACCCAGAAGTGTCAGTGTGTTATCTAACACACATGGAGGGTCAATCTGTCACCCAACACCCTCAGAAGTGTCAGTGTGTTATCCAAGACTCCTGGAGGGTCAATTCCTCATCCAACACACCCGGAAGGGACAGTGCATCATTCAACACCCTTGGAATTGTCAGTGTGTTGTCCAACACTCCTGGAGGGTCAGTTCCTCATCCGACAAACCTGGAAGTGTCAGTGCATCATCCAACACACCTAGAAGTGTCGGTGCATCATCCGACACTCCAGAAGGACAAATGTGTCAACCAACACACCCGGAAGGGAACGTGTCATCTGACAGACATGAAAGTGTTAGTGTTTCACCCAACACGCATGGAGGGTCCATGTGTCATCCAACGCACCCAAAAGCATCAGTGCATTATCCAACACACCCGGGAGTGTCAGTGCGTCATCCGATACACCTGGAGGGTCAATCTGTCACTCAACACACTCAGAAGTTGCAGTGCATCATCCAACAATGACAATGCGTCATCCAGCACTCCTGGAGGGTCAATGTGTCATCCAACACACCTGGAAGGGATAGTGTATCATCCGACGCACCTGTGTCAGCGCGTCATCCGATACACCTGGAAGTGTCAGTGTGTCATCCAACACAACCAGAAGCGTCAGCACACCATCCGACACACTCGGAAGTGTCAGTGCATCATCAGAGACGCCTGGAGGGTCAATCTGTCATCGAACACACCCAGAAGTTACAGTGTGTCATCCAACAATGACAGTGCCTCATCAAACACTCCTGGAGGGTCAATGTGTCATCCAACACACCTGAAAGGGAGAGTGTGTCATCTGACGCACTTGTAAGTGTCAACACGTCATCCGATGCACCTGGACATGTCAACGCATAATCCAACACAAGCGTCAGCATGTCATCTGACACACCCAGAAGCGTCAGCGCATCATCAGACACACCCAGAAGTGTCAGTGCGTCATCTGACACACCTGGAGGGTCAATCTGTCACCTAAAACACCCAGAAGTTACAGTGCATCATTCAACGACAGTGCATCATCCAACATTACTGGAGGGTCAATGTGTCATCCAACACACCTGGAAGGAATAGTGTGTCATCCGACGAATCTGGAAGTGCCAACCTGGAGGGTCAATATGTCGTCCAACACTTTCGGAAGTGTCAGTGTGTTTTCCAACACTCCTGGAAGGTCAATATATCATCCAACACACCCGAGAGGGACAGTGCATCATCCAACACCCTCAGAAGTGTCAGTGTGTTATCCAACACTCCCAGAGGGTCAATGCATCAGCAGACACACCTGAAGGGTCAATTCCTCATCCGACACACCTGGAGGGTCAAGCCTTTACACCCGGAAGGGACAGGGTTATCTGACACACCTGGAAGTGTCAGTGCGCCATCCACCACTTGTGGAGGGTCACTGTGTCATTTGACACAACCAGAAGCGTCAGTGCATCATCCGACACAACCAGAATCATCAGACACACCCAAAAGTGTCAGTGCCCCACCCAACACACCTGGAGGGTCAATCTGTCACCCAACACACCCAGATGTTACAGTGCATCATCTAGCACTCCTGGAGGGTCAATGTGTCATCCAACACACCTGGAAGGGACAGTGTGCCATCCAACGCACTTGGAAGTGTCAGCGTGTCATCTGTTGCACCTGGTAGTGACGGTGTGTCATCCAATGGATTCGGAAGTGTCGGCACATCATCCGACGCACTCGGAAGTGACAAAGTGTCACCCGACGCATCTGGAAGTGTCAGTGTGTTATCCAACACTCCTGGAGGGTCAATGCATCAGCTGATACACCTAGAGGGTCAATTCCTCATCCGACACACCTGGAAGTGTCAGTGCATCATCCGACACTCCTAGGGGGTCAATGTGTCATCCAACACACCCGGAAGGGACAGTGTGTCATCTGACGAACCTGCAAGTGTCAGCGCGTCATCTGACACAACCAAAAGCATCAGTGCATCATCAGACCCGCCCAGAAGTGTCAGTGCGTCATCTGACACACCTGGAGGGTCAATCTGTCACCCAACACCCTCAGAAGTGTCAGTGTGTTTTCCAACACTCCTGGAGGATCAATGGATCAGCGGACACACAAAGAGGGTCAATTCCTCATCCGACACACCTGGAAGTGTCAGTGCATCATCCGACACTACTAGGTCAATGTGTCATCCAACACACCTGGAAGGGACAGTGTGTCATTCGACGAACCTGCAAGTGTCAGCGCGTCATCCGACACAACCAAAAGCATCAGTGCATCATCAGACCCACCCAGAAGTGTCAGTGCGTCATCCGACACACCTGGAGGGTCAATCTGTCACCCAACACACCCAGCAGTTACAGTGCATCACCCAACACTTCTGGAGGGTCAATGTGTCATCCAATACACCCAGAAGGGACAGTGTGTCATCCATTGCATTAGAAAGTGTCGGCGCATCACCCAACGCACTCGGAAATGGCAACACTCCTGGAGGGTCAATGCATCAGCCGACACACCTAGAGGGTCAATTCCACATCAGGCAAACTCGGAAGTGTTAGTGCATGATCCAACACTCCTGGAGGGTCAATGCATCAGTGGACACACCTGGAGGGTCAATGTGCCATTAAACACACCAGGAAGGGACAGTGCATCATCCGACACTCCTGGAGTGGTCAATGTGTCATCCAATACACCTGGAAGGGACAGTGGTATCATCCACCACTCCTGGAGGGTCAATGTGTCATCTAACACACCCAGAAGGGACACAGTGTCATCAGACGCACCTGGAAGAGTCAGCATGTTATCTGACACACTAGGAAGTGTCAGATAAATGTTACCCTTTTAGCTCTTCAAGACCACAAAGATTTTACTCTTTGCTTATACTGAACAGTCCTGCTTATCCTGTAACAGGGTGCTACTAATAGAATTTTTTTTTAATTGTATCAAATGAGTAACTTTAAAGTTTGGTTTCCACAGACAACACAATGGTCCCTTCCCTCATTTATTACACACCAACCTATTCCAAAAGAAGGATCTATAAAGCAGATTCCAGGCTGACATCCCTCCTTTCCAGTAACCTTAGCTTCAACATGTAGTAGCACCGCTGTGCTCTGTGCAGAATGACGAATCACGTATCACACAGAACGGCACACATGACCCAACTGTCCCTGCACATATATCACTATGGTTACGGTGCTGACACCGCTATGTGGACCCTGGACCCACACATTTATAGAGTAAGTTCTTTTTGACGATATTTCAATTTTTTCCCATATGGCATGCAATAAACCCCTACCTTTCTTCCGAGATTGTGTCACAACGGCACTGTACAGTCCCTAAAACTGGGGGGGGGACCCCTGTGAAGGGTCTGGGTGTACCAAAATGGCGCCCGAGCCCGATTACAACTGTGCAAATGAAACGGCAACAGCCTCACCACATCGCACTGCCGCTACAGCCAATCAGCTTTTAGGAAACCATTTACGTCTCCCGAGCGACCTTTTTTTTCTTCACTCATCTTTATTTGTGTTACAACAGAGAAGCAAAGTCAGTGTTTTTTTTCTGAATGACATCATTGTTTCTGAGGCGAAAGCGAGGCTGCAATGAACGGCGAACAGAGGTAAGTTTATTACCTGTGGTGGGGGTGATTTTAGGAAGGGGGAGGCGTGCAGGTGATGATGTGCATGGCAAAGGTACAATGACACTAAATGTAAGTCCTAACGGGATGACATGCTTTGCTCATGCATTGTACAGCAGCAATTGCAGTTTTTCCTTTATAATTCTGTTTTCAGCATTTTTTTTATTTTTATCTCTGTGCTGCTGATCTGCTGCAGCCCATTTTAGATCCTTGTTGCCTACATGTGCTCTGTTCAGGTTGGCTACACATCATTGCTCTAAACATGCCCCCCCATAGTGATAGCAGTGACCCATGCCTGGCCATGTGTGTGTAGTGTATGATTCACACTGGATGCAATTTGGCATGGGATTTGCATGCCTTGTAACTTGCAAATCGCATGCCAAGTCGCACCCTATTGTCTGCAATTGGAGCGGTTATATACATTTGCAAGAAAAAGTATGTCAACCCCTTGGGATTGGAGCATGAATTGAGCATAAAATGTGCTCTGAACATCATCTAAGTCACAACAATAGAGGAACACAGTCTGCTGAACATAATACTACACAAACATTAGATGTTGCCATGGTTTAATTGCACATAACATGTAAACATTCACAGTGCAGGGAGGAAAAAGTATGTGAGGCCCTAGCTTAATGACTTCTCCCAGAGCTAATTGGAGCCAGGAGTGAGCCAACCTTGACTCCAATCAGTGTGATGATATTGGATGTGTTGCTGACAGCTGTCCTGCCCTTAAAAAACACACACCTGTTTTGGGTTTACTGGTTTCCAGAAGCACTGTCTGATGTGAACCATGTCTCACAGAAAAGAGCTCTCAGAAGACCTACGATCAAGAATTGTTGATTTGCATGAAGCTGGAAAGGGTTACAAAAGTATCTCCAAAAGCCTTGATGTTCATGTGTCCACGGTAAGACAGACTGTCTACAAATGGAGAAAGTTTAGCACTGTTGCTACTCTCCCTAGGCGTGGTTGTCCTGTAAAAATGACTGCAAGAGCACAGCGCAGAATGCTGCATGAGGTAAAGAAGAATCCCAGAGTGTCAGCTAAAGACCTACAGAAATCTCTGGCACATGCTAACATTTTTGTTGACACGTCTACAATAAGGAAAACATTAAACAAGAATGGAGTACATGGGAGGACGCCACGGAGGAAGCCATTGCTGTCCAAAAAGAATATTGCAGCATGTTTGAAGTTTGCAAAAGAGCACGTGGACGTTCCACAGCACTACTGGCAAAATATACTGTGGACAGATGAAACCAAGATTGAGTTGTTTGGGAAGAACACACAACACTATGTGTGGAGAAAAAAAGGCACAGCACACCAACATCAAAACCTCATCCCCACTGTAAAACATGGTGGAGGGAGCATCATGGTTTGGGGCTGCTTTGCTGCCTCAGGGCCTGGACGGATTGTTGTCATTGATGGGAAAATGAATTCCAGAGTTTATCAAGACATTTTGCAGGAAAACGTACGACCATCTGTTCGCCAACTGAAGCTCCGCAGAGGATGGGTGATGCAACAGGACAATGACCCAAAGCATACAAGTAATTCAACAAAACAATGGCTGCAACAGCACAGAATACGCCTTCTGGAGTGGCCCAGTCAGAGTCCTGACCTCAACCCAATTGAAATGCTGTGGCATGACCTTAAGAGAGCGATTCACACCAGACATCCCAAGAATATTGCTACACTGAAACAGTTTTGTGAAGAGGAGTGGTCCAAAATGACTCCAGATCGTTGTGCAGGTCTGATCTGCAACTACAGGAAACGTTTGGCTGAGGTTATTGCTGCCAAAGGAGGGTCAATCAGTTATTAAGTCCAAAGGTTCACATACTTTTTCCTCCCTGCACTGTGAATGTTTACATGTTATGTGCAATTAAACCATGACAACATCTAATGTTTGTGTAGTATTATGTTCAGCAGACTGTGTTCTTCTATTGTTGTGACTTAGATGACATTCAGAGCACATTTTATGCCCAATTCATGCAAAACTCCACGTAATCCCAAGGGGTTCACATACTTTTTCTTGCAACTGTAGGTGCCGTTCTGACTTGGTTGGATCCGCACCGATTTCTAAAGTAGTACATGCGCTAGTTTTGTTGCAGTTTGCATATAGATCTGTGTCAGATGTCTTGCAAATCACACCTGAAATTGGCAGTCCCCCAACTTTGAAATCATGTGACTTCACTTTAAGTTGCACAATTTCAAAGTCAGTGTGAACAGAGGGTAAGCCCTGGTTCACACTGCATGCGATTTGCAAATCGCATGCCAAGTCGCCACCTATTTTTCACAATTGGAGTGGTCATATAGGTGCGGTTCTGACTTGGTCAGGGCCGCACCGATTTATAAAGCAGCACATGCACTACTTTTGCTGTGATTTGCATAGACATCTGTATCAGATGTCTTGCAAATCGCACCTGAAATCGGCGGGTCCGACTTTCAAATCGTGCAACTTCACTGTAAGTTGCACGATTTCAAAGTCGGGCTTGATGTGAACAGAGGGTAAGCCCTGGTTCACACTGGATGTGACTTGGCATGTGATTTGCATGCCCTAAGACTTGCAAATCGCATGCCAAGCCACACCCTATTGTACGCAGTCAGAGCGGTCACATCAGTGAGGTTCCAACTTGGTCGGAGGCGCACCAATTTCAAAAGTAGTATATGCACTACTTTTGGTGTGATTTGCATAGACATCTGTGTCAGATGTCTTGCAAGTCGCATCTGAAATCGGCGGGTCCTCCGACTTTGAAATTGTGCGACTTCAAAGTCGGGCTTGATGTGAATGGAGGGTTAGTCTACAGTCACATCAGGCTCAACAGTGAAGTCGCACGATTTCAAAGTTGGGAGACTGACAATTTCAGGTGTGATTTGCAAGACATGCACGAAAAGTAGTGCATGTACTACTTTAGAAATCGGTGCGGCACTGACCAAGTCGGAACCACACAGATTTGCCCGCTGTGATTGCGGACAATAGGGTGCAACTTGGCATACGATTTGCAAGCCGCATGACATGCAAATCACATGCCAAGTTGCACCCAGTGCAACCAGGGTGTAAACCAGCAACACATTTGGGAGACAAAAAAAACTAGTATTACCCTCCGTTCACATCAAGCCTGACTTTGAAATCATGCAACTTACAGTGAAGTCGCACGATTTCAAAGTTGGGTGAGATGTCGATTTCAGGTGCGATTTGCAAGACATCTGATACAGATGTCTATGCAAATCGCTCCAAAAGTAGTGCATGCACTACTTTTGAAATCGGTGCGGCTCCGACTAATTCGGAACCGCACCGACATGACCGCTCCAATTGCGAACAATAGGGTGCAACTTGGCATGCGATTTGCAAGTTGCAGGCATGCAAATTGCATGCCAAGTCGCATCCAGTGTGACCCAGGGCTTAAGTGCTGCACTACCTGTATGTTTGAATAAAGCATTCAATATATAGACTTTCACGAAGTCTGCTGCCTCAGTTTTTATGATGGCAATATGCATATACTCCAGAATGTTATGACGAGTGACTGGATGAATTGCAATGTCCCTCTTTGCAATTAAAGTGAACTTAATCCCCAAAAAAACATTTACACTGCATTTCAGCCATGCCACAAAAGGATCAGCTGACGTGGTTCTCGCATCAACCCAGGTGTCAGTGTTCATAAGGACAAGGTTGGAGATCACGCTTGTCATGCTGATTGACTTAGAATAACAGGCTGGAAGCATTAAAAGGAGGGTGGTGCTTGAAATCATTGTTCTTCCTCTGTTAACCATGGTTACCTGCAAGGAAACACTTGCAGTCATCATTGCTTTGCACAAAAAGGGATTCACAAGGATATTGCTGCTACTAAGATTGCACCTAAATCAGTGATTTATCGGATCGTCAAGAACTTCAAGGAGAGAAGTTCAATTGTTGTGAAGAAGGCTTCAGGGCACCCAAGACTGTCTCCTAAAGTTGATTCAGCTGTGGGATTTGGGCACCAAATACAGAGCTTGCTCAGGAATGGCAGCAGGCAGGTGTGAGTGCATCTGTACACAGTGAGGTGAAGACTTTTGGAGGATGGCCTGGTGTCAAGAAGGGCAGAAAAGAGAAAAAACATCAGGGACAGATTGATATTCTCCAAAAGGTACAAGGATTGGACTGCTGAGGACTGGGTAAAGTCATTTTCTCTGATGAATCCCCTTTCTGAATGTTTGGGGCATTCGGAAAAAACCTTGTCCATAGAAGAAAAGGTGAGTGCTACCATCAGTCCTGTGTCATACCAACAGTAAAGCATCCTGAGACCATTCATGTGTGAGTGGGCTCACTCACAATTTTCTCAACCATCCAAGAACAGTTTGGTGCCTTTTCCAGCATGATGGAGCACCTTGCCATCAGGCAAAAGTGAGAACTAAGGGGCTTGGGAACAAAACATTGAAATTTTGGGTCCATGGCCAGGAAACTTCCCAGACCTTAATACCTTTGAGAACTTGTGGTCAATCCTCAAGAGGCGGGTGAACAAAAAATTCCACAAATTCTGACAAACTCCAAGCATTGATTATTATTATTATACAGGATTTATATAGCCCCAACGGTTTGCTCAGCACTTTACATTATAGTGGGAGACAATACAGTAACAATACAGTTCAATACAAGAGGGATAGGAGGGCTCTGCTCCTTGGAGCTTACAATCTAGGAGGGCGGGGTGAGTGGTACAGTAGGTAGTCACTGTGGGGGATGGAGTGGTTGGAAGAGTAGAGAATACCAGAATTAGCAGAGGGCAGGATAGGCTTCCCTGAAGAGAGAGGTTTTCAGTGAACGCCGAAAGGCAAGTAGAGTAGGTGATAATCTGATAGATTGGGATAGGGAGTTCCAGAGGATGGGTGACGCCCTGGAGAAGTCTTGGAGACGAGCATGGGAGGAGGAGATACAGGCACTAGAGAGTAAGAGGTCTTGCGAGGAGCGGAGTGTACGGATTGGGTGATATTTAGAAATAAGATCGGTGATGTAATTTGGGGCAGTGTTGTGGATGGCTTTATATGTCATTGTCAGAGTTTTGAATTTTATCTGTTGGGCAACTGGGAGCCAGTGGAGGGATTGGCAGAGAGGGGTGGCGGATACAGAACGGTTAGTAAGGTGGATGAGTCTGGCAGCAACATTCATGATAGACTGAAGAGGGGATAGCCTGCGATGAGGTAGGCCAATGAGGAGGGAGTTACAATAGTCAAGGCGAGATATAACAAGGGAGTGAATGAGTTGCTTAGTGGTTTCCAAGGTTAGAACGGGCGTATCTTGGAGATGTTGTGGAGGTGAAGTCTACATGATTTTGTCAGCGATTGGATCTGGGGCTGGAAGGGCAGATGGGAGTCTAGGATTACACCTAGTACCCTGGCATGAGGGGATGGACTGAGGATGGTGTTAGCGATATTTATGGTGAAGTCAGGGGAGGGGGCACGGGCTGGGGGGAATACTAGGAGCTCAGTTTTGGAAAGATTAAGTTTGAGGAAGTGGAGTGACATCCAGGCCGATATGTCGCTTAGTAGGCTAGTGATGCGGGTGGAAACTGAAGGGGTGAGGTGAGGGGTAGACAAATAGATTTGTGTGTCATCAGCATAGAGATGGTAGTTGAAGCCATGGGAGTTTATCAAGTGACCAAGGGAGGAGGTGTAGATGGAGAAGAGAAGGGGTCCAAGGACAGAACCTTGGGGGACCCCTACAGAGAGAGGGAGTGAGGAGGAGGTGGCAGCATTATAGGTAACACTGAAGGAGTGCTGCAATAGGTAGGAGGAGAACCAGGAGAGAACGGAGTCGCTGAGGCCAAAAGAGTGTAGTTTTTTGAGGAGGAGAGGATGGTCAACCGTGTCAAAAGCCGCAGAGAGGTCAAGATTATGCAAGAATGGGCTGCCATCAGTCAGGATGTGGCCCAGAAGTTGGTTGACAGCATGCCAAGGTGAATTGCAGAGGTCTTGAAAAAGAAGGGTCAACATGAAATACTTGTAATTATACTTCAGTATACCATAGTAACATGTGACAAAAAGATCTAAAAACACTGAAGCAGCAGACTTTGTGAAAATTTAATATGTGTCATTCTCAAAACTTTTGGCCAGGGCTGTATATTAAAACGGAATTTTAATCAGAAATTCAAGTCTTATTAGATCACTTCAGGCTGGCCCCTTTTTGCAGATACTGTATGTAAACATTAATAATAAGTGTCTGTATTGTGTAAAATTCAGTAATACACTGTCTCACCCTGTTCTGCACATGTTCAGTTGCTCCCCATTTTTAGGCACTGCTAAATTTGTAAAGGCTGATCTGCTGACAGCCTGAAAGTGGAAGTAAACCCTCTTATCTGTTACAGCCACGGAAGCTGCTTCTGTTTGATCTGCAACTACCATGGTGCTGCACACGTGATCAGTTATAACACCATCTATTTGATGTTTTGGTTGAGGACACAAGAAAATGTGACAGTTGGAAATCCTAACCTTCCACTAATAAACAGGTTTTTTTTAAACCGTTAACCACTTTAAAGTGGAACTGCACTACATCTGAGCACCACAAACCAAAAATGCTATTTAACCACTTGCCTACCAGGCACTTATACCCCCTTATTTACCAGGCCAATTTTCAGCTTTCAGCGCTGCCGCACTTTGATTGACAATTGCGCGGTCATGCAACATTGTACCCATATGAAATTTTGATCATTTTTTTCTCACAAATAGAGCTTTCTTTTGGTGGTATTTAATCGCCACTGGGCACTTTACTTTTTGCGCTATAAATAAAAAAAGTGCAAAAAATTTGAAAAAAAAAAAAAAAAGTTTCTTTGTTTCTATTATAAAATTTTTCAAACAGGTATTTTTTCTCCTTCACTGATGTGCGTTGATGAGGCAGCACTGATGGGCACTGATAGGTGGCACTGATAGGCAGCACTAAAGGGCACTGATAGGCAGTACTAATGAGGTGGCACGGATAGGCGGCACTGATAGACAGCACTAATGAGGTGGCACGTATAGGCGGCACTAATATGCAGCACTGATAGGCGGCACTGATGATGGGTACTGATAGACGGCACTGACTGGCATCACTGCTGGGCACTGACTGGCACAACCCCTGGGCACTGACTGGTGGCACTGACTGGCAGCACTGCTGGGCTGCACTGGTGGGTGGGCACAGGTGGGTGGCACTGGTGGGCACAGGTGAGTGGGCACAGGTGGGTGGCACTGCTGGGCACAGGTAGGTGGCACTTCTGGGCACAGGTGGGTGCACTGCTGGGCACAGGTGGGTGATCTGCTGGGCACAGGTGGGCGGAGCTAGTGGGCGCACTGCTGGGCACAGGTGGGCGGAACTTGCGGGTGGCACTGCTGGGCACCGATCATCAGGGCACTGATCATCAGTGCCCTGATGATCGGTGCCGATCCCCGCTCTCACAACTGCCGGTTCTCGGCAGTACTTTCCTCACGATCTGACAGCGTGAGGAAAGTGCAGCCGAGAACCGGCACTTGCATTTCCCTCTGATCAGCGTGTCATTGGACACCGCTGATCACGTGGTAAAAGGCTGCTGTGATTGGCCTTTTACCACATCACGTGATCAGCTGTGTCCGTAGGACACAGCGATCACGGAGATCGCCGGGTGTGCGCCCCCTGGGGCGCGCAGGAGAGCGCGTTCTGGGAGGACGTCATATGACGTCCACTCAGAACTGGCCGGCCGCAGTGCAGCCGTCATTCGGCTATCTGCGGTCGGCAACTAGTTAATTAATTGTTAATATTGAAAGCAAACTCATCCGTTCATTCATGTCTCCATGCTTTATTTTGCTGAGAAATCATTTTCAAAAACACCCTTTAGCTTTTCTGGCTGTGGCTATCTTGAGTAAGGGTAGATGATTTATGTGGCAATTCCTGGAATCCGTCTGCCTTTACCTTAGGCATAGGCTGAACTGAGAACCCTTCCTCCTCTCCTGAATACTCCTGGGAAGTATGACATCATTTGCCTAGGCATGGAAACCAGGAAGTAACTGAAGAAAAGTAAAAAAAGAAGTTAAAAACAAGTAAATATATACTTTCTGATCTATTTACTAATGGTAGCAGCATAAGGATTCAAAATAGTACATGCTTTGAGAAGTGAAGTTCTGCATTAATATTGCGCTATAGTCAAAAGACAGCTGCATTGCAGTTCTCTCATTCTGGCAGCGCGTCTATAATGCCCATCAGTGCTGCCTCATAAGCGACGAAGAAAAATTACTTATTTGCAAAATTTTATAACAGAAACGTAGAAAAGTTTTTTTTATTCAAAAGTTTCGGTGTATTTTTCATTTGTGTAGCAAAAACTAAAAAACCCAGTGGTGATTAAATACCACTAAAAGAAACCTCTATCTTTCTAAAAAAAAAAAAATACAAATTTCATATGGGTACAGTGTTGTATGACTGAGTAATTTGTCATTCAAAGTGCGACAGTGCTGAAAGCTGAAAATTGGCCTGGGCAGGAAGGGGGTGAAAGTGCTCGGTACTGCAGTGGTTAAATCAATGGGTTTAGTTCCACTTTATAATACGCATGTGGTAGTTCCACCAGGTACTCCTTGATCCTCAGGTGATCCTCTGTGCACTTGTAGGTGCCGCAAGACCTCCTGTCCACTAGGGTGCCCGTCTATGCTCTTAGGTGCTTTTCCAGGAAATTGAGTGCTGGTCCCTTTAAAACTGCCTTAGACTCGAGCAGCCATGTTGTATCACTCAATCATAACATGCCAAGAAAAAGAAAACAGCAGCCTCTAATGGTGCAGTATTAAAGTGATTATAAAGGCGTAAATGTATAAAAAAATATAACAAACATGTCATACTTACCTGCTCTGTGTAATGGTTTTGCACAGAGCAGCCCAGATCCTCCTCTTCTTGGGTTCCCCTCCGGTGCTCCTGGCCCCTCCCTCCTGTTGTGTGCCCCCATAGCAAGCAGCTTGCTATGGGGGAACTTGAGCATGTGCATTCCCCAGCCGCTGCTCCTTGTGTCCATTCACACATGGAGCTGTGGCTTGGCCCTGCCTCCTCTCTCTTTTCATTGGCTTACTGGAGCCAATGGCTTCCGCTGCTGTCTCAACCAATGAGGAGAGTGAGTCCTGGGGTAGCCAAGACTCCAGCGTACAATACTGGATTGAGAGGGGGCTTAGGTGAGTATTAGGGAGGCTGGGGGGTTGGTGCATCGGGAACGTTTTTTACCTTCATGCATAGAATGCATGAAGGTAAAAAACCTTCAGCCTTTACAACCATTTTAAGGCGCTTACTTTTTTTTTTTTTTTTTTTAATGCAAAACCGCATTCACATAAAAAAAAAAAAGATAGCATATCTCAAATGTGGTCAAAAGTACATTTCTGGTCCATGATCACCCAGGCTGCACCCTACACATTGTGTCATGCAACTTAAATTAATTTCACACACTTTTTTCTGTGGGTTTTTTGGTGTGCACTTCAGATATGACCATTAATATATATTGAATGCTTTATTTGAATACAGGTAGCGCAGTACTTAGTGTTACTAAACCCATGACCCTACATTCACTGTATCTGGTCTTCCACATTACACCAAAAATGCAAATGTAATTATTTTAGTAAACATAAACTGCTAAATAACTTTTCTCATGGTTAATCTTGTAGGAAAATGTTTCATTCTCCTCTGTCCTATGAGGCTGCATGACCCCTGACCCTCTGTCCAGACAGTACTGATTGGCCCTGTGCCAATCACATGCACCCTCCCAGAAAAAAAAACTAAACTTCTTTAGCAATACACACCAAACTGAACATGTACAGACTTGCAACTGCTGCTCTGTACTATGGCAGATGGACTGGGGACAGTAAAAGAAGGGGAGGATCAGAGAAGACAGAATCAAACAGCCTTTTTACACAATGCAGAGGATTAACCCCGTAGGTTCTATAGTGAGTATAACAAGCATGCTTTACTGCATATACAGACTGATTTTATTGTGGGTTTAGTAATTTTTTGTTTATTAGTTCATTGTGGGAACATGATAGAGTGTTAGCTGCTACCGATTCACCAGTTTATAATTTTATTTTGGGGAGCGCAGGAGTTATCCTTTTTATTTGTTAAACAATTCGTCACTTCATAACAGAAAGAGCCTGGAAAAAAAGTTCATTATGGCAGAATCACCAGGTATTCTTTTAAAGCTGAATTCAAGAGGTTCAGCCACTTTGTACAAAGTGCAGGGACGCTATGAGTTACATCCAACAAGGTGCATGGCATCTGAACTTATCTCTGTTTACATCGGACAGGTTCTGCCAAAGATACTGTTCTGTCTATCCAATCCAAGCCCTGCAAGTGAGATCTCCAACTAGTCTAGTGAATGAAATGTCTTGCAGTGCCAGTTTGGCAGACAGTGACTCAAAATGACATCTAGCAGATCCTACAAAGTTTCTGTTCCAAAACTTGTGAAGATACAGCCTACTCTGCTGACTTTTAGGTGATCACTGAAAACCAATCTCTTCAGGGAAGCCTATCCCACCCTCTGCTAATACTGGAATCCTCTACTATTAATAATATCAGATTCTAAGTACACAGAACATGCCCTAGCTACAGAGTGAGGAAGGGACAAAATTATTTAAAGGCAAACACACAGACAATGCATGTGTAACATGATCGTTACATTGGAGGTTGTGAGAGAGGCACACAGAGCATCTATGCCCCCCCCCGCTGCCCATTTACAGAAGCCTCTGTATTTTGTGAATGAGTTCACATAATACAAAGGCTTCTGTGATTGGACAGGAGGAAGGGAGGGGTGGGCATATCTGCTGCAGTGTCACTACTGTTGAGGATGCCAGAGACCAGAAGGTCCAGTAGGACTCCCGGAACTATAGGTGTAGCCATCTTTCAGGAATGCAATAAGCTTGTCAGATGTACAATAAATACTAGAGATGAGTCCAGGAGATGTCATGCACCTCCTTGGATTTAATTCATAGTGTGCCTTCACTTTTAAAGCTGAACTCCTGGAAAATAAAAATGTATTTATTAAAGGTACTTCTAAAGCATCAACCATTTATGCAGCATGTTTATTTATATATATATATATATATATATATATATATATAGATCCATTTGAATTCAGGTGTTCCAATCACCTCCATGGCCACTGGTGTATAAAATCAAGCACCTAGGCATGCAGACTGCTTCTACAGACATTTGTGAAAGAATGGGTCGCTCTCAGGAATTCAGTGAATTCAAGCGCGGTACCGTGATAGGTTGCCACCTGTGCAATAAGACCATCCGTGACATTTTCTTGCTACTAAATATTCCACGGGAGTGTACACACTTTTGTTGCCAGTGGTTTAGACATTAATGGCTGTGTGTTGAGTTATTTTGAGGCGACAGCAAATTTACACTGCTACAATGTAAAGTAGTGAGTGTACAGCTTGTATAACAAAGTGTCATTTCTTCAGTGTTGTCACATGAAAAGATATAATAAAATATTTGGACTGGTGACCCTAGTGTTACTAGCCGAAAGTGCTAACCACTTAACCACTATGCACATGTACCAACAAATGACCTCCAATATTGTGTGCCCCTTGTGTGGCTGGCCGCTGTGTTCGTTAGAACTCTTCGTTTCATTCATCCCTGGTAGTATGGTAAGCTTCAAACTTCTGTTACTGACACTTTACTGTTCTGTTGTCATGCATAGCAGGTCCCTCGTTCTTCACCTCATCCATTCATAAAATGTCTTGTATACTTTTTACTGAATCAAAGGCATTGTGTGATTGGAGATGGGGAGATTGTGTTGCTCTTCTGCTCCTTTCCCTTATCCAATCATGGAATTTCTTGTTTTTGTTAAAAAGAATATAAGACAATGCAGCTCCCCCCCCCCAACCACAAGTGTAATGTGAGCCTTACACACTCAATATTATGGCTTAAGATTGCCACCCACAAAAAGAAACGCAGGACTCACCGGCGGGTGCCATTAAAGTGATACTAAAGTGATCCCTCTCATCTCTGGTCTCCCGCCAGTGCTCCTGGCTGCTCCCTCCTGTCGGGTGCCCCCATAGCAAACAGCTTGCTATGGGGCACCCTGTCAGGTGCACTCCTGAGCTGTGGCTCTGTGTGTTCATTCACACAGAGCCACATATCGCCCCCCCCACCCTCCTGATTGGCTCACTGGCTGTGATTGACAGACTGCTGCCTCAGCCAATCAGGAGTGAGAGTCCCCGGAGAACTGAGACTTTTGTGGAAATCTTTGGATCAAGAGGGGGCTCAGGTAAGTGTTAAGGGGGCTGCTACACACAGAATATTTTTTTACCTTCATACATAGAATGCATGAAGGTAAAAAACCTTGAGACTTTAGAACCACTGTAATCCTAATGACACGCTGCCTGCACTGGAAATCGCACCCAGACTGGGAACCTTGGTTCCTGTGTGGGTTGCGATTTCAAAAATAGTGCACGGACTTCTTTTCTGCATGTCCCAAGACACTGCAGTTTATTCAAATGAATGGGCTCTCCTGCCCATGCAAATTGCGGCCCACACAGGTGTGAACCTAGCCTAGATTGATGCTGATTATTATTTAGTTTGAAAGGTTTTCTAAGCCCCTTCCAAAGCTTGTGGTGGCTTAAAAGATCTCTATTGCTCCGTTGTAAAGAACACTAAGGGTGGGTATTTTACACTAAATTACTTTTTTTAAAGTCATTATCTTCAGAATCTTGGAAGGTTAATATTTTTGTTATATTCTTTTCTCTCTTAGGACTATTGTTTTCCGTGTGAGTAATGTCTCAGTAAGCTGTTTGCATTGCTGCTAAACAGAAATCAAGATGGATCCAATGTCTCCAGAAGCTCATGGTTGGTCTGTCCTCCAGAAACTCAATGAACAGAAATCAATGGGTCTTTTCTGTGATGTCTCCTTGATGGTGGAGGGTAAAATATTCTTAGCTCACAAAAATGTCCTATCAGCTTGCAGTGAATACTTCTATGCAGCTTTAAAACGAAATGAGCAGCAACAGTTTTTGGTTCTTGACAACGTTAGCTTGGAGGGCTTTAGTCACCTTCTTGATTTTATATATACTTACAAGATTCCAACCTGTCATGTACAAGACTTTATGCAGGCTGGCCATCAACTGCAAGTTAGTCTTCCACTCACTAGTCAGGTGGTCTCAGTTTCCAGCAGCCCACCAAACAAGAATACTAAGGAGGAAATCTGCATTCCTGATGATTATGAGCTACCTGATCAGGAGTCAGAGCTGACAGAGGTGGACAGCCCATCTTTAAGAAGTCATCACAATGATAATCCCCCAAACATCAACAGAGTCTTTAGTGAGGACAGAAGAAGGTTTGAGCCAGTGGGCCAGCTAAAAGACAAAGCCAGAATACACAAAAGAACTTCCTTTTTTAAGGAAACCTTTCCAATGCAAAACCCAGGTTTCTTCAAGAATAAACAATGTGCTAAAAGTGGAAGGCTGGGTAGAGCAAGTCCTGTGGCTGAACCTAGAGAGAACTCCTTTCTCAGTCCTGGTTTTACCAGGCAAATACCTATTACAATTCACAACGATGGTTCTTCAGAAGAAGCAGATGATGATACTACAGATATGTGCATTAATCTATGTGATGAGCCGGATACTCCAGATAGTTTAGAGCCTATCACGCTCAATGACTTGAGATTACACGAAGAGTCCATTAAACCTAAGATTTACACCACCATTGTTGGCTTACAGGGAGGTGGCGTGGTGGAGAGAGTGGATGGTGATGAAAACACTGCTGATGTGGTACACAGGTGTGATAGATGTGAACTGCTTTTGCCATATGCAGAATTCCTTAATCACCAAGATGATCCAGGAATAAACCTTCTCCACTGCAGCTTCTGCGATAAACAATTCAACTACAGGTGAGAACCACATACTACAGGTCCAACATCCACATGGATTGGTACAGATCAAAGTAACTTTAATTTATCTTTCAATAGTGTGTTTCTTATAGTAACTTTTTTTTATTTTGCAATTGGTGTTTATGTTTCCCATTACATCATAAAGAGGAATGTTTTACATGACCTAATGATAGTCTGGTAAGGTTAGACCTATTTATTGTTATATTAAAATTTTCAATAGTAAGGTGTTAAAAAATAAATAAATCTTCCTTGTGAACATGTTACATGTGTCTTTGGACAGTAGTGTGGACTGAGCAATATGAACAAATTGGTCCTAAATGTTCACCAGTTAATCTAAAACTCTGTGTCTGTATAAAAGCATCATGGCATAGAGCCGAGGTTAAAAAAGACACTACTTTGGGGTCATATATAAGTACTAAATTCCAGTTGTAATGTTTAGGAGATGCTAACCAGGCCATACACAGCTCAGGTTTAGTTTGATTTGTGCTGAATTGTTGGAATTTCAAGCTGTGTGTGGCCTTGTCGGCAACTCCCGACTTTACAAACTTCAACTGAAAAATAAGAATATACCTATATTGTATGTACTAGCAAAATGTAATTTTAAAGTGGAGCTCCACCCAAAAGGGGAAGTTCCTCTTTAAGCCTTCGTCCTCTGCTCTCCATTAAGGATTGGCACCTTTGGGGAGCGGGTACCCAAATTTGACAGGTACCTGCTCCCGCTGCGATCACCTAGGCGATTGGAGGTGGATGTTGTCCTCTCCCCCCCTTCCCCATAGTCTTCTGGGACTTCTGACAGGTCCTAGAAGACTATGGGGACATTCACAAAGCTCAGCACTTCTCGCGCATGCACAGTGGGCACCTGTCTGTGAAGCCGCAAGCTGTCACAGCCGGGTGCCCACACTGAAGATGCCAGTGCCGGGGAGAGAAGACGGCCGGTGAAACCAGCGGGGGTGAGGACACCGCTGGACCGAGGGACAGGTAAGTGGCTGTATGTTAAAAGTCAGCAGCTACGGTTTTTGTACCTGCTGACTTTTATTTTTTTTTTCTTCAGATAGAACTCCGCTTTTAACCAATGTAACAACTGAAGGCATTGCACCTTTTTAATGGAATAGTATTTTCAATTGTATCCATTGATTAAGGCTAGGTTCACACCTATGCAGTTTGTGTTTGAGCCGTTTCTGCATTGCGTTTTTGCACCTCCGCTTTTGCTGCGTTTTGCATTTTTTTAAATTTTTCTTGTTGCTAGGCAGATTTAAAACACAAAACGCAGCAAAAATGCACTACATGCTTTTCTGCAGCATTTCCATTGAAGTCTATAGAACCAAAAATGCTACTTTTTGCGTTCAAAAAAGTCCCTGACCGTTTCCAAAAAAACGCACCGGGTGAAAACGCGGAGATGTGAATGTGTCCCATAGGAAATCATGTTAATTGGACTTTATTGCGTTTCTGCAAAACGCTGCAGAAAACGCTTAGGTGTGAATCTATGGAAAATGGTGTGTGATTAGACTGCTGCTGCCTGTCCACTGATCTTGCCAGGTGGATAGAGGACAAAAAGGAAGCTGTCACATGACAACTCACAAAAAGATAAGATAAAAAGGTATTTCTAAAGCACTGCGCAAACTGTTAACGCTATATAAATCCTGTGTAATAATAATTAATTTTTCGTTGATCAAAAGAAACCGTAAGTCTTTTACCTTTTAGTTTATACTGCAGTCTACAGGAGAATTGCACACTGGTGGACAAAAAAATGTCACCTCTGGATAACCATTCCCACTACCAGCATTCTGTAGTTTTGTGACCCTCGATAGAATAGATCTGGTTTCTTCAACTCTGTTTTATGTTTGGAATTTCCTATTTTTTTTTTTCTACCACCAACAGCTGCTGGTAGATTTATGCCAAATATTGGTAATCCTGGAAGTCTCTCCAGTCTTCCAACAAACACAGGTTTTCCCAGTTCACTAAGTATACTGGTGTTCATTTTGCAACAGCCCTACATTGTTAACAGTGGTAGCCCCATCTGTGTTCTTGGTATCACTGGACTCTGTTTAACCTCTTCCCGTCCGGCTTATTGCAAAATGTGGCTGTGCTGCAGCATGATCTGTCACCAGCTGGTTCCAACAGACAGAGCCGATGACAGATCAGTGTACCGGGCCACTGCTGATACCATGTGATCACTGTGACCAGTCACAGCAGATCACATGACAATTGTAAACAATAAATGGCTTCGATTCATGCCATTCATTGTGCTTATCACAACAATACACCCTGAATGAATCAGTTTCATTCAATAAAAATGGTTGCTTATACCAGTAAAATTCACTGATCTAAGCAATCATAAGGTGTAACAAAAAATAAAAAAAAATGGTATGTTAACATTATATTGCTCTGGTCACAGTGTGTTAAAGTTTAAAAAAAAAAAGAGAAAAGATGTTTATTAAATCCCTTTTTTTTTTTTTTAGTTTACATACTGTCACTAGTCAGTGTCCCTGATCACCACACCATTTATATGACGATGCTGCACTGCAGTGGTGGCAGTATGTAAAAAAAAAAAAAATATATATATATATATATATATATACTGTGTGTGTGTGTGTGTGTGTGTGTGTGTGTGTGTGTATATATATATGTATATGTAATTTTTTGTCATAATTTTTTTTTTTTTTTTCCAAAAAAAATTAACTTCAAAAAACTTGTCATGCCTCTTACTAAATACCTTGGGCTTGGATAGGGGTCATTTGGGGGATATTTGTACTGTCCTGGTTTTTTCAGGCCTCAAGATATTAGGCTATCAGTACATCAGGATTGATTGATTTTAAGATATATACCATAGTTTGTGGACTTTATAACTTTCCTACAGATTAAAGGATAAGATCAACTTTTGGACATATATAATAAATGCACATTTTTTTGCAGGTAAAAAATGTGCATTTATTATTTTTGTCCAAAGGAGCCTGGAAAGCATTGCACCAGCACTCAGCAGATCACTGATGCCATGTAGGTCTTCTGCAGACCTGTTATAATATCTGCTGGCTGTACGGGATGTACGAGCAAGCAGATATACTGACAGGAAGAATCAATGAACTACCGCAGTGCTCCATAGCACTGTGGTAGTTTCATTGAAAATTACAAGCCCACATCCGCTAATGCACTCGGAACTTGTAGGCATTCATTCACAGAACACTGTGAATGAGTGATTGTTATTTGCCATTTAACACCAGCATTGGCAGGTCCACCACTGGCGCTCTGTGCTTTTCACAGATCAGAGCAGGTTCACCCTGAGCACATGAGCATGTGACAGATGTTATTGGGTTTGGAGAAGCCGTGGAGAACGTTATGCTGCCTGTAACATTGTTCAGCATGACCGATTTAGTGGTGGGTCAGTGATGGTCTGGGGAGGTATATCCATAGAGGGACGCACAGACCTCTACAGTCTAGACAATGGCACCCTGACTGCCATTAGGTATCAGGATGAAATCCTTGGACCCATTGTCAGACCCTACGCTGGTGCAGTGGGTTCTGGGTTCCTCCTGTTGCACGACAATGCCCGGCCTCATGTGGGGAGAGTATGCAGGCAGTTCATGGAGGTTGAAGGAATTGATATCATTGAATGGCCCCCACGCTCGACTAACCTGAATCCAATAGAACACCTTTGGGATATTGTGTTTCGGTCCATCTGACGCTGCCAGGTTGCACCTCAGACTGTCCAGGAGCTCAGTGATGCCCTGGTCCAGATCTGGGAGGAAATACCCCAGGACACCATCCGTCGTCTCATTAGAAACATGCCCCGACATTGTCAGGCATGCATACAAGCATGTGGGGGCCATACAAACTACTGAGTACCATTTTGAGTTGCAATGAAATTTCAGCAAAATGGACTAGCCTGCTGCATAATTTTTTCACTTTGATTTTTGGGGTGTCTTTGAATTCAGTCCTCAATAGGTAATTTTCATTTCCATCAGATGCTGGGGCATCCTTATGTTCTTAACACATTATCCAGTCCATATTGTTATAGATATTAGGGATGCACCAAACTTTTGGCCACTGAAACATATTGGCTGAAAATGCAGATAGGAAAAATTTAGCCGAAACGGGACTGTGTGTACTGCAGATGTGAGGGGGGGGGGGGGCAGTGTACTGGCTGTCACTATATGTCAGTGCTGGCTTTTTTTTTTTTTTTTCACTATAGCTCAGAGAATTAGCTGTCACTTTCCCACCAGCTAAAAGAAACAGTTTCCTTTTAGTTTATTTCCCGAGATAAAAGAAACAAAGTTTCCTTTATCTCTGGGGAAAGTGACAGCTAATTCTGTGAGCTATAGTGAAAAAAAAAAAAAGCCGGCAATTGCATTTAAAAATCGGCACTGACATATAGGGGTTTATTTACTAAAGCTGGAGAGTGCAAAATCAGACTCACTTCTGCATAGAAACCAATCAGCTTCCAGGTTTCATTGCCAAAGCTTCATTGAACAAGCTGAGGTTAGAAGCTGATTGGTTTCTATGCAGAAGGGAGTCTGATTTTGGACTCTCCAGCTTTAATATATAAACCCCCTCGTGACAGCCAGTGAGGGAGCCTCTCTGTATACACTGCTACCTCACTGTATACACTGCTCCTCTCCTTACACACACTGCCCCCCTCCCCCTACAAAGAGGACCTGTCAATCATATGCTATCACATAGGGGACTATTGGTCCCCTATGCGATAGCAATAAAATCATAAGTTAAAAAAAAATATATATATATATATATATATATATATATATATCTCTACATGAAAGTAGAAGAAAATACAAAAAAAAATTGGAGCCTCCCCACATACATAGACATTTCGGTTTGGTTTTCGGCCACATACATTCTGAATTTTCGGTATCAGTTTCGGCACCAGAATTTTCGTTTTGGTGCACCACTAATAGATATCCAGCATGATATTTTTCCCCATTGATACCTAATTTGTTTTCAAAGTGTTCCTTTATTCTTTTTGAGCAGTATAGTTTGACCTAAATTTATGAAGATAGATTATTTCTTTGCAACATTTTATAACAGAAACAAAGAAAAACGTGTTTTTTTTCTTTTCAAACGTTTTGGTCTTTTTTTAGTTTATTTAGCAAAAATTAGAACTGTGGTAATAAAAAATTTGCTATGGGTACAGTGGTGCATGACCGTGCTATTGTCATTCAAAGTGCGACAGTGCTGAGAGCTGGAAATTTGCCTGGGGGGAATGGGGTGAAAGTGCCGGTACTGAATTGGTTAAGGTCAGGGCAGTGCTTTTAATTTTGGATTCCTTCATACGTTTTTAGAGTTAGAGCTGTATCAGTTTACTGTCCCCACCTCTGAATACTGCAGCTCTGTAGGTGTGACTAGGCTATATCTGGCTGAAGTATTCTGAAGGGGATTTAGCCTTTCTCTTCTCTATACTTGCTTTTATGTCTTGGTAACATATGGCCCTATACCTTGGTTTTTGTGCAAGCTAAATGTATTTTTAGGTATTGGGGACCCTCCTTTTTTTCAGACTAGGTAATAGTGTACACTTTTGACTGGGCACTTTGCCCAAACAGCCATTTAAACTTCCCACCTTTCTTCTCTCTTGCCCTGATGATGCTACACTTCTGAAGAGGAAGTACGTGTGCAGTGTCAACCCCATCTGTATAAATGCTATCACAGGACTCTGTGTTTAAGGTCATGCCAGTGTTTTTCATGGGGATTCCTTGCTGAGTTGTCGGATTCAGAGCTGTGATGGTGTTTCTTTCTGGCCCCATCTCTGAAGACTCCCTCTCTGCGAGTAGCTGTAGCAGGCTGTGCACAGTGCCTAGGAGGGTGGTGTGTACACTTTCACTCTACCTAAGGAGAACATTCTGTATGTAGGGAGGGCCCCTTTTTATTCTATAAGTGGGTTCTTGGTGTGCAGTTTGTGGCCGGGCATGTTTTATGTCTGGACTGCCATTGTTCCTTCTCCAGTTGCTGCTTCTCTCTAGTCCGATTTCTCAATGGGTGACATCACAGGGGAGGGGTTTAGTGTTACGGAGGAGGTCTGGTGCTAGAATTATCGCTCCCATTCTGGTGTACGAGGCGATATATAAAGTGTACCCCAATCGACGGTTTCATGCGTAGGCACCCCAGCGTGTGCTTTTACGTTTGTGCGTGCGTATTTGTGGGGAGGGGGCCTCAATATGTTTTTGGGGGGGATGGTATGTGCTTGGGTGTAACTTTCATTTTTTACAATAAAAAAACCAAAAGACCCTTTTTTGTCACTTTTTTTTTTTTTTTCATCACATAGGGGACAAAGTCCCCTATGTGATGATTTTTGGTGACAGATTCTCTTTGAGACATAAAACGTCTAAAAGACCCAGCATGTCTCCCCTCTGATCCACTGAATGTAATGTGGTGCACATCGCACTGTATTACATTCTTTTCCGGGGATTGCATTACAATCTCTCAACGGGGATCGGGAAGTGACATTGTAACATCACTTCCCGGTCAGCACAAGAAGGGGAGGAGAGCGGCCTTGTCCATTCTTCTTCTTCCCCTCTAGCCGACGGCAGGACGGGCCCGGGAAACCTCATGGGGGGGGGGGGCGTGGAGAGGCTGGCCTGTGTGCAAATAATCGGCGGCTGCCGCCGAATGCTTGCCCGTAGCAGGACTAAAGGGAAAAAAAAAAAAACTACCTGCCCGGTACTACATGTCCTGGATGTCGGGCAATAGGAATCCAACATCCCTGATACCTGCATAGCTGCATGCTTGCTTGCTTACCTGAATGATTGCATAGCTGTAGATCATCATGGCTATGGACCTGTATCCCTGCGGGACTGCATAGGTGGATGGCAATATGGGTGCTACATTTTTTTCTACTTAAAGAGCCCCCAGTCTTTTCAAACCTGGGCTTCAATAGCCAAGTCTTCAATCCTAGGTATCAAAAATCAGGATACATTATTGGACCCAAGAAAATAGGTTTCTGGGCAGACCAGAAGGTTCTCAGGAGTTTCCCCTGCACTATACACTGTTGATAGCCCTCCTCAGCTAGGCCTGGCTACCACTATTTGTTTTGGTTTTTGGGCTTTTGGAGGGGATTAGGGGCTAGCCTTCTACCCACTGATTATGGCTTGTGGAGGAGACTGGGGATTTTGTCTGCTTTTCCCAGTCAGAGCTCAGTTCAGACTCTGATCACATGGAGAGCAAGTCAGTCTGTGATGATGGACAACATGATGAATGCTGAAAGCGAGGCTTGGATTAATTCTCTGAATAAAGTCAATACAGCTTCCGTTCTGGAGTGGATGGAAATGTGTAATATTAACATTTGTACAGGTTAATGGTCAGAGGAAATATGGGGCCCTCCTGCAGACTGGGTTGGAGTAGCTCCTCCACTTGGGACAGAATATTTATCAACAATCTCCCTCAAGAAATGTATGAAGTTAAATGAATTCCACTTTTTCAGACTGTTGGAATATTGTATGAGTTTGGTCTCATGATGGACAGATTGCACAGGTGGGGGCCAGTCACCTGAAGACAGCAGACAAGGGCGCACTCACATCGTGCATTACCGTGGTACACCATGTATTGTGTAAAACAATATAGATATATACTCACAAACAAAAAGGAAATAAAAGTAGGATAAGTGGTCCGCAGTAGCAGTCAATAATACTGTGCCCTTAATAGGGATAAACTGACGCGTTTCGGGAGACGAACCCCCTTCCTCAGAGCTACCAGTGTCCAGATTTCCCGATCTTTGAAGGACAGCACCTCTTCGTTTGGCATTCCGAATATTCTTTGGTCTGCATGAGGACTTGAGCTCTGGTTTCATTTTGTTTGTCACCTGAAGACAGCATGTGTAATGTACTTTGTGTATTCAGGGTTGGAGGTGCCATACTGTCCAAGATGGGCTCCCTGGCTGGCTATCCACCAGCAGGTGTCAATGGCTCAGGTTTGCAAGGTCGATACATGGTCTTCGGTTTGTACATTCACATGGCTTTACTAGGTGGATGTCAGAGCCACGGAAGATTCTGCCTTTGGCCGCAGCTTGACACGTATGGCTGAGTAGGACCTTTGGGATTGTGGATGGTGGTTATTATGGTGTCGCCCACTCCTAAGATTTTTTTTTTTGTTATTGCTTTACGACATCCCACATAGTCATGAGTAGCTTGCTCTGTGTCCCATTATATATGATAAAGAAAATTGGATTATTTCTACTTGCTTACTTGTACATTTCTTGTAGTACATCATGGAACACAGAGGTCCCACCACTCTTTCTGGTATTTCATTGCTTGCTACAAAAATTGAAGTACTTCTGGTGTAGGAGGGGTTATATAGGGGAGGGCTTCCTGTTTGATTGATCTGCCATTTGTCCATTCGCCTATAGGTGGCATATAACCAACATAGACTGGGACACTGTGATGGTGCTGACTGTTCAAAAGCCGTCTACCCCGTACTGTCATGCTTGCACGGAGAGAAGATAAATCCGCAGGGATTTTAAATCCCCAGACCTGTGAAGTGGCTTTTCCTTGTGTGACAGCATGGGATTGGTGCAGGGAAGTTTCCCGCATCGCTCCTGTGTGAACTCCGTGATAAGCCTGGGTTCACACAGGAGCAGTGGGGAAAACACGTGATTTGGACAGGAATGCTGGTTAGACAAAGTCAATGTTTTTATTGATATGTAAACAAACATGTAAATTACAATTTTTATGAAACTACAATAGTATAAACCCAAATATACTGTTAAAGAGTACCCTTACAGTAAATCTTTGAGTTATATACAGACTGTAAACTACTGCATAGCCTGGCCTACGTGAGCAAATAGTTTTTGATCAGGCTTGATGTCTCTTTTAACCACTTGCCTGAGGATTCCCCCCCCCCCCCCTCCTCCTGACCAGGCCATTTTTTGCGTTACGGCGCTACATCACTTTAACTGACAATTGCACGGTCATGCAACGCTGCACCCAAATGAAGTTTATGTCCTTTTTTCCCACAAATTTAGCTTTCATTCAGTGGTATTTTATTGCCTGTGCTTTTTTTATTTTTTGTGCTATAAAAAAAAAAAATTCTGACAATTTTGAGAAAAAAAAAACAATATTTTCGACATTTTGCTATTAAACATGTCCAGTAAAAAAGTATAAAATCAAATTTCGTCGTAAATTTAGGCCAAAATGTATTCTGCTACAGGTCTTTGCTAAAAAAAAATCCCAATACATGTGAATTAGTTGGTTTACATGAATGTTCTAGCGTTTACAAATGGCAGTAAAGATACTGGGATTTTTTATTTTTACTAGTAATGGCGGCGATCAGCGATTTATAGCAGAACTGCGGCAGACATCCTGGGGAGGACTGGGTGTCACTGACATCCCCAGTGACACCAATACTGTGATCAGTGCTAAAAATAAAAAGCACTGACACTGTACTAATGGCACTGGACAGGAAGGGGTTAACATGAGGGGTGATCAAACGGTTAACTGTGTGCAGGGAGTGTTTTACTAGGGGGCGGTGTCAGTGTGCTTCACTGTAATCACACTGCTCTGGATGGCAGAGCAGTGTGCTTGAGCTGACAAAGAGGAGAACTGTTAGTAAACAAAACAGTTCTCCCTGTCGGAGTTCGTCAGAAATCACTTGGCACCGGCGAGTAATTACCGGCCAGGACCCGGTGAATGACAGCCATGGCCGCAAATGGCAGTGTGGGTAGGACCTGTGTGCGGCTCACGCTTGCCCCTACCCAGAAATACAAAATCGTGTGTGTGTGTGTGTGTGTGTGTATGTATATATATATATATTATGATATGATATGATTTTGAACACCTGTGCCACCCTGTAGCAGTATTTCTGCTATAGAGTGGTCGGGATGCGGTTAAAGTGAGCTTGTTACAATCCTGGGCATTACAGCTGACCTTACAATAAAAATCTGAATAAACACAGGAAAACCACATGCCAGTGAAAAATACATGTCAGAACAACCAGAAGATCCCATAATTTAGACAGCAAATTTTCTATCTGAATCTTGACATTTCCTGTTAAAAACATGCTTCCCCCCCCCCCCCCACAAACCCACTTTACTGGTAATTAAGTCCACCCATCACATTAAAGCAGAACTAAATCCTCCTATCCTTCACATCTAAGGAAGCTGCAATCTTAAGCTGGCCATATATTATACAATTTTCTTAGTCGATTTCTTGTAGATTAAATTGGTGGTTTAGGTTCTGCTTTAAGGGCTCTGTATTGTTTTGACTTGAAGTAATCACTTCTGCATTGTGACAAATTTACTTTTAAAGTTGCTGTAAACCTGTGAAGCAAAAATGAACAAAACATATCCTTCTGTATTGTGTACTTTCCTCACTCCAAAGCACCTAGTGTGCTTTCTGTCCTCCCCTTGGTCTGCTATCTGCATGAGTCACTTATGTTGACATCAAGCAATGCTGGGGAATGTCCTCCACCCGCCCCCCCTCCCCAAGGCGCACAGCAGCTGATTGACATCCTCAGCTGAGCATGTTTCCCTATGAGACTGTGTAGAGGAGGGTGTGTCCATTCCTCAGATTACACTCTGCTCCGTGCTCTATTCCGTGCATTGTGTGACATAAGATCACTGCCTCATGGAGCTAAGAAATGCGAAGGGAAGAGAGGTCTGAAGATAAACAGGGACAACTTATATACAACCCTTTTTTTTTTTTATCTACACAATTAAACAATTGAATGAACATTTTCCAAGAGTGGTGATTCCATACTTTTTGCCAGGGGTTGTGCAAGGATGTTTCATCTCTGTGTATCACCTCAGGCCAGTCTGTTCACTGGGTATATGTGATGGCTTACAACCATTTTAACCACTTGGTAACCAAGCTATAGTCGAATGACGGCTATAGCGCGGATACCCAGTTCTGGGAGAGCATCATATGACGCTGTCACAGCGTGAGGAAAGTACTGCCGATAACTGGCAACTGTCAGAGGAGATCGGCACTGATCATCAGGGCACTCATGATCAGTGCCCAGCAGTGCTGCCTATCAGTGCCATCAGTCAGTGCTGCATCATCATTGCCTCCTCATCAATGCCCATCAGTGCTGCCTATCCGTGCCACCTTGTCAGTACCCATCAGTGCTGCCTCTCAGTGCAGCCTCATCAACGCACATCAGTGAAGGAGAAAAATTACCTGTTTGCATAATTTTATAATAGAAAAAAAGAAAAACTTGGGTTTTTTTCTTTCAAATTTTTTTTGATTTTTTTTGTTTATAGCACAAAAAATAAAAAACCCAGTGGCAATTAAATACCACCAAAAGAAAGCTGTATCTGAAAAAAAAATGATAAAAATTTCATATGGGTACAATGTTGCATGACCGCGCAATTGTCATTCAAAGAGCGACAGCGCTGAAAGCTGAAAATTGGCCCGGGCATGAAGGGGGTATAAGTGCCCGGTAGGCAAGTGGTTAAAGGCAACCTGTATTGGGAAGTATGGTATTTTCATTGTTGACTGTTTTTTCTGTACTTCAAAAAAATTTGTTTCCTGACTGTCATGCTGAACCATGTATTTTTGTGTCTCATACCTGAAACAGTGTGCTTTAGTGAAATATTTAATGGAAAAGGTGGTATTGTGTATTGTTTTTTTTTCTCATTTCAGTTGTCAGCTGGCCTTACACCAGTCAACCCAGCATGACAAGAAGTTTTACCAGTGCAGTCAGTGTGGTAAAGAACTGAGTACACTGAAAAAGCTGCATGATCACATTGCATACCATTCCGAAGCTAGGCCTCACAAGTGCCATCTGTGTGACAAAGCCTATAAAGTGAAAAGTATGTATACGAAACACTGATTCCTGAACTTGTTTTTATGTTGTAATCCAATGTTTTTTCTGCAGAGTGCACATTGTACAGATGTTGCTGCTAACTACAGTTAGGCTTTTATTGGTTAGGAAATCGTAGAATAGTAGTGGTTACCATTACTTCTGGACAACTGCTGTCTATGCTTTGTTCTAATACTGAGGTCTATACAGTATGTGGATTTTGTGTGTTCTCTGGACTGGTTTCTTCCTAAAGATAAAAAAACATTCTGGGGCTCTTCAGCACCAAACATGTCAGAGGTGACGCCTGCTGCTATTAAATAAACAAAGAAAGTAAGAAACAAAGAAAGTCGATGCAGCCTACTGACTTGCAGGATTGGAACTAGTCAAACCAACGGCTGGGAATTGATGAGCTTTCACATCATTGTATTGTGGTGTGCTGCAGGTATGATTTGTAAACTGTTGTGGTGCATTGGGTAGCTCACTTAAGGGATTGGTCTGTTCTAATACAACACATGTTAATGGGTGTGGTTTAAACACAGTTGATCACCCTGGTGTGCATGGGCCCCTGAGTGATATACTGGTCTACATATACAGTATACTGATAGATACCTAATTCTAATACATAATGCAAATAAATAAAGATAGAATGAGTACTAGGGCCACATTTTTCCCATGTTCATATACAGAAACATTTTAAAGTAAGAAATATAAATAATGTTAAAAACTGTGCACCAACACTCACCTCCTAACAATAGAAAATGTTGTTCAATGTAAAGCAGCACTGTCCCTTATACACAATCTGTCAAATATTTAAATCTAATGTAGACAAGCTTTAGGGAACATTCACGCATATGCGTCTCTATTGTTTTAGGAAGTGGTTTGATGTGGAGGAATGCAAGTAGCCTGCACAGTGCCCAACCTTTATTGAACACGTTTGTGATGAATTGAAACACTGGTTGTAATCCAAGTGATCTTATCCAGTATTAGTAAGGCTACGTTCACACTAGCCTTGTGTGCAGGCGGCAGAGAGGCGTTTGGGAAGCGTTTTTACCGCTTCCCAAACGCCTCTGCCAACTCTGCACATTACAGCACATGGTGCTGTTCTAACAGGAGCGTTTGCGTCGCGTCGCGTTGCGTCGCGGCAAAACGGACGCCTCTGGTCGAGTCAGGAGGCTTTGAAGCCTCCTATTCTCGTCTATGGTGCCGCTCCGCAAACGCCCGGCCGGCATTTGCGGTGCGGTTGCGACGCGGTTGCGGGGCGTTTGCGGAGCGGTAACACCACTCAAATGCATTATAGGCGTTTGTGGGGCGTTATTAACGCTCGGCAAACGCCTAGCAACCGCCGCTAAACCGCGCATGCGGCGTTTGCGGAGCGTTTGCCGAGCGTTAAAAACGCTCCGCAAACACCGGACCAACGCTTGCCAAACGCTATAGGGGCGTTTGGCAAGCGTTGGCAAAACAGCCTAGTGTGAACGAGCCCTAACGGACCCCACAAATGCTCTTCTGACTGAAGGGGTGTAATAGATCAGGGGTTAAAATTTAGAGTCCAGACCTACTAGCCAGTCACAAAACTTACTCTCCACCAGTTGCCCCACCCAACCTTATCCAGGTCCGCCCCCAACCACGCCCCCTTAAAGCTTATGAAATTAAATTTTTCTTTAGAATAAAGAGTCCAAAATATAAAACTGTACACAGTAATGTATATCCCAGCTCCCCTGTACTCCATTATAGTGATATGACATGTATACAGTAATGTATATCCCCCTCCCCTGTACTCCATTATAGTGATATGACATGTATACAGTAATGTATATCCCAGCTCCCCTGTACTCCATTATAGTGATATGACATGTGTACAGTAATGTATATCCCAGCTCCCCTGTACTCCATTATAGTGATATGACATGTGTACAGTAATGTATATTCCAGCTCCCCTGTACTCCATTATAGTGATATGACATGTATACAGTAATGTATATCCCAGCTCCCCTGTACTCCATTATAGTGATATGACATGTATACAGTATGTATATCCCAGCTCCCCTGTACTCCATTATAGTGATATGACATGTGTACAGTAATGTATATTCCAGCTCCCCTGTACTCCATTATAGTGATATGACATGTATACAGTAATGTATATCCCAGCTCCCCTGTACTCCATTATAGTGATATGACATGTATACAGTATGTATATCCCAGCTCCCCTGTACTCCATTATAGTGATATGACATGTGTACAGTAATGTATATCCCAGCTCCCCTGTACTCCATTATAGTGATATGACATGTGTACAGTAATGTATATTCCAGCTCCCCTGTACTCCATTATAGTGATATGACATGTATACAGTAATGTATATCCCAGCTCCCCTGTACTCCATTATAGTGATATGACATGTGTACAGTAATGTATATCCCAGCTCCCCTGTACTCCATTATAGTGATATGACATGTGTACAGTAATGTATATTCCAGCTCCCCTGTACTCCATTATAGTGATATGACATGTATACAGTAATGTATATCCCAGCTCCCCTGTACTCCATTATAGTGATATGACATGTATACAGTATGTATATCCCAGCTCCCCTGTACTCCATTATAGTGATATGACATGTATACAGTAATGTATATCCCAGCTCCCCTGTACTCCATTATAGTGATATGACGTGTATACAGTAATGTATATCCCAGCTCCCCTGTACTCCATTATAGTGATATGACATGTGTACAGTAATGTATATCCCAGCTCCCCTGTACTCCATTATAGTGATATGACATGTATACAGTAATGTATATCCCAGCTCCCCTGTACTCCATTATAGTGATATGACATGTGTACAGTAATGTATATTCCAGCTCCCCTGTA
Source organism: Staurois parvus (assembly GCF_062004578.1). NCBI lineage: Eukaryota > Metazoa > Chordata > Amphibia > Anura > Ranidae > Staurois > Staurois parvus. The sequence continues at coordinate 12,295,689 of NW_028317892.1, read as the reverse complement.
CTCCATTATAGTGATATGACATGTATACAGTAATGTATATCCCAGCTCCCCTGTACTCCATTATAGTGATATGACGTGTATACAGTAATGTATATCCCAGCTCCCCTGTACTCCATTATAGTGATATGACATGTATACAGTAATGTATATCCCAGCTCCCCTGTACTCCATTATACTGATGACATGTATACAGTAATGTATATCCCAGCTCCCCTGTACTCCATTATAGTTATATGACATGTATACAGTAATGTATATCCCAGCTCCCCTGTACTCCATTATAGTGATATGACGTGTATACAGTAATTTATATCCCACCTCCCCTGTACTCCATTATAGTGATATGACATGTATACAGTAATGTATATCCCAGCTCCCCTGTACTCCATTATAGTGATATGACCTGTATACAGTATGTATATCCCAGCTCCCCTGTACTCTAGCGATATGGCATGTATACAGTAATGTATATCCCAGCTCCCCTGTACCCCATTATAGTGATATGACATGTATACAGTAATGTATATCCCAGCTCCCCTGTACTCCATTATAGTGATATGACATGTACACAGTAATGTATATCCCAGCTCCCCTGTACTCCATTATAGTGATATGACATGCATACAGTAATGTATATCCCAGCTTCCCTGTACTCCATTATAGTGATGACATGTATACAGTAATGTATATCCCAGCTCCCCTGTACTCCATTATAGTGATATGACATGTATACAGTAATGTATATCCCAGCTCCCCTGTACTCCATTATAGTGATATGACATGTATACAGTAATGTATATCCCAGCTCCCCTGTACTCCATTATAGTGATGACATGTATACAGTAATGTATATCCCAGCTCCCCTGTACTCCATTATAGTGATATGACATGTATACAGTAATGTATATCCCAGCTCCCCTGTACTCCATTATAGTGATATGACATGTGTATAGTAATGTATATCCCAGCTCCCCTGTACTCCATTATAGTGATATGACATGTGTACAGTAATGTATATCCCAGCTCCCCTGTACTCCATTCTAGTGATATGACATGTATACAGTAATGTATATCCCAGCTCCCCTGTACTCCATTATACCGATATGACATGTATACAGTAATGTATATCCCAGCTCCCCTGTACTCCATTATAGTGATATGACATGTACACAGTATGTATATCCCAGCTCCCCTGTACTCCATTATAGCGATATGACATGTATACAGTAATGTATATCCCCCTCCCCTGTACTCCATTATAGTGATATGACATGTATACAGTAATGTATATCCCAGCTCCCCTGTACTCCATTATAGTGATATGACATGTATACAGTATGTATATCCCAGCTCCCCTGTACTCCATTATAGTGATGACATGTATACAGTAATGTATATCCCAGCTCCCCTGTACTCCATTATAGTGATATGACATGTATACAGTAATGTATATCCCAGCTCCCCTGTACTCCATTATACCGATATGACATGTATACATTATGTATATCCCAGCTCCCCTGTACTCCATTATAGTGATATGACATGTATACAGTAATGTATATCCCAGCTCCCCTGTACTCCATTATAGTGATATGACATGTATACAGTAATGTATATCCCAGCTCCCCTGTACTCCATTATACCGATATGACATGTATACATTATGTATATCCCAGCTCCCCTGTACTCCATTATAGTGATATGACATGTATACAGTAATGTATATCCCAGCTCCCCTGTACTCCATTATAGTGATATGACATGTACACAGTAATGTATATCCCCCTCCCCTGTACTCCATTATAGTGATATGACATGTATACAGTAATGTATATCCCAGCTCCCCTGTACTCCATTATAGTGATGACATGTATACAGTAATGTATATCCCAGCTCCCCTGTACTCCATTATAGTGATATGACATGTATACAGTAATGTATATCCCAGCTCCCCTGTACTCCATTATAGTGATATGACATGTGTACAGTAATGTATATCCCAGCTCCCCTGTACTCCATTATAGTGATATGACATGTATACAGTAATGTATATCCCAGCTCCCCTGTACTCCATTATAGTGATATGACATGTATACAGTAATGTATATCCCAGCTCCCCTGTACTCCATTATACCGATATGACATGTATACAGTAATGTATATCCCCCCTCCCCTGTACTCCATTATAGTGATATGACATGTATACAGTAATGTATATCCCAGCTCCCCTGTACTCCATTATAGTGATATGACATGTATACAGTAATGTATATCCCAGCTCCCCTGTACTCCATTATAGTGATATGACATGTATACAGTAATGTATATCCCAGCTCCCCTGTACTCCATTATAGTGATATGACATGTATACAGTAATGTATATCCCAGCTCCCCTGTACTCCATTATAGTGATATGACCTGTATACAGTAATGTATATCCCAGCTCCCCTGTACTCCATTATAGTGATATGACATGTATACAGTAATGTATATCCCAGCTCCCCTGTACTCCATTATAGTGATATGACATGTATACAGTAATGTATATCCCAGCTCCCCTGTACTCCATTATAGTGATATGACATGTATACAGTAATGTATATCCCAGCTCCCCTGTACTCCATTATAGTGATAGGACAGGTTGTATACAGTACTTACTTTCCCCCGTGGCAACGGAGAGGGTGTCTCCTGTCAGCGGAGGAGAGTGGACCTCTTCTGCACTTGTCCCCTCGGCGGTACCGCAGAAGCCCGAAACCGGAAATCGGCTTCACAATGAGGCTTGGAGTGCAGGTGCAGTCGCTCCATGCTTCATCTATGCTCGCTGCTCGCCACAGAGGAATTTTTCATCGCATTTGGCGAGCGGCTTTTTCAAGCCCTGTAATAGATTGTAATAAATTGGATCTTGCTCTGTTGGGTTTTTTTTGCCTTGCTCTGGAAAACTGTGGGTGTAGGATTATAACTTTTTTTTAATGGTTGAACTGGGTGGACTTTTGTCTTTGAGCACCGATTGGCTTCTTGTCACAAAAGGGAAGTGTCAGGTCTTATGCTTTATCCCTTTCGCTGCCAGAGCTATTTTTGCATTTTTTGCACACGTTTAAATAATCATTTTAGGCCTGATGATTACATAAACCCTCCAAACATTATATATTTTCTGAAAACAGAGACCCTAGAGAATAAAATAGTGGTAGTTCCAATTTTTTATGTCGCGTGATATTACCGCAAAATTTCAGTAAAAAATAAGTTAATTTTAGGGCACAAAAAAATTGCCTTATATTTTTTGTAAAATATAAAAGATGAGGTTGCAGCGAGTAAATATCCAACTTGTCAAACCTTAAATTTGTGCGCACTCGTGAAATTGCGACCCTATATTTTCTATAGGTCAACAATTTTAAAGCTCCTTATAGGTCACCAGTTTAGTGTTACGGAGGAGGTCTGGTGCTAGAATTATTGCTCTCATTCTGACGTGCACGGAGATATGTAACGTGTATCACAATCAACGGTTTCATGCGTAGGTGCCTCAGCGTGTGCTTTTACGTTTGTACGTGCGTATATGTGGGGGTCTCAATTTTTTTTGGGGGGGGGGGATGGTATGTGCTTGGGTGTAACTTTAATTTTTTACAATTAAAAAAAAACAAACTTTTTTTTTTACTTTGTTTTTTTCATCACATAGGGGACAAAGACCCTGGATGTCTCCCCTTTGCTCCACTGGGGATTGCTCTTTTCCAGGGATTGCATTACAATCTCTCAATGGGGACCCGGAAGTGACATAACGTCACTTCTGGGTCAGCACAAGAAGGGGACGGACTTGTCCGCAGATGGGCAAGCAGAGCCCGGGAGACCTCACGCCAGGGGCGCGCAGAGGATGACACTGTGTGGAAGCAATCGGCGGCAGCGATAGCGCCGATTGCGTCAACTGACAGGTGAGCCCGCTGCTTGCCCACAGCAGGGCTAAAAGTAGAAAGAAACTACATGTCCCGGGCTCGGGCAATAGCAATCCAACATCCCTGCACTAACACTGTAGTACAATGCGGTGTTCAAACTCGCAGAAGTTCTGTCCCTTGTGTCTTGCTATTATCTTGAACCAGTCTGCCCATTCTCCTCTGACATCAATCAGGCTTTTTCGTCCAGATATTGGATATTTTCAACCCTAGAGATGGTTGTGTGTGAAAATCCCACTAGATTAGCAGTTTTTGAAATACTCAGACCAGCCCATCTGGCACCAACAACCATGTAACATTCAAAGTCACTTGAATCCCCTTTCTTCTCCATTCTGATGCTCTGTTTGAACTTCAGCAAGTCGTCTTCACCATATCTAGATGCCTAAAATGCATTGAGTTGCTGCCATGTGATTGGCTGATTAGCAGCTTGTGTTACCAAGCAACTGAACAGGTATACCTAATATAGTGGCCTGTGTGTGTGTATGTATGTGTGTATGTATGTGTGTATGTGTGTGTATGTATGTATATGCATATGTATATATATATATATATATATATATATTTTGTACAGTGTACAAAGCTGGAATGCTGTGTGATTATACCAGAGGAATTTTTCATTTCTATTTCCCAGATATAACTTGACAGAAAATGAATAAACATTTGTGGTAATGTGTTACGACTTCCTCTAGAACTCCCTGTGATATTTTGAATTAATGCCTCTGCATTTGTTCTCTTCTCCCAGGATGCAGAATTGTAATAGATTCACACACAAAAAAAAGTCTTTCACTTTGCTCAGGAAATGCAGCCCAGCTTTACATGGCAAAGGGCAATTAGATACAGTCAAATATTGTCCAGGTTAAAGACTATTTATTTTCCCACATCTGTCATAGTATAATCTATTTTTTCCTTGCCTATTTAAACAATAATTCATTGTTATATGCAGCCTGCTTTTTGATATTTAGGAATTAAATTTGCTTTGGTAATGAACTGAGAAGTTAATAATCGTTTTGCTTTGCAAAAAAAGGCAATTACAGCCTGTCAAGATGTTTAGTGTCGGAGTTCATCTGAGTACTGCAGATGTCTTAGAAGAACATTTGGTAGGTGAAAGGGTGAATTCTAATTAGAAATAAAAAAAAAGGTTTTGTCACAGACATTATTTAGTCACAAAGACAAAGGAAGCAACTACCCCTCCCCTATCCATTTGTCAATTCCGTGGGATATTCTCTTGTCATGAATGCTAGTTTTTTTTTAACCTGGAATCTTGTTTGGCATAGCATAGAATCTTCTTCCTCTGTGAAATTCAGTGTGAATTGTAAAAAAGGAAGAATTTACATGAGTTCCCCTCTCTCTACCCTTACTTTGGCCTCCCATGGGACCTATGTGACAACCTCTTCCCATATTAGAAATCAAGACTATTGTTTACATTCTCTGAAAAAAAAAATCCTAACCTACTACGGGATAAAATGCCAAGTGCATGTTTATTTTCTCACTTGAATACATTGGAAATGCTAAAATAACACTTGGAAAGCTGCCTACTCATTGACCCACAAATATTGGGCAGCTGCCACCAAAAAGTCTTGTATGTTTTTAACTGATTTAGTTTGGCTACCAGCATGGTTGAGACTAATTTGAACATGTTTTGTAATGAGATTTCCAATTTAAAAAAATGCATGGCACAAAATGTAAAGCCCAATGAAAGCATGTTTTTTTTTTTTAACTTGTTACACTTATATATGTCCTTCTTCTTCTTCTCCTTCTTTTTACTATTGTAAAAAAAAATAAAAACATTTTTTTTTAGTACAATAAAAGCTGCGCTGTGTAGACAGCACACTAGGTAGTCAGACCTCTGAATATTATACAGATGCCATATCCTATGAGGCTTCAATTTGGATTAAGACCTGGTTCACACTGTCCATACTGGTTTCTGGTGCGGGAATCAATGCAATTTCCGCACCTGCAACCACCCACAGCCGAATTGCGCTGCTCTTGCGAGATGCGCAGGCTGCCATTCATTTTAAATGGCACCCCCACGCATCTCAGCCCGCAGTGCAATTGGGGATACGGGAACCTCGTGGTCAAAAAGACCATGCGGTTTCCCTGCAGCTGCGTTTTTTAAAAAGGCACATACACTTTTTTGTGTGGTTCACGCGGCACAGCAGCCCATTCATAGGAATAGGCTGCCGTGCCCAAGCAAACTGCCTTAGTGTGAACCAGGCCTTAATGTTGATGGGTACACGAGGGCCCCATCTTTACTACCATCATGACACTGAAAAATTATATCACAGGCATTCAGAGTATTTAGAAGCCAAAATCTAGAAACCAGAAGATATTTTTGAGAAGTCAGAGAATTTGCGCATTTATTGATTTTCATGGAAAAGGCTAAAAATAAAATGTGCCAGTTGTAAGTTTTTTTTTTTTCATATTTTGGGGGTATTTTCTATCTGGCAGTTTGGAATTGTCCATAAATCCACTGCTTACCCTAAAGGAATCGAAACTCTTGCCTGATATCAGAGGAATAAAGTGCCTTTATGCTGTTATACTGAAAATTTCCTCTCTGCTGTCAACAGAACCATAGAAGCCATTGTCATTTTAAGGTAGAGCACCCCATTGGGACATGTATCCTATTACTCCGTAGCCAGGGGCGGACTGACAACTCATGGGGCCCCTGGGCATTAGGGGATCTTGGGGCCCCTGTGTCCTTGCCCAAACTCAAAAAAGCCTATGAAAAAGGTACCAGGAGCATCTCATGGGGCCCTCTACTGACCCCGGGCCCTCGGGCAGTGCCCGAGTTTCAAAATGGTCAGTCCGCCCCTGTTCGTAGCTAAATATTTTCTCCTGGCAGTGGACGGATGCAATAAAGGACATGGATGAACTCCAGGGTACAGTTACTTTGCCCAGACTAGTTAAAGGTGGAATCAATAATTAACTACTATGTTACTTAAAAATCAATTTCTTAATTCTTAGTATAGCTGCTGTGCTAGCCATTGGTTAGTAACCGTGACTTCAGATAGCATTTGGAGACCACTGATGAAATAACAGTAATATACAAAGGACATGATTTTGTGTAATCCTCCACTGTTCTCCAGCACAACCACACATTCAAAGGATATGAGCATGCATGAATGTGATCTACAGACATTATATAATTGTGTTTATTGAGCATTTGTTTGTTGCAGGTGACCTTACCCAGCATGTCAGAGTAAAACACATAGAAGCCTCTACAGGAAAACCGCCATTACTCCAGCTGTGTGAGTTTTGTGGCCAAGCAGTAAAGCACTACAAAAGCCATAAAATATTTTGCAGGTACAAATAACACATTGTTTGGATGTTTTTGATCCATGGAGCTTGGTGTAGTTACAATTTTATTATTTTTCCACCCCCAGCCCCACTGCCACTATTATTCTCACCTGTCCCTCATCCAGCAGAATATTGCCAGTGAGGTTGCAGAGCGACTTGTCAAAATCTTCCCACCCAGGCAGGACTGCATTTATACTGCCATTCATTCCTATGTAGAGTTAGTCTGCAGAACAAACTCTCCATAGGATTGAATGAGAGTCCAAAGTGCATTTGTGATCCTGACCAGAAAAATTGAGGCAAGCCAGTGAGCGGTATCATTGGTGATATATCGCTAAATTCGGGAGAGGTAAGGATAAGGCTGCAGCAAACTGTGTTTTTTTGCAAGCAATGTGATTGATTTCAATATTATTATGTATAAGTGGACAATGTCAGTGTTAATGTATAAACACCAACAGTATTTCTTTGTAAACTATAGACAAAAAGTAAAAAATCTATTTTGATCATTATTGGTTAAAAAAAAAAGTAGTTGTACTGTAAATAAAAAAATTAAATAACTAGAGAAAAAAAGTTAGGGCTGATTAGAGTTAATAAGAAGTTAAATAGGAATGTATTTTATTTAAACACCTTTTTTTTTTTTACTTTTGAGGTTTTTAAAGTGGTATTAAACCAAAAACAAAAAAATGTATATATTGCAGTTTACCAAGATGTGGTGGCTGCATTAGGTTTTTTTTTTTAGCTTTTTCCCTGGTGATCTGGCCAGTAGTACACCTACATGTACGTCTACATTCTGGACATCCCTGATACTACACCAGAGGTTGGGGGTGTATGGTAAAAACACATTTTACTGTCCCCCAAACCACAATTGTAAACAAACATTCACCTCCCTGAGCCCCCTGTGAGGCTGCTTCCACACTGATGCATATTGTATCTTGTGGGTGTGGTGCACTTTTTGAAAATGCACCCAAATTCCTGTATTTAGAAGTTTGGGCGCTCTTTCAGAAAGCGCAACAAACCCACATGATATAATAGAAGTCTATGGCTCAGTGCAGCTAACCTACAGGTCAGTGTGAAAGCAGCCAAATAGTTGCTAATCCTTTTATAGGTGCTAATATGCTCATTGCAAAAGCACAGTGTATGTGTTTATTTAACAGACCTTTTCCTCTTCCAGCTTCTGCTGGCATCACTTTCCAGGCTGCTAGAAAGGTCCCAGGTGAAGTGCACTTGGTATCACACTGCCTCGAATAGGAGCCGGCGCTATAGAGGAGGCATCAGCTCATGCTTTTTCTGTGGCTGCCTGCTTCCTCTGCTACTGGCGGCGGCTTGATGCACTCTGATGCTCTGGGATGGTGGGTTGGCAAGCTCAGATCATGATCAATGGGTTGACGACCCTAAGCATGCACTTCCCTGGTTTGAAGTGTGGCCGGCGGGCCATGGGTTGAGCACCCCTGTGTTAGATTGATTAACAGATTTAGATACAGTATCTCGTGGAAGTGAGTACACCCCTCACATTTTTGTAAATCTTTTATTATATCTTTTCATGTGACAACACTTAGGAAATTACACGTTGCTACAATGTAAAGTAGTGAGTGTACAGATTGTATAACTGTAAATTTGCTGTGCCCTCAAAATAACTCAACACACAGCCATTCATGTCTAAACTGCTGGCAACACCCCTAAGTGAAAATTTCCAAATTGGGACCAATTAGCCATTTTCCCTCCCCCGTGTCATGTGACTCTTTAGTGTTACAAGGTCACAGGTGTGAATAGAGAGCAGGTGTGTTAAATTTGGTGTTATCGCTCTCACTTTCTCATACTGGTCACTGGAAGTTCAACATGGCACCTCATGGCAAAGAACTCTCTTGGGGATCTGAAAAAAAAAAATTGTTGCTCTACATAAAGATGGCATAGGGTAGAAGATTGCCAAGACCCTGAAACTGAGTGTCAACATGGTGGCCAAGACCATACATCGGTTTAACAGGACAGGTTCCACTCAGAACAGGCCTCGCCATGGTCAACCAAGGAAGTTGACATGCTCAGCGTCCTATCTAGAGGTTGTTTTTGGGAAATAGACTTATAAGTGCTGCCAGCATTGCTGCAGAGGTTGAAGGGGTGAGGGGTGGGGAGGGGGGGTCAGCCTGTCAGTGCTCAGACCATACGCCACACACTGCATTAAATTGGTCTGCATGGCTGTTGTCCCAGAAGGAAGCCTCTTCTAAAGATGATGCACAAGAAAGCTCGCAAACAGTTTGCTGAAGACAAGCAGACTAAGGAAATAGATTACCAGAACCATGTCCTGTGGTCTGATGAGACCAAGATAAACTTACTTGGTTCAGATGGTGTCAAGCAAGTGTGGCAGCAACCAGGTGAGGAGTACAAAGACAAGTGTGTCTTGCCTAGTCAAGCATGGTGGTGAGAGTGACTTGGTCTGGGGCTGCATGAGTGCTGACGGCACTGGGGAGCTACAGTTCATTGAGGGAACCATGAATGCTAACATGTACTGTGACATACTGAAGCAGAGCATGAAGCCCTCCCTTCTGAGACTGGTCCGCAAGGCAGTATTCCAACATAACGACCCCAAACACACCTCCAAGATGACCACTGCCTTGCTAAAGAAGCTGAAGGTTAATTTGATGGACTGGCCAAGCATGTCTCCAGACCTAAACCCTATGAGCATCTGTGGGGCATCCAAAAAAAGGAAGGTGGAGGAGCGCAAGGTCTCTAACATCCACCAGCTCCGTGATGTCATCATGAAGGAGTGGAAGAGGACTCCAGTGGCAACCTGTGAAGCTCGGGTGAACTCCATGCCCAAGAGGGTTAAGGCAGTGCTGGAAAATAATGGTGGCCACACAAAATATTGACACTTTGGGCCCAATTTGGGCATTTTCACTTAGGGATGTACTTACTGTTGTTGCCAGCGGTTTAGACATTAATGACTGTGTGTTGAGTTATTTTGAGGGGACAGCAAATTTACACTGTTATACAAGCTGTACACTCACTACTTTACATTGTAGCAAAGTGTCATTTCAGTGTGTTGTCACATGAAAAGATATAATAAAATTTTTACAAAAATGTGAGGGGTGTACTCCTGTGAGATACTGTACACTAAACAAACTAAAGCCAAATTCCAGCTAACACTTTTTAGGTTGTTGCAGCAACAGTTTTGTTACTTTTGGGAGAAAGGTTTTACTTAAAGCTGATCAATCACTATAAGCACACCTGTCAGTGTTAAATGATTTGTTTCAACCCTTTAACTGCAACATCTGCAGGACAGATTGTTCTGAAGAAAACCAACAGACCTACTGTCTAAATCACCAGGTGAAAATAAAAGCATAAAGCCTAAGAAAGGTAACTAATGCAGCCATCACATCTAACAATTGGTAATCCGCAATATATGAAATGTGTGCTTTTGGGTTTAATGCCACTTTAGCTAATGTAATCTGAAGATGAAAGATCAAATGTTTGATCTACATATGAATTAAATAGTAATTGCAATGTACCTATACTTATTACACTGTATTTACTCAGTGACATTTGTAGACTATCTGCAAGTGTCAATTCCCAAAGGTGTGGTTGCATTTTGACTCCCACAATGTAATACACAGCAATTACTGGCTGTCATTTTGAGAATCGTAATTATTGTTAATAGTGGCTAGGGGAGCGGCAGCAGGGGGAGATGTTGATGTTTTCTGAGATGTATTTTCTACATACAGTTGTGCTCAAAAGTTTGCATACCCTGGCAGAAATTGTGACATTTTGGTATTGAAAATGTGACTGATCATGCCAAAAAATGCTTTTTTATTGAAGGATGATGATCATATGAAGCCATTTATTATCAAATAGTTGTTTGGCTCCTTTTTAAATCACAATGATAACAGAAATCACCCAAATGGCCATGATCAAATGTTTACATACCCTGGAATGTTTGGCCTTGGTACAGACACACAAGGTGACACACATGGGTTAAAATGCCAAATAGAGGTTAATGTCCCACATCTGTGGCTTTTTAAATTTGCAGTTAGTGTCAGTGTATAAGTAGTCAATGAGTTTGTTCGCTCTTACGTGGAAGCACAGACTAGGCTATATACTGAGTCATGGGGATCAGAAAACTGTCAAACGTCCTGCGTAACAAGGTAATGGAACTTTATAAAGATGGAAAAGGACATAAAAAGATGTCCAAAGCCTTGAATATGCCAATCGGTACTGTTAACTCACCTATTAAGAAGTGGAACCTTCTTGGATCTCTTGATACCAAGCCAAGGTCAGGTAGACCAAGAAAGATTGCAGCCATTGTAGGCCACCCTCATGAAGTCTGTTTCTGATTGTTGGGTCAGAGACATTCACACCAGTGGCCTGCTTTAGGTCATTTGTAGGGCTCTGGCAGTACTCATCCTGTTCCTCCTTGCACAAAGGAGCAGATACCAGTCCTGCTGATGGGTTAAGGACCTTCTCCGGCCCTGCCCAGCTCTCCTATAGTAGCTGCCTGTCTCCTTGAATCTCCTCTATGCTCTTGAGACTGTGCTGGGAGACACAGCAAGCCTTCAGGCAATGGCACGTATTGATGTGCCATCCTGGAGGAGTTGGACTGCCTATGCAACTTCTGTAGGTTCCAGGTATAGCCTCATGTTTCCAGTATAGACACTGACCCTAGCCAAATGCAAAACTAGTGAAAAACAGTCCGAAAGGTGAGTTGGGAAAAAAATGTCAGTGGCCTCCACCTGTAAAACCATTCCTGTTTTGGGGGTCATCTCATTGTTGCCCATCTAGTGTACCTGTTGTTAATTTAATTAACACCAAAGCAGCTGAAACTGATTAACCACCCCCTCTGCTACTTAGCTGACCAGATCAATATCCCCAGAGTTTCACTGACTTTAATTTTTTTGAGAAGAGTATATAAACTCCCCTGGTCTAATATCTTTTTCTTAACAAAAGTGTAGTTTTTTTTTTTTTTTTTTAATGGGAATTTTAAGATGTTGTGTCTGACTTTGGAGAAACTAATTGTAGGGGATTTGGAATACGTATGAGTTGTAAAAAGCAGCAGACTGATCTTTTATTCACCATCAAAACTAAGGTTAGCAGTACATTTGGTATATGTGTATTACAGCCCAGTCTCTCCTTTGTTAAAGGTGCCTCCATAAAGGTTTGTTGTAGTATCCTTCTCTGTCAATAAAAATGCATTTGTGGGTTGCTTCTAACTTTCAAGGCTAAGACATCTCTATATCCTATATCTCAAATGACCGGAACAGACAATATAGTAGTATAAAGTTTTCTAAATCTCTAATATAACTCCCATACACCCCAGATATGGACAGATGGCACCTATCTAGACTGCCTCTCCTTTTTCAAAGTTGGCCAACATTGCAGATAGGAAAATCTTCTGCAGATTGGACCACCTACTGCCACAAAGGAGTTCCAGACAACATGTGCTTCATATGTGTGGGTAGTTTAGGACTTCAGGATGTAGGGATGTCTATTGGCCAACAAATGTCTGCTTTTTTGTATTCGTTTTACTAAGTTAGCAAAGTCACTTTTCCAATTTGAACGTATTTTATGTGATCGCTTATATTTTCCTGTATCTTATTGTGTTGGCCAGTGGCGTGAAGAAGTTTAAGTGCGACTTCTGTGTTCAGTCTTTCCACCGGATTTCAGAACTTAAGAGACACACGTGGACTCACACTGGAGAACTTCCGTATCGTTGCAAAGTAAGTATTACTACCAGCTGTTTGGGCTTGCAAAATTGTGATGTCAAGTTGTATGCTAAAATGCTGGGCAGCAAGATGATCCCATTCTTACAGAAAGTCAACCAGTTAGATCATGGTTGGCTTCGATACCAAACAGTTTGCAGTATATAAATCCTGTATAATATTATTGAGGAGCCCTTAAACCTGATCTCTTGTATCCAGTCGGAAGGCTCCCCTGTTCTTTTACCTTCTGTGAATATGGAGAAGGCCTTTGACAGGGAGGAATGAGAATTCATGAGGGTCACTCTTTTTTACATATTGGCCTGCCATCACACATGATTTCCTGGATCAAAGCACCCTATTGTACACCTATGTAGGTAATCCAGTTTAATGGCACAACATCCAAAACACTTTCAGGTTACAAATGGCAGAAGACGGGGCTTTCTCCAAATCACTGTTCTACTGTTGTGAAAAAAACAAAAAACAAAACACCTTCTGATCAGGTCAACTGGTAGGTAACACATTTCACACAAATGATTTACTAGTGTACATGATGAATTTACTATGTTATGTGTCCTAACCCCGAGTTTGTTCCCTATACTACTCAAATAATTACAAAATTATGACTCTAACTTCAAAACTATTTACAGAAATAAGTGTATCTTTAACAGTCCCCAAGGGAAAGGATACATTCTTATCAGGCAATAAAAATCCTTGATCCCAGGTTGCTGCTATCCCAAACATTCCAAATAATAAACCTTACTCCCTTGCTAGGCCTAAAATTGATATCTGACCAAGGGGCAGGAAAGCACGTACAATGTTTTAAAGACGTGTTAATGTCATTTGCAGGATACTGTACTGCCTAACTTCTCTGTATACTTTTAAACATTAAAAAAAATAAAGTAGCTCAGCCATTTCAAAGTTTTTTTTAAATCCACCATAAAGTAGCTAAATGATTGAAAACACTGTTAAAATGTTGCTATCTGCACTTCCCAGCATACTTTGATCAGTTAGAATAAGGGTTTTCTCTGAAGTCACTTCACAGCTGCTACATTGGTAATCCCAATTCACTGATAGTCTCAATCTATCTCCACTAAAGCAGAGTGTAGGATGGATGGATGACAGACAAGAAAACTTTATTAACATTTTGGCATATTAGGTAATCTCTTTTAACTTTAGGTGTTATTTATAACACATGGTCCCTATATACTTTCTTCCCCTGCAGTAGAGGTTATGTTCTTGCCATTGCCACTATGAAAATAAAAATTTGAAGGTAAATACCTATGAAACAATACAGCTCCCTCTTCATTTATGGCAAATCATTCTGGCCCCCTCACCACCTTTTTCTTTCCATTTTAGCCTCTTTATCATGTCTGTTTTTCTGATACACCGAGGCTCCAAATTGCTTCATCCACAACATAGACTTACTCCCCCTGATCTCAGAGCCACATGGGCTAACTTTTACTACAATGGCTGTCCTATGTGCTCCCTTTCTCTACAAGACCAAATGTACACACTTTCTAACTCTTGTGGAGGCAGATTATGCATTATTATTTTGAAATATTGCCACATACCAGTCCCTTTTGGTTGAGAGCCTTTGTTTCCTATGGATTTATTAATAATAGCAATTTTTTTGTTTACCCAAGTCTGGCCAACTTTTGTTGCACATTCTTTACCAAGTGTATTACTGTTCTTCATAAAAATTGTTTTAAAATTATATGCAAGTTCAACCTGAGAGCAGACAACACCGGATTCTTGCATTAGGCAGAAACCGTACTTGCTGTGCTCCTCTAAAACAATGCCTTCAAGGTTATAACATCTGCTCTTTCCTACCTCACTAAATAGAAGGGCTTAGCCCTGAAATCAGGCTCTTCCACCCACAAAGTAAAACATCTTGGTGCTCCACCTTAAAGCAAACCTGGAAAAGAAGAGGGTAAATACCTACCTCTGCCTGCGCCACTAAATGCTGCTCTGGTAACAAAAAAAAAAATCTGAGAAAATCTGTAGTTCAAGTACTACACACTAGTGACTTGAACATTGATAGAAGGAACAACCTGAGTGCAGTGAGGGCATATGAAATCAACACCCTGGAGGTGTCTGTTTCTCAGAAGGTTATACAAAGATTTCTAATGAACAGAGGTATGTTCTAGCAATCATTATTAAGCTGGCCCTAGTTGGGCTTTAATTGCATGCAATGACATCTCTGTTCTCTCTTGTGCAAATCTCTCTTCCCTTTCTGTCCCAGAAACACAACAGGAAGGGAGGGAATCTCCCAAAATGAAGGGAATTACCCTTTTAGACAGTTGGTCCCATTAGAGAGATTTCCTCTTGTTCTGGAAATTTTCATCACTTTCTCTCTTCGTGACACTGATCGACAGTACAAATAGAGGGGTGAATCTCCCCAGGGACATAGAAAAAAAACCTTTCCCCACTAATTAAAACCAGATACAGTAGAAAGTCTGTAAATTCCACAAAAGTGAGTGTACCAGTTTTAGCTTCCTTCTGCAGTGTTGGATGACATTCACAAGCATATGTCTTTTTGTTTTTTTCCTTTTCTTACCTCTTTCTTAAAAGAAAGGTAGACTGTATTTCTGGATTTTTTGCCAAGTCTCCCTAAAGTTTTATTTGTTGCAGATCTGTGGGAAGGGCTGCAGGCATCCAAGTAACATGAAGAAACATATCCGTACAGTTCACAAAGCAGACATGCGAGTGCAGATCAATAGAGAACATGCATCTCCCAGATTCTGCAAGAACAGGAGGCCAGCTTCTAAGTTTTCAAGTCAAGTGCTGCCTGCTGACCACTCCATTCCAGTATCCGGTTTAGCTGCAGATCAAGTGCTTCAAACAGACTCCTCTGTGTCACCATTATCTCTTTCCTACATCTCCATCTTTACTGGTGATGAACAAGCCAATGATTTTCCCCCATATGACTCGCATAGCGCATCATCCGATACTGTCAGATCATTGTAACAAAGACTTTAATTTTTAACGAAATGTGATTTACCATTATGGTACATGGTAATAAGACTAATGTCAAAGTGGTTTTATAGTCAAAAAGTGTATATATATGCATATATATAATTTTTTTGTTTTTTTAAACAACAAACATACTTTCTCTGTGCAATGGTTTTGCACAAAATCGGCACTGATCCTCCTCTTCTGGGGTCCCCTGCTAGTGCCCCTGGCTCCCCCCCCCCCCTGCCAAATGCCCCCATACCAAGCTGCTTGCTATAGGGGCACTTGTGCAGCTTTATCCCACAGACATTGACACACAGTGTGGCTTGGCTCCGTCCCCCACTTTCTGCTATCTGTGATTGATTATAGGACAAGCCTTCTTTTAACAGCCTTTGACTTTGCATTCTCAGCCTCTTGAAAAACAAAAGTAGATCTATAAACACATATTTAAAATTGTTATGATCTATTGTAAGTGGCCACATGTAAGCACAAGGTACCCAAAGAAACAAGGGTGCTTACTAGCACAGTAGACGGTACCTTGCCTTCACTCTCTATTCCAACAGGTTTCGTTGTAGTGTTTTAGACAGCCGCATTAGCCACTTATCACCAGATTGTGTCACTGACACAGGAGACACACAATTCCACCTCATCAGTACCTTACTATACCTCGGCAGTGCCTGATATATGCATCAGTTTAAGTGGAGCAGATGTTGCAGAAGAGCTGTAAGAGCTTTGTTCTATTTATCACCTGAAATGGTGCTGCTGTCATGGAATTAGGTGGATCCTTAATTTCACCAGTAGGCAGTCTACACAGTGCAAACTCCTGCAATTTTTGGTCTTCTCTAGAGCTGCTGACAGTATAGATGTTACACTGCAAACAGATACTAGAGTGTGATCCGCAGGATGCCTGGCATGACAGCAAAGGAAATACCAGAGCAAAGGAACACATTTTCAAGCAGAGTTTGGGTCTGAACAGTCTAAAAGTCAGGGCTGGTAGCAGGGGCAGATTGACCATTTGGAAACTCGGGCACTGCCAGAGGGCCCGGGGTCAGTAGGGGGCCTCATGAGATGCCCCTTGTACCTTTTTCATAGGCCTTTTTGAGTTTGGGCAAGGACACAGGGGCCCCATGATCCCCTATTGCCCGGGGGCCCCATAAGTTGTCAGTCCTCCCCTGGCTGGTAGAGAAGACAAGAGTAGATGAAGCTTGAGCAGAAGTAATAAAATTTTACAAAAGTGTGTTTTGTATGCAAGATAATAAAATAGAAACAGATTTGTTTTAGGAGAGCTTTAATCTGTTTTTGACACTACATTGCGATGTACAAAATAATAAAAAAGGTTTGTGTAAATTGCTAGCATAACATTAAAGTGATTGTAAAGGCAGATGGATTTTTACCTTAATGAATTCTCTTCATTAAGGTACAAAAAAAACTTGTGTGTTCAGGAGGATCAGGGCTGCTCTGTGCAAAACCACTGCACACAGCAGGTAAGTATACCACGTTTGTTAGTACAAGAAAGTTTCAGAGGATCAAGGGAACCATATCCCAATGAAAATACATATTTGTTGTAAGAAAAAAGGGGGTTTTGAGGCTGCCAAAAACATAACATAAAATATGATAAAAATTTTCAGTATTTCCCTTCCCAGTCCCCCTCTTATGGCCACAGACATCTAATCTGAGGTGGGACCATTGGTGCAGAAGCCTATTTATTTGGTTATTTTGGTATCAATTCATTTTTTCTACCATTCAGCATGTTTGTTTACCCTGGGTAAGATAATCCTCTAAAATGACTCATGGTTAACTTTTGTGTGTACTGTGTTTGCTACATATTTGAACTGTCTGTTGGACTATTCAGAAGTGATTTTTCATTTTAGTGGCACCTTTTGCAGTATTCATAAGTCTCCTGAGGAAGCCAGAATTGTGGTGAAACATGTACAGCTGAATTATACTGCACAGACTTCTAATCCGCATGAAAATGTTGTGATGGTTTTATGTTCAATCCTGTGATACTGTTGTTTTAATGCTTTGTAATAAAATTACAAAAAAATGTTATCGTATATTTTTTTGTTGCTGTTTTTTGGCACCCTAAAAATCCCCTTTTTCATACAATTATGTATACAACATTTATTTAAAATAAAAAAAACTTATCCTTACAGTCACTTTAAGATGAGATCAACTTGGGTCTGGCAAGGGCACAAATTAGCATGATGGCAAATTTTTTACAGGTTAATGATCACTAAATTTCCAAATGATGTGTTCACTTACATGAGCATTTGCCGCTTGTGCAGTCCTGCAGATCTTCTATGGTCATTGTGAACTGGGTCGTTATCTGCAGAGAAAAGTCTAAGCAACAAATTATCATCAAGCAAACTTGGACATGATGAAGACTGTATAGTTGGCTTGATGACAACTTGCCCAAGTCCCAATGCAGCAAAGCAACCCAATACTATAACATTTCTTCCACCATATTGCAGTTGTTAGAAGTTTCTTCTCTTGAAATACTGTCTTTGGTTTGTGGCAAACATGCCTACTGTTACTATGACTAAACATGTTCCAGAAGACTTGGTATTTGTCTATATGTTCAGTGGCAAATGGTAATCTTGCTCCAATGTTTTTAAGCAAAAGCTTTTTTTTTTTACCACACCTCTCATACAGTGAAATTTTTGGAGACTTTTTGGCATCAAACATTCAGTTCTTGGGTAGATTTTTGCTGAGCCATGCAGTCCTGGACAACTTAGCAGTCATCTGAAATCTATCACAATTATAGATTATTTTTCTTGCAGTAGAATTACTGATTTCAAATCATTTAGTGATCTTTTTCAGTTACTTTCCAGACACACAGGCATCTACAACTTACTTTCTATGGGGTTTAGAGTGCTCTATCAAATTGGCATAACACCACACATGTAAATAGAAAAGAGAACAGATGTCGGAGCTTTAAAGAACTCCGGAATAGGCAAAAACATCATCCATTAGTACAACCCCCCCCCCTATATATAACACTAATTAGTTAATACATTTGTGAAAATCCTTACCATTGAGGAGAAAAGTCTAACTGAATTTTCATGACCTCATCTCTGTAGTTCAAAAGATAACAGCATCTGCTCTGCCAGGGAGGAAGTGTAACAGCAGGGATTCAATCCTATCCTCTCCTCTCTGCAGTAAAATGAAACTACAGTTCCCATCAACCACAGGGGATTGTAGTGAATGTGGGCGGGTACACTAGGCCTATACATGTTGAATGTTTCTGAGAGTCTTTGTCCGCCCACCACTGCAAGTGGGGCTGAATTACATTACTGCTTCCTGGAGAACGCTACAGAAGTGATGTGCTGTGAAAATGAATAGGCTATATCAGAGCAACTACTGAATGAACCAGAAAATGAATGACATATTCAGTGAAGGTAGGAAATCAGTAAAAAGGACATGTAAAGACGTTTTTACCTGGAGTTCTGCTTTAAATAAGACGAGTTCCACATGCATTCAGACCAAGGGGTTTCTAATTATTGGCACCTAAGCTGGAGCAATGGATTCTAATTTCATGGATTTAAAATGATGGTAAATTTAGGGGTGTACTTATTTTTCCTAAAATCTGCATTTTTGTTAATTTATATAATGCAAATGAATACACCATGTCAGTTTTCTGTGTCATTTGTTCAAGTGCATCACCTTTATCTGTAGGCACAATTTGAATCAAGTTGCCTGTTCAAATATGTAGAAAAAGTCAACCATTTTCATGGGATGTACCTATTTTTGCAAATGACTGTATAAGATTTTTGCCCAGTTCTGCTGATATAAAGGCCCTAACCTGTCCAGACATTCCTAGGCTGGCCAGGCTTTGAAGATCAAGTAGTAGGCTCTGATGGTTTTTCACAGTCAATCACTGTTGTTCCCTCAAGAGATATGATCAATTTCAAAATACACTATACTGACAAAAGTATTGGGACGCCTGCCTTTACACGCGCATGAACTTTGATGGCATCCCAGACTTAGTCTGTAGGGTTCAATATTGAGTTGGCCCACCCTTTGCAGTTATAACAGCTTCAGCTCTTCTGGGAAGGCTGTCCACAAGGTTTAGGAGTGTGTCTATGGGAATGTTTGACCATTCTTCCAGAAGCGCATTTGTGAGGTCAGGCACTGATGTCAGATGAAAAGACCTGGCTTGCAGTCTCCACTCTAATTCATCCCAAAGGTGTTCTATTGGGTTGAGGTCAGGACTCTGTGCAGGCCAGTCAAGTTCCTCCACCCCAAACTTGTTCATCCATGTTTTTATGGACCTTGCTTTGTGCACTGGTGTGCAGTCATGTTGGAACAGTAAGGGGCCATCCCCAAACTGTTCAAACAAAGCTGGGAGCATGAAATTTTCAAAATGCCTTGGTATGCTGACACTTTAAGAGTTCCCTTCATTGGAACTAAGGGGCCAAGCCCAACCCCTGAAAAACAACCCCACACCATAATCCCCCAACACCAAACTTTACATTTGGCACAATGCAGTCAGGTAAATATCGTTCCGGCAACGGTCAAACCCAGACATGTCCATCGGATTGCCAGACAGAGAAGCGTGATTGGACACTCCAGAGAACATATCTCCACTGCTCTAGAGTCCAGTGGCGATGTGCTTTACTCCACTGCATCTGATGGTTTGTATTGAACTCTGTGATGTAAGGCTTAGATGCAGCTGCTTGGCCATGGAAACCCATTTCATGAAGTTCTCTACGCACTGTTGTGCTAATCTGAAGGCCACACAAAGTTTGGAGGTCTTTAGCTATTGACTCTGCAGACAGTTGGTGGTTTCTGCGCACTGTGCGCTTCAGCATGCGCTGACCCCGCTCTGTCATTTTACGTGTCCTACCACTTTGTGGCTGAGTTGCTATTGTTCCCAGTTGCTTCCACTTTGTTATAATACCACTAGCAATTGACCTTGGAATATTTAGTAGCAAAGAAATTTCACAGATGGACTTATTGCACAGGTGGCAACCTATCATGTTCCCACGCTTGAATTCACTGAGCTCATGAGAACGACCCATTCTTTCACAAATGTTTGTAGAAGCAGTCTGCATGCCTAGGTGCGTGATTTTATACACCTGTGGCCATGGAGGTGATTGGAACACATGAATCCAATGAATTGGAGGGTTGGTCTAATACTTTTGGCAATATAGTGTATCTGCACAGAGAAAAAAACATGCACGTTGATAGCCTGTATATTTATGAAATGATCATGTCATGGATCTTGGTGCAGCAGTTAGATCTATGTGTACTCAAAGATAGTGGGTGGAATATTCTGCAATATTGATGAAATTAGAGGATAAAGTTATGCAATGCTTAGCTGTCCATACGCTGAAATTTCTATGGTAAGTAGTGCTTTCAACATCCTATGTCAGGGGTGTCAAACTGGCGGCCCTCCAGCTGTTGTGAAATTACAAGTCCCATCATGCTTCTTCCTTTGGGAGTCATGCTTGTAACTGTCAATCTTGCAATGCCTCATGGGACTTGTAGTTTGGCAACAGCTGGAGGGCCGCCAGTTTGACACCTGTGTCCTATGTAGATATGAGTTGTGGGGAACACAGATATTAGCAGTTTGATAACCTCCTAAAATATTAGTTCAGTCTAGCATTCACGGGACAGCAAGCACTTCTTTATTATTGCTTATCCACTGTGCGTGGAAATTACTTTCTCCTTCATACTTTTCTGCATTCTACTCTCTCACAGGCTGCCATTGTAAGCTTGTAATAATGTTTGACTAGGGGACTACAAGCACACACTGCGTTCGCTTGGCATCCTGTATGTCCCAGGAAAGTGTAAGGGCCCATTCATACCAGCCTGTCTACTGTGGCTCATTAATGCACATTGTGTCGTGAATTGCGTTAGGGCAGCCTTTCAAATGAACAGGCTGCCCAACACACCACAATAGGCCACAAATTATGCATGCAGCATTTTTGGCAGCACACAGCATTCCTACACCTGTTGCATACATGTCTGTTGGCAAGATGCATTGAGGTAGCATTCAGAATGGAAGGCACCACATCGCACCAAAACATGCATTGTGCGTTCCTGCACAATATGGTAATTCGATAGTGTGAACGGACCCTAAATTACACAATCCAATTTTGCTAGCACAGATCGGCTTGTGTGCTTGGCATGGCCAGCATCAAATCGGACACCCTTTAGTCAGGGGACTGGCAGGATCTCTAAATATAAGAAAACAAAATGTCTTTAATGTATTCCTTAGCTTTTAAATTTGAACTTTATATGCAAATTGCTAAGCATATTAATAATGATGCAATGCAAAGTTCTGTTTAGTTGGTATTACCCCAAAGGTCAGATGAGGTCTTCCAACATTTTACAAGGTTAAAGTAATTTGGTGTTCGGAACTGTGGCCCTGCTGGTAAAGAGTAAACTATTTGTATTTACAATTTACATTTATTGTCCAATGTTTGTTGTGCTAGTGATCTGTTTTACAGCAAAAGTGTTTATATGGGAAATAAGTGTACCCACACTTTTTATATATTAATTTCAGAAAACATACCTTGCTGCAGGCATAGGCTGTGAATATACAGTTGTGGATATATGAGATCTCTGTGTTTTTACAGTCCAGCACATTATTGGTATTATAAACAAAGGATTATAATCCTGTGTCAGGGATAATTTAAAAAAAAAAAAGTGAAGACAGTAGTGTGACTTTCAGTAGCCCCTTTGTACCGTTAACGGTCATGTTTAATGGTGCAGTTAATGCTGAACTCCAGGGAAATGGAAAAATCCTCCTTGCAGTGGGGCTGTGTCTGCACTGCAGGGATTAAAGGCTAAATTCACCTTTATAAAAAAATAAATGCACATACAGTTGTGACCAAAATTATTCAACCCCCAATGCTGTAAAGGGGTTTAGGGACTATAGTGTACATTTGGAATTGTATTCAGAATCAAATCCTACAAGGACGTTGTAACTACCCAAATGCAACTAAAATGACATCAATTGTTTATGTAATACAGTAGTAAATGGTTCTTATGTGGTTTCTTCATTGCCACAATTATTCAACCCCTTAAAGACTACCACTCTGAAGAACAGAGGTTCATACAGGTGCTTTCCATCAGGTATTGAAAACACCTGTGGATGTCACCGAGCAGCAATCAAGCATAATAAGCACCAATTAGGCAGCTTTAAAATGACTGTGATACTCAGCTCCTTCTAGACATTTACTGGTGTGGTTACAAACATGGTGAAGGCAAGAGAATGGTCCAGGAAGACAAGAGAAGAGGTGATTTCTCTTCACAGGAAGGGCAATGGCTATAAGAAGATTGCAAAGATGTTAAACATACCAAGAGACACCTTAGGAAGCATCATTCGCAAATTCAAGGCAAAGGGCACTGTTGAAACGCTACCTGGTCGTGGCAGAAAGAAGATGCTGACTTCGACTGCTGTGCGCTACCTGAAGCGTAGAGTGGAGAGAAGTCCCCGTGTGACTGCTGAGGAACTGAGAAAAGATTTGTCAGATGTGGGTACAGAAGTTTCAGCCCAGACAATAAGACGCACACTGCGTAATGAAGGCCTCCGTGCCAGAACTCCCAGGCGTACCCCCTTGCTGTCTCCAAAGAATAAGAAGAGTCGACTGCAGTATGCCAAAAGCCATGTGGACAAACCACAAAAGTTGTGGGATAGTGTTCTGTGGACTGATGAAACAAAATTAGAACTGTTTGGGCCCATGGATCAACGCTATGTTTGGAGGAGGAAGAACAAGGCCTATGATGAAAAGAACACCTTGCCTACTGTGAAGCATGGTGGAGGGTCAATCATGCTTTGGGGCTGTTTTGCTTCTGCAGGTACAGGGAAGCTTCAGCGTGTGCAAGGTACCATGAATTCTCTTCAGTACCAGGAGATATTGGATGGAAACGTGATGCAGTCCGTCACACACCTGAGGCTTGGGAGACGTTGGACCTTTCAACAGGACAATGATCCCAAGCATACCTCCAAGTCCACTAGAGCATGGTTGCAGAGGAAAGGCTGGAACATTTTGGAGTGGCCATCGCAGTCACCAGACTTAAATCCGATTGAGAACCTCTGGTGGGACTTAAAGAAAGCAGTTGCAGTGCGCAAGCCTAAGAATGTGACTGAACTGGAGGCCTTTGCCCATGAAGAATGGGCGAAGATACCCGTAGATCGCTGCAAGACACTTGTGTCAAGCTATGCTTCACGTTTAAAAGCTGTTATAACTGTAAAAGGATGCTGTACTAAGTACTAAGATTGAATGTCACTTGGGGGTTGAATAAAACTGATAATGCTGTGAGCACAGAAAAGACATTTGTGGTTATTTCATTATAACTGTTATGTTATATTTGTCTGACCTACAAGTGCCTCTTTAATGTAAATGTAAGCAAGATGACTGAATGATCAAAAGCAATGTCAAACTGGCCAAAACACTCAATTTCAGTGGGGGTTGAATAATTTTGGTCACAACTGTACAGTATTTTTACAGGAAAGTTGCAGATGCAATGTCAGGCAGACACTGCTAACAGCTCTGTGCCCATACCTTTGTACGGTCTGTTTCAGAGCTGTACGAAGTGTCAATGGACGACTACAAGGGTGCTGATCAGCACTCATTGAGAACTACAAGCTGTGGTGGCAGATGGAACTTGTAGTTTATTCACTGACAGATCTCTGATTTTGAAGTGACAGTGGTTGCGTGGGCGAGGATCCCATGCCAGCTGTCACAGGGAGGGAGTTCTGGTGGTGGTAAGCAGATGATTAGGAGCATGTTACACCCTAAATATGGGTTTACCATGTTCTCATAGGTGAATCTTAGGTTTGAACTGATACTGTTTTTTTTTTTTTCTACTAGCGAGTATGAGTACTGATATTTTTTTTCGGTCAACTACTCGCCTATACCTTTGCAGTGTGATTTGAACCCATACAAAATGAATGAGCTCAAATGGCATTGCAAAGAATCACATGCGATTTGAACAGGAATGTGGTGCAATTCCTGTCCAAATCGCATGAGGTTTCCGCCACCACTCCAGTGTGAACTCAGTATACAGTAGAAAGACAGGGAAATGCCATCTAAGTGCAGCAATGAGCATACAGTTAAAAAAAAAAAGTTATAACTATTCACATGTTAAAAATATATATCTCGCATGTCAAATCCAAATATGCACATTTATTGTTTCTCTGTCCCACTGGAAATGCCAATGATGAAAAACCACGGCGGTTTGTGGTGCTCACAGGGCTGGAGGAGATGTATAGGCAGTTTTCCCCTAAGCTGGCATCACTTTCTCCACGTACCTACATGCGCACTTCAAGCTGTTTCACAGGGGTCCAAGAACTTCCTATATCTCCTCCAGTCCTTTGAGCACTGCAAGTGGCTGTAGTTTTCCATCATCGGCTGGTCCCCAGGATGGGGACACTATGACTACAGATTTGGATTTGACATGCAAGATACTACTTTTAACATGAGTTGTTATAACATTTAATAATTAATTGATTGATTATAATATTGGTATTGGTGCAACCCTAGTGAATCTATCTTCTAAGTGCTCATTAGGTCTAGGGGACCTCAAACAGAAGTTTTACTTACCTGAACCTCCTCTCCTGCAGGCTTCCTTCAGTCCCTGCAGATTTTCTTTCCTATGCTGCAGTGGTTGCAGGTCCTCTGACATGATCAAATACAGTGCAGAGCAGAGTGCACTGGTTGTAAGGACACAGAGGGACAGTGTAGTGGGGAGTGTTGGCTGCTAGGGAGCACAGGATTATGTAAGTAAAACTGCCCTCTAGACCTAAACTACCATTGAACCCTTGCAGTGCAGGGGTAGCCCCACAGCAAAGGAGAATCTTTCCTTTTCCCAGCATTAAGTTTTAACGGCACCATAAAGCATAAGCAAAGTGGCTATTGAAAAGTTACAATACTCTCTGCACTTTTCATAATTATCCTCTTTCCCCAGAGATGGGCTTTAAGAAAAATGTATTTGTGGTTGGGTTTGTTAATATCACCTTGCCCCTTTGAAAAGGCTTTTTTAAATGTCTCCAATTATTAATTTGCTAAAAAAAAAAATTAATAATAAAAAAAAAAGAACTACAGTACTACAAGCTAGTTTTGAGTTATACTTTACATAAGCAGTAGCTGTTTTGTAAAAAATAAACTTTTGTCTAATTTAAAAGATAACTACCGTATGATACCAAACTATACCGTTTTGTCTAATTAAGTGGCATAATGCCAAGATGCTTCGTTCCAATTCATTTCATCTTATTTTATAAAGAGAGATAGAAGTGTTTTGACAGGTCAATCATTTAATTAGCTGCTTGTTTCACTTTGCTTGTACATGGTCAAATTCATGGGTAATTTAACAGTGTCCAACTTTGATGCAGTAGAATTGTCAAGAGATGATGTTTTGAAACACCATATTTAGGGCTTCTGCACAAGAATGTAATGGAGAACTGAAATAACAGTAGGACAATGCTGGCAGAAAGCTGAGAGAAAGTTCCCGCATTAACAATGGATAAAGTTCATCAGTACCTACACCTTGGAATCCTGCAATATGTGCAGTATATTGACTTGTACCCTCTGATCATGCAATAACCATAAGACAGGCATTTGCTTATTTCCTTAAGTCAGAGAAGAGACAAGTCTCTTGGCAGAATGACAATCAAATCTTAAAATATATACATCCTGTTCCAAATTATTATGCAAATTATATTTTTCTCATTTACCTAAATAATTGATGTAAATAACAGTCAGCATAATTCTCATGTTATCAACTATTAAGAGTACAATTCAAATTTTATTGAACAAACCTCCTAATGATAACAGGATTTTTTTTAAACATAAAAAACTTCCAATGCACTGTTCCAAATTATTACGCACAGTAAGTTTCAAAACACTTTATAGGTTGTAAATAACTGAAAATTGTCATTTGTTGCGTTTGCAGCATATTTACTGAAATCAAAAGCTATTTCAATCAAACCTTTAACAACATTTTAACTTTTTAAACATTTTAACAGGTCACGTTACATTGTAACATAGGACCCCTTATTTGATAGCAGCTTCACAAGTCTTGCATCCATTGAACTTGTGAGTTTTTGGACAGTTTCTGCTTGAATTTGTTTGCAAGATGTCAGAATAGCCTCCCAGAGCTGCTGTTTGGATGTAAACTGCCTCCCACCCTCGTAGATCTTTTGCTTGAGGATGCTCCAAAGGTTCTCAATAGGATTGAGGTCAGGGGAGGATGGAGGCCACACCATGACTTTCTCTCCTTTTATCCCCATAGCAGCCATTGATGCAGAGGTATTCTTTGCAGCATGAGATGGTGCATTGTCATGCATGAAGATGATTTTATTACGGAAAGCATAGTTCTTCCTTCTGTACCAGGGAAGAAAGTGGTCAGTCATAAACTCCACGTACTTTGCAGAGGTCATCTTTACACCTTCGGGGACCCTAAAGGGCCTACCAGCTCTGTTCCCATGATTCTGGCCCAAAACATGACTCCACCACTGCCTTGCTGACATCGCAGCCTTGTTGGAACAGGGTGGCCATCCACCAACCGTCCACTACTCCATCCATCTGGACCATCCAGGGTTGCACGGCACTCATCAGTGAACAGGACTATTTGAAAATTAGTCTTCATGTATTTTCTGCCCAATGCAGCCGTTTCTGCTTGTGAACATTGGTTAGTGGTGGCCGAATAGAAGGTTTATGCACAGTTGCAAGACTCTGGAGGACTCTACACCTTGATGTCTGTGGGACTCCAGAGGCAACAGCAGCTTCAAATACCTGTTTGCTGCTATGTAATAGTATTTTAGCAGCTGCTCTCTTGATCTGATGCATGGATCTGGCAGAAATCTTCCTCAATGTGCCTTTATCTGCACGAACCTGTCTGTGCTCTGAATCAGCCACAAATCTCTTAATAGTGCGATGATCATGCTTAAGTTTTCGTGAAATATCTAATGTTTTCATACCTCATCCAAGGCATTGAACTATTTCACTCTTTTCGGCAGCAGAGAGATCCGTTTTTTTCCCCATATTGCTTGAAAATGGAGCTCTGCTTAATAATGTGGAACACCCTCCTTTAGTAGTTTTTCCCTAAATTGGATCACCTGCCAATCTAATTATCACAGGTGTCCGAGATTGTTTTCAGTGATCAAAAGAGCCCTGAGACACAATGCCATCCATGAGTTACACTGAAAAACAAAATATTTCATCTTTGTGACACTTAAATAGAATTTGCATAATAATTTGGAACACTGTGTATTACATTAAATAGAATACATTGTCCTACTTTGGCCATATTAGGTCAATGATGTCATGAACATCCTCACTCCTTGCATACATGCAGCTGTGGGATGGTGAATCCCCCCTTGTAGCTCATGGGCTGGTTCTGAAGCAATATTGTGACAGCTTTCTGTGGGCTTGTACGCACTGGATTCAGATCAGGTTCAGATCTGAACCCAGTTCATCCCTACTAAGGATTTGTAAGCTGCAATATACTACATTTTTGTTCTTGAGTTTAGACATACAGTTGTGTTCAAAATAACAGCAGTCAGACATCACTAACCTGACCAATCACTGTTTTTGGTAGAAATGATATTTCTACATGGCAAATAATTTACTAGCAGGTGTAGTAGAGTAATAGAAATCCAACAGACCCAACAGTCATGACATGCATGCTGCTGATTCTGTGTAATTGAGTCACCAATTGAAAGGGGCATGTTCAAAATAATAGCAGTGTGGAGTTCTATTAGTGAGGTCATACATTCTTTGAAAAACAGGTGGCAATTATTGCCCTTATTTAAGGAAGGAAGGCAGCAAATGTTATACATGCTGGTTACAGTGCATTTCTCTCTGAAATTCTGAGAAAATTGGGTCGTTCAGAAGAACAGCGTACCTTGATTAAAAAGTTGATTAGAGAGGGGAAAACATGTAAAGAAGTGCGGAAAATGATAGGCTGCTCAGCTAAAATGATCACAAATGCTTTAAAATGGCAACCAAAACCTGAAAGATGTGGAAGAAAGCGAAAAACTACCATTCGAATGGATAGAAGAATAGCCAAAATGGCAAGGACTCAGCCAACAATCAGCTCCAGGAAGATCAAAGAAGGTCTAAAGTTACCTGTGAGTACTGTTACAATTAGAAGACGTCTATGTGAAGCCAAGCTATCTGCAAGAAGCCCCCGCAAAATCCCACTGTTGAAAAAAAGACGTGCTGAAGAGGTTACAATTTGCCAAAGAGCACATTGACTGGCCTAAAGAGAAATGGCGCAACATTTTGTGGACTGATGAAAGTAAGATTGTTCTTTTTGGGTCTAGTGGCCGGAGACAGTTTGTCAGACGACCCCCAAACACTGAACTCAAGCCACAGTACACTGTGAAGACAGTGAAGCATGGTTGTGCAAGCATCATGATATGGGGATGTTTCTCATACTACGGTGTTGGGACTATTTATCGCATACCAGGGATCATGGATCAGTTTGAATACATCAGAATACTTGAAGAGGTCATGCTGCCATATGCTGAAGAGGAAATGCCCTTGAAATGGGTGTTCCAACAAGACAATGACCGCAAACACACCAGTAAACGTGCAACATCTTGGTTCCAGACCAACAAGATTGACGTTATGGAGTGGCCAGCCCAATCCCGGATCTTAATCCAATAGAAAACTTGTGGGGTGACATCAAAAATGCAGTTTCTGAGGCTAAACCAAGAAATAGAGAAGAACTGTGGAATGTAGTCCAATCATCCTGGGCTGGAATACCTGTTCACAGGTGCCAGAAGTTGGTTGACTCCATGCAACATACAGTTGTGGCCAAAATTATTCAACCCCCACTGAAATTGAGTGTTTTGGCCAGTTTGACATTGCTTTTGATCATTCAGTCATCTTGCTTACATTTACATTAAAGAGGCACTTGTAGGTCAGACAAATATAACATAACAGTTATAATGAAATAACCACAAATGTCTTTTCTGTGCTCACAGCATTATCAGTTTTATTCAACCCCCAAGTGACATTCAATCTTAGTACTTAGTACAGCATCCTTTTACAGTTATAACAGCTTTTAAACGTGAAGCATAGCTTGACACAAGTGTCTTGCAGCGATCTACGGGTATCTTCGCCCATTCTTCATGGGCAAAGGCCTCCAGTTCAGTCACATTCTTAGGCTTGCGCACTGCAACTGCTTTCTTTAAGTCCCACCAGAGGTTCTCAATCGGATTTAAGTCTGGTGACTGCGATGGCCACTCCAAAATGTTCCAGCCTTTCCTCTGCAACCATGCTCTAGTGGACTTGGAGGTATGCTTGGGATCATTGTCCTGTTGAAAGGTCCAACGTCTCCCAAGCCTCAGGTGTGTGACGGACTGCATCACGTTTCCATCCAATATCTCCTGGTACTGAAGAGAATTCATGGTACCTTGCACACGCTGAAGCTTCCCTGTACCTGCAGAAGCAAAACAGCCCCAAAGCATGATTGACCCTCCACCATGCTTCACAGTAGGCAAGGTGTTCTTTTCATCATAGGCCTTGTTCTTCCTCCTCCAAACATAGCGTTGATCCATGGGCCCAAACAGTTCTAATTTTGTTTCATCAGTCCACAGAACACTATCCCACAACTTTTGTGGTTTGTCCACATGGCTTTTGGCATACTGCAGTCGACTCTTCTTATTCTTTGGAGACAGCAAGGGGGTACGCCTGGGAGTTCTGGCACGGAGGCCTTCATTACGCAGTGTGCGTCTTATTGTCTGGGCTGAAACTTCTGTACCCACATCTGACAAATCTTTTCTCAGTTCCTCAGCAGTCACACGGGGACTTCTCTCCACTCTACGCTTCAGGTAGCGCACAGCAGTCGAAGTCAGCATCTTCTTTCTGCCACGACCAGGTAGCGTTTCAACAGTGCCCTTTGCCTTGAATTTGCGAATGATGCTTCCTAAGGTGTCTCTTGGTATGTTTAACATCTTTGCAATCTTCTTATAGCCATTGCCCTTCCTGTGAAGAGAAATCACCTCTTCTCTTGTCTTCCTGGACCATTCTCTTGCCTTCACCATGTTTGTAACCACACCAGTAAATGTCTAGAAGGAGCTGAGTATCACAGTCATTTTAAAGCTGCCTAATTGGTGCTTATTATGCTTGATTGCTGCTCGGTGACATCCACAGGTGTTTTCAATACCTGATGGAAAGCACCTGTATGAACCTCTGTTCTTCAGAGTGGTAGTCTTTAAGGGGTTGAATAATTGTGGCAATGAAGAAACCACATAAGAACCATTTACTACTGTATTACATAAACAATTGATGTCATTTTAGTTGCATTTGGGTAGTTACAACGTCCTTGTAGGATTTGATTCTGAATACAATTCCAAATGTACACTATAGTCCCTAAACCCCTTTACAGCATTGGGGGTTGAATAATTTTGGCCACAACTGTAGATGTACAGCAGTTCTCAGAAACAGTGCTTATACAACTAAATATTAATTAAGTGATTCAAAGGAAAGCAAAATCTTCAAACATTTTTCAGTTTATATAGTGAATGTTTGAGTTTGTAAAGAAGAATACAAACACTGCTATTTTTTTGAACAGTCTAATATTCATTTTTCTTCAATTTTTTTTAGAGGAACAACACAAATTTGATATATTTTTCTTCATGTTTTGATTTGGAATAGAATGTGTAGTGTTCCCAATGCATTTTTGTGTATGGAAATAAAAGCTATTAGAAGGATTTTGAGCTTTATTCACTTTTTTCAACACACTGCTATTATTTTGAACACAACTGTATATTGTACATTCACATCAGTCCCTAACCCTCAAGGGGTGTACAATCTAAAGTCCCTAACTTACATTCATACACATACTAGGGACAATTTAGAAAGGATCCAATAACCTACAAGCATGTCTTTCGAGTGTGGGAGGAAACCGGGAGTACCCGGAGGAAACCCACGCAGGCACAGGGAGAACATGCAAACTCCAGGCAGGTGGTGCCGTGGCTGGGATTTGAACCAATGACCCTAGTACTGCCAGGCGGAAGTGCTAATCATTTAGCCACTGTGCTGCCCAGTATCATCAGAGGCTCCTGTGTCACGATCTCGTGGGGTTGACTTACGCTCCTTAGTGGTCTCTGCACCAACATGGGACTGTGTTTCATTTAAGCGAGAGATAGACCTATGAGTGAGGTCACCAACAACAGACATGAGGGTGTTAAAGTTTTGCAGCTCTAGAAGTTTCTCTGATACTTGTATACACTGCTTAATAACAGCTGTCCTTTGTTGTGGAGTAGGTTTGCTGAGCACCATAAGCTGGATCCACTGGGAAACACCATTAACCTTAGATTGTACACCCCTTGAGGGTTAGGGACTGATGTGAATGTACAATATATATGTAAAGCGCTGCGTAAATTGATGGCGCTATATAAGTACCTGAAATAAATAAATAAATAACATAACAGGGCTATGAATCTTTCCATGACAGGGTTTCCCACAGTACAACCATGAAAGAGAAAGCTGTGGTGATCCTGAAACACAGTATTGCATGGTTGCTCCCCAGTCCATCCTGCACAGAAATCTGGTTCCAACCTGGAATATATGGATCTGGATGGAATCATTTATATCAGGTGTTTGTTGACCACTCCCATAGTCAAGGGGTCAAAGGATCTGGTAAGCCTCCAATTTGTCATCACAGTGGTGCAGTATTCACGTTGGTGGTTATATTGGAATGAAGATTTTTCAACTACTCATCACGGAATAAGGGGACTGTTCGATACATCCTATAAGGACTGTTCCATATATGTTAACCTATTTGTACTTCAATTTCTGGCAATTGTTCACTATTGAGTACTTCTTTTTTTCTGTCCTTCATTGGATATATATTAATTGTATATTATTTATGAAAATTGTTGATTTTAATTTATATTTCACTTAGCGCAACACTAGAGATTTATTTCGATTTGTGATTTAGAGAGGATGTCCTCTTGGTGTGTTTGCTGCTTTGTACATGATTAGGTTTGGGTATTTGCACAGTTTTTGATTTATTATACCTAATAAACTGGCCGGTGAGTGTAAGTGGCTACTTTCACAACATGTCACAGGAAAAACTGGACTCTTTTGATCCAATGCAAGTTTTCAGTGCTTTGCCTATAGTAAGCTGTGATTTGAACCACGATTTAAAGTGTATGTATACCTCAAACATTTTTTTGAATAGACCAAGGTTAAAAACCATCTTAGATTTTTTTTTTTGGTGTCTGTGTTCTATTGGGGAAATTTCCCTTCACTTCATGTTCTAGAGACAAAAAAAGGAAATAAAAGAAAATCTCTACAACGTGATAATTCCCATCCACACCTCTAATATGTTAGGTTTCCCATCACTTTCAGCCTTGACAATGGTCACCAGGACAAAATTGTAGGGTGAATCTACCTAGTGGGACACAAACAGCAATACAAATCTTGACAAGGGTTCTAACCTTTCCCTATTTTATGCATAACTAAACCATTTTGGCTATGTTGCCTGGCTGTCTCTGGCCTCAACACTTTCAACACTTTAAACATGCAGCTGCTGGACGTAGAACTATGCACACTTGTTTTGGGTCAGTGACTCAAATGCTTCTGGATCTACACAACAGCCAGGCAACTAGCACTTTCAAAAGGAGAGTTAAGCTGTGGCAAGCTATGTATTTTATAGTAAATGATTACCTTTATGGGTTAACTGTTTGTTTAAATCTAGGAGACTTGGATAAGTACTTTTTCCTTACCCATTCTTCTGCTCCTGCAGGCTACTTTGTGCTGCTAGACCAGTGTTTCTCAACCTTTTTATCGTCAAGGCACCCTTTGAAATTATGGATAATCTCAAGGCACCCTTTAAGATTCTGCACAATCGGAAAGCACCCCATTCTAAAATGTAAAAAACTATTCTACACACATCCAGTACACCCAATGTTAGAGGTGATTTATTCTTCCAAAGCAAATACACATTTGCACACTGGTACCAACTAGTATTCCATTGTGTCTCTCTCATTTTCTGTCCCTCACTCTGCTAATGTGACCCCATTAGCAAAGTAGAGGGCAGGGGAGGGCCAAACAAGGATGATGTGCATGCACCCAATGTCCTCAACTGATGATGTCATTGGTTCTTAGGATGCTGAAAGCTAGAAGGTCATAAAAATGCACAATGAAAACTTGTAACTTTGTGTACTAAAAAGCAGAATTGATCCACGTGCTGGCTTGTATACAATTTTTGTGCATTTTGCTAAGGCATCCCTGAAGAAGCCTAAAGGCCCCCCAGGGTGCCTGGGCACCCTGGTTGAGAAAGGCTGTGCTAGACTGGTCCCTGTAGTCTCTTCTTCCCTGCACTCCGTGGTCTAAGGTCCTCTGATGTCATTGAGCCCAAGGCAGGGTCCCTAGGTATGCAATGGACATGAGAATGCTGAAGGACAGTCCACAGCTAGAGTATAAGGGAGTTCCATTTGCCAGAAGAGAGGAGGATCAGATAAGTAAAGTGCTTTTACTGTCCCCTAGGCAGAAACAAGCATTTAATGCTCACAGTGCAGGTGCAGCCCCACTGCAAAGGAGGAGTTTTAGTTTTACTGGAGTTGGGCTTTAACTAATGGGTGCAGTATAGATCCTCAATTAGAGAGGTTGTCAAATACTGAAATTCATTTTATGTAGTCATCACCTCTGTGCAAACACAGGTCAAACTGTTGCATATAACAATCTTTCACTTTAAATACAGTATCCTGCTTTTAATGTAGAGTTCTCTTTTTAATTACAAAAGTCAAAAATGATAACGTTTAAAGCTCCTGGACCTGCTTATACTTATGGCAGCACCCTTGGGATCTGCTACTACCAGGCATGCCTATGACCCCAAGACTACTGTAGAGTAGCCCTTTATTTATTCACAGTATGTATTCATCTTACGATTCCTCCGACAGCGTACATCACAGTGACCTTGAGACACTGCACCTCTCTGGAGACCTTAGCAGTTCTCTGTCTCAGGCGTTTTTGGAACGAAGATTGACAGGTCTATAAAGAGGGAAAAAATCTAAACAAAACAAGGTGGAATCATATTTTTTGAATGTTTTATTAAGGCTATATTGAGGCTGTCACATTTCATATTGTACTGGGACAGAAGGATCATAGAGGATCACTTCTCTAGTACGTAAAGTGAAACTCTAGCGGCTTCCGTTAGTGTTATAACATTGATCAGAAAGAGAATTCATAGCTAAGAGCTTTTCTACAATCGTCAATATATTCAAATGAGGTTCCTTTCAACATGGTAACCTGGACAGTATTCTTTACACAGATGGTGTACAAAATGTCCCCAGAAATCTTATTTTTGTATTATTTGCTCTGAACTGAGTTACAAGTCAAATTTCAGGCATCGCCTGGGCTAACAGTTTCATTTTTGGCAAGATATTTTTTAAGCTCCATGTCATGGCAATGCTCATGCTACATGTTCACATTTACAGTAGCGGGAAATGCACCTACACTGCAATGCCCATGCCGTGCATTTCAGTCTGTTGCCCTGCAAAAAAGTACATGCCTGATATAGTACATTGAGGTATATATGCACCCTTAACACACAGTAATGCATTGTGTAAAACGGGGTCTTACGGTTCATCTAAAGGAATGCCAATACTTCAGCTGCATGCGCAGCTCAGTCTACATTTCACAGAAGATTGCAAAGAGGCAGACAAGAGTACTTTTTTCAGAAGAGACATTGCATGTCTCTTCTGCAATAAAAAGCCCGCCTGCAATTTTTTATATTTAGTTCCGCTTTAAAGGATAAGTTCACCTTTGTAAAAATAAATAAATAAATAAATGCACATCTTTTTTGCAGGTAAAAAAAAGTGAATTTAATATTTGAATTCCTACAACCCCTGGTATCAGGTTTTCCATCTTACCTAAAGGATAGTGGAGATTTGATCTCAGTTTTGAAAAAAATAAGGATTAAAGAGAACTGTGTTTTGGACAGTGTTGATGTTAATGCATTATATACCAACATTAGACATGAGGATGCTTTAACAGCAGTGAGGTGGGCATTGGAGAAAAAATCGGGTTTAAAAGGTGATCAAATTGATTTTTTACTAGATTGTCTTGACCTAGCAATGTCAAATAATTATTTTTGGCATTCCAACAATTATTATAGGCAGTGTACTGGAGTTGCGATGGGAGCGAAATATGCTCCATCAGTAGCCAACCTTTTTATGAGTATGTGGGAAGATAAAGCTATATTTGAAAAGGTGAATGAGAAATTATTACTCTTTAGAAGGTTTATAGATGACATTGTGATAATCTGGAAGGGAACTAGGAATGGTTTAGAGGAGTACATCCGTGGAATGGAGTGCAATCCTTATAACATCACTTTCACTAATCATATCGGCATGGAATCTATAGACTTTCTTGATTTAGTCATCTATAGACAGGGAGACTATCTTCACACAAAAACATATTTTAAACAAGTTGATAGGAATGCTTACATCCCAATCCACAGTTGTCACCATAGAAATTGGTTGAGGTCCATTCCTAAAAGCCAATTGATTAGACTCAAAAGGAATTGTGATGACAATAAGACATTTCAAGAGCAAGCAAATGTGTTGTTGGAAAGGTTTAGAGAAAAAGGCTATGAAGAAAATATTCTAACAGGTGCAATGGATCAAGTGAGGATGATTAATAGAGATGAATTATTAACTAATAGAAAGAACAAGAAGAAAGTAGGTGAACTGGCTTTTATTACGGGTTACTCTAATCAACATAAGGTTATTGAAAATATCATAAGGAAACACTGGTCGATTCTGAAGAGGGATGAGGTTCTCCATGATTTAATACCTGAGAAACCTTCATTCATTTACAGAAAACCACCCCCATTGAGAATGAAGTTAGCAAAAAATATCCCAGATATTCCGAAGAAAAAGGCAACTTTTTTGGATACTGTGGGGTTTTATAAATGTAATAGGTGTATGGCATGTAGAAATATGAGAGGAGATACTAAGAGGAGATATGATTCGTTTCATTCTTGCTCTACGGGTTCCTCTTATAAAATAAATAATCTTATATCTTGTGATAGTTCCTTTGTTACGTATTTGTTGGAATGCTCTTGTCACCTTCAATACGTAGGTAGAACTTCCAGGAAATTGTCGGTGAGATTAGGTTGTCCTAGAGTCCTAGATTGTAAGCTCGTAAGAGTAGGGCCCTCTTACCCCTCGTACGCTGTCTGTCTTTGTTGTACTGTGCCATGTATTGTCCCCCCCTATTGTACAGCGCTGAGCAAACCCTTTGGCGCTATATAAACTCGTAGTAATAATAATAATAATAATAATAATTAGGTGAACACATTAGAAATATTAAAAAAGGATATAAATATCATAGTCTTTCCTATCATTTCAGAATGTGTCATAATAGGGATCCATCGTGTTTGAAATTCTGCGGGATTGATCGGATCTTTTCCCATTGGAGGGGAGGAGATATGGTTAAGAGTATCTCGCAGAATGAAACAAAATGGATCTTTCAATTGGGATCTTTGTACCCTAAAGGGTTGAATTCGGACATAGACATTAATTGTTTTTTGTCTAATTGGTAAGAGCACAGACAATTTCTATTAAAAATTCCTCAGGTGTCTTATTAAAAGTTTTTTATATATTTTAATGCAATTTTATTTTGCATTATATATATTTTATTTTTATTTTTATTTTAATTTTATTTTTATTATTATTATTTTTATTAATATTTTTTTATTTTTATAATTATATTTATTTTTATTTTCATTATTTTTATTCATATTTTTATTTTTATTTTTATATTTATTTTTATTTTTATTTCACACATTATTTTCATTTTTTATTTTTATTTTCATTTTTATTTTTATTTTTCATTTTTATTTTTATTTTTTATTTATTTTTCATTAAAAAATTTTACATTTTATTGCTATTTAGTAGTGATGTTATTCATTGCTCATATATTAAAGAAAGTTTTTGTAATAGTGAGGCATTGTTTAATACTTTGTTCGTGTTTTTCCCACTAGGGACATGTGGTAATATACATGTCGCTTCTGGGAGATAATTTAACAGTGTCGGGAATAACTTGAAAAAGGATTTCTAATTGTGTAGGCATATACCTCATCTGTAAAGGACTCTCACGTCACATTACAGGAGGAGTGGTTTTTTTGATAATCCCGGGGAGGGTTTTGACTAATTGGAACGGAGGGGTAGGTCCCTGCTGGGTATATAAGGGAGCTTCAGACAGGAAATGAACGTCTTGAGAACGCCCGATGGGAGGGGCGAAACGTGTTGACGCATTTCCGGTTTCTATTCCGTACGTCTGACGTCACTTCCGGTGAGTGGAGCGCACGCTGAGCGGTGCGTTCCAGCGGCCATCTTTTGGGATCTGTATATGCGGTGTCTCTGTAGAGCTTCTGCTGTAACCTGGAGCTGTGATGTGAGATTCCGTGGGAGGTTGCCTTGCATCTACTGTTCATCTGAAAGAAGCTGGTCCTAATAAATATGCCTTTTTAAAGTGAATTTAATGTGAGTGGCCTTAATCCTTGATTTCACTTATGAATGGTGTCTTACAATATTACACTATCTGAGACTTTTTTCTCCCTGGTCGGATGGTGGAGCCTATGCTGGAGAGGAGGATTCCTATGGAGTGGATACGAAAGAGGGTTCAGGATCCCATAAATTCCTAAGAGGTGTTTTATTCACCTATATCTGGTGAGTGCATTTGATATTGGTTTTCATGGGTGGAAGGTGGAAGTTCCTTTATAATAGAAGAAGAATTTGAAAAATATTTCTCTTTGCACAAATATATTTTTTGATATTTTTTGAACTTTGGTTTATCTTGATGGACTTCACTATTGATCAATTTTTCATTTATGTTTGCACTTTGTATATTGATTTTATTTAGAGGTCTATGTTTGCGCTGTTTTTCTCTATTTTTTCATTATTTGTGTTGATCACAGTGCACAGCAGCAGGATAGAACCTGTAGTAGAGTGTTTCACTAGGCGCAGGAAGAATTTTTAGTTTATCTTGGAGAACTCACCACAGATCTGTGGAAGTAGGCTGCCTCAAATCAATCCCAGACAGACTCCATGATGTTGAGATCAGGGCTCTGAGGGGGCCAAACCATCACTTCCAGGACTCATTGTTGTTCTTTGCACTGAAGATAGTTCTTAATAACATTGGCAACATGTTTGGTGTTGTTGTCCCGCTGCAAAAGAAATCTCCCTGATGGTCTGGCATGATGGAGAAATATTTGCCTGTATTTCTCAGCAATGTAGACACCAAAGGGTAATCACACCAAATATTGATTTGATTTGGATTTCTCTCCTCATTTACTTTCTATTTTGTAAATTGATAAATATAAACTATTAACACTTTTATATCTTAAAGCATTCTTACATTCCAGAATTATTTCACACCTGTCTAAAACTATATATATATATATATATACAAACAGGTGAAACTCGAAAAATTAGAATATCGTGCAAAAGTTCATTTATTTCAGTAATGCAACTTAAAAGGTGACACTAATATATGAGATAGACACATTACATGTAAAGCAAGCCGTTCAAGCCGTGATTTGTCATAATTGTGATGATTATGGCTTACAGCTCATGAAAACCCCAAATCCACAATCTCAGAAAATTAGAATATTACATGCAATCAATAAAACAAGGATTGTACACAGAACAATATCGGACCTCTGAAAAGTATCAGCATGCATATGTACTCAGTACTTGGTTTGGGCCTCTTTTGCAGCAATTACTGCCTCAATGCGGCGTGGCATGGAAGCTATCAGCCTGTGGCACTGCTGAGGTGTTATGGAAGACCAGGATGCTTCAATAGCAGCCTTCAGCTCTTCTGCATTGTTCGGTCTCATGTCTCTCATCTTTCTCTTGGCAATGCCCCATAGATTCTCTATGGGGTTCAGGTCAGGCGAGTTTGCAGGCCAATCAAGCACAGTAATCCCACGGTCATTGAACCAGGTTTTGGTGCTTTTGGCAATGTGGGCAGGTGTCAAGTCCTGCTGGAAAATGAAGTCAGTATCCCCATAAAGCTCGTCTGCGGAAGGAAGCATGAAGTGCTCCAAAATCTGGTAGATGGCTGCGTTGACCCTGGACTTAATGAAGCACAGTGGACCAACACCAGCAGATGACATGGCTCCCCAAATCAACACAGACTGTGGAAACTTCACACTGGACTTCAATCATCTTGCAGTGTGTGCCTCTCCATTCTTCCTCCATACTCTGGGTCCTTGGTTTCCAAATGAGATGCAAAAGTTGCTCTCATCAGAAAAGAGGAGTTTGGACCACTGAGCAACAGACCAGGTCTGTTTTTCTTTAGCCCAGGTAAGACGCTTCTGACGTTGTTTGTTGTTCAGGAGCGGCTTGACAAGAGGATTACGACATTTGAAGCCCATGTGCAGAATCCGTCTGTGTGTGTGGTGGCTCTTGATGCACTGACTCCAACCTCAGTCCACTCCTTGTGAAAGTCCCCAACACTTTTGAATGGCCTTTTCCTGACAATCCTCTCCATGCTGCGGTCATCCCTGCTGCTTGTGCACCTTTTTCTTTCACACTTTTCCCTTCCACAAAACTTTCTATTAATGTGCTTTGATACAGCACTTTGGGAACATCCAACTTCTTTTGCAATTACCTTTTGAGGCTTTCCCTCCTTATGGAGGGTGTCAATGATGGTTTTCTGCACAACTGTCAGGTCAGCAGTTTTTCCCATGATTGTGATTTCTACTGAACCAGACTGAGAGACCATTTAAAGGCTCAGGAACCCTTTGCAGGTGTTATGGCTTAATTAGGTGATTAGAGTGGGACACTTTGAGCTGAGAATATTGCACTTTTCACAATATTCTAATTTTCAGAGATTGTGGATTTGGGGTTTTCATGAGCTGTAAGCCATAATCATCACAATTATGACAAATCACAGCTTGAACTATCTTGCTTTGCATGTAATGAGTCTATCTCATATATTAGTTTACCCTTTTAAGTTGCATTACTGAAACAAATGAACTTTTGCACGATATTCTAATTTTTCGAGTTTCACCTGTATATACACATTTTTTTTTCACTTTTCCCGATGTAGAGACCAGATCCATATTCTCATGCAGAAGCAAGTTGCTTCTATTGGTTATCTATTGCTGGCTGGGATCTGCCAGCAACTGATCATTATAACAGTTGTAAAAGTTCTGTACTGACCTCCATACTGACAACATGCCACTCATGATTTCACTACACTCCTGATGGAAGTGTTGTGTTTACATTTATTTCTACAGAGTGCTCCTATGAAGCAATTTGCAGAACGATCAGAATCCCAGGAGCTGATTGTGGGAGATCCTGGGCTTACTGCTGTATCCTGCCTGTCACAGCCAGTGCTGGCAGGGGCCCCAGAAGTTGCTGAGACCCACCAACATTTTTAAATGAAGTTGGGGACAAACAGCTGGTGACTTAGACTCAAGAAGTTAACAAAACTCACACAAACTTTTTTTTTATATTTTTGTCCTGCAAAACGTAGTAGCAGAGTCTCAAGAAAACTTGAGATTACAGCTCTAGTCGTAAAGTGTATCTGAAGACCAACAATTTAATATATTGCAGCTTATCAGTTTTAGTGGTGGCTGCATTTGTTTTTTATTTTTCAGTCTTTTTCCTTTATTTTTCCCTGATGATCCTGCCAGTAATGGTTCCTGCCCTAGGTGACACACTGTACTGCATCTATGGAGGAGCAATGTTGTCACAATAGGATACTGAAAAAAAAGATCCTCCTCTCCTTCGCTTCATAATATATATACATGTTTTGCATTTATCAATCAGATATAACAAAACACTTTCAAGCGTATATTTAACAGACCAAAATAGAGGAAATAAGAGAAGTTAATTGTTAGCGGTTTCACAAATATAAGACCCTCT
The DNA here is from genome assembly GCF_062004578.1 of Staurois parvus. Classification (NCBI taxonomy): domain Eukaryota; kingdom Metazoa; phylum Chordata; class Amphibia; order Anura; family Ranidae; genus Staurois; species Staurois parvus. The sequence continues at coordinate 12,253,963 of NW_028317892.1, read as the reverse complement.
CACTGGGGATAATGCAGTCTCTTTTCATAAGAGTGCCATGGCCCTAGTAATGGTTAATTCTGAGAGTTGCTAAAGTATGTAAATTAATTCTTCCGAAACCCTAATATGCTTTGTTTTATCTGGTGTGATGTTTGCAATTCATCCAAGCTAACACAAAACTTAATAGCTCATTATCAGGAAATTACCGGTTGCTTTGTCAACCATACATTGTGTTCGGATCACTAGAAGACTTGTGATATTTGATTTGCAATAAAAAGCAAAATCCAAATTTACACAAAATAATTAATGACATGTAAAAATTTACTCTATTTGTTTCAGAGCAAAACCAGTAAAAAGATAACCTTTAGATTTTTGCAGTAAATAAGATCAGCAAATGAAAATAAACACGAATTGTAATATGCACTGTGAAAAAAATGACATTTGTGAAGTGAAAGAAACGGAAGGCTATGTCAAATTGAAAAGTACTTTGAATAGAAAGGGCCTGACATATGATGGTGAGGTGTTACCCACAGTAACTAAATGGTGTGTTTAATTGTCCTGAAGCTGCCTGGGAAACATGCTCTGCAGTGCACTACAGTGCTTTTCAAGAAAGTACACAAATAAGCTGTAAGAAGGGAGATCTTTACAGAATTAAACCACAAATGCACATGCAAACTGAATGAAAGAATACAATGAGGGTGCACCAGCCTTGTGCATTACCTAAGGTACCATTTATTTAAATATATAAAAATGCAATATACTCACAAACCCAGTTGGGTATGGGACCTTAGCACATAAAGTGAAACAACCTCCAACAAATCTCGAACCACAACTCTAGGTGTGCATCAGTGACATCACAAAGCAGGATCAGACGCTAACTTATTTTGAGGGGTATACCTCCTTCAGAGCTCTGTGCTTTGAGCATTATTGGAGTTTGTGTTGCTTTATGTATTTAAGCCTGATACCCAATGGGGTTTGTGAGTATATTGCAGTGTTTTTATATATTCAAACAGATGGTAGCTTAGGTAGTGCACAAGGCTGGCAGCACACCCTTCTTGTGTTCTTCTTTAATTACGTTTTCAGGATCCCCCATATCTGAAGAGGGCAGCAAGGCCTGAGATCAACCTGGATTACCATATGCTTTACACCACTGCATCGGATGCTTTGTATTGCACTTGGTGATGTAAGGCTTGGATGCAGCTGCTCGGCCATGGAAACCCATTCCTTGAAGCTTTCTATGCACTATGGTTGTGCTAATTTGAAGGTCACATGAAGTTTGGAGGTCTTTAGCTATTGACTCGGCAGACAGTTGGCGACTTCTGCACAATCTGTGCTTCAGCATGCGCTGACCCCACTCTGTCATCTTATGTGGCCTACCACTTCATGGCTGAATTGCTGTTGTTCCCAGTTGCTTCCACTTTGTTATAATACTACTAACAGTTGACCATGGAATATTTAGTAGCAAGAAAATTTAATGGATGGACTTATTGCACAGGTGGCAACCTATCACGGTACCACGCTTGAATTCGCTGAGCTCCTGAGAGCGACTCATTCTTTCACAAATGTTTTTAGAAGCAGTCTGTATGCCTAGGTGCTTGATTTTCTACACCTGTGGCCATGGAAGTAATTGGAACGCCTGAATCCAATGATTTGGAGGGGTGTCCCTATACTTTTGACAGTATAGTGTATGTTCCACTTGTATCAGTAGCTGGAAACTAACATATGAATACAAGAGTTCCCTCCAACTGAGTGTTATATCTGATGCATATCCAAGTGTATATTCCAACTTCTGGGCAGCAAGATATGAGACAAGGACATATGTGGCTAGGTACAAAGTCCTGTGCAGTAGTAACAGGCAGCAATTGTTGAACAGTTCATAGAACCTTTTAACAACATGATCTAGAGGAGGATTCCAAACTTGAGACTGAAACTATATGTTCCAACCTCACCTCCTACATAAAACTATTTTCACATACAGTTGCAAGAAAAAGTATGTGAACCCCTTGGGATTATGTGGAGTTTTGCATGAATTGGGCATAAAATGTGCTCTGAACGTCATCTAAGTCACAACAATAGAAGAACACAGTCTGCTGAACATAATACTACACAAACATTAGATGTTGCCATGGTTTAATTGCACATAACATGTAAACATTCACAGTGCAGGGAGGAAAAAGTATGTGAACCTTTGGACTTAATAACTGGTTGACCCTCCTTTGGCAGCAATAACCTCAACCAAACATTTCCTGTAGTTGCAGATCAGACCTGCACAACGATCTGGAGTAATTTTGGACCACTCCTCTTCACAAAACTGTTTCAGTGTAGCAATATTCTTGGGATGTCTGGTGTGAATCGCTCTCTTAAGGTCATGCCACAGCATTTCAATCGGGTTGAGGTCAGGACTCTGACTGGGCCACTCCAGAAGGCGTATTCTGTGCTGTTGCAGCCATTGTTTTGTTGAATTACTTGTATGCTTTAGGTCATTGTCGTGTTGCATCACCCATCCTCTGCGGAGCTTCAGTTGGCGGACAGATGGTCGTACGTTTTCCTGCAAAATGTCTTGATAAACTCTGGAATTCATTTTCCCATCAATGACAACAATCCGTCCAGGCCCTGAGGCAGCAAAGCAGCCCCAAACCATGATGCTCCCTCCGCCATGTTTTACAGTGGGGATGAGGTTTTGATGTTGGTGTGCTGTGCCTTTTTTTCTCCACACAGTGTTGTGTGTTCTTCCCAAACAACTCAATCTTGGTTTCATCTGTCCACAGTATATTTTGCCAGTAGTGCTGTGGAACATCCAGGTGCTCTTTTGCAAACTTCAAACGTGCTGCCATATTCTTATTGGACAGCAATGGCTTCCTCCGTGGTGTCCTCCCATGTACTCCATTCTTGTTTAATGTTTTCCTTATTGTAGATGTGTCAACAAAAATGTTAGCATGTGCCAGAGATTTCTGTAGGTCTTTAGCTGACACTCTGGGATTCTTCTTTACCTCATGCAGCATTCTGCGCTGTGCTCTTGCAGTCATTTTTACAGGACGACCACGCCTAGGGAGAGTAGCAACAGTGCTAAACTTTCTCCATTTGTAGACAGTCTGTCTTACCGTGGACACATGAACATCAAGGCTTTTGGAGATACTTTTGTAACCCTTTCCAGCTTCATGCAAGTCAACAATTCTTGATCGTAGGTCTTCTGAGAGCTCTTTTCTGCGAGGCATGGTTCACATCAGACAGTGCTTCTTGAAACCAGTAAACCCAAAACAGGTGTGTGTTTTTTAAGGGCAGGACAGCTGTCGGCAACACATCCAATATCATCACACTGATTGGAGTCAAGGTTGGCTCACTCCTGGCTCCAATTAGCTCTGGGAGAAGTCATTAAGCTAGGGCCTCACATACTTTTTCCTCCCTGCATTGTGAATGTTTACATGTTATGTGCAATTAAACCATGGCAACATCTAATGTTTGTGCAGTATTATGTTCAACAGACTGTGTTCTTCTATTGTTGTGACTTAGATGACGTTCAGAGCACATTTTATGCCCAATTCATGCAAAACTCCACGTAATCCCAAGGGGTTCACATACTTTTTCTTGCAACTGTATAGCATGGCCTAGAGGAGAACTCAAGACTTTTGCTGTGAATGTTCTTACCAATCTCCCTCACACACTTAAACAAGCCGCCAGACAACCTGCATGTCACATGAAGATATATTGTACCAGAGCCACTCATGAAGTATAGAAAGTGTCCCATATGCTGGATGTGTATATACAGTGCTCAGCATAAATGAGTAAACCCCTTTTGAAAAGTAAGATTTGAAATCAATATCTCAATGAACAAAAGAACAATTTCCAAAATCTTGACAAAACTGAGTTTTATAGAACATTTGTTTAGCTCATTACATAAAAGCAAGGTTAATAATATAACTTAGTTTACAAAATCTTCAGTGTTACTCAAATTAGTTGATGTAAAAATGAATACACCCTGAGACAAAAACTATTACATTTAGTATTTTGCATGACCTCCTTGATTTGTAAGGACAGCACCAAGTCTTCTAGGCATGGAATGAACAAGTTGGCGACATATTGCAACATCTGTCCTTTTCCATTCTTCAATAACGACCTCTTTTAGAGCCTGGATGCTGGATGAAGAGTGATGCTCAACTTGTCTCTTCAGAATTCCTCATAGGTGTTCACTTGGGTTCAGATCAGGAAGAATACTTGGCCGCTGAATCACCTTCACCCTGTTCTTCAGAAATGCACCAGTGGCCTTAGATGTGCTTTTTGGATCATTGTCATGTTGGAAAAGTGTACGACGACCAAGGGCACGGAGTGGTGGTAGCATCTTGTCTTTCAATATAGAGCAGTACATCTTTGAATTCATGATACCATCAATGAAATGCGGCTCCCCGACACCAGCAGCAATCATGCAGCCCCACAGAAGGACACTGCCATCAGTTCAAAAAACATTATCTTGGTCTCATCACTCCAGAGTAGAGTCCCAGTAGTCTTCTTCTTTTTCAGCATTGGCACTGGCAAATTCTAGGCAAGCTTTTTTGTGCATGGGCGTTAGGAGAGGTTTCCTTCGTGGACAACACTCAAGCAAGCAATTTCTGCAGTTTCACCCGTTTGGCTTTCTATTTCTGTAGCTAACTGCAGTGAACTCGCATGGCGATTTTCATCAACCCTTCTTGGTGACTGTGGTCCCAGCTGCCTGGAGATCGTTGACAAGATCCTCACATATAGTTCTGGTATGATTCCTCACTGTTCTCATGATCATTGACACTCCACGAGGTTAGATTTTGCATGGTGCACCAGACCTAGGGAGACTGACAGTTGTTTTGTGTTTCTTCCATTTGTGAATAATTGCACCAACTGTTGTCACCTTCTCAACAAGCTGCTTGGCGATAGTTTGGTAGCCCAGTCCAGCCTTGTGTAGGTCTACAATCTTGTCCCTGACATCCTTGGACAGCTGTTTGGTCTTTGCCATGGTGTATAGTTTGGAATCTGATTGTTTTATTGCTCCTGTGGACAGGTGTCTTTTATACAAGTAACAAAACGAGATTAGCAGCACTCCCTTTAAGAGACTGCTTCTAATCTCAGCTTGTTATCTGTATGAAAGACACCTGGTAGCCAGAAATCCTGCTGAATGATAGAGGATCAAATACTTATTACCCTCATGAACATGCAAATCAGTGCATAATTTGTTAGACATGCATTTCTTTTGAATGGTGTGTTGCTATTCTGTCTCTCAGTGTTACAATACAACTACCATTCACTTTTTAGCCTGATAATTTCTTTGTGAGTGGGCAAATATTCAAACTCAGCAGGGGATCAAATACTTTTTCCTTCACTGTATGCACTACTTAATGTTCCTGTAATCTACTGAAAGCCATTAAATCTTTTCTTAGCATGCTTTTGTACCTCCTTGTAATGTCCTCTGTGACTTCCCAAACTTCATTTTCCCCCCTCACTTGTTTGTATTGAACGAGCAGCACGTTAGTTGTGGTCTGTACTGGTCTATGCACACTACAAATCCCATAGCTGACCACGTGAGCAAAGAAGGGTGGCTACATTCCTACATATAGTGGGATCATGGAGACCAAACAAAGCCACCATCTACCAGGAAGTCAGGTCACAGCAGCAAAAAAAAAAAAGACAATTTGGAGATTTAGAGGAGCAGGCAGAAATAAAAGGGACTTTTTACATCAGCGTTTAGAGTCACTTTTTGTGAGCAAGGAGGGAACACTTTTCACAAGCTGGTTGCTGGGTTGGGGTTCTCCCTATTCATTTTTGCATTACTATCCAGCGTTCCAAGAGAGGATGGGACATCTGCATGCAGTACTGTTGGAGGGGCACAGGATTCATAACCCAGGGACACCTGATCATTACAAGACTAGCAGGTCATTATATCACTCCTGTTTATTGGTGCGGATTTCCATTTTGTGATGACAGATCAGTAGTGGCAGTATTCCTGGTGTGAAGAGTGACCTCTGGTGGGCATTTGGTGTACAGATATATGGGGCTAGATCGAAGCTGTGATATTTCCTTTACCCCTTTCACCCTATATTCTTAGTAGCAGTTCATTAGCAAATCCAAACCCATTTGTATGATGGCAATATTCACAGTAGGATAAATATGAGATATATGACCAGTCTGATATTTTCTAGAATGTGTCCCACGCAATAACTTTTGCAGAAAAAAAACCCTTGTTTTTGTGTGTGTGTATATATATATATATATATATATATATACTTCATTTTACAGATGTAAGCCCAGAGACACAATTTTGTCTTTGTATATAAATGTGTTGTTTGACATACTATGACTGTTGTATATATGTTTTGTTTGAGATTAGCTCTCAACATCTCCTGATGAAGTGGATGTTAGCCTATGAACCGCGTAGAGAGAATAAGCGTCACTTACTAATACTGTAAAAATGTATGCGTATATTATAGGACACCACACATTTTTCTGTTGGCTGTAGACTATGGAATATGATTTGTTAAGGAAGCAATAAGGGAGGTATATTATACTGTATCTATACCCAAAATTCCAGCCTTTGTTCTAGATGTCATGTGAGTATAATAAATACTTTTTTTTTTTTTTTTTTTAACAGCAATCAGTATCTGTTAAATTTGGTATCATAAAAGTACAGCTTGTTCTATATTTTTTTATCTAACATACAATTACAGGAAATTTTGTTTTTGCTTTAAAGTAGTACTAAACTATTTTTTTTATCTTAATGCCTTATGTGCATTATGGTAAAACAAAAAAAAAAAATACCCCAGTACAGCCGACTTTACACTATTGGATTTTCATATGAAATTTCCCAGTACTTTCGCCTTCTTCATGAATGTTGTTCAAAATTTCGTATGTTTTTAACATTCCATATTGGAACAAATGGACCTTTTCAAACTAAAACCTCATACACTGTTAGGAATTCATTTGTTCAAAAAAATTTTCAATCTTGCGTCTTGGAATCTTCTCATCACCGTGGTCAAAAGTGAATTCCCATTACCAATTAGAAAAATGAAAAGCATATTTCAACACAATTCTAGTGCATACCCCCCAAGCTTAACTGTCTTTAAACGCTTATCTGGCTCCATGACACCTATCCAGCATTGTCTACAGCTCCAGTGTTGCACCCCTAACTTACTGCTTTTATGGGGAGAAACAGAGGGCAGTCGAGCTATAGGCTGCTGCTGCCACTAATCAAACTTTTGTGAGGAGGAAACGGGTGTGGCCTACCACCACTGTGCGTCTATGGGTATAGAGCTTGGCACAGGACCCGAAGGAAGCTTCTGATGCAATTTTCATTGTATGTTTTGTTTAAGTTTCTTTGTGTTGTGACAATTTCTTTTTTGGGTCTCTTCACACTATTTGTGTTGGGCTGCCTAGCATTGCCATGGTATGTTATGAAAGAAAAAAGCACTATATGAAGTCCTTTTTTCAGCACAGAGTGGGGAAATGCAAACCCTGCATTTCAACACTGTTGTAATTAACAGAACTGAATAAAATATCACCTGTGGCATGTCAACAAAGTTCTAACAAAAAAGAGGAAAAATATGAACAGTGTGATGCACTGAATTAAGTGATTTTAATACAATGCACACCTATACCATATAAATCTAGGAACTAACACCTATGCAGGATTTCTGACACCAACAATGAGGTTATGTACATTATACAAGATGGCACCACAACTTTTATACCTAGCCTCCTGCTCTTGGACAATCAACATTTATACATTCTGTGGTGATTGGATTAAGGTGTCCTAAAGTGTGAATATAAGTGCTGTGGTATCTTACCAAGATTCTAGGACCTGAAGTGACATGGTAAGCTACAAAAAGTCTTCAACACAACAGAGCAAGTCCAGTTGAATGTGACTAACTACAACACTAGTAGATATAGCATGACCTGGATAAATGAACCTTCACAGGCACCCTGTATGACATTACAAAGAGTTTATGGAGCCTCTGCCAAGAGTCTGACAAGTTTGGAATGCCTGGGGTCTGGAGCTTTGATGATCAACAGGATGCCCTCTATCTCACTCCTGCAAAGCAAATGAGGAAGGAGATTCAGGGGAAAACAGGTTTAAGATTGCGTTTTACTGATCCCACAAAGCCACCATAGCATCCACTGTTTTCCCTATAGGATCTCTGTACCTGGAGACAAACCTTCCAGTGTCCCCAACCTGTGATACAAATTTCAGAACATTTCCACAGGTAGGACCCACTGCTCCTCATTCAGGTGCTGTGGCTGAGGTAGTTTATCTGCCAACCATCCATATTTGGAATGTGAATGGTGGACAAGGCTGAGACATGAAGTTCTGCCCAAGACAGAATCTTTTCGATGTTTCCTGCTGTGGCAAGATGGTTCCTCCATTATGGTTGAAGTATTCCACTACCGTGGCATTGTATCACTGGATCCTGATCAGTAGACCCCCTAGTCGACTGATGTGCAGCACTGTAAAGACAAGCAAATTGCTTTAAGCTCCAGAATGTTGTTTGGAAATCAGGAATTTTTTTACATATCCTAGTCCACTGAACCATCAGGGTGTCTAGGAGTCCCCTTCCTGTCAGGCTAGCATTCATTATAATGATTTTCTAAGAAATCAGAAGGCTCTTCCCATCTATGGAGCTGGATTCCCAAGTTACAGTGACAACCTCGTCATTCGTTTATGATGAACTGGTTTATCTAGAGACTGAACTGACTTGTCCCACAATGACAGGATGTTGAGTTGAAGGGGTCTGGATTAAAACTGGGCAAAAGGGACAGTTTCAAAAGAAGCTACCATTAGCCACATGACTTTTATGCTGAAGCAAAAAGCCTGTTGACTCTTGAACTGAAGAGTCTAGTTTGGGAGTGAAGAATTTGAAGTTTTGTTTGGGAAAAAAAGCTCTGATTTGAGATGTGTCTAGCATCAGACCAAGATACTCCTAGCAATATCAGCAAACACAAATGCTCCTGCGCTTGGCGATGGACTGGTGTAGGTTAGAACCACATCATGAATGTCCTGGACTATGCACACCTTGCTGCCCTCAAAAGACTGCGGAAATCCAAATACACTAAATGAAGAAAGAACAAACAGAAGGCGCACAGGCCTAGTGTATTACCAAAAAAATTGTTTAATAAGAAATAAAAGTAGGAGTTCTACTTACAAATGACAGTAAAGTCAAAGGCACATCATAAAAGAACAGCTTGGTCAACACCGCGCTACGCAACGGTAGGGAGTATAGACATCCAATACGCTGGCACGTTTGGAGGACTTGCCTCTTCCTCAGAGCTTTTTTTATGGTAATGCACAAGGTATTCCAGGTATCCCACAACTGAGATGCCCTGAGAGCCTAACAATGTAGGTAAATGGGCTAGAACAACTGGAAGTGTTGAGTACCAACAGCAAAGTGAAGATGATGCTGATAGGCTGAAAGAATAGGGACAAGCACATGTGCTTCACTGATGGCTGCAGAGACATGAACAGCTCCCTGATAAAGGGGGGCTATGAAAAACCTGATGGATTCCGTATTGAATTTCTGGACCTGAATTTAAGTACTTGTGATCCAAGATGATTTTATTACAACCTTTTCACACTTCCAAAACCAAAAGGGGGCATACACTCATTGAAACCTTCCTGAAACAGGAACTGGGGCTATAACCTGTTTCACAAGACCCTCAAAAAGCTGCATAGTGGTCTTCGAACATAAGTGGTGGCACTGGAAGGTTGACATGAAGCACGATGGGTCTTGAGGGCAGAACTCTAGCTTGTAGCCTGTTGAAGCCACCTCCTGCATCCAGGCATCTGAGATGCTGTCTTTCTAAATGTCTGCAAAGTTTAACAGACTTTGGAAAGTGGTGGCGTGTTTTTGCATTGAAGAGGACTTTGCCAGGTTTGAGGGATTTAGAGGCTTGGGGTTTGCAGTGACAATGGGTTCCTGGCTTTTAAAACAAAAGGCTGAAGCCTGGAAGTAACAAACATAACTCTTCTTTGTTTTACAAAATGGGTGCTTCTTTATATCTTGAGGCCTAGGCTTCTTTTGCTGGGGTTGATGAGTACTCCTATACCCGATAACATCCTTGATGAGGGTGTTCAAGGCAGCACTAAAAAAAGACATTGCCCCTAAAAGGCATGCACAACAAAATCTCTTACATTGCAGTTCAACTTTTCAAACAAAGAATTCAATGCATGCTTACAGATAGGAAACCTATACAGGAAATATGACAGGAGGCATGAACCAGTTCATCTACACAGTAGTGCAGGGGTGTGCAACTCTAAACGCTCCACAAATAAAGGATTAGTGTGGAGTAGGGTTGGATTTGCCTACCATTGAAAATTAGGCATTTGTCTATGGGATCTTTAAATACAGTTGCATCCTCTTCAGAGATTGTCAGAGCTTTGGTCTGCAAAACGTTTGGAAGTAAAAAAAATGCATCGGGAAGTTTTCAGTCAGCATACAGAACTTTTGGAAATAGCGTTTGCATGGAAAATGTTTTTGTGGTCATAGGGCTTCTCAGGGACTTTAGACTAGTAGCAGTACTAGTAACAGGTACAGCCAGCACCTCCATCTTTAAGTTGGCATGCAGTGTCAGTAAGAGCCCACTGAGTTTTGGCAGCAGCCAGTGTCTCCTCTGAGAAAACTGGTGCCATGTACACCATAAGCTACAAAATGCCAGTAAAACTGCAGGATGAAAAACGCTCATAATAGAGTCTTTATGCCAGCTTTCAGCAGCAGTTAGGAGCATTCAGCTTTTTTTGGAGTGAAGTGTAATAAAAAGGGGCTATTAATAGCACCCAATGGTTCTAATAAATGTGTATAGTAGATCTCTGCACTTATCAGGAATAGGAAGTCTGATGTGATGTCAGCTGATGGCTCTCACTCTTTAAAGACACTTGTGTTTTAGGTGTACATAGTACTCCTAATGTACATCACCAATGATGTATGCCCTTTCCCACTGCTGCACCTCTGTTCCTTGCTTTTACTGACAGCAAAGTTTTTGCTGTGTAAGCATAGCAGCCATTCCCAGCTACTGCTGTCAAAAATATATTTCAGTGCAAATAAACACTGTTCAAACTCAGATGTAAAGTATCATTGCTGTTTTAGTTATCTGCTTCTGTCTGCATGTCAGTTAAAGCATCTTTACAACTGTAATTTTTTTTCTTCAATAAAATGTGTTCTTAATTTACTCCTTTCTAACCCTAATCAGTACGAGTTACCTTCCGCACCTCCTACCGGCTATTAAATACTGCTCAAAAAATTTAAAGGCACACTTTGAAAACACATCAGATCTCAATGGGGGAAAAATATCATGCTGGATATCTATACTGATATGGACTGGGTAATGTGTTAGGAACGTAAAGATGCCCCATCATTTGATGGAAATGAAAATGAACAACCTACAGGCTAGTCCATTTTACTGAAATTTCATTGCAGCAACTCAAAATGGTCCTCAGTAGTTTGTATGGCCCCCACGTGCTTGTATGCATACCTGACGTCAGGGTATGCTCATAATGAGATGATGGATGGTGTCCTGGGGTATTCTAGATCTGGACCAGGGCATCCCTGAGCTCCTGGACAGTCTGATGTGCAACCCGGTGGCATCGGATGGACCGAAACATGATACCCCAGAGGTGTTCTATTGATTTTAGGTCAGGCGAGAGTGGGGGCCATTCAATGCTCTCAATTCCTTCATCCTCCAGAAACTGCCCGCATACTCTCACCACATATGGCAGGGAATTGTGGTGCACCAGGAGGAACCCAGGACCCACTGCACCAGCGTAGGGTCTGACAATGGGTCCAAGGATTTCATTCCGATTTCTAATGGCAGTCAGGGTGCCATTGTCTAACCTGTAGTGGTCTGTGTGAACCTCCATGAATATGCCTCCCCAGACCATCACTGACCCACCACCAAAACTGTCATGCTGAACAAGGTTACAGGCAGCATAACATTCTCCACAGCTTCTCCAGACCCTTCCATGTCTGTCACATGTGCTCAGGGTGAACCTGCTCTCATCTGTGAAAAGCACAGAGCGCCAGTGGTGGATCTGCCTATTCTGGTGTTCAATGCCAAATGTCAATTGAGCTCTATGGTGTCGGGCAGTGAGCACAGAGCCCACTAGAGGACGCAAGGCCCTCAGGCCACCCTCATGAAGTCGGTTTCTGATTGTTTTGTCAGAGACATTCACACCAGTGGCCTGTTGGAGGTCATTTTGTAGGGCTCTGGCAGTGCCCATCCCGTTCCTCCTTGCACAAAGGAGTAGATACCAGTCCTGCTGATGGGTTAAGGACCTTCTACGGCCCGGTTCCGCTCTCCTAGAGTAACTGCCTGTCTCCTGGAATCTCCTCTATGCTCTTGAGACTGTGCTGGGAGACACAGCAAACATTCTGGCAATGGTGCGTATTGATGTGCCATCCTGGAGGAGTTGGACTGCCTATGCAACCTCTGTAGGCTCCAGGTATTGCCTCATGCTACCAGTAGTGACACTGACCCTAGCCAAATGCAAAACTAGTGCAAAACAGTCAGGAAAGAGTATGGAAAAAATGTCAGTGGCCTCCACCTGTAAAACCATTCCTGTTTTGGAGGCCATCTCATTGTTGCCAATTTCATTAACACCAAGGCAGCTGAAACTGATTAACAACCCCCTCTGCTACGTAACTGCCCAGATCAATATCCCAGGAGTTTAATTGACTTGATAAAAAAAATTAAAGGAACACTTTAATCAGAGTAACAGTGTGTATATATCGTGGCAGTGCGGTGTCCTGCCACGGTCAAACTCCAGTTGAAAACCCTGGATTCTCAACCAGGCAGGTTGAGGGGCTCCAGAGAGTTTATGTATTGCAGAGGAAACTGACTTTTCGGTTTCCTCATTTATTCATTAAGTTTGTTTTGGGATCTGGAGCCTGGAGATTTCAAAGAGATCTGGGAGGGATGAAATCTCTAATCCGGGGTCCGTGTTTTGAGAACCCCCAGCACACTGAGTGCACAGGTGTGTACAGGCCTTTTTATAGGGTCCTAACCATAGTTCTGGGCTCGACCCCGGCAAACGGAGTCAGGAGGGCTCCACCCCGGCAGACAGGAGGTCTCTGCCTTGGAGTCAGGTGAAAGCCAGACTAGCTGTGTGCTAGTGGCCATAATTTGGGAAGAGTCTGCAGGAGACAGACAGTGAACTGTGTACAAGCCAGGAGGCTGAATCTTTGTTGGTATTTCTTGATGGTGGATACCCCTGCGTGGGAAGCATTTGTGTTATTTGAACTTTCTTTAAATAAAAGTGGGCAAAAAAGCCCTTAAAGAAGCGAGTTGCTGTGTGCATTAACAAGAAGAGCTCTACCATTTGAAGCGAGTTCCCACAATATATATACATATATACATACACATACATACATACATACATACATACATACACACGCACACACATATATATATATATATATACATACATACACACACACACACACACACACACACACACACACACAAATACACACACACACTGCTCAGCATAAATGAGTACACCCCAATAGATTTGTCAGAAAACCTTTACTTTCCTTTCAGAATGAACATTTTCTATGGTACATTATACTACAAAATACTCACACAAATGCGGGTCATTGATTGCAAACAAGATTTGTTAATTTGCACACACAAAAAAAGTATTTTTCCTAACAAATGCATGGCAAAAAGGAATACACCCCAATGAAAGTCTTAGTAGCAAAGCTAAATTTTAGTCAACAAAATCTTAATTAACAAGAATTAAACTACAGGCGAGTCTAATTATTCATTAAACAGGTGTCCAGCAGTTGATTATAAAAGGGCGTTACTTAAAGAAAACCACTTCCCATTTTATGCTGGCAGCAATACCACCACTTGGAAGAGAAATGTCACAAGGCATGAGAAAGAAAATTTCTTTACACAAGAAAGGTGAAGGCTAAGAGAAGATCAGCAAAGTTTTACTTATCAGTCAGAATACTGTAGCAGACGTGATACAAAAATTTAACAAAGATGGAACTGCAAACATCTCATAGAGACGTTCAGGCCATCCACAGAAGTCAATACCTCGACAGGAGCGTCTTCTGCTGAGAAGGGTTGAAGAAAATTGCCATACAAGTTTACATGAGGTTAGCTATAGAAGTAGAAAGCCAAACTGGGGTGATTGTTTACCATTTACACAATACAGCATACACTGCAGAGGAATGGCATGCATGGAAGCCTCTCCTAAAGCCCATGCACAATAAAGCTCGCCTAGAATTTGCCATGGCCCATGCTAAAAAAAGAAGACTACTGGGACTCTGTACTCTAGAGTGATGAGACAAAGATAAATTTTTTGGAACTGATGGCTTTGAAACTGTATGGTGTGACAAAGGTGAGGAGTACAAAGAAAAATGCATGGTGCCTACAGTGAAACATGGTGGTGGCAGTGTCCTTCTGTGGGGCTGCATGGTGTTGAGGAGCTGCATTTCATTGATGGTATCATGAATTCACAGATGTACTGCTCTATATCAAAAGAGAAGATGCTACCATCACTCCGTACCCTTGGTCATCATGCACTTTTCCAACACGACAATGGTCCAAACCACACATCTAAGGTCACTGTTGCATTTCTGAAAAAGAGGGTGAAAGTGATTCAGTGGCCAAGTATGTCTCCTGATCTGAACCCAATCGAACACCTATGGGGAATTCTGAAGAGACAAATTGAATATCACTCTCCATCCAGCATCCAGGCTCTAAAAGTGGTCATTCTTGAAGAATGGAAAAAGATCAATGTTGCAATATGTCGCCAACTTGTTAATTCCATACCTCGAAGACTTGGTGCTGTCCTTACAAATCATGGGGGTCATACAAAATACTAGATGTAGTAGTTTTTGTTGTGAGGTGTATTCATTTTTGCATCAATTTGCTTAAAACTGAAGATTTTGTAATCAAAGTTAATATTAATGTTAACCTTACTTATATGTAATGAGCTAAACAAATGTTCTCTAAAACTCAGTTTTGTCAAAATTTTGGAAATTGTTCTTGTGTTCATTGAGATATTGCTTAAAATCTTACTTTTCAAAAGGGGCGTACTCATTTATGCTTGATGAGCACTGCTATATATATTTCTACAGTTTTCTAGACCAAAAATGTTTTCACTTTTTAAAGTATTTTCATTAGCTTTGTGGGGTTTTTTTTGTGTATCGCCCTGATATATGTAAAAACTTGGGAAACTAAATGTATTTGTAAATATCGTGTGATGCTTTGAATGAGAAATGTAATTTTAGTGACATTTTAAACAGGGTAAATTATTAAATAAAATGTATACATTTTACCTACAGTAACACTATTTTCACTGGTCAAATTAGAAACAAATGTGTTCATTTTTTTTTTTTTTGCACCTAGATTGCAGAAAAAAATAATTTGGGCAAAATAATATCACCAAAAGATGGTCTTACTTGTCCTTAAAATTAAATATATTACTTTATCTGAACCCATACCTGAAATATATGTGTCAGCACTAAGTGAGCTGACCCCATTCCATGCTGCCACATGTGTGCCGCTCTCTTGTGTTGGGAGTGCAATTATTTCATCCTGATTAGGTAATCACTGTTACAGCCAATCACAATAGATGTGGCTTAATTACCCTCTGAAGGAAAAATGAGCACTATTGTTTCTGGGCCTAATACAGGAACAAACAAATAATGTAAACATATGTAGTATCCCCATGCATTTTAGGAGTAGGCAAATTTATTTTGGGTTGTTTTTTGGTGGTGGATTATGGCTATACTGAAATTAAATATACAGCTAAAAGCTTAAAGGAGAAGTAGGGTCAAAGCTCTTTTGGGCCAACTTCTCCTGCGGGTCTTTATTCTGTACTCGTGACCCAGCTTCAGTTGATAGCTGGCAAAAGTCCACTGATAGCTGACATTAGTCGGTCCAGACTCTGGAGAGATCCCAACTTTAATGTTGGGATCCACCTAGATGCCGGAGAGGCAGCGTGCCACTGAGAGCCTGAGCCAGCAGTTCCCACCCTCTCCACAGCTCGGTGCTCCAGTGAGCGCTGAAGGAACAGAGCAGATAGCTGTTGACTGACAGTCACTGACTGTCTGCTCACTGAAGACCGAGAACTGAGGGATCAGCAGTCTTTGGTCGCTCAGTCGTCAGTTTTAGAAG
Organism: Staurois parvus; assembly: GCF_062004578.1. Lineage (NCBI taxonomy): Eukaryota > Metazoa > Chordata > Amphibia > Anura > Ranidae > Staurois > Staurois parvus. The sequence goes on along the minus strand of NW_028317892.1, from coordinate 12,237,850 downwards.
TGGCAGGGGACAGACGCATCCACCTAGGTGAGTATAAGTGTTTATTTGTTTAATTCCCAAACTTCTCTTTTAAAAAAATATTATTTTGAGACAATTTTTTTTTTAATAATGAAACAAAAACAGGAGATATCCATTAACATTTACAACCAAACTTGCCCCCCCCCTCAAAAAAAAAAAAAAAACCCAAAACAAAACAAAAAAATACAAGGTATATTTCACCTGCAGTAAGGAGGTAGGTAATGAAATCTATATCTAGCACGAATTGTCAAACATATAGTTGTATATATTCTACTTGTTTTGCTGTATCATACTGCACAAAGGAAAATAATTTTTATTAGGTAATATTTGTTTCACTTGCACTTTGTACATCTTTTGCATTACAATGAGTTTCTGTGGAGAAATAATGAAGTATACTTTTCATAAAAAAAAGAGCATAGTTGGAACGCAGAGTCGTTAACTGGCTTAAATGAGACAAAAAATGGCACAACAATACAACAAATCAGAATTTGTCTTTCACAATAAAGACTCCAATACATTTTATTTTTTTTTTAATTTGGAGGTCTTGCAAAAACACAGAGGTCACTTAGTTTCCTGGTCACAAGAGAATGGTCGTCGACATGGAAATGACTTTTTTTTTCTGCATGTAAAAAATAATTATTCATCTGAATAACAATAATAATTACATAAGGGATTGGAAGGACTCATTGTTTAAAGTTGCTTATCTTGGCGTACAAATTCTGTATTATAAATTAGTATTTATTTGCAGTACTCTGAGAATGTTCTTAAAATTCTGCATCTAGTCATATGTTTTAGATTTCTTTTTCTTTTGTTTAATTGTAAGTAAATCAGAAGTGGCACAATTTCCTTTCTTGCCCTTAGATCTCTTCTTGCAATTCACTGGATGCCCATCAAAATCTTTTTTGTCAATTCCATATTTGAATAACAAATGTTTAAATTTATTCTTCTTGTGTTTTTTTGCAGCCTTACTGGGGTTCTCCTCAGGCTTCCCTCTAGGAAAGTCTTCTGCTTCTTGCTTGACAAGTTTGTTTTTTTTCTTTCTACTTTTATTCATAGCTTGCAAATTCCGGTCAACTTTGTTCTTTTCACGTTTGGATTCCTTTCTCATCTTTTTTCTCTTTTTCTTCAAAAGCCGTGTGCTCTCGCGTTCATCTTTCTTGCGTTCAATAATTTGTAATGGCAGTAGTCCAGATTCTTGAAGCTCTAAGTAGAGAAAAAAAACTGCATTTAGTCCAGTGAGGGAATAGTCTTGCAAGAAAGATTTATCTGTGTTCACAACTAATCAAAAAAAAAAAATTAAAAATGCTGCCATACCTGTAATTGCCATATCTTAGAGCACGGTACACAACACAGGAATTGATTCTTAGACCATGATTTATATGCAGCTACCCTCAAGTGATTGGCTGCTGTAAAAGCTTAGTTGAGAACTTCCTCCCAGTGTACTAATAAAACTCCACCCACTTTTTTTTTTTTTTGTTGCAAACATTAAGGAGATCACAGGGGATGAGCGTAGCAACCCATATCCTGCACTGTATACCAAGATACTGAATTTACAGGTATGTCAAAATTCTTATTATCTTAATCATTAGCCACCCGGCCAATAGCCGTTTGGCGGCCGGAAAAATGCATTAGATTTCTGGGTGGACGCCATATGGCGTACTCCCGGGCATGCGCAATTTGCGCGCTATGGTAACATTGTACTACTTTGGTTATCGTGAAATATGGAAAAAAAATCTTAAAAAAAAGAAAAAAATGTAATTAAAAAGAAATAAAAATTATAATAATAATAATAAATATATATATATATATATATATATATATTTTTTTTTTTTTCATGCTCTCACCAGTGTCCCTGATCACCGCCATGCCAGTTATATGATGATGCTGTACTGCACTGGTGACAGTATGAAAAAAAAAAGAAAATTGTGAAAATAATTTATTTCATTTTCTAAAAAATTATGACAAAAAAATACAACTTCAAAAAACTCGCCATGCCTCTTATGAAGTACGTCGGACTGTGTACTTTGCAAAAAGGGGTCATTTGGGGGATATCTGTACTGTTCTGACATTCTTGGACCTCAAGAAATTAGATTGGCTGTTAGTACTTCAGGATTGATCAATATTCAGATCTATACCATAGTTTGTGAACTCTATAACTTTCCTACAAACTGGTGAAAATAACCCAAATTAGGATGTATTTTTTAAAGACATGTAGCAGAATACATCTTGGCCTAAATTTATGAAGAACAATTATTTATTTGCAAACTTTTATAACAGAAACAAAGAAAAACGTGTTTTTTTTCAACATTTTCGGTCTTTTTTTGTTAATTTAGCAAAAAATAAAAACCCTGGTGGTGATTAAATACCACCAAAAGAAAACTCTAGTTGTGTGAAGAAAATTATAAAATTTTAGTTTGAATGACAATTGCGCGGTCATACAACATTGTACACAAAGTGTGAGAGCGCTGAAACCTGAAAAATGGCCTGGGCAGAAAGGGGTAAAGGTGCCCGGTATGGAAATGGTTAATTACAGAACACAGGAGTTGATTCTTGGACCATGCAATGCCCCGAAGCAATAAATTGAGAGGTGGGCAACATGAAGGGTCAGCGGACCCAAACAGGCAGGTGACAGCAGAAGCACTCTGTAGCCAAGGCAGGGATCAGCAGACTCAAAAAGAAAAAGAGAACAGCCAATGCTAGATGCTGCAAGATGCCCAAGAACCCCAACCCCTCAGGGAATGGGAACAAAAATGGAAGAAGAGACTCATTTCTTGAGGGCAGAAGTCCTTGAACAAGGGCCATTAAACCACCGAACCATGTGGAAGAGGAATCCCACTGAAGGACTGCCCTATGAGGAATGGAAAAGTAGTGAGTTGGCAAAGAAATTTGCGACAGGTTGCCATTCAACAGATGGATGGAGAATGACATAACCACAGAAGACAATAAAAGGAGTTCTAGGGAAGTATAAAAAGAAGGAGGTCCTCATGAAAAACACAATGGAAGCGAAGGTAGACCTATGGCTGTTAGGGTTAACAGAGAAATGTTTCTGCTCTTACAGAGGCCCTTATAAGGGAAAAAACCCTTTGAGCACTTTCCTATCATCACATTAGGTGAGAACTACCTCACAAGATAGATTACAAAGTGTGAGAGGAGCAATCTGCATGACACCAATAAGACTTTGGGTTGGAATGTGCCCTTCAGGTAAGTATGAAGAATTTGGAGATGCTGGAAGATTTCTGGGAGAAAGTCTGTAGAGCAGTCACATTAAAGATGTTTAGTGAAATGGGCAGGCAAGTGCCGGAGCACCTATAGACCACATATGGAGGGGAAACAAGCACATAAGCGAGGTATTTACAACTGGGGATTCCAACCTTTTTTAGTACTAAGAAGACATAAATGACATAAGAAGTTGACTCATCCTAAAGTCAGTTTGTTTTGAGGAGGTGATAGCAGGAGGGCTTCTTAGCTCGTAATTGAGGTAGCCTGGTGATCCTTGACCTTGATACAGTAAGAGATGGCATATTAAAACTCAGAGCAGAATCTGAGGGATGTAGGCCAGTGAGGTCTGTGTAAAAGAGGGGGTGGTCCACATAACCACACTATGCCTAGTGAGGAGTAGTGTTACAGTGACATTAAAAGTAGAAGCCCTGCACTGGCGGTCCTGAAGGAGACAGTAGAACCTGAAAGAAATTCTCATAGAGAATGTTATCTATGTTAGCCTATGGAGGCAATAAAATAGATGCTTTTATCCTTTTTGCAAAATTTTGGTGAGAGGAGAAGGCAGGAGCGAGTAGAAGGAATATTTAAACCCTATATGGTGGGAAAGCGTATTGAAGGCTTCCAAGAAAGGGGGCTTAGGATCCCAAAAACTCCTAAAAGGCGCATTACTCACCATCATCTGGTGAGTGCGGTTGATGTTGGTTTTGTTCACTGGTGATTGGTGGAAGCATTATTTTGTTTGGATATCTGTTTTTTTCACAAACCGTTGGGAGAAAGGACTTTTCTTTAATATAATTTGGACACTTTTGTGAAAGTATTTTATTATATGTTCGGTTGATGTCACTATATAAATAATTTAAATTTTTGTCATTTACGCTGTATAATATTTATGGCACTGGTTTAGTCAGGGGGTGTTTTGCGCTGTTTTTTTAATATATTTTTAAGGACACGGATTACTGGAACCTACAGTCAAGCATGGTGGTGGGAGTGTCATGGTCTGGGGCTGCATGAGTGCTGCCGGCACTGGGGAGCTACAGTTCACTGAGGGAACCATGAATGCCAACATGTATTGTGACATACTGAAGCAGAGCATGATTCCCTCCCTACAGAGACTGAGCCGCAGGGCAGTATTCCAACATGATAATGACCCCAAACACACCTCCAAGACGACCACTGGCTTGCTAAAGAAGCTGAGGGTAAAGGTGATGGACTGGCCAAGCATGTCTCCAGACCTAAACCCTATTGAGCATCTGTGGGGCATCCTCAAACGGAAGGTGGAGGAGCGCAAGGTCTCTAACATCCACCAGCTCTGTGATGTCGTCATGGAGGAGTAGAAGAGGACTCCTGTGGCAACCTGTGAAGCTCTGGTGAACTCCATGCCCAAGAGGTTTAAGGCAGTGCTGGAAAATAATGGTGGCCACACAAAATATTGACACTTTGGGCCAATCTGGACATTTTCACTTAGGGGTGTACTCCCTTTTGTTGCCAGCGGTTTAGACATTAATGGCTGTGTGTGTTGAGTTATTTTGAGGGGACAGCAAATTTACACTGTTATACAAGCTGTACACTCACTACTTTACATTGTAGCAAAGTGTAATTTCTTCAGTGTTGTCACATGAAAAGATATAATAAAATATTTACAAAAATTTGAGGGGTGTGCTCACTTCTGTGATATACTGTATATGTAAAGCGCTGCGTAAATTGACAGCACTATATAAGTACCTGAAATATATAAATAAAATAATTATAACAATATGAAGATTAAACCCAGAGATCCCAAGCAGTACAAGGTTGGATGAAGAAGCCCAAGAAAGGTGTGATTTCAACCACAGAAGAGAAAGAAGCAGTGTTTAGGCCTGTATATGACTATTTGACTCAGGAGTTTTTGAGGGAGGTATCCAAGGAACCCTGGGACATAAAGGCTCAGTGCTTGATTAGGGGCTAGTGATAAATCCAGCAATGTAAAAACTACGCTGAAGTATGCAGTGTAAAAACCCATCACACTATTAGAAAATCACTCAAAAGAGAGAGGAACCCTGGGACATAAAGGCTCAGGAGTTGATTATAGATCTAGTGATAAATTCAACAATGTAAAAACTACACTGAAGTGTGCACTGTAAAATGCCATCATACTATTAGAAAATTGCTCATAAGAGAGCTATAGTGGTAGATCTATAGAAGACCAGATAGGAGCCATGCTGCTGCAGTAGACTTAGTGAAAAGTGCACAGGAGACCAGTCAGGAGTTTTGTAACTGCAGTAATTGGAATAGATGTTTTTACAAGCTTGGTGAACATGCATTCTAGAGTGAATAAAGCTCCAGCTTGAATCATTAGCAAAAGTGGTGGTCAGAAGTGTGTAGTCATAAGTCTTATGAGCACTACATCACCAGCTGGAGCGGAACTTCGTGTAGTGCAGTGGAAGAAAAGACCACTGATTTAAAAAAAAAAAAAAAAAAGATTATAATAACATTACTTATATGGCAGAGCAAGCAAGACAATAAAAAGGACAAACCTTTAACCTTTGCCTTTCTAGCTGCTTGTATGCTTAGCACTCTTGCAAAATGGGGATATAGTGTAATATTTACTACATATCCAAGTAATAATCCATCAAGACATGTATAACCAATAATTGACATAGATAGATAGATAGATAGATAGATAGATAGATAGATAGATAGATACAGTCAGGTCCATAAATATTGGGACATCGACACAATTCTAACATTTTTGGCTCTATACACCACCACAATGGATTTGAAATGAAACAAACAAGATGTGCTTTAACTGTAGACTGTCCGCTTTAATTTGAGGGTATTTACATCCAAATCAGGTGAACGGTGTAGGAATTACAACAGTTTGCATATGTGCCTCCCACTTTTTAAGGGACCAAAAGTAATGGGACAATTGACTTCTCAGCTATTCCATGGCCAGGTGTGTGTTATTCCCTCATTATCCCAATTACAATGAGCAGATAAAAGGTCCAGAGTTCATTTCAAGTGTGCTGTTTGCATTTGGAATCTGTTGCTGTCAACTCTCAAGATGAGATCCAAAGAGCTGTCACCATCAGTGAAGCAAGCCATCATTAGGCTGAAAAAACAAAACAAACCCATCCGAGAGATAGAAATAACATTAGCCATGGCCAAAACAACTGTTTGGAACATTCTTAAAAAGAAGGAACGCACCGGTGAGCTCAGCAACACCAAAAGACCCGGAAGACCACGGAAAACAACTGTGGTGGATGATCGAAGAATTCTTTCCTTGGTGAAGAAAACACCCTTCACAACAGTTGGCCAGATCAAGAACACTCTCCAGGAGGTAGGTGTATGTGTGTCAAAGTCAGCAATCAAGAGAAGACTTCACCAGAGTGAATACAGAGGGTTCACCACAAGATGTAAACCATTGGTGAGCCTCAAAAACAGGAAGGCCAGATTAGAGTTTGCCAAATGACATCTAAAAAAGCCTTCACAGTTCTGGAACAACATCCTATGGACAGATGAGACCAAGATCAACTTGTACCAGAGTGATGGGAAGAGAAGAGTATGGAGAAGGAAAGGAACTGCTCATGGTCCTAAGCATACCACCTCATCAGTGATCATGGTGGTGGTAGTGTCATGACGTGGGCATGTATGGCTGCCAATGGAACTGGTTCTCTTGTATTTATTGATGATGTGACTGCTGACAAAAGCAGCAGGATGAGTTCTGAAGTGTTTCGGGTAATATTATCTGCTCATATTCAGCCAAATGCTTCACAACTCATTGGACGTCGCTTCACAGTGCAGATGGACAATGACCCAAAGCATACTGCAAAAGCAACCAAAGAGTTTTTTAAGGGAAAGAAGTGGAATGTTCTGCAATGGCCAAGTCCATCACCTGACCTGAATCCGATTGAGCATGCATTTCACTTGCTGAAGACAAAACTGAAGGGAAAATGCCCCAAGAACAAACAGGAACTGAAGACAGTTGCAGTAGAGGCCTGGCAGAGCATCACCAGGGATGAAACCCAGCGTCTGGTGATGTCTATGCGTTCCATACTTCAGACTGTAATTGACTGCAAAGGATTTGTAACCAAGTATTAAAAAGTGAAAGTTTGATTTATGATTATTATTCTGTCCCATTACTTTTGGTCCCTTAAAAAGTGGGAGGCACATATGCAAACTCTTGTAATTCCTACACCGTTCACCTGATTTGGATGTAAATACCCTCAAATTAAAGCTGACAGTCTTCAGTTAAAGCACATCTTGTTTGTTTCATTTCAAATCCATTGTGGTGGTGTATAGAGCCAAAAATGTTAGAATTGTGTCGATGTCCCAATATTTATGGACCTGACTGTATGTACAGTTCATGTTACCAGTCCTATCCAGGGCCCAGGCTTCAGGGTTTGGGTACTATAGGAATGGACCTCAGCCCTGGACTTATATATAGGTATAGCACCCTGTTGCTAACTTGCTTCTTGCACTACATAACAAGGTGAGCACCAAATGCAGGATCCAGTGTCCAAAGCAAACATTACAGGCTGGCCCCTGGGTATGGTTCCCAAGATGCATATTGCAGGTAATTGATCAGGAAACTGCTAGTGAGCCATAAGGTAAAATTCAGTTGGATCTTGATAGAAGTGCCAGTTGAATAAAAGGAGGAAAACTGATGAAGAATACAAAAAGAAAAAATCTCAAGCACCTAAGGACACTAAAAAAAAAAAGCAGGAGCCTCATGGGAGTGGGAGGGGTTGTATGGGCACAATGGGAGGGGGAGCATTCCCAGCAAAGCTTTTGCCAGTATCCAATCACCTGAAGTTAGCAGCTTATAACCCATGGTATATGAATCAATTTCTGTGTGCTGTATTATGCGATTAAAATAGGTATTTATATTTGATACATCCCTTAAAAGCTTTCCATCACCACCTATGTATACCTGTTAATGACTTCTGAGGAGATGTGTACCTTATGTACTTATGTGCCACCTGAGAAGAGGTTCTTTGCATTAAGAGAGAAGCACATTAAAGGAGAGGTTCAGCCAAAGCTCTTTTGGCTGTAATTCTTCTGTTGATCACAGGAGTGTAGTTCATATACATATATATACTGTATATAACACATACATATATAGGACATAAAAAGTCGACAAACCTCTGTTAAAATGTCAGGTTTCTGTGATGTACAAAATTGAGACAAAGATAAATCATTTCAGAACTTTTTCTACATACAGTTGTGTTCAAAATAATAGCAGTCAGACATCACTAACCTGATCAATCACTGTTTTTGGTAGAGATGATATCTCTACATGGCAAATAATTTACTAGCAGGTGTAGTAGAGTAATAGAAATCCAACAGTCATGACATGCATGCTGCTGATTCTGTGTAATTGAATCACTAATTGAAAGGGGCATGTTCAAAATAATAGCAGTGTGGAGTTCTATTAGTGAGGTCATTCATTCTTTGAAAAACAGGTGGCAATTATTGCCCTTATTTAAGGAAGGAAGGCAGCAAATGTTGTACATGCTGGTTACAGTGCATTTCTCTCTAAAATTCTGAGGAAAATGGGTCGTTCCAGACATTGTTCAGAAGAACATGGCAACCAAAACCTGAAAGACGTGGAAGAAAGCGAAAAACTACCATTCGAATGGATAGAAGAATAGCCAAAATGGCAAGGACTCAGCCAACAATCAGCTCCAGGAAGATCAAAGAAGGTCTAAAGTTACCTGTGAATACTGTTACAATTAGAAGACGCCTATGTGAAGCCAAGCTATCTGCAAGAAGCCCCCGCAAAGTCCCACTGTTGAAAAAAAGACGTGCTGAAGAGGTTACAATTTGCCAAAGAGCACATTGACTGGCCTAAAGAGAAATGGCGCAACATTTTGTGGACTGATGAAAGTAAGATTGTTCTTTTTGGGTCTAGTGGCCGGAGACAGTTTGTCAGACGACCCCCAAACACTGAATTCAAGCCACAGTACACTGTGAAGACAGTGAAGCATGGTTGCACAAGCATCATGATATGGGGATGTTTCTCATACTACGGTGTTGGGCCTATTTATCGCATACCAGGGATCATGGATCAGTTTGAATACATCAGAATACTTGAAGAGGTCATGCTGCCTTATGCTGAAGAGGAAATGCCCTTGAAATGGGTGTTCCAACAAGACAACGACCCCAAACACACCAGTAAATGTGCAACATCTTGGTTCCAGACCAACAAGATTGACGTTATGGAGTGGCCAGCCCAATCCCCGGATCTTAATCCAATAGAAAACTTGTGGGGTGACATCAAAAATGCAGTTTCTGAGGCAAAACCAAGAAATAGAGAAGAACTGTGGAATGTAGTCCAATCATCCTGGGCTGGAATACCTAAATCACATTCAAAATCATGTTACATAGGAGTCAGTACACACCTACCAACATTTAAAGTGCCTCTGATTAACCCCAATAAAGTTCACCTACTCTAGTAGGTCTTTCCTGACACTCTTAGTCACAACCTACAGCAAAAGTCATGGTCCGCAGAGAGCTTCCAAAGCATTAGAGGTATCTCACTGTTAAAAGGTATCAGTCAGGAGAAGGGTACAAACGAATTTCCAAGATATTAGATATACCATGGAACATAGCAAAGACAGTTATCATCAAGTATAGAAAATATGGACATATGACATTACCAAGAACTGATCGTCCCGCCAAAATTGATGAAAAGATGAGAAGAAAACTGGTCTGGGAGGCTGCCAAGAGGCCTACAGCAACATTAAAGGAGCTGCAGGAATATCTGGCAAGTGCTGGTTGTGTGGTAGATGTGACAACAATCTCCCATATTCTTCATATGTCTGGGCTATGGGGTAGAGTGGCAAGACGGAAGCCTTTTCTTATGATGAAAAACATGCAAGCCTGGCTAAATTTTGCAAAAACACGTCTGAAGTCTCCCAAAAGCATGTGGGAAAATGTGTTATGGGCTCATGAAACCAAGATTGCACATCACCAAAAAAACACCATACCCACAGTCAAGCATGGTGGTGGCAGCATCATGTTTTGGGGCCATTTTTCTTCAGCTGGAACTGAGGCCTTAGTTAAAGTAGAGAGAATTATGAACAGTTCCAAATACCAGTCAATATTGGCACAAAACCTTCAGGCTTCTGCTTGAAAACTGAACATGAAGAGGAACTTCATCTTTCAGCATGACAACGACCCAAAGCATACATCCAAATCAACAAAGGAATGGCTTCACCAGAAGATGATGAAAGTTTTGGAATGGCCTAGCCCGAGCCCAGACCTGAATCTGATCACAAATCTGTGGGGTGATCTGAAGAGGGCTGTGCTCAGAGATGCCCTCGCAATTTGGGGTGTTTTTGCAAGGAAGAGTGGGCAAATATTGCCAAGTCAAGATGTGCCATGCTGATAGACTCATACCCAAAAAGACTGAGAGCTGTAATAACATCAAAAGGTGCTTCAACAAAGTATTAGTTTAAAGGTGTGCACACTTATGCAACCATATTATTTTAGTTTTTTATTTTTACTTCCTTCCAACTAAAAGATTTCAGTTTGTTGTTCAGATTTGTACAGTTTATAGGTGACATCGGGTTCACATATATGTGGTGCGGTACATCGCATGTGATTCACACCGGAACCTGCATTCCTGTGCAAATCACATGCAATTTGTGTGCGGTGCGATTGGAGCCATACATTTTGTATGGCTCTAACCACACCGCACCAAAAAGGTGCAGGACCCTTTTTTTGGTCCGCACTAGAATCGGATTGCATGGGTATTCACACCTATGTGATCCGATTCTGCACATTGCACCATGTTTTGCGGACCGATGTTGGGGGTTTTGTTAACTTAAAATACACACCTGCAGCGGTTTGCATGAATGGGGTGCGATTCTGAAGCGGTGCGGAATTCGCGCAGAAAACGCTGCAAATTCCGCACCGCATCAGTGTGAACCCAGGCTGAAGGTGGAAAAAGTTCTGAAATGATTTATTGTTGTCTCATTTTTTTTACATCACAGAAACCTGACATTTTAATAGGGATATGTAGACTTTTTATATCCACTGTACATATACTTTAACAGCGATTTCTAGCTAGAACGTAATTGCTATAGGTGCTGGCAATTTGTTGCTAAACCATGATCTTTCACAGCTACAGGTCAAACTCATGCTACTTCATTACGTTACCATTCACTCTGCTTCAGCCATTTGTAGCCAAGCCAAGAGTGTTCTTCATTGACATGAAACACTGCACAAACTCAATCGCTGAGCTAAAAATCACTGTAAAATGTGTTACTGCCCAACAGGTTTTGCATCACGGGGGAAGCCATCCTTACTGGGAGAAGACAGTAATTATTGCGGTCGGCTTTAACAGCTGCTAGTGATAATTGCATGTAAAGTCTGGCAGGCTGGTTGTACCCAACTTGATCAATTTGGGTACATTCAGCATACCCATACATGGTTTGAACTGTTCATGGCCAGCTTATGTCACCTTTCTAACATGGCCCTAGGGCTTGTTCACTGATAAAGGCATGCATTACAACAGAGATCTCACCAGGTGGTTATAAATATTGAAGATATGCAGTTCTATGCACAACTACTGTATGTTTCAGAAAGAACATACAACTTAACACATCTACACAATGCACAAAGATAAGATTCTGAAAAATTCTTAAATCCTTGCAATGTAAATAATTTACGAAGTGTATTTTTCCTAAAGAACTGGAGTTTCACTTTAACTTTGGTTCCTTGCTTCATGGCTGTATCCTGACTGATTTGCGAAGAGCATTTAGAGGACTTCGAACAAAAGTTCATGTCAACAGAAGTGGGTACCTTCCTAAAATAGCAAGGACCTCTGTTAATGGTCCTGTATGGAAAACAAAAACCATAATCCGGTGTACTCACACTGCATCAAAATAAAAATATGGCACAAAAGAACATTATCGAGGAGCCAGCCACTCAGATTCACATGAGATACATATTTTACAGAATTTTAATTTTAAGTGGTTCTAAAGGCTAAAAGTTTTTTAACGTTAATGCATTCTATGTATGAAGGTATAAAACCTTCTGTGTGTGTACTAGCCACCCAAACACCTACCTGAGCCCCATCCGGATCCAGCGATGTGCATGAAAGCCTCGGTTCACTGGGGACTCTCACTCCTGATTGGCTGAGGCAGCAGCAAGAGCCATTGGCTCTGGCTGCTGTCAATCACAGCCAGTGAGCCAATCAGGAGAGGGAGGGGGTGAGGCCTAGCTGTGGCTGTGTGTGTGAATGGACATGCAGAGTTGCAGCTCAGGAGCATGCCTGCTCGGGTACCCCCAAAGCAGGAAGCGCTGGCAGGGGACCCGAGACGCGGAGGAAATGGGCTGCTCTATACAAAACCACTGCACAGAGCAGGGACACTTGTTATTAAAACAAAAAAAAAAACAAGACTTTATTATTATTATACAGTATTTATAAAGCACCAATAGTTCACTCAGCGCTGTACATTACAAAGGGGGACAGAACATGTGACAGAACAATACCAATACAATGCAAAACATGAGGGGATCGAGGGCCCTGCTCTTTCGAGCTTACAATCTAGGAGACTTTAGTATCACTTTAATTTTAACTATTGAAAAAAGTTATCTGTATCTCTATTTAAATCTAAAATATGCAGAAATGTCAAGTACCTTTACACTTGCGTTTTGCTCGCTGCTTTCTTTTTTGGATATCATAGTCACCATCATAGGTAAAAATAAGCTCACAGCTTGGGTGAACTGAACTGTACATACGTCTTTCTCTGCATTCCTGTAAGGTTTACAGATATAAATTATTTAATTATAGAAAATGAATACAAATACATAAAAATTGAACTTCAACTTTTCTAAACATATTATTGCTAAATACAATACAAGAGGTATAATTTGCAGCCCACCTGAACATTGCATTATGTGATTATGTAACCATTAAATGTATTTATAAACAAATGCTCTTCAGTTTGAACTACAGTACAGAAGGGTAAAACTCTGATCAGGGTTTTATTGCGGTGTCCCCAATAGGAAAATTCACTTCTTTTAATTGTTCTGGTGACCACTGTCACAGAGATAAAGTGAAGGGAACTCCAAAACTTTATAGTTGTCTGTCTGAGTTGAGGGTACCAATAGGGACACATTTCCTGGTGACAACTAAGAGCAGAATTTCCCCCTAAATTTGCAGAGATTTACCCTCGCTTGCTGTTGTGTATCTGGAACAGGACGTGAACTGAAATCTTCACAAAAGGAAACAGATAGCAAATAATAAACTGGCAAGGATTTTAATTGTTTCCCTATTCCATCCAAAACATAAAAAACAAGGATCACGCTATACGTACACTTTAATGTTGTTATGGCCTATAAGTGACCAATGAGTACCCTTGTTCTTCCATCTTGTCACTGGGGAATTCTATCTCTATTAGCAATTTTGGTTTTCTCCTCCTGGTCTGGCTGTCTGTCTCCACCTCTTCTCTTCCACATGTTTCTACAACAGTTCTCATCCCACTACCTCCGTCCTGGCAGTCAGCCACATACTGCACATAACCTGACTCCACTGTGCTGCTTCCACAAGCTATCTACAGCCACCACGCTTGCTGACAGCACTCCTTCACCTAGGCACAGCCAGCTGCTGACAGCTCCACCTCAAATCCTGCCTCCTGGTTTCCATTTCTGCTGCAACCTCCTCAGGGATGGTGATCTTACATCCTAGTAGGGAGCTCCTACAGGCATCGCCTTTCATGACTTCCCCCATCTTCACCTAGTGGAGTGGAGGAACTGCTGCCATTCAAGGTAAACAGGGCTGTGTTGGGACTGTGGTCCTACTCCTAAATTTTCATACACACAGTGCAGAATACACAGCTGTAGAAGCAAGAGAAAAGATACTGAGCTGGACTGCAGGGCTGATCAGAGAGACAAACCAGGTACTACAGTCACATACTGCTCTCCAAGTATGGGAAGGTGCCCAGGTCAGCATGCCCCCTCACTCTCAACACTACTACCACATGAACCCCTTCCTCTTACTACTGCACATCCCTTCAATCTGAACATTATTCCTGCACCCACCATCTGCATGCCTAACCTCACCCATCTACCCCCCTCACCACTACATCTGCTTGCTGAACCCCACTCCTCCTGCACTCTCACCACCACACCTACCCATAACCCCACTCTTCTTTGGCCACCCCCCACCCCAAACCCATTATAACCTAGATTTGCATGTTCTGGAATGAGCACACAATTGCTTGCAGTCATAACAAAAGCACAAATCACCAGACACCAAACCATGGGGTTGATGATTGTATTTATAAAGCCTCTTTTGGGCTGCCACATTTGCCAGAACATGCCACACATCCATCTGGATTTTCCATTTTTCAATTTAAAAACTGGGCTGCCGTAACTTTTACAATGTCGAATGTTAAAGGCACTGGGGCTGAACCATCTTTTTTGACACATACTTCCTATGGTGGACCTACTACATTGATTCCTGCGTGTTAGCTGTTGCATATATTCAGCAAACCCCAGAGGTTTTGCAATTAGAATTTAAAGTGTCACTAAACCCAGAACAGTAAAATAAGTTTGTATATGCAGTAAAGCATGCTTGTTATACTCACTGTATACTGTGAACCTAAGGGGTTAATCCTCCACATTGTGTAAAAAAGCCATTTGATCCTGTCTTCCCTGAGATTCCCCGTCTTCTACTGTTGCTAATCTATCTGTTGATAGTACAGAACTCTAGGAGTCGCTCTGCACATGCTCAGTTTAGTGTGTATGGCTAGAGTTTTTTTTTTTCTTGGGAGGGTGCATGTGATCAACGCAGAGCCCATCAGCACTGTCCAGACAGAGGGCTAGGGGTTATGCAACGTCATAGGATAGTCAGAGCAGAAGGAAAACTCCTCCTACAAGCTTTAACCAGTGTTCGGCCGGACACTTATATACGTCAAAAGACTGCTAAATACTGGTGACGACAGAAAGGTATTTAGCATTTTATGTTTACTAAAGCACTTCCGGTTGCGTTTGACGTCACAGCCGCCTGACGCATTTCATCATTATTATTATTATTATTATACAGTATTTATAAAGCGCCAATAGTTCGCTCATCGCTGTACATTACAAAGGGAGACAGAACATGTGACAGAACAATACCAATACAATGCAAAACATGAGGGGGTCAAGGGCCCTGCTCTTTCGAGCTTACAATCTAGGAGGGAGGGGGTGGTGGCACAGGAGGGGATAGCTGTGGGGGATGGAGTGGTAGGAAGAGTGGAGGAGGTCGGCAAGTTAGCAGGGGGTGGGGTAGGCTTCCCTGAAGAGATGGGTTTTCAGGGTGCGCCTAAAGGAGAGGAGCGTAGGTGATAATCTGATGGGTTGGGGCAGGGAGTTCCAGAGGATGGGTGACACCCTGGAGAAGTCCTGGAGGCGGGCATGGGAGGAGGAGACCAGGGAACTAGAGAGAAGGAGGTCTTGTGAGGAGCGGAGTGTGCGTGCTGGGCGGTACTTGGATATTAGGTCAGAGATGTAGTACGGGGCAGTATGGTGGACAGCTTTGTACGTCAGCGTTAGGATTTTGAATTTGATCCGTTGCGCAATCGGAAGCCAGTGGAGGGATTGGCAGAGGGGGGTGGCGGAGACAGAGCGGTTGGAAAGGTGAATGAGTCTGGCAGCCGTGTTCAGGATGGACTGAAGAGGGGATAGCCAGCGGCGAGGCAGGCCAGTGAGGAGGGAGTTGCAGTAGTCGAGTCGTGATATGATGAGGGAGTGGATGAGCTGTTTAGTGGTTTCTGGGGTTAGGAACGTGCGGATTTTGGCGATGTTGCGGAGGTGGAGTCTGCACGAGTTTGTTAAAGATTGGACTTGGGGCTGGAAGGATAGGTTGGAGTCCAGAATGACACCCAGTACTCTGGCCTGCAGGGCGGGTTTGATGGTAGCGTTGTTGGATGTGACGGAGAAATCAATGGGGGGTGGTGTCCGGGCTGGGGGGAAGACAAGAAACTCGGTTTTGGAGAGGTTCAATTTAAGGAAGTGGAGCGACATCCAGTCTGATATGTCGCTCAGTAGGTGTGTGATTCGGGCTGAGACCAAGGGGGTGAGGTGGGGGGTTGAGAGATAGATTTGTGTGTCGTCGGCATAGAGGTGGTAGTTGAAGCCGTGAGAGTGTATGAGTTGGCCAAGGGAGGAGGTATAGATGGAGAAGAGAAGGGGCCCGAGGACAGAGCCTTGAGGGACCCCAACAGAGAGGGGGAGTGAGGGGGAGGTGGTAGCATTATAGGTAACGCTGAAGGAGCGTTGTGACAGGTAGGATGAGAGCCAGGAGAGAGCAGAATCTCTGAGGCCAAGGGAGTGTAGTTTTTTGAGGAGGAGGGGGTGGTCGACTGTGTCGAAGGCTGCAGAGAGGTCAAGGAGTAGGAGCACTGAATAGTGGCCATTAGCTTTGGCGGTTAGCAGGTCGTTGGAGAGTTTGAGTAAGGCAGTTTCGGTGGAGTGTAGGGGACGGAAGCCGGACTGTAGGGGATCGAGGAGGTTGTTGTCGTTGAGGTGAGAGCATAGGCGGGTGTAGACGAGGCGCTCGAGGAGTTTAGATGTAAATGGGAGCAGGGAGATGGGTCTGAGGTTGTTCGGGTCATTGGGGTCCAGGGAGGGCTTTTTAAGTATGGGGGTGATGTGTGCATGTTTCAGAGGGGAGGGGAAAGTGCCTGAGGAGAGGGAGAGATTGAAGATGTGGGTGAGGGAGCGTAGGATGGAGGAGGAGGAAGGTCGTAGGAGTTGTGAGGGGATAGGGTCGAGGGGGCTGGTGGCTAGGCGGGCATCAGAGAGGATCTTGGAGACTTCCTCGATGGTAGTAAGGTCAAAGGTGTGGAGTGTTGGGGGAGCTTCAGTATGAGGAATGTAGGGTGGGGTGGAAGAGGAGGTCAGAGCAGTGGTGGGGCCGTGGGAGAGGGGTGATGAGGGGGTAGCTGAGTGAGGGTGAAGGGGGTTGGAGAGAGTTTGAGCAGCGACGAAGTCCCTGCGGGTTATGTTGAGGGGGAGGGGGGATAAGGGGGTAGCTGTGTGAGAGGGGACGGGTTGAGAGGGTGTGTGAGTTGCGGCAATGTCCTTGCGAATTGTGTCAATTTTGTTTTTGAAGTGATTGGCAATCTCAAGGGCAGTGAGTGAGGTGCTGGGTGGAGGTGGGGGTGGAGAGAGTAGAGAGTTGAAGGCAGAGAAGAGTCGGCGAGGATTGGAGGAGAGGGCCTTGATGAGGGTCAAGAAGTAGGCCTGTTTGGCAGCATGGAGGGAGGAGGTGTAGGTGTGGAAGGCAGATTTGTAGCGGATGAAGGCTTGTTGGGATTTGGTTTTGCGCCATAGTCGCTCCAGGGCACGACTTTGTCGTTTGAGGGTTTTGGTGTGATCAGTCTGCCAGGGCTGGAGCGGTCGGGGTCTGATGTTGCGTGTGGTTAAAGGCGCTAGTGAGTCGAGGGCTGTTGAGAGCGCATTGTTGTAGGCGGTCAAAGCCAAGTCGGGGCAGGACAGGGGGAGGATGCGGTCGTGGAGTTGATCAGCTGCAGAGTGGAGGGAGGCAGGGTTAAGGTTGCGGAGGTTACGGCTGGTAGTAGTGTGACATTTGGAGGGGTAGGCGTTGGAGGACGAGGAGATAGAGAAGGTGATCAGGTTGTGGTCAGAGAGAGGGAAGGGGGTGTTAGTGAGGTTGTGGGGAGCGCAGCGGTTGGAGAAGACAAGGTCCAGGATATTTCCGTCGGAGTGGGTGGTGGATTGTATGCACTGTGCAAGTGCAAAGGAGGAGGTTAGGTGGAGGAGACGGGCTGTGTCCGGGTTGTCGAGGTTGACAGGGATGTTGAAATCCCCAAGAATTATGGTGGGTAGCTCAGAGGAGAGGAAGAAGGGTAGCCAGGAGGAGAAGTCATCCAGGAAGCGGGGTATGGATCCAGGAGGCCGGTATATCACAGCAATCTTCAGGGGGGTTGGGGAGAATAGTCGGAGGCAGTGGGCCTCGAAGGAGGAGAAGGATAGGGAGGGGGGGTTTGGGAGGACTCGGAAGGTGCTCTGCGGTGACAGGAGCAGACCAACCCCACCACCTTTACGACCGTTAGGCCTGGGTGAGTGGGTCCAGGTGAGACCTCCGTAGGAGAGTGCAGCAGGGGAGGTAGAATCAGTGGGCTGGATCCAGGTTTCCGTGATCGCTTTCCTCATTGGATCGACTTCCTCATAGGTAATGTCTAGTGCCGCGGCAGCTATTTTGGAAATTGGTAGAATCAAGCTGCTTATATTCTAAACACATGTAAGCGCAATTTTTACATTATTAAACTGGATTTTAAGCAATATTGTACTATGGGAGTATGTTTGTCTTTCATGGCCATTGAGAATTTGTGAAGAAGTGAGGAGGCGATTGGACACGTTGATATTTGATTATGAAAAGGCTATTTACAAGACATGCGGGGTAAGGTGCATGACGGAAGGGGAAGGGATTGAGCACGTTGTTTTGGCTTTGCACACAGGTGGTGGATGAAGGATGGATATGTATTGTGGATCTGATTCACGATACACTAGATTCGTTTTTTTCTTTTGGAGATTTGGATCAGCACATTGGAAGATCACAGGAAGGAGAGATTATATGGCAAACGACACATTTAGGGAAAGGAGATCTTGATTATTATTATTATTACGGTATTTATAAAGCGCCAATAGTTCGCTCAGCGCTGTACATTACAAAGGGGGACAGAACATTTGACAGAACAATAATACAATGCAAAACATGAGGGGATCAAGGGCCCTGCTCTTTCGAGCTTACAATCTAGGAGGTGGGAAAATAGGAAGATTGGAATACGAAGTAGTGCGCATTTGCTAGTATAACAAAGACTTATATACCCAGGGGGGTATTGGATTGAGAGCTGCACTTTTGTTTGTGTGATAAACAGTTTTTGTGGCGCTTTATACCATTATAATGTTTACATTACAATTTGTGAACCTGTAATAATTAGAAATACTGAGGGACACTTACAAAGCCACAGTGACCTCTCCTGCCACAATTATAGCAGTAAACAATACTCTTTGGCCTGGAGGCAGACTTGGATATCTTAATTGGGCCCGATTTCACCTAAAAAAAGAAAGAAAGAAAAAACGATATATATGAAAACATTTGGTTTTATTGTAAAATAAACATTTACATAAATTATTTACATTAAAATATCCAATGCATGGCTTACTTATTTCAACAGCA
The DNA here is from genome assembly GCF_062004578.1 of Staurois parvus. Taxonomy (NCBI): domain Eukaryota; kingdom Metazoa; phylum Chordata; class Amphibia; order Anura; family Ranidae; genus Staurois; species Staurois parvus. The sequence continues at coordinate 12,218,433 of NW_028317892.1, read as the reverse complement.
ATGGTAATATACTGAGAGGGAGCTGTGATGTAAGTTTAATTTTGGACAGCTGACTGCAACTACTGAAAACATTTGCAGTTCACATACACTGTATGGGAATTGGCATGCGCTATACTGTACTGACAGAGTGCTACTTTTGAGCCCCAGAGGGGAGAGAATATATTATTCAAGATGCAGTATTGAAATATATTTGTGTCAATCTGTATAATAAGAAAACAACCCTATGCATCAGCTATGAACTATTGGTTATCGCCAGTGCCAATCACTATTTGCTGTCTCACTACTTTCTATGTCTGTCAGAGCTTTCTTATGCATCCAGTAAGGTCCACCCAAATGAGAGAACAGAGGGACTAGTTAGAACAGTGTGGGTTTATGACATGGGTAACAGGAAGGATATACTCAAACATTGTAACATTTTTAAGAAAATAAATTAAAACCATTGTACATACATACATACAAAATTGAATGCTATTTAAAAATAATCATACAGCTATGATGTAAGTTATTTGCAAAAGAAGAGCAAGAAATACTGATTCCGCTGGACAATCTACTGCCCAAGATGGTGTCATTTCCCTTGATGGGAACTAACTTTGTAAACTTGAACCAGTCTCTTGACTCTAACCCTTCCACCAGAACTGAATTCAGCTAGATATGCATACTGATTGCAAACAAGGGTTGCAGGAAAGAAAATTGCTTGAATCTCTGTCACTGAGCCATTGTGTTCTGCCGGAGGGGATCTTTCCCTGCTAGCAGAACAAAATGATCACTGCTAATGGGTATAGCTGCAGGCAGTGATTGCATGCATAAAATTCAACAGGCTGGTTATACTGAAATCAATTGACGGATCGAGTCAGTACAACCAGCCTGCCCATAGATGAACTGAATTTTAGGTCTCTGCTGAACCGGACGTGATTCAATCCATCTAAGACCAGCTTAACTCAGAAAACTCTTTTACGAACACTCAAAGTAGCAAACTCTTTGCCAGATTCCTCAAGGAATCTACGTCTTCAAATGCCATATACAGCATCAAAGTTGGCTCATGCAGAACTCACCATTACAAACTCACCGTGAGAGCACAATAACTGAGCTATTCCACTAATAATTATCTCAACTCTACAACTTATCCCCTAGACATCCACCTTCAAAATATTAACGGCAGCACCATTATACAATCTTTTTTGACTAACATCAAATTACCCATACTTGACGAGGACCTTAGAGATGACCATCTCAAACAAGAAATTACAATTGGCTCTATCCCAAAAGCAACTAAGCAAACTCTCTGGTGGCTTTATGATGTAGTAATATAAATCTTTTTCTTTTCCTTCCTTACTCCACACCTTCTTAAATGCACTGAATAGTTTGACAACCAACACAACACTGGAAAAACTGGAAAGAATCCCATTCTTTAGATCTATATCTTTACTAAATAGGGCTCTGAAACTAAAAAATGTTAGCTAATAAACCCATATCTTTTCCTCCTAAAGTTGTAGTCATAGACCAGGTTGGTTTTTTGCCAGGCCCAGAATCGAGAGAAAACATGATTAAAGCCTTCAATATTCTCCACTAGCTGCAAAAGAGAGAGGAATTTGAGTGCTTTCTCCTATCCATGGATGTGGACAAAGCTTTTGTCCAAGTTGCTTGGGACTATATGTGGGCTACCCTGAAACATTCTGGACTACAATCAAATATGATTACTTGAAGTCTTTATATACCTCACTCACAGCCCAGCTGAAGGCAAATGGCAGTTAATCTTAATCATTTGCAATCAGAAACAGTACTTGCCATGCTTGACAAATTCTAGATGAGGGCTTTAGAAATGACCACCTCAGAAAGGGAATTACAATTGTCTCCATCCCAAATGCAAGCAGACAAAAGCTCTGGTGGCTTTTCTTTTTATCTTGACTTTGCAACCATTCATTAGATAAATTAACTTTCACCCTTCTATATATGGTAAATGTGTAGGTCTTAAGGAATTCCACATCATTGCTTTTGTGGATGACCTGTTTTTTTTTTTTATTTCTCAGCCACACATCTCTCTCCCTAATTTGATGACAACATTCAATCTTTTTGGATATATTTCCAATATAAAGACCAACTATACTAAATTCTATGCGCCAAACATCTCTCTCACCCTCTCAATTAGACCTAGCACCTAGGCATATTGCTCCCTGCAAAAACCTCAGATTTCTACTTCCAAAACTACCATGCCTTAATACATCAAATCAGTCTAGATGTAATAAGACTCCAACCCCCTTATCTTGGTTTGGATGTGCGACAGCCCTTTAATGAATAATTTGCCACAAAGACTTTTTCTCTTCCAAACAATCCCACTTGCTTTCCCTTCAGACTTTTTTCTTCTTTTCAGTCCTTGATGTCTAATGAAACTATAGATCTTCTCAAAACTAAGAATTGGCCTTACCCATCTTATGAAACCAAAACACACTAGAGAAATAGCCCTTCCTAATTTCAAAATATAGCACTAAACATGTCTGAAATGGTCACTCCATAGCCATAAGGACTGGGTGTGTCTAGAGAGCAATGTAAGTGATATTCCTACCCAGTCATTACCTTAGATACTTTTTTTCACAAACTCCAAAACACATCAAAGCTCACTCATTTTGATTCAGCAACACTTTCCTTTCATCATGCCTCCTCCACTCTTTTCTTCAGCCATCAGCCTCTTACACCAACTCACACAATCCAGAATTCCCACCTGGCTCTCAAAAGGGATACTCACCCTCCTTGAAGTTTAAGACACTGGCTCAGGTGAGCTACTTTGTCTCTAAAAGCTCTCTAATAAATCCCAGAAATGGAACATTTTAAAATATTCCAGTATGGACATTTTCCAAATTAAAAACTGCATATATATTAATAATAAAAAATTGTGGTGAGACCTATCATATCAGTATAAACAACTTTTAACTTCACAACACCAAACCCAACCATACTTCCTCCAATCAAGGGAAAAAATGATCAGCCTGAAGTTCACAGAGCAGCAATGGAACTCTGCCTGCAGGGTAGTCCACAAATTCTCCAGCAGTACCAAAGTTCAGGAGACTTCCTATAAACTATTATCCCAATGACTCAGCACTGACAAATTGCACAAGCTACATTCTATTATACACCTAACATTGACAGATTGGAGCAACAAAACAAACATGATTTTTAATATTGAGGAAGCCAAGGTTATCACTACTGATTCCATGGTTAACTATCTAAACACTTGGTCAGCCTGGACTTCAGATCAACGTGTGCACAATTAGGGTCTTCATACATAGATCACAGATTTGCCAATTCCTGTGTAACCGGACATATTCTGATCCATGTATGGCTGGCTTTAGCTGCTTCAAGTTTAGAGGTACATATCTTTCAACGTAGGTTAGCAGATCACAAAGCTCCAGTAAACATCAATGAAAATATACTGACCTATGGCCAATATGGAAATAAAATTAAAAATGATGCCCTCCATAAAACAAGCAAAAAACAAATGAACAGAAAACCTGCCTATACATGCTTTTAGACTGAAATAAAGCTAGTGCTGAAAAACTCTTATGTTCAATAAAATACATTTAACTTCTTGTTGAAAATCATACTTGTAATGAATTGAAAAGCATTCGGTGCAAAGAATGATCATGAATAAAGTTCTCCTGCTCTCCTTTGTCATATTTAAGTGATGTATATTTGTTGGGAGATATCCCTAAGATTACTTGACTATAAATATATAGGAAGTAACAGCCTAGTAGATAGCATTACCTTTAAAGGGCCCATCCCATCTGCTTTTGTTGCTGGAAACTGTTCATGCATCAGTAAACTCAGTAAATATCAAAAGATAAAGCATGAGCCTACCACACCAAGGATTTAAGTCCTAATGTCTCCTCAAAATGCTGCTGATGCAAAGATTACAAATCATTTTTTCTTAAATGTGATTTTTACATAACCCTTTTTTCTGCTTGAGTAGTTAGTCCAGAAGGAATGAATGCTATTAAAACACTTAATCATTATCTGGGAAACTGGCCTTCACTACCAGGAATCTCCATGACAAAGACGAGAAGATCAGACAGGCAGACTGCCTCAGCATAGTGTGTCTGCTGGCAATATTATATGCAAATGGATGCTCTGGGCAGCTTCCCCTGTGACCTTGAACTGGCCCTTATCATAAGAGACTCACATTTGCAGTTGGTTACCAAGCCCAGGTTTTTTCCTGTGCATGATCAAGTTTATTAATTAAACACAGATCATCTCAACATGAATAATTACAAATACGTATATCCTTCAAAGGTGACACATGACATCTACAAGCCGTAATGTATTTTTATCCTTCTTTTGTAAAATATACACTAACAGCTCTGTTACATTGTGAGATGGTGGTTAAATAGGTTGTGATTTGGTAAAAAGCATATGCAAATGAATGCTGAAAAGCTGAACTGGCACAGTCAGAGGTACTTACACAATGTTTTCACACAAAGAACAAATATTTTGACTTTAAAGTGAACCTGTGCTCCATTTTAATGCTGAACTTTAGAAACATGTTGTATATTTCATATCTGCCTGCTTTAAAGTGCAAAAGTTTTTTTTTACCTTATTGCATTCACTGCATTAGAGTAAAAAAAAAACTCCCACTAGCTGTTTCCTTCCTCCTATTTCCTAAATACTTACCTGAATCCTCAATCGATCCAGAGCTGTGTCAATCTGCAGCAGCGCTGGTGTCTCTCCCTGCTCCCACAGCACAGCTGAGAGCAGCGGGAGCCATTTGCTCCTGTTACTGTCAGTAAAACCCTGGGAGGAAGGAATGGGAGTGGGGATGAGTCATGCTGTATGTGCCTATGGATGCACACAACCTGGATCAGGAGTGCATCCATGTGTGTACCCTCATAGCCAGTTGGAGTGGAGACTGGCAGGGAACTCCAGAAACCAAGAGCAGGTAAAGTACAGGGTGAGGCAACATAACTTCCTTTTTTCAAAACGCAATAAAACCCATTTTAATGAATCAGAATTGTTTTTATTGTCTTTAATAATGTAGGTACATATCTAAAGTTCTGTTTTACACAGTTTTGAAAATCATATCAGGTAAGTGACGCCCCCATTGTCCATACACTGAATAAGCCGATTTCTGGCGTTTTTCATGACCCTTACCCAGCATAGCAGCGGGTATGTTGGCAATTTCTGCGCAGATGTTGGCCTTCAGGTCTTGTAGGGTCCTTGGACGGTTTACATAAACGCGGGATTTCAAAAAACCCCACAAAAAAAAGTCGCAAGGGGCCAAATCGGGGGAGCGGGCTGGCCACTCCAAATTGCCCCTTATTGAGATGAGGCGCTCCGGGAAGTGTTCCCTTAAAACAGCCATTGATGCTCTTGAAGTGTGAGCCATTGCTCCGTCCTGTTGGAACCAAATGTCCCCTAAGTCCAATTCATCAAGTCGTGGAAAAACAAATTCTTCCAACATGTTCTTATACCGGTCTGAATTCACTGTCAGCTCATTTTCTTCAAAGAACCAGGGACCAATAATCCCAGCTGAGGCAATTGCACACCACACTGTGACTTTAGATGAATGCAAAGGCCTTTGATGCAATTCTCGAGGATTGGTGTCGGTCCAGTAGCGCATGTTCTGTTTGTTGACGCATCCAGTCAAGTGAAAATGGGCTTCATCACTGTAAAAAACAATTGCGTCCTCAGGGACGTTTTCGAGTACTGCCTCACATGCATTCCTCCGAGAATTGAAGTCGCGTTCAGAGAGTTCCTGCACAATCGCCAACTTGTACGGATGGTAATGAAGGTCATCGTGAAGAATTCGCCTCACTGAACAATCCGAATGTCCAAGGACAGACGCATGTTTGCGCGCAGAATGCTGCGGGGATTGCAAGATTGAAGATTTGATGTTCTCAGGTGATCTGATGGGTTGAGGGACTCCAGCTCTTTGTCTTGTCGTACTCGTGGTTTGTCTGAACGTAGTGACTCATATAACAATTGATTTCAAAAACTTTAGAACTACGCCTGTCGCCTGAGACCACTCCCGCCCCGCTATGGCCGCTACAGCCTGAATGGCACGCATTTCAAAAAAGGAAGTTATGTTGCTGCACCCTGTATTTCAGGGGAAAAGGAACATTTAACATCACTGTAATGCAGCTATGTCATCCAAAAGTCATTGGATTAATATTTCTAAATAAAACTAGTGTAAATTCCAGAATTTAAGGGGAGGTTTTCACTGAAAAACTAGCGCTGTACTTAATGACGATTTTATCTAGCTAGGATCTTCATATATTTTCACATTTATAGGGGGATTTTTTAATATAGCAGCTGGTGTCCTATTTCACTGTGAGAGTTCGGTCTATAGGATTTATTTTTTTTGGTGTTCCACTGTAGTGCGGAGGGGGTTACTATTATTATTTGCCATACAAATCATATAACAGGTAAAACAGCCCCTTATATGTATTTCATCTGTTTAAACAACTGTTTTCTGAAGTTAAAAATTAAAAGGTACTTAAAAAGCGCAAAAACCACAAGATACCATCTGTTATCACTACGTGCCAGAAAAACCTCTATTAGTTTTGCTTTGTTACAAGGAAACGGACTTTAGAACTAGGTTCCATCAAAGGCAATTCTCTTGTAAAATGGCAGTGGACATGGACTGTGACAAGTATAAATGGCAGCTTAAAAATTTTGAATGTTCACTTTATAGTGAAGCTAAAGTATGGTATTGGTGAGTACAGCCCTTAAAAGAGGAATTTAACCTCAGTGTGGGGTTAAAAAAAATGGCCACCCAGGAGCTTTATGCACATACAGTCATGGCCGAAATTGTTGGCACCCTTGATATTTCTCCAGGAAATCATGTATTTCTCACGAAACGTATTGCATTAACACATGTTTTGCTATACACATGTTTATTCCCTTTGTGTGTATTGGGACAAAACAAAAAAAGGGAGGAAAGAAAGCAAATTCGACATAATGTCACACAAACCTCCAAAAATGGGCTGGACAAAAGTATTGGCACCCTTTCACAACTGCGGATAAATAAGAATGTTACAAGCATGTGATGCTCCTGTAAACTCACCTGGGGCAAGTAACAGGTGTGGGCAATATAGAAATCACACCTGAAAGCAGATAAAAAGGAGAGACGTTCACTTAACCTTTGCATTGTGTGTCTGTCTGTGCCACACTAAGCATGGACAACAGAAAGAGGAGACGAGAACTGTCTGAGGACCTGAGAACCAAAATTGTGGCAAAATATCAACAATCTCAAGGTTACAAGTCCATCTCCAGAGAACTAGATTTGCCTTTGTCCACAGTGCGCAACATTATCAAGAAGTTTGCAACCCATGGCACTGTAGCTAATCTCCCTGGTCGTGGACGGATGAGGAAAATTGATGAAAGATTGCAACGCAGAATAGTCCGGATGGTGGATAAGCAGCCCCAAACATGTTCCAAAGACATTCAAGCTGTCCTGCAGGCTCAGGGAGCATCAGTGTCAGCGCGAACTATCCGTCGACATTTAAATGAAATGAAACGCTATGGCAGGAGACCCAGGAGGACCCCACTGCTGACACAGAGACATAAAAAAGCAAGACTACAGTTTGCCAAAATGTACTTGAGTAAGCCAAAAGCCTTCTGGGAAAACGTCTTGTGGACAGATGAGACCAAGATAGAGCTTTTTGGTAAAGCACATCATTCTACTGTTTACCGAAAACGGAATGAGGCCTACAAAGAACAAAACACAGTACCTACGGTAAAATATGGTGGAGGTTCAATGATGTTTTGGGGTTGTTTTGCTGCCTCTGGCACTGGGTGCCTTGACTGTGTGCAAGGCATCATGAAATCTGAGGATTACCAAAGGATTTTGGGTCGCACTGTAGGGCCCAGTGTCAGAAAGCTGGGTTTGCGTCCAAGATCCTGGGTCTTCCAGCAGGACAATGACCCCAAACATACGTCAAAAAGCACTCAGAAATGGATGGCAAAGAAGCGCTGGAGAGTTCTGAAGTGGCCAGCAATGAGCCCAGATCTAAATCCCATTGAACACCTGTGGAGAGATCTTAAAATTGCTGTTGGGAAAAGGTGTCCTTCCAATAAGAGAGACCTGGAGCTGTTTGCAAAGGAAGAGTGGTCCAAAATTCCGGGTGAGAGGTGTCAGAAGCTTATTGATGGTTATAGGAAGCGACTGATTTCAGTTATGTTTTCCAAAGGGTGTGCAACCAAATATTAAGTTAAGGGTGCCAATACTTTTGTCCAGCCCATTTTTGGGGTTTTGTGTGACATTATGTCATATTTGCTTTTCTGCCTCTGTTTTATATTTGTTCCAATACATACAAAGGGAATAAACATGTGTATAGCAAAACATGTGTTAATGCAATACCTTTTTTGTGTGAAATACTTGATTTTCAGGAAAAATATCAAGGGTGCCAACAATTTCGGCCATGACTGTATGTACTAGTATGCACAACATATTCGCACATTATGGCAGACTTTCCTGCCAAGTGATCCCCTCCACCTGTCAGAGGCACTTCCATCTTCTCCTGGTCTTCCTTCTGGGTGTGGACTTTTTGGCCACATGATATAGCAGGCTGAGATGATGTCACTTTTGCACATGTGTGCCTACATAAAGGCTGACAGGCAGGGAGAAGGGTTTGCAACAGAAGAGACCAACAGGTTCTCTACGGTAATAAAAATCATACCTGTCCGTAGTTTTCTTTTTTTTTGAGGTTTAATTCCAATTTAGGTTTATGCGCCTGCTGCACCATGTACATTTATGAAAAGTATCCAGAGAAAACTCAGAACAGAGGGTATGTGGTCAATTTAAAAAAGGTATTTATAATTTTTTTTTTATATATCTATACACAAATGTTTCACTTTTTGTCTCTAATTTAAACAGGTTGTTTTAGAAGGTGAGGGTTCACATATACTCTAGTGGTAAGAAGGCCACAAATACACAGTACATTGCGGCTTGTGGACCCAACCAAGCTGGCTTAAGCTGCGGCCAGGCTACTTTGTGTTAGATATAAATATATATGTATAGATCTATATATAGACAAAGCTGGGGGCAGTTGACCTTTTTTAAGTATAGTTTTCCTTAAAGTGGAACTACACTGCATCTGCATTTATTTTTAGTATTCAAAGTAAACTCCCCATCCATCCATGTCTCCATGCTTTATTTTCCTGAGGAATCACTTTGAAATACCCCCCTAGCATTTCTGGCCGCGGCCATCTTCAGTAGGGGCAGAGGCTTTATGAAGCATTTACTTTCTGGAATCCATCTGCTCTTAGCTCAGGCATGCAGGGGGGTGTGGTTTGCATAGAAAACTCCTCCTCCCTTCCTGAAGACTCTAGGGATGTATGTACTTGCCCAGTCCTGAAAACCAGGTAGTAACTTAAGAATTGTAAACAAAAGTTCAAAACAAGTAAATGAAACCATTTAATGACCACCGCCTTCAATGTATTGCAGACAGGGAAACTCCGTAGGGCAAAGCAATATACCCGTATGCCGCTGCCTGCTTCCGGGTTTCAAGTGCGTGCAGCCCAGTAACGCTATTATTGTACAGCGACAGCCTATCAAGCAAGACTCCACAAAGTGATTCACGGCCGGGACCTTCTGATCAGCTGTGCACAATCATAGCGAGGAGCTCTGTGTTGACAAATAACACAGCTCTTTACAGAGGGAATGATCTCTGTGTTTCTCATCCCTGAAAAGCATTATTAGTAAAAGCAGCACACTTTAAACATAGTTCGGTACACATTTAACCTCTTAATCACACCAGATGTTAACCCCTTTCCAGCCAATGTCATTACTACAGTGACAGTGTATATTATCACTAATCACTGTATTAATTTCAGTGGTGATGTCAGTGGCAGTCAGTTCCCCCCAGCGTCAGATTGCCCGCCGCAATCGAAGTCCCATTATAAGTCGCTAATCACCACCATTAGTAGTATAACATTTTTTTAATTAAAATTGCAGTATATATACACACCACAGTTTGCAGGCACTATAACTTTCAAGCAAACCAATAAATATACAGTTGTGCTCAAAAGTTTACATACCATGGCACAAATAATAAAGTTTTGGCATTGATATTGAAAATATGACTGATCATGCAACAAAACTGTCTTTTATTTAAGGATAGTGATCATATCAAGTCATTTATTTTCACATAGTTGCTTGGGTAATTTTTGCTATCATGATTTAAAAAAAAAAGTCTTGATCAAAAGTTTACAGACCCCGGTATGTTTTGGCCTTTGTACAGACACACAAGTTGACACACACAGGTTAAAATGGCAATTAAAAGTTAAATTACCTCACCCTAAATTGCAATTAGGGTCTGTGTATAAATAGTGTGTTACCCGTTGCGTGGATGCACTGAGCAGGCTAGAAACTGAGCCATGGGGATCAAAAAGAACTGTTAAAAGACCTGCATAAAAAGGCAATGGAACTTTTTAAAATATGGAAAAGGATATTAAAAGATGTCCAAAGCCTTGATTATGCCAGTCCGTAATGGTCAATCATTTATTAAGAAGTGGAAAATTCGTGGATCTCTTGATATCAAGCCAAGTATAGGTAGAGCAAGAAAGACAGCAGCCACAACTGCCAGAATAATTATTCAGGAGACAATGAAAAACCTACAGGTAACCACAGCAGAAATACAGGCTGCTCTGCAAAAAGACGGTGTGGTTGTTATGAAGGAGCACATTATGATAATACTTATTAAAAATTAGATGCATGGACGAGTTGCCATAAAGAAGCCTTTACGCCCAGTGAGGCGTGTCAAGGCATTGTCAGGCATATTGTAACCAGGTTTTTTTTTGTGGCACTGGCAGAATAAAGGATTCTTTCTGGCAACTCAACCATGCAGCTCACTTTTGTTAAAGTATCGTCGTATTGTGCTCCTTCAAAACAACCACAAAGCAGCCTGTATTTCTCCTGCAGTTACATGTTGGTTTTTCTTTGTATCTTGAATAATTCTTCTCGCAGTTGTGGCTTCAATCTTTTTTTCTCTACCTGTGCTTGGCTTGGTATCAAGATATCCCCAAATTTTGCACTTCTTAATAAGTGATTTAGCAGTATTGACTTATTAAAGGCTTTGGATATCATTTTATATCAGTTTCCATCTTTATAACGTTCCATTACCTTATGTACATTGTTACTGTACACAACACAACATATTGTACATACACATTTTACATATTTATTGGTAAAGGGCTTAATATGGGAGGAAGGGCTTAATTGGTAAGATAAACATGACCTGGTTCAAACGTCCACCCCTTATAATTAAGGCCTATGCACACAGAGCATTTGCTTTTTTCCTTAGAATACCAGAACTATTTGGCCAAAGAAAGCTACCTAAAAAAAAACCATCCTAAAGCCAAGCATTGCATATGTGTTTAGATGTGCCAAGCCTTTGAGCATTAAGGGATTCCATTGGCCAGAATATTAAAGTGGTTAAAGCCTGAAAGTTTTTTACCTTCATGCATTCCATGCATGAAGGTAAAAACCTTCAGTGTGCAGCTCCCTCCTCAGCCCCCTTTATACACCCCTGAGCCGGATCTTGATCTAGTGATGTACACAAGAGCCGAGGCTCTCTCAGCTCTCACTGAATTACACCCCCGGTCACATCGGGTGCAACTTGGCATGCGATTTGCTATTACAGTGGTCATATCGGTGCGGTTCCGGCTTGGTCGGAGCCGCGCCTATTTCTAAAGTAGCGCATGCACTACTTTTGTAGCGATTTGCATAGACATCTGTGTCAGATGTCTTGCAAATCGCAACTGAAATCAGGTCACCCGATTTTGAAATCATGCGACTTCACTGTAAGTTGCACAATTTCAAAATCGGCTTTGATGTAACCAAGGGCTTAGAGATGAGGAGAAAACCATTGCACAGAGCAGGTAACTATGACATGTTTGAAATTTTAAAAACCTTTACAATCAATTTAATTTATTTTTTTTACTGGAAAAGTATTTAAAGCTCCTTTCCTGAGTGCTCTTTTGCTATTTTTGATTTTCTAATATGCTAGTAAAAGCCTATGTAATGTATGAACACAGAGGCTAACATTGAGGTGCCTAATTGCCTAAAAGGAGCTACGTCTACTTTATCTACTTCCTTTACAGTACAGTAAAGTAGCCACCAGCTGAACAGTCCTGTTTAAGTGGTTAAATAATGGACTGCACAGTAGTCACCAAGTTAAAGGGAACATGTATTCTTTTCAATGTATTTTTAGATATACATGTAATAAAAACAGTTTAAAATTGTAAACAAAAGTGTACAAATGCATTAATCGATTTAAAAACGTGTACATTTAATTTGTATATGTATATTGGAGGAGCCATATTTGTATATTACATACATGGACTACATCCTGCTTCTTACAATACAAGTCTAAGAACTGGACTACCCATTGGAAACAATGGTATTCATTTACTAAAACTGGAGATGCAAAATCTAGTGCATCTCTGCATAGTAGCCAATCAGCTTCTAACTTCAGGTTTTTCAATAAAGCTTTTACCAAAAAAAAAATAAAAAAAATCTGGAAGCAGATTTGTTTCTATGAAGTACTGCACCAGATTTTGCACGCTCCAGTTTTAGTAAATCAATCCCAATGCATCCCCCCATGTGGTTAATATCCCTCTCAACACTTTAATAATTCAAAAGCATAGTTGTTGCTACAGGGGAACTGGCTATCCTCTCAAGCCATGCCAGAGCCAGATTTGCCATGTCCTTGACTTATGTAGATCGAAAACAAAACCACAGTCTGTCCTTCAGTAACGATGCTCTTTGGAACAATTATTAATTAATGGCAGAAGTATAGCTACATCCAGTGGCAAAGACCTTGCATTCTTGAAGATGCGGGCTCCAGATTTGCCGTCTTGATTATTGCTTCCCCAGTTAGTTATTATTCTGGGGTTAAATATAAAATATTTCAAACATTGCTTTTAACCCAACTTATATTTCCACTGCCAATCACACAGCTTTTTCATTCTGGCTACATACCATAATGCAGTGTTCTAAAAGGACTAAAAAGCTTAACTTTAAATGTACATACACTATATTGCCGAAATTATTGGGACACCCCTCCAAATCATTAAATTCAGGTGTTTCAATCACTTCCATGGCCACAGGTGTATAAAATCAAGTACCTAGGCATGCAGAATGGATCGCTCTCAGGAGCTCAGTGAATTCAAGTGTGGTACTGTGATAAGTTGCCACCTGTGCAATAAGTCCACCCATGAAATTTACTTGCTACTAAATATTCCACAGTCAACTGTTAGTGGTATTATAACAGTGGAAGCAACTGGAAACAACAGCAAGTCAGCGAAGAAAAATGAGCGCATACTGAAGCGCACAGTGCGCAGAAGTTGCCAACTGTCTGGAGAGTCTAAAGACCTCCAAACTCCATGTTGTCTTCAGACTAGCACAACAACAGTGCATAGAGAGCTTCATTGAATTAGTTTCCATGGCTGAGCAGCTGCATCCAAGCCTGACTGCATTGTACCAAGTGTAAAGTTTGGTGGATGGGGGACTATGGTGTGGGGTTGTTTTTCAGGGGTTGGTCTTGGCCCCTTAGTTCCAGTGAAGGGAACTGTTAAGGCATTAGCATACCAAGACATTTTAGACAATTTCATGCTCCCAAATTTGTGGGAACAGTTTGGGGATGGTCCCTTCCTGTTCCAACATTACTGCGCACCAGTGCACAAAGCAAGGTCCATAAAGACATGGATGAGCGAGTTTGGGGTTGAGAAACTTAACTGGCCTGCACACAGTCCTGACCTCAACCCCATAGAACACCTTTGAGATGAATTAGAGCAGAGACTGTGTGCTACGCCTTCTCGTCCGACATCAGTGCCTGACCTCACAAATGCACTTCTAGAAGAATGGTCAAACATTCCCATAGACACATGCCTAAACCTTGTGGACAGCCTTCCCAGAAGAACTGAGGCTGTTATAGCTGCAAAGTTTGGGCCAAATCTATATTGAACCCTACAGACTAAGACTGGGATGCCATTAATGTTCTTGTGCATGTAAAGGCAGGCGTCCCAATACTTTTTGCAATATACTGTATGTGACCTGTTTTACCTGCTAGAAAATCCAAAATTTTGTCCAGCTTTTCTTGAGATTTACACATCTTTATTAAAAAGCACAGGGTGATGGCCCTACTTTTCTCCACTACAGCTAGGCAATACTGCTTTGTCACCCCCTGCCCCCAGCTTGTAATGGGGCAGTGTAAGGGCAACAGAAGACTGATACTGTAAGAATAAGCACATGCAAAGCCTGATGGGCTTACAGTACTGTTCCTTGCATCTCAGTCTTGAGTGTTGCTATACATGAATTGCAAAAGGCCAACATCAAAACCAAATCTCAGATTGGAAAGTTTGAATTAACTTCCTTCTTGTGTTAGAGGAGATGCAATAATCTACATTAGAATTTCTCTACCAATAACCTACTATTTCCATAGGATCAGCACGCTGCTAAGATTTTTTGCATGTCACATAAAACCTACAGAATTCTGGCTTAATAAAATAAATATAGAGCATTCTAAAAATGCCTAAATCTGTTGACCACTGCTAAATATAAGGGATACATTCTCAATTGTACAAGCCTCTACATTATTATGATTCAGTAAAGATCGTAACAGAGGACAGTGGACTATGGGTCTTGTCTGAAAAATCAATACGACGTGCATGACAACATGACTGTTTTGGTCTTTTTAAAGATGAGCGATGACAATTATACTGAAATCTTGCAATGCTGAATGATCAGCATAGATAGTGCTTCTGTATCATGCATTAAGGGAAAAAAAAACCTTGTACTGCAGGCCATAATCTTTTCTAATTCCATCTTTATGTGACAGTTGCTCAAAGTCATACAGTCCCCAGCTATCCTGAAAATGTTTATGGGGTAGTCTAAATCCTTTCCTAATGACCAGCAAATGTTATTTCAATGAAAGGTCAGGCTCTTATATCTATGGTCACCTTTGCATCTCCCATGTTCATTGGGGTAACTAAAAAAAAAGAAAAAAAAAAGAAAAAAAGGGCAACAGTCTTTAATGAATACGTAATTAGCACCCCCATCCTTTAATGCTACGAATAATAGAAGCTGTAGTGTAAGATTGTAAAAACGATTCCAGGGTGAGGCTTTGAATCAAACTGCTTTATAATTTTTATTTTCCTTTGAGACCGCTCTTTATTATACAAATATATATTTACATGTCCTGTTTCATGCAGATACAGTACATGTGCAGAATAATATACTTATCCCAGTGCACATATATAAATAACATTTTCTGCCTGAAAGATGTAACATTAGTCAACCAGCTTGCAGCTAGGTGCATGTCATGTGTTCCTGTTCCATGCAGTCATATTTATTACTTCCTAAGAGCCATATGCTTTGTGTGCCATTTAACAAAACAGTCAACCTATAAAGGAGCATCTTCTCATCTAGAACGGAAGGAATTACATCCCTCATTTCCATGGATTTCCACTCTATGATAAATATTCCATAGTCATTGGTCTCACTAACAGGTTCAAATAATAAATTCTCACGGATGTAAATGCAAGATGGTGCCTTTAAGGCTTTAATGTTCCCTTTTTGTCTTTACAGCTAATCCAACTGTCAAGAAAAGGAAGAGAAGACGATAACTTGCTCTCTAGCAAATCAAAATTTAGCAGCCTGTTCCTTGAGAGCAAAGACTGAAATGTTAACCAGGAGTTTCTCCTGAAAGGACAGAAAGCCTACAGCATGCGTGGAACAATGAATAATATATGCAAGATTGTCCGATAGCAGCAATTCACTCCATGAATAAATGTAAATCAAAGGCTCCAAAATCTTCATGGCTTAAAATGCATCCCAATTTTCCCCAAAAGATGGTGACTTTTATCCATTGGTCCATGGCTAATTTTACATGCAATGCAAAAATGTTATTCAAATGCGACCAGAGCATTAAACTTCAGCAGTTTGCCTGCATAGCTCTCAGGACAGTTATCTTTCCTCCATTTTAATTTTAAAGTGACTTAGCAACAGCTTTTCTTGAAATCCCCAGAGGCTACCTACAGTACAGAGCATCTCAGATGCTTACAATTTATGACATGATACAAAATCTTCCCTTGCAGTAATGTGCGACTTTAAGTGAAATCACTTTCCAAGATATACTACAGGTATCTATTTTATTTGCCATCTTAAACATATCTGAATATTACAGTCTTATTTTTTTTTCTTAAATCTATTGCTTTTTCTAGACTTCTCGCTGCAGATGGACTGCATAAATAAGCAATATGCTATGAGGCTTCAGACTAGCCGATAAACCCCTTTCAATTTTCATGCCAGCTTCTTCTTTTGTAATTCAAATCCGACTGAAAACTGGCAGCTCTGAAAACTGAAACAAGCACTGCCACAAATACCTTGTAATGCTATCGACCTTGTCTGCCCATGCAGTAAGAAAGGGGGATGCATATGTGTCTGTAGTCATCCAGATAACATAACTCATTTTTTTCCTCTTTGGATAAAAGAAGCCATAGCAGGCTTCTGGACCAGCAGCAGTCATTACAGAGGAACGCTGAGATACAGGGGCCATTGGGGTGCAAATAACAATTTCACCATTTCACCATTTTTGTTCCCCATTAGATGTAAAAAAAAATGCCTCAGTAATATTTTGTCCTTTGACATGTTGGTACTCCACCTTTTACTCAGTGGAATCATCATAATGAATTCTACTTTCAACACAGATTCAGACAGTTTATAAACAGTTGTAGATAGTTTTTTACCGAATTATAAAAAATATAATAAGAAGTTTACTTTGTTTATATGCCACCCCTGACCAGGCATATTACATTACATTATTGGTTGGATACACAAAAGGTGAATCCACCACTGTTCCAGAACCATTATAGAACAGAGCAAAGTGATACTTTTTTTTTACTCCAAGACAACTCCCCCCACTTGCCATACACCCAGAATATTACCAGACATGCTGACAAAGCTTATCAGCTAGTGTTCTTATAGATACAAGGTGGAGTATGTGGCTCCAACCATACTGATGGGAGCCCAAAAACACATTTACTTCTCCACCTTTCCAGACTGGTCCTGATGGGGACCACTGAAAGGTTGTGATGCAATCATTGGGGTGGGGTGAGTTTTAGTGCCTTATTACCTAGAAAAGTGAAAACCAAAGATGACAATGATCTTTTCAAAAAGGCCTTAGAGCCATTTACAAATGAACAGTCAGAACTCTTCCTGCATGTGTATAAAATGCATCTCTATATACGATCAATAAATATCCGACAGACTAAAATTAATAAACCTCAGTCATGATTACATCACCAACCTAAGAAAGCCATTAAAATGTGTTTATATGGCTCCCCTCTTCAATCTGGAGAATAAAACTGGAAATATAACCAAAATATATTAAACACAAGCAGAAGCTAAAAGCTAAATTTGGGGTCGACACAAACTTTTCGGTATGAGGGCCACATTGTATACTTTACATATATTTACAGGTCACAAAAAAAAAAAAAAAATCAGTTTTTCAATAAAACAAATTAAATGTTAAGTGATATTAAAGTTTTTTTTTTGTTTTTTTTTAATAACAAACATGCACAGAGCAACCCTGATACTCTTCTTCTCAGGTCCCCAGCCAGTGCTCCTGGCTCCTCCCCCTAGACCAGAATAAGAGCATGTACCCAAAAGAATAAGAGCATCCAACCGACTCACTGCACAATTTGTTAAACAAATGATCCTTGAGGTTTGTTGGGAAGTCTAAAAAGAGGAAGAATTGTATTAACTACATTTGCAGGCATTAATATGAATTACTTCAGACATCCAATGAGCTATGGGTTTCCTGACATAGAAAAACAGTAAACTTACAAAAGTCTTCTTGACGATACTGAAATCCAGCTCCCTAAGAACACAGAAGAAACACCAATTTGGATTACATAATAGTAATAGGAATGAGAAAGTTAGGGGAAAGAAATTCAGCAACTTGTGACGAAAGTCTAACTTTCGAACATCCCCAAACCGTATGCAAAATTTCACAGCATCTTTTACCTATATTAAATATTCAAGAAGGGGCGAAGTATGCTCTAACGAAGTATCTCATCAGGATGAGTTTATGTCTTACACAGATAACTGTCTCAAAATAGGGGCAAAAAATTATTTCCAGTCCCGCCCAGTTAGGTCTGGAATGTCTACATTTCATTGTTCCTGTAAATGGGAAATGTTTGGAAGGCCTTCCCTCAGAAACTGCACTAAAGATGCTGGAAATCAACTCTGTATGAATGGGTTGAAGGAGAACAGTCTCTAATGCTGAAGGCTGAAGGACTACTTCCTGCAAGGAAATGACAGGCGATGGTAATGTTTCAAAAGAGAAAAGGGTTTGAAAATGCCCGGCACATATAAATGATGAAGATATTTGAGACTACTGTAACCCACCGAGATCCACAAAAAGTGTTCCAACTTCAGGTTATACCAGATTAGGTATTAGGAGAGACTATTGTGGTTTGTTATAGTAAATACTAACATTTTTAATACACTTTGAAAGACAGACAAGAAAGATGTCCCATTCTTGATAGGCAAGACTTGCCTATGAATAAAATTTGAGAGAGTTTTGAAGATTTGAGGAGATATAGCAGTCTTTGCAGTAGTGGCCTCATTGTTCAACTGAGGGAAAAGCCACCAAAAAACATCCGGACGTCCGGCGAGACGGACGTGTCTCGGCGAGCTCCTGCTCCCCCGGCCCCAATCCGCTGCCATCTGGGCGGCAGCGGACCCTGACGGGGGCCCCACGACCCTCCGGTCCCTGTTCGCCAGCCAGGGAAGGCCACTGGACCTTTCTCCCGGAGCTCCGGGACTTGCGGCCTACCCGGCACCTGAAGCCGCGGCCTCGATTTCTGGCGCGGCCGACCAGGATCGCCGGACATCAGCCCGGACTACTGCCACTCCGCTCCTCGGTCCCCGCCGATCAGGGGATCACCCCTGCGCCCCTACCGCTGCCATCAGGGCCCATCTGGGCCCCTGTGTCTGCTGCCGAGGTCCCCACCAACACCCACAGTCACTCCGTCCCTCCAGCGGAGCTCCGGCGGTTCGCAGCAGCCTGAGGCCTACCGCGGCACCCGAAGCCGCGGTGTTTCCTGCCAGCCGTGGCTGGAATCGAGGCGGGAATTGCGGCCGCGGCGGGACGCCTCCGCTGCTCCGGGAAGCTACCACCACCACCAACGGTCCTGCTAACCCAGGAGGGATCCACCGACGCTCCAGGACACCAGGTACTTCACCAGGGGCGCCCACTACCCACCAGGGAGCCCAACCACCATCACACCGCCAGCCTCCAGGGACTCACTCACTCAGGGATCCCACCATCCACCTGAAACCCCAAACCACCAGGGACCCTAAGCCACTATCCCTCCAGGGATCGCTACTACCCCACCAGGGATAGCACGGCCACCATCCCACCGGGGATCCCCTGCCCACCACCCCACCTGGGATTACCAGCCAGCCACCACACCAGGGAACGCTCGCCCAGCACCCTGATTTCCGGCACACTATTCCCTCTGGCGACGCCCCGGCGACTAATGGCCCACCACGACCCTTGAAGCTGCGGTCTCTCCTACCGGCCGCAACAGATCACGGTTGAGCACAAACCACGCAGGGCCGACGATCGCTACCGCAACGCCCCGCTCGACTCTGATGACGATCCTTCAACACCTTCAGCGCCTCACGACGCCGAGCCCTCAGCACCCGACGCCTGGCCTCAACAACCCCAGTCACCGAGCCGCCAGCATCACCAGTCGCCGTGCCTACCATCACCCCCAGCCATCGCACCCTACGACCCCTCCACTAGCCGAACCACCGTACCCACTGAAGACATGCCACAGCACCCATGGTCGCCAGCTTACTGCACCCACAGACTGCTGCCAACCAGCTGCCGCCCTCCACCCTCACTCTACCCCTACAGAAGGACTCAAATGACTCTCCCATGGTAACACAGATTCCCCACACACCTTGCCCTGACCTGTATCCCTTCACCTCCCCTGACCCAACTGTCACCGCACCCACCCCAACATGCCTCCTGCACTCCTCCTCCTCATTTTCCTCTCCACCATCCCAAAAATCGCCTCCCTCTACCCGCCTACCCCCCCAAAACAGCTCTACATTGCCCCTTCACTACTCCCCTCTCCCCACTACGGCACTCACCACCTCCTCCTGCTACTCCACTCCCCCGTCGACCCACGTGCCACCACTATCAGACCCACACGCTCCTACACTTCCCATTCCCATGCCACCTTCCTCACCCTTCTCCTTCTCCTATCTGCTGGGGACATCTCCCCGAACCCTGGCCCCTCGCCACCTCACCCCTCCTCTAGGGACCCCCCTGCTCCCGCCAGCTGCCGTAACCCCCTCAACCTCATATCTGTGCCCCTTCTCCCCGCATCCATCCCCCCTCTCTCGGTTGCACTCCTGAACGCCCGCTCGGTCTGCAACAAACTTACTGCCATCCATGACCTCTTTATCTCCCGCTCCCTTACCTCCTAGCCATCACCGAAACCTGGGTACAGGCCACTGACTCCACCTCCCCTGCGGCACTCTCCTATGGAGGTCTCGTCTGGTCCCATTCACCAAGACTGAGCGGTCACAAAGGTGGTGGGGTCGGCCTGCTCCTATCACCGCTGAGCACCTTCCAGGTCCTCCCTAATCCTCCCTCCCTAACTTTCTCCTCCTTCGAGGCTCACTGCATCCGGCTCTTCTCACCCACCCCCCTAAGGATCGCAGTGATCTACAGGCCTCCCGGATCCATACCCCGCTTCCTGGATGACTTCGCTGCCTGGCTTCCCTTCTTCCTCTCCTCTGAGCTACCAACCATCATCCTCGGGGACTTCAATATCCCCATCAATGACAACAGCCCGGCTACTTCCCAATTCCTCCACCTAACCTCCTCCTTCGCGCTCACACAGCACACTCAATCCTCCACCCACATCAGTGGGAACACCCTGGACCTCGTCTTCTCCCACCTCTGTACCCTCAACCAGTTCTCTAACACCCCCTTCCCTCTCTCCGACCACCACCTCCTCACGTTCTCCATCTCCACTTCCCCTAACTCCCCCCCCCCAGAGCGCCAAACCATCACCAGCCGCAACCTTCGCAACCTGAACCCGGCCCCCCTCCACTCAGCTGCCGACCGCCTACACGACAGAATCCTTCCACTGTCTTGTCCTGACCTAGCCACTAACACGTACAACGACTCACTATCAGCTACCCTAGACTCTCTGGCACCCCTAACCACACGCTACATCAAACCCAGACCGCTCCAACCATGGCAGAACGACCACACTAAATGCCTCAAACGTCGCAGTCGTGCGCTGGAGAGACTATGGCGCAAAACCAGGTCCCCCCGTTCATTCTCCCTCTACAAATCTGCCTTCCTCACTTACACCTCCTCCCTCCACGCCGCCAAGCAGGCTTACTTCGTAAACCTGATTAACACCCTCTCCTCCTGCCCTCGCCGACTCTTCTCCACCTTCAACTCCCTGCTCTCTCCCCCCCCTCCTCCACTCAGTACCTCACTCACCGCCCACGAGATTGCCACTCATTTCCACAATAAAATTGATGCTATCCGTCAGGACATAGTCAACTCGCAATCTACCTCCCCACCTAGCCTCCCCCCCCCTATCTCCCCCTCATCTCTTCCCTCCTCTGACCTCGCAACCGCACTGCCCCCCTCCACACCCAAGACCCCGCTTACCGTAACCCCACCAGCTCTGCACTCCTTCAGCCCCGCTACCACTGAGGAAGTCACCAGGGTCTTCTCTGAAGCCCGCCTCACTACCTGCCCCCTAGACCCTATCCCCTCTCGACTCCTCCAGTCACCCCCCTCTTCCCTCATCTGCTCCCTCACCCACATCTTCAATCTCTCCCTCTCTACCGGCGTATTCCCCTCCCCCCTAAAGCATGCGCACATCACCCCCATACTCAAAAAGCCCTCCCTGGACCCCTCTGACCCAAACAACCTCAGACCCATCTCCCTGCTGCCACTCACTTCCAAACTCCTGGAGCGCTTAGTCTACAACCGCCTAAGCGCCCACCTAACTGACAACAACCTCCTTGATCCACTACAGTCCGGCTTCCGTCCCCTACACTCCACCGAAACCGCCCTCCTCAAAATCACCAACGACCTACTTACCGCCAAAGCCAAAGGCGACTACTCTGTCCTCCTCCTCCTGGACCTCTCCGCGGCCTTCGACACAGTTGACCACCCCCTCCTCCTTAATAAACTATTCTCCCTTGGCGTCAGAGACACCGCTCTCTCCTGGTTCTCCTCTTACCTATCCCGACGCTCCTTCAGCGTTTCCTACAATGGTGCCACCTCCCCTTCCCTCCCCCTCTCTGTTGGGGTCCCCCAGGGCTCTGTCCTTGGACCCCTTCTCTTCTCCATCTACACCTCCTCCCTTGGCAAACTCATACACTCCCACGGCTTCAACTACCATCTCTATGCTGATGACACTCAAATTTACCTCTCCACCCCTCACCTCACCTCCACTTTCTCCGCCCGCATCACTCCTCAAACTCAACCTCTCCAAAACCGAGCTTCTCGTCTTCCCTCCTGCCCGCGCCCCCCCCCCCCATCCTATCCATCACTACTAACATCACCACCATCAATCCCGCCCCGCAAGCCAAAGTCCTTGGGGTCATTCTGGACTCTAACCTCTCCTTCCAACCTCATGTCAAATCACTGACAAACACATGCAGGCTCCACCTCCGCAATATCGCCAAAATACGCACCTTCCTTACCCCAGACACCGCTAAACTACTTGTGCACTCCCTGATTATCTCACGCCTTGACTACTGCAACTCCCTCCTCACCGGCCTACCCCAGTGCAAACTCTCCCCGCTTCAGACCATCCTGAACTCAGCTGCCAGACTCATCCACCTCACCAGCCGCTCCACCTCTGCCACCCCCCTCTGCCTCTCCCTCCACTGGCTCCCTATCGCCCAACGCATCAAATTCAAACTACTCACTCTGACCTACAAAGCCATTCACAACACTGCCCCTAACTACCTCACCGACCTGATTCCCAAGTACCACCCTACCCGTACCCTTCGCTCTTCACAGGACCTCCTTCTATCTTGCTCCCTGGTCTCCTCCTCACACGCACGTCTGCAAGACTTCTCCAGGTCCTCCCCCATCCTCTGGAACTCACTACCCCAATCCATCAGACTGTCACCTTCCCTCCTCACCTTCAGGCGCTCCCTGAAAACCCACCTCTTCAGGGAAGCCTACCCCACCCTCACCTAACTGCTGCTCTCCTTCATTCCTCCTACCACTCCATCCCCCACAGCCACTTCCTCCTGTACCACTACCCCCTCCCTCCCAGATTGTAAGCTCGAAAGAGTAGGGCCCTCTTACCCCTCGTGTGCTGTTCGTAGCTGCTGTAATGTTTCATGTATTGTCCCCCCCTCTATTGTACAGCGCTGAGCAAACCCTTTGGCGGTATATAAACTCAATGTAATGTAATGTAATAATGTAATAATACACATACACCAGTTAAGAAGCAAAGTAATAGCAGATCTAGCAGTGTCAGATCCCCTACAAATACAGGGAGTTGTAGAATAGGAGGGGAAAATCTTAGAGGTTTGGGGTGACAAGCATAAGGTAATTAAAGCATAACTAAAGACAAAACTTTTTTTTTTAGTTTTGGATATAGGGGAGAAGGACTAGAACACCTGTCAGTTTTTATTGCAGTCTGTGCCCACGTAGAGAGATTCACGCTCTCTACTTGTTCTGTTTACCATTATCATTGAAAGTTAAAGTAAAAGGAAATCCCAAATATTGAGTTGTCCCCTAAAAAGTAAGAGAGGGGAAATTTTCCAATAGGACACTAGTTTTGGTGACCCGGGGATCCCCAAAAGATTCCCTTAAATTACTGGGATTTTTTTTTCAAATGTATTTAAGGCAATGCATGTAAAATGTACAGAAAATCTCGGAAAACAGTTTGAAGTCTTAAAAAAGAGCCAAAAGAGACACACTGCTCTCGTGCATATTGCTGGATTAAGATCGGGCTCAGGAGAGTATTTTAGGTGGCGATGGATGGGGGGGAGGGGCCAGCTTCCAGAAGATTTTTTTTTACCTTAATGCATAGAATGTATTAAACAATGTACATTTATAAATGTCCTCGGACATGAAGGGTAATATCTCAGTCATCATTGCAGCAATGATGGAGATATCCTCTTGTAGCCCCAGTGATTTCCTACAAAGTAAAAGTAATCCGAGCAGCTAACGAGCCGCTGAATTACTTTTATAGGTGGCAGAAGGAGGTCCCACCAACCTACCACCCTTACCGGGCTATACTGTATGATCGGAGAGCAACACAAGGACATCTCTAGTGGCATCTGGCTCCTGGCACACAGTGAGAGGAACGAATGTCGTTCCTCCCACTGTGCGACATCCGAAACAGGAAGCAATTTCCTGTTCTGGTCTTTTATTTACCTGGCTGGTAACCAGGCCAGGGAAGAAGCGCACCAGACCGATCTGTGTCTGATTAGCTGCATTAGAGGTTAAAGGAGAGATAAAGAGTCTAATAGACCCCCAATCTTTCCATAAAGAGGACCTGTCATGGCCCATGCTATTACAAGGGATATTGTAATTATGTTACAGTGCAAAAAAAAAAAAAAAAAGAAAGAAAAAAATAAAATTTAAATATTTTTTTTTCTTAAGTGCCCCTGTTCCCCTACTCACACGCAAATGAGAACATGCCCATAGGACCCACGCTCACATGTAAACTCCAAGCACAGCAAAAATGTGAGGTATTGCCACAAACATCAGTGTGAGAGTAATAATTTAAGCACCAGACCTCCTGTGTAACTCTTAATTGGTAACCTGAGAAGGATTTTAAAGCGTTGCTTTTGGAGATTTTTAGGTACCATTCCACAGGCGGACACAATTTTAAAGCAGGACATGTATGGTATCTATTTACTTGTTGTAACATCATTGTTTATATTCTACCAAACAATTGGGTATTATATTCTTTTTGTGCATTAAAATCCATTAAAGTATATTTTTTCAAACAAACTGCGTTTCGAAAACCCCTAAATCACGCAAATGTTATGTGACATAAAAATATGAAATGCTCATTATTTTATTCTATAGGGCCTCTGAAAAAATATATTATTAATATACAGGATTTATATAGCGCCAGCAGTTTGCTCAGCACTTTATAATATAACGGGAGACAATACAGCAACAATACAGTTCAATACAAGAGGGTTAGGAGGGCCCTGTTCCTTGGAGCTTACAATCTAAGATATATGATAATATATCATGTTTGGGGGTTCTTTCTTTTTCTAGCATGTTTTTTTTACATGTAGGAAAGCAATGCCAGAATTGGCCAGGACTGGAAGTGGTTAAGGTAAAAAACCTGCCTTTACAACAGCGGTTCTCAACCTGGGGGTCGAACGACCATTTCACAGGGGTCGCCTAAGACCATCGGAAAACACATATTTCCGATGGTCTTAGGAACTGAGACACCGCTCCTATCTCAGGCGATCTGTGGGCGGGATGATATGCTGCCCCTGTAACCTGGCACCGGAACTGTAGCTCAGGAGAGGCACACAGGCGGCCAATCACCGGCGAGGAGGTGGAGCTTGGAGAGGAGGAGCCGAGCGGCAGCGCGCGGAGATCGAAGAAGATCGAGGGAGCTGCAGGAGCGAGTGAAGAGAGAGGCCAGAGAAGGAAGACAGCTGACAGGTAAGTGCAAATTTTGCTGCTGCAGCCAGGTATGCTGCCTGTAGATGGGAGAGGGAGAGAGCGAGCCCAGGCTGGAGTAGGAGTCAGCAAGGTAAGTATCATTGGTGTCAGTGGAAGGGATAGTGCCCCATCATTTGTGTCACTAATACCAACGATGGGGCACTATTCCTCCCCCCACTGACACCAACGATGGGGCACTATTCCTCCCCCCACTGACACCAACGATGGGGCACTATTCCTCCCCCCACTGACACCAATGATGGGCACTATTCCTCCCACTGACACCAACGATGGGGCACTATTCCTCCCACTGACACCAACGATGGGGCACTATTCCTCCCACTGACACCAACGATGGGGCACTATTCCTCCCACTGACACGCACAATGGGGCACTATTCCTCCCACTGACACGCACAATGGGGCACTATTCCTCCCACTGACACCAATGATGGGGCACTATTCCTCCCAATGACACCCACAATGGGGCACTATTCCTCCCACTGACACCCACAATGGGGCACTATTCCTCCCACTGACACCAATGATGGGGCACTATTCCTCCCACTGACACCAATGATGGGGCACTATTCCTCCCACTGATACCAATGGTGGGGCACTATTCCTCCCACTGACACCAATGATGGGGCACTATTCCTCCCACTGACACCAATGATGAGGCACTATTCCTCCCAATGACACCCACAATGGGGCACTATTCCTCCCACTGACACCAATGATGGGGCACTATTCCTCCCACTGACACCAATGATGGGGCACTATTCCTCCCACTGACACCCACAATGGGGCACTATTCCTCCCACTGACACCCACAATGGGGCACTATTCCTCCCACTGACACCCACAATGGGGCACTATTCCTCCCACTGACACCCACAATGGGGCACTATTCCTCCCACTGACACCCACAATGGGGCACTATTCCTCCCACTGACACCCACAATGGGGCACTATTCCTCCCACTGATGCCAATGATTGTACACTATTCCTCCCACTGACGCCAATGATGGGGCACTATTCCTCCCACTGACGCCAATGATGGGGCACTATTCCTCCCACTGACGCCAATAATGGGGCACTATTCATCCCACTGACGCCAATGATGGGGCACTATTCCCCCCACTGACGCCAATGATGGGGCACTATTCATCCCACTGACATCAGTGATGGGGCGCTAGTCCTCCAACTGCAAAATTACAGTTATGAAGTAGCAACGAAAATAATTTTATGGTTGGGGGTCACCACAACATGAGGAACTGTATTAAGGGGTCGCGGCATTAGAAAGGTTGAGAACCACTGCTTTACAACCACTTTAATCTTATATAGAATATCCTATAAACATGGGCTGCATTTTTAAAATGTTAGCAATTTTTACTACACTAACACCACAAAACATCCTGTTTATTAGAATGCAACATCAACTAAAGAAAGCTCAAAAAAAACTTTTGGAACAAAATTATTTGGTGTGATAAAACCAAAAAACTGAACTATATAATCATCCCTGCAATGAGGCATGATGTGTCAACTCTTTACACAGATAGAAAGGGCTGCAAGGGTTGAAACAGTGGTAATAGGGAAATTTTACCTACCCTGAAACTGGCATAATGGCACTACTGGAACAGTGAAAGGGCAGACAATTATAAACCTATTATAGGATAATTTTATGGTACTATTTATAGAAGCCCCAACTAGAAATTACGTTCTGCTGGACCAGGTCATTTCAAACAATGCAGAGCATTACTAAAGTTAATACAAAAACATCCGGGCAGCAGTGATAAGATTTTATTTGAGGTAAGCTGTAAACAAACATATACAGAAAGATAAACAATTTAACTTAGACTGGGGGCTGGGGACATACTGTCATCAGAGGACAAAGAACAGAAATGGGAATGTTTAAATTCGACTGTATGCAAACACTGCAAAATACTGTATACTCCCATGTGCAATAGGTTTAAAAAGCTGCATAAAAAAGCTCACAATAGCTCAGAATTGATATGGTCCAGAAACATTTAGATAAAATAAAGGTAAATAAGGCACCTGAAACAGATGGCATACACTCCTGTGTGCTCAAAGATTTGAGCTCTTATTTTAAAGCCATTGTTTCTAATTTTTAGAGACTCTCGAATGCCTTGTTCAGTACCTCTTGAATGTTGCAAGGCCAACGTGATACCTATATTTAACCACTTCAGTACCAGACACTTTCACCCCGTCTGCCCAGACCAATTTTCAGCTTTCTACACTGTCGCATTTTGAACAGTTGTGCGGTCATGCAACACTGTACTCAAATGAAATTTTTATACTTTTTTCACAATTTGTTTGGTGGTATTTAATCACCACAGGGTTTTTTTATTTTTTGCTAAATAAATGAAAAAAGACAGACAATTGTGAGAAAAACATGTTTTTCTTTGTTTTGCAACTAAATAATTGTTCTTCATAAATTTAGTTCAAAATGTATTTATTTTTAAAAACCTTTGTTAATTTTTGTATTGACTTATGCAAAATAAAATAAAGAAAAACAGAAAAGAATCTAACATACATTCCACAAAGAAGACCAAAATGGTCCGGATAGAAACACAATGACAATATGATATGTATCAGGATCAGATAAAACGCTTCATTAGTAAAACAAAGCATAAACAATGATATTGTGGTTGAACTGTCTGAATTCCTATACCGGCTGAACAGGAAAGTAGAAAGAAAAGAAAGAATAAACAGTATACAATTCACACTGGTCAAGAGATCTCTAACAGGTGCAGAGTACAGAAACCCATTATCAAAAAGAGATATAGCAACTATTTCATCAGTAGTCTATATCTGTCAGAAGTTAGAAAATCAAGCCACGGGGCCCAACAGTTATAAAACTTTCCATAAGTATGTGTGCATTGATGTCTCCACTCCTCCGCTTCCATAATGTCCTGTACTTTCTGCAACCACTCCTTGACTGAAGGCAATGCAGGAGATTTCCAATTTATGGGGATAAGCCATTTAGCGGCATTGAGGACGTGTGGCATCAAGGAGCGTTTGTACGTCCCAACCGATTAATTTGTGTCATGAAATAGAATAGGTAAAGGATCATCTGCCAACTGGAATTGTGTTATCTCATTAATGATTGTTCAAATGTCAGACCAAAAGGGACACACAACTGGACAATTCCACCACAAATGAAGGAAAGTGCCTCTCTGCCCGCATCCTCTCCAGCAGTTACTGGGCACATTTGGGAAAATTCGGGACAACCTATTGAGCACCCTATACCATCTGGATAGAAATCTGTAACATGTTTCCTGTGTTTTAGCATTAACTGATGAAGTGTGGGCTAGGGATATTATTTTATTTACACTATCGCCCGTCAGATCTCTGCCCAACTCCTTCTCCCAGATACAGTAAGGAGTTGTGTTGGTCGACTGTCCCATTACTAATTTATATAAAACTTAGAGAGAAGAGTTGCACGAGTCCCATCCAAACATATAGACTCGAACTTGAATAGAGAGTCGGGAGATTGCACAGTCCTTTGTATTGTTTCAAAGAATGTGTGAAGTTGGCTGTGTTTCCAGCTATCCCAGGGTGTAGTGCTCCATTCCTTGCAAAAATCTGTTAAGGATCGCAAATGTGTGCCAGACATGTACCGAAAACTACAAGTTTCCTGGGAACCCCCCCAGTGGTTAAAAGCGGTTAAATCCTCTCCTAGGACAAACCACGGGTAACCTCCGAGAGGGGAGAGGGATGAACTGCTTATTTAGACTATCTCAGATTATCAAAGTTGCAGAAGAAAGAGGTGAGACCCCGTGTGAAAGACCCCTACTTTTTTTTAGGAAAACAGGGAGCAAATGCCAAGTTTTTTCCAGTGGGATCCATAATTTATCTGTGGTATGCAAATTCCAGTTTACAATACGGAGTAAGGCAGTAGTGTGATAATACAATTTGAGGTCAGGAAGGCCTAGACTTCCCCTAGCCTTTGTACGACGCATAGGGTCGTATGAGAGGCGTGGCGGTTTCCCAGGCCACACAAACTTAATAAACTCCCATCGAGTTTTAAGGGAAAAGGCCCTAATCAAATGTATAGGTACTATCTGGGAGAAAAAAAATAAGAATTTGGGGAGGATCATCATCTTTAGTATGCTTATCCTACCAAACCAGGTGGTTTGCACCTTCTCCCAAGATTGCAATTCTTCCTGGACAGAGTTTAAGAGTGGGGCAAAATTGGCCTTATAGAGATCCTTCAGGTCTGCAGGCAGTTTTATACCCAGATAAGTGAGAGGAGAATCTTGCCATTGGAAGGGAAATGAACGTTCAAGTGTGCATCTATCCGCCTCCAAAATATTCAAAGGCAGAATAACCTACTGCCCTAGATTAATCTTAAAATTAGATAGATGATGAAATTGATCCATTTCCTTCAAAAGGTTCAGCAGGGATGTCCTAGGAGAGAGAAGAAAAAAAAAAAAAAAAAAAAGACGTTGTCCGCAAACGCAGCTAGTTTATGTTCAGTGGATTCAACTTTAACCCCGACAATATCAGGGTTCAAGCGAATCCGACGTAGAAAAGCCTCCATGATCAAGGCAAATAGTAGTGGTGATAAGGGGCACCCCTGCCGTGTACCGCTGGAAACCGGAAATGGTTGTGACAAGGTTTGATTAACCTTCACTTGGGCTGCATGTCCGGTATATAGAGCTCCGTGTCCAAATGCTAAAAATCTTGAAAACACTTGGCAATCTGGGATGGCAAATGTAGCTTCGTACCCGAGGCATCGCATATATGTGGGAAAAAGGAACCCAAAATTTGTTTAAGCGTCTTCGTCAACAGTCTCCCACATTTATGTCCTTGATCATAATATTTGTAGGCCAAATATCGGAGTTTTTGTTTCAGTTGCGTCAAATACGCAAGTCGAGTCCCTATTTGGGGGTCTAACCTCTTTTTAGGTCTATAAGAGAGATTCGAGATCTGGGACAATAAGCTGGTCAGGTCTGAATTCAACTGTTTCTTTAAATGTGTAGCCTGAGCGATAAAGGCACCCCTGATGAGGGCCTTATGAGCCTCCCAAAGCACGCTCTCAGAGATCCCCTCAACCGCGTTATCTACAAAATATTGCTGTAGCACCTTGCGTACCTCACCAGCTACCGCAACTTCATCCAAAAGGTTTTCATTAAGGTGCCAAGACCACGGCTGACTGGACTTAGATCGAGGCTGGAGGACTCATTCAATCGGGGCATGATCCAAGAGCGTAATAGGGTGGATCTTGGCAGAGTGGACTACATCCAAATGAGGTTGGTAAATCAGCAGAAGATCAATCTGAGAGTATGACTGATGTACCTGGGAAAAATAAGAGATGTCTTTATCATTGGCATGGAGAGCTCTCCAACAGTCCACTAGTCGCATGTCTCGTAAGGATCTGGAAATATGTTTTCCTCGCTGAAAAGGATAATTTGGATTTACCTGAAGAGGAATCCAGCCGGGGGTCCTGACATACATTGAAATCACCTCCCAATATCACCAAACCAGAGAAAAAGTTCTGTAAAATCCCAAGCAACTTGTCAATGAAAGAAACCTGGCCAGAGTTCAGGGCGTATATATTTGCTAGCGTCACCGAGTTACCATAGAGGGAGCCCTTTACCATCACATATCTTCCCTCAGGATCCTCTAGGTGTTATTCAGGAACAAAGGGACTTGTGAAAGGCTATCGCCACCCCTTTGGCTTGCTTGATTGGGGACAGGCTTTGAAACCATTTGTCAGACAAGTATAGTGTAAGTTTGGGTATGGAGCCCGCTACAAAATGGGTTTCCGGTAACATCAAAACTTGTGCTTTGAGAGCCTTCACCTCTCTCCAAACTCTGCTCTGCTTAGGAGGAGAGCTCAAACCTCTGACATTGTATAATAGTACTTTAAAGACAGACATAACAGACTAACCTATAGAGGCAAGTAGTTAGTTGACTATGAACGAAAGAGCAGAAAATAGAAATCAAGGAATATCTATAAACAGCTAATTCAGTATAATACCATATACAATCTAACCGTAGACTACAGGCCGCTGGGCAGATAGCAACAGCAGCGTGTGGTCTACAACCCAAAAGGGTGGGCACCCAGTGTATAACGGAACGGGGTGAGCCTATAGTGGGGGTAACGTGCAAACCATACCCGAGGAAGCAACTCCAACCGGAGCCGCCCACGGTAATGTAAAGGCATAGAGTTTTAAAACAAAGAACAGCCAATTATCAAGAACATGAAAATAACATTCTGCATGACCCTACAAAAAAAACAGTTGTGGATGTAAAATATAGGGACCAGGATCGTATTCTTAAAAGGGCTAGATAAAAAGATAACCTCAGAAAAGGGCACTGGAAACAAGCCAGAACAATCTAGAGACTAACAGTAACCAAGAGCTAAAGTTCAAGTGTTCCCTTTGGGGTATAGAGAGCCCAGGGGGTTATGGATCCATTTACGCTTCCTGCCAGTCCCTTTGTGGTTGAGTAAAAGAAGAGACCCCTCTGCCTCTCCAATCCGGGAAATCGACATCAGACCGGTGAAGAGTTTGGTGAAATTGCAGTAGATCATCTTTGTAACGAAGAATGGCCAAGATCCCATCTTTTGTAGCCGTAGGCCGGAACGGAAAGCCCAAACTGTATGTTGCGCCTGCATTGCAGAGAGAATCTAAGAGAGGGCACAAGGTTTTCTTCAGCTGCGGCGGGATAAATCAAGGAAGAAATATAACTTTGAACCCTCAAATTCCAGACAAGGGCGCTTACGCATACCCCTCTTTATTTTGGTAGCACATCAATTTACAAATCACGTCTCTAGGCTTGGTAATGTCCAGGTTTACAGGGCTCTGTGAGCATGCTCTATTTCAATTGGCAGATCAGGGGTTTTTTCCCAAATTTTTGTAAAGACAGACAGCAAAGTTGGAATCAGGATAGCAGTTTTAACGGATTCAGGCAGCCCGCAGATCCGCAGGTTTTTCCTGCAGCTCCTGTTTTCATAATCATTAAGCTGGGAAAGCAAACCCTCAATCTTGTGGTCTTGTTGATCTAATCCCTTCGGCAGGGAGAGGATTGCTTTTGTGGACTCACTTTGTTGTGTTTCAAGGACCTATCTGCATAGTATCAGCTTTGAGTTTTTGGAGGCCCGCTTTGTAAGTATGTTCAATCTGTGCAATCTGTGAAGAAAACTGCTAGATCAGCCTTAGTGGGGAGTTCACTAAGATATTGTTTCAGGTCCCAGCAGAGATCCTGGGGATGCGGGGATTGTTGCCCAGGACTATGCCATATCCCTGTGTGAGCAGGGGAGGGTGGTGAGGGAGACTGAGACTCACCCTACAGCGTGGCCTCCATATCCAGGTCTTCCCCAAGGATCGTTAGCGAATCTCCAGACAGAGGTGAAGGGGAAGGCTCCTCCAAAATGGCGCTAGCCGAATCTCCCACCCGCGGTCCCATGAGGAAGGGGACAATGCTTCCCTTCCGATTCTTAGTGGCCGGGTCGGATGAATGTTCTGGGTCTTCTTTCTTCCGCTGCATCACCGCTTGTAGGATCAGACTGCTGAGCTGGCTGTGTGCTGAGCTTAATAGTAGTGGGCAACGGGAGCTATGGGATCAGCCCCGTCCTGCTCCATTGTCTGTCCACGCCCCCCCAGCCAAAATGTATTCTGCTACATTTCTTTGATGAAAATCAGTGTTTATTATTTAGTCTGTAGGAAAATTATACAGTCCACAAACTGTACTGACGACCCTAAAATATTAGGACAGTACAAATATCCTCAAAATGACCCCCTTTTAGTAAGTAGACAGTCCAAGGTATTTAGTAAGACGCATGGTAAATTTTTTTAAGTTGTCATTTTTTGGAAAATTAAGAAATTACAAAAAAAATAAAATAAAATGTTCACTTTTTTTTTTTTTTTTTTTTACATACTGTCACCTATGCAGTACAGCATCATCATATAACTGGTATAGCGGTGATCAGGGACTCTGACTGATGACAGTATGAAAAAAAATAACTTATTTTTACATTATTTAAACTTTTTTCTATTTATTAATTTTTTTCTTTTACAATTTTTTTTAATATACTTTGATCAGAGCAACACAATGTTACCATAGTAACATTGTACTACTCTGGGGAAGCGATCAGGATTTTTTTTTTTTTTTTTTTTTTACACATTATGATTGCTATAAGCAAGCATTTTACTAAATTAAATCAATTAATTTAGTATGTATTGTTGTGATTACCTGTGATTGGCCACAGATATCACATGGTACAGATGGGCTGTGATCGGCCCTGTCTGTACCACATGATCACAGCTAGCAAAACAACTGTTAATGAATGGAATGAAACTAAGCCATTGTTTACAATTGTCATGTGATCTGCTGTGATTGGTCACAGCTATTACATGGTACCGGCAGCGGGTCAGTACAGTGCTCTGTCATCGGCTATGTTTGGTGGACACAGAGGGTGACAGGTCACGGCCACGCGCAAGGCGCATTTCCAGTAGGATATCCACCCGGAACAAGGAAAGTTCCACTGAGCCGTCATATTACAATAGTCTGGGTGGAAAGTGATTAAAAGGGGATCAAAGTTTTTATTACAGGCCAGTTAATTTAACTGCTTTAATCAGGAAGATACTTCAGAGTTTGATTTTTTTTTTTAAAAATCACACAGAAGAGTATTTGATAATATTATAAACTAGAAAAGCTACAATTTCTGGGGAAATTGTGTGAAGTGTTCTTGCCTCCACCAGTAGTCTACAACTGGAGTGGGCGGAGTAACTGGGTGGAGTGGCTTGTCACTCTGCTGCCTGCTGACACACCTGGGTTCCTATGGCAACTCACTCTACAGCAAGGGTAGAGAAGAGCGGTTAAAAACAAATTGCTCCAACTTGCTCACTTCACTGGCGGTTGCCATCTTCAAACAGTTGTAGTTTAAAAATTATATATCCTACACCGAAGACCTTTATATTGTGAGAATCACAAGACCCAGACCTACATTTTGATGCATAGTATGTCTCTGAAATATTAAAAATAAAGGCACAGTCGCAGTTTAGAAATTGCCCTTCAAATTTGAGGTGGCTAGAGTGGAGTTTCAATGAATGCCAATGGGTGGCGTGAGTGGCAAACAAATGGTCATATTGTGAAAACTATCAGGACTATGGCTTAGCTGTGGACATTTTTAGTGGCAGCAGGGATAGCTGAACGTTTTGATATAAGATTTGTGTAGGTGGGCTTGAAAATGAGGGAGTGATGGCAGTTTAGAAATCATGTCCTGATATTTCAGCTCACACTCTAGCTTTTGTCAGCTCCCACTCTAGTTTTGAACATTCCGCCATTCATTCCTATGGGACCAATTTCACCACAAAAACGCCGATATTTCGTGAACCATTCGGCGAAACGTTCCACAAAGTGATAGCACACCAATCGGGAACAATCCGCACGTTTCGGTATATTACTGTCTATGTAGTTTAAAAACTGTGGGAGGAGTTAGGGTGGTAAATTTGGCTATAATAATAAGAATATATATGTGAGATAACAGTAAGTGGTCTTGCCATGCAAGAACACTTAATTATTGATCAACTTTATTACAGCACAATGTGGGCAGAGGAGAGTATCCCTCCTGTGCCAATCAAATAGTTTTTGGGGAGTGTGATAAGTGCGATGGACAATGAAAAGCTGGGTAAGCTTTTGTGATGAAGACACAGATACCAATAAGATATTAGACAGAATCGTGGACCACTCTTCATCAGAGCTATACTCTAGATCTCTGGACAACTGCAGTCTGCATTTAAGGGACATAGCCCTGGACACGCGTTAAATCAATGCAGTATATAGTGAGGAGATCTGTCCCTTTTTAGTTGGGGAGCGTACTAATTGACTAAGGTGAGTGGAGTTAACCAAGGTCAACGAAGAAGCCCTAGCCTATGCTGAGATAGCATGCCTAAGTTGTAAATATTGGAAAAAGTCAGAGTTGGGTAAGCCAAACTCCGCCCTCAATGTTTGAAAGTCTTTCAGCAATTGCTCATGGTTCAGCTGAGAGAAATATTTAAGTCCCGCAGCTGTCCACGCAGCAAACCCTTGAGTTTAAGGAGTTCCGGGTAGTTCTGGTTATTGAGGATACTTGTAAATGGGGTAAAGCCTTGTGTGTGCATCTGCCAGATTAAGGAGAAAAACACAGTATTGAATCATTTAAAGATCTGTGTAGGAATCCACACAGGGGCAATATGCAGGATATAGAGTAGTTGAGGGACCCATATTATTTTGATTAATTACATCTCCCTACTACAGAATAAGGGAGTTTGGTCCAACTGGTTGTTTTTTGCTGGAATTTTTTAGGTAGCAGAAGTTTAGGTCTGTAAAAGAGTGGGGTGAATGATGATACCCAAATATTTAAAAGGAGTCCACTATTTAAATCTGCACAGCTTCAGGTTGAATGGGATGCATTAATGGTGTCCAGCGGGAGAAGGATGGATTTATTCCAATTTATTGAGAATCTAGAGAAGGAGCCAAATTCTGTGATTAACGTCCTGGTGTAGCCATCTTGATTAGATCCCTAAACATCATTAAGCCATTTTGGGGAGATCACAAATATGCAGTTTATGCTAAACTACCAAAGAATTTACAGGACCTGGAGGTATTTGTTAAGAAGAATGGGCATCTTTAATACTGAGAAAACAAAGTGCGGCATTTGTTACTATAAAAAAAAGGCTGCAAGCTGTCACTGGTAAATGGGAAAATAAACAATATTGAGAATTAAGGGTATGCACAGTTTTGAACACAGACATTTCATTATTCTTTTTTGCTATTGCTCTTTTAATGACTGCACTATTATCAGATGCCAAGTTGTATAATTTGGTTAGTTATCTATTGCATAAAATTCTACATTTTATTCTACAAAAGCAAAATATTTAGATAAATGTATATAGCAATGCAACCTTCATTATATACGCTTCTTAAAAGTATATATCTACAAAATATGAATATATACAATTCAACTGCATAACAAAATTACCTTCCTTATGGGATTTTAATGTACCTCTTTCAGTTTGCATCCAGATAAATTCTTTAGTCTAGTGTGTATTTAATCTATTTGCCACATTTATGATCCAGATTAAAGCTCTGTGGGATGTCGGCACAGAATCACTTTCTGAGGGAATAAAAGAATGGATCTGCTTATCAGCCACCATCAGAAAGTTCATTAATAAGCTTGGCTTTGTGCCCTCCAAATTGAAAGGTTAAGTAATCCTCTGAGGAATATTTCTGGGAAGCATTGCCAATTGTCCAGAGAGGATCTGACAATCACTTCACATGGGACTGCTAACTTGTACTGTAACACCATCTTGAACCAAAGAACTGCCTAAGTTATTAGATAGCAAATCAAACTGTTGGAAAAGAGAAAGACTTTAAGGTTCTAAACAGTTCATACTAAAATGTTTATTTTTTTGAGGAGTAAACAGTAGTTAGCACCTTAGGTATCCTAGTTTCTAAGTGTATATATATATATATATATATATATATATATATATACAGTCATGGCCGAAATTGTTGGCACCCTTGATATTTTTCCTGAAAATCAAGTATTTCACACAAAAAAGGTATTGCATTAACACATGTTTTGCTATACACATGTTTATTCCCTTTGTATGTATTGGAACAAATATAAAACAGAGGCAGAAAAGCAAATATGACATAATGTCACACAAAACCCCAAAAATGGGCTGGACAAAAGTATTGGCACCCTTAACTTAATATTTGGTTGCACACCCTTTGGAAAACATAACTGAAATCAGTCGCTTCCTATAACCATCAATAAGCTTCTGACACCTCTCACCCGGAATTTTGGACCACTCTTCCTTTGCAAACAGCTCCAGGTCTCTCTTATTGGAAGGACACCTTTTCCCAACAGCAATTTTAAGATCTCTCCACAGGTGTTCAATGGGATTTAGATCTGGGCTCATTGCTGGCCACTTCAGAACTCTCCAGCGCTTCTTTGCCATCCATTTCTGAGTGCTTTTTGACGTATGTTTGGGGTCATTGTCCTGCTGGAAGACCCAGGATCTTGGACGCAAACCCAGCTTTCTGACACTGGGCCCTACAGTGCGACCCAAAATCCTTTGGTAATCCTCAGATTTCATGATGCCTTGCACACAGTCAAGGCACCCAGTGCCAGAGGCAGCAAAACAACCCCAAAACATCATTGAACCTCCACCATATTTTACCGTAGGTACTGTGTTTTGTTCTTTGTAGGCCTCATTCCGTTTTCGGTAAACAGTAGAATGATGTGCTTTACCGAAAAGCTCTATCTTGGTCTCATCTGTCCACAAGACGTTTTCCCAGAAGGCTTTTGGCTTACTCAAGTACATTTTGGCAAACTGTAGTCTTGCTTTTTTATGTCTCTGTGTCAGCAGTGGGGTCCTCCTGGGTCTCCTGCCATAGCGTTTCATTTCATTTAAATGTCGACGGATAGTTCGCGCTGACACTGATGCTCCCTGAGCCTGCAGGACAGCTTGAATGTCTTTGGAACATGTTTGGGGCTGCTTATCCACCATCCGGACTATTCTGCGTTGCAATCTTTCATCAATTTTCCTCATCCGTCCACGACCAGGGAGATTAGCTACAGTGCCATGGGTTGCAAACTTCTTGATAATGTTGCGCACTGTGGACAAAGGCAAATCTAGTTCTCTGGAGATGGACTTGTAACCTTGAGATTGTTGATATTTTGCCACAATTTTGGTTCTCAGGTCCTCAGACAGTTCTCGTCTCCTCTTTCTGTTGTCCATGCTTAGTGTGGCACAGACAGACACACAATGCAAAGGTTAAGTGAACGTCTCTCCTTTTTATCTGCTTTCAGGTGTGATTTCTATATTGCCCACACCTGTTACTTGCCCCAGGTGAGTTTACAGGAGCATCACATGCTTGTAACATTCTTATTTATCCGCAGTTGTGAAAGGGTGCCAATACTTTTGTCCAGCCCATTTTTGGAGGTTTGTGTGACATTATGTCGAATTTGCTTTCTTTCCTCCCTTTTTTTGTTTTGTCCCAATACACACAAAGGGAATAAACATGTGTATAGCAAAACATGTGTTAATGCAATACGTTTCGTGAGAAATACATGATTTCCTGGAGAAATATCAAGGGTGCCAACAATTTCGGCCATGACTGTATATATATACACACATACATACACACACACATATACACACACACAGTATATAGTCATAAGTATTCCATTTATGGAGTCTGTCAGTTTCTTGATGCGTTGACAATCAACTTTTTGTACAGCAGCAACCACAGCCTCCCAGACACTGTTCAGAGGGGTGTACAGTTTTCCTTCACAGTATATTTCCCGTTTAAGAAAGGCCCACAAGTTCTCAATAGGGTTTAGGTCAGGTGAGGAAGAGGGCCATGTCATTTTTTCGGATTTAAGGCCTTTACTAGCTAACCATGCAGTGGAGTACTTTGATGCATGTGGTGGAGCATTGTCCTGCATAAATATAAGCAAAAGATGGATTTCTTGAAAGATACAGACTTTTTCCTGTACCACTGCTTGAACAGAGTGTCTTCTAAAAACTGGAAGTAGGTTTGGGAGTAGATTTCAAGTCCATCTTCAACCCAAAAAGATCCAACTATTTTTAATACCAGTACTCTTCTTTTACGAAGTGGAGCTCTGTGCCCGTTACAGATTCAGCCACAGGCCCATTCATCTGGTCCATCAAGAGTCACTCATCTCATCACTCCATAAAACTTTTGAAAAATCTGTCTTCAGATATTTCTTGGCCCAGTCTTGACATTTCAACTTGTGTCTTGTTCAGTGGTGGTCGGGTTTCAGCCTTTCTTACCTTGGCCATGTCTTTGAGCACGGAACACCTTGTACTTTTGGGCACTCCAGGTAGGTTGAAGTTCTAGAATATGACAGGACTGGAGGATAATGGGTTCCTGGTAACTTCATGTTTGATTCTTCTCAAATCTTTAGCAGTTAATTTGCGTCTTTTGTATATGGTTCTGTGATCACGCCCCCCAATATCTTAGCAATTTCAAGAGTGCTGCATCATTCTGAAAGACTTTACAATTTTTTACATTTTAGAGTCAGTTAAATGGGTATTTTTGGCCTATTTTGCCTGAGGAAAGGAAGCTGCCTAATAATTATGCACACCTTGATATAGAGTGTTGATCTCCTTAAGCCAGATACTCCCTCTATACACATCACCTGATATACTTATATCCTATAAGCATTCCAGTTTATAAAGCTTGGATTTGGACAATATGCATAAAATTATAATTTGGTCAAAATATTCACTTCTAAATTGTGCACACAGTGTAATATATACACATGCACACACACACATTCCCTCACGTTATATACATTTAAAATGCTGGAAGGGCAGCTCCAAAGCATTTTGGAGGAACAAATAGTTTGTCTTGAGTACTCCAAAACACTGTAAAAATAGATTTCAATATTTGAAAGGTTTTGCCAGTCTTCTGACCTGTAAGGGAGAGGCTTCAGATGCAGGTTTCTCCAGTTTCAAGCATGTATGCACCCAGTCAATAAGAACCAATATGATTATGAGTTATGTCAACAGACTAAGGTTCCTCAAGCACAATTTCATCCAAAAAGGAATACTGTGGAGACTCCTCATCTGCAACTGACTATGCCATGGCTCCTGCAGCTGCAGGCTGTAAGGCTCTAAAGAAGAGGATGCAGAAGTACCCTTTTAGCTCCTGCATTTTGAATCCAGTATAATGGCAGAGATGTTGTTAGTGAAATCTCCTACAGCTGAAGAAAACACCTCCCTTGCTAGAGTAGAGGGAGCCACCCCCGATGAAGCTATGGAAGACTCTGAGGAGTGAATGGACTTAAGCAGGGGACAAAGATCCAAGCTGCTGGCCTCAGGTCCTCTGGGAGGAACGCTGCAGAACCTTCTGGAGCTGTAAGAGGATCATGGGCTGGAGAGGCTCAGGGGACTGTATCCTTGGCATGAAGGATTCAATATACTGTGGAACAATTAGGGCAAAGTAAACCAAACCAGAAAAACCTGGGTACTCACAAGCAGCTGTAGAAACAGAAGAAGTTATATAGCCAGGGGTGACAGTCACTATTTGTCAGCAGCAAGGATAAACTGAGGCAGGAAACTACCGCACACTGAAAGAAGAGGAGGCAGCTTGAGTGCACGCACAGCACAGCTGTGACTGACACAGCAATTAATCCTCTGTTGTGTTAACTGATTTAGAGAATAATTGAACAAAACAGACATATTGTGCTATCCTCATGTGGATGCTCATGTCAGGGCTACAATAACCGCACGCATGGAAAGTGTTCTACAGCTAAGGAGCACAGTAAATACTGGAGAGTGCCCATGTGGAATCCAATGAAAAT
Organism: Staurois parvus; assembly: GCF_062004578.1. Taxonomy (NCBI): domain Eukaryota; kingdom Metazoa; phylum Chordata; class Amphibia; order Anura; family Ranidae; genus Staurois; species Staurois parvus. The sequence goes on along the minus strand of NW_028317892.1, from coordinate 12,177,373 downwards.
GTCACATTCCAGACATTCTTCACCTCTACTGCAGCTGTACTCCCTTGCGAGTCTTCAGGGATCAGGATCACACCAGTGACTGTGTCAGGGCTTTGGACTTGTCAAGCATTTTGCGGTTAACAAGTCAGTACAATAGATATTTAGAGAAAGCCCCAAACAGATTCCAGTGCCCAAATGTCACCTTACAGGCTAGTTCCATGATCTTAAGTCAAAGCATCCAAGGCAGAGCCGAGATAAGATTTGGATATCTACATAAAAAGGTCTCAACATAATAAAAAAATCTTATTTGAAGTAAAAAATCTCCTGAGAAAAATCAAAAGGTGTAGAAAAATGAGTTTGCTTTTTTCTGCATAGAAATTACATCTATCCTCTTACGACACAGGCAAAAAATGGAGGCATCATGGTAGTGGGAGGGGTTATACCCCCTACCAATGGCTTACTTGTTTGCCAGTTTCCAAATTCTCCTAAAACCTGCAGTATAACCCAATGTTCCTGAATTTTATGGTTTCTGTTTCCTTAGATAAACGATTAGGAAATACTTGATTTTCCAGAAATCCAGAGAGACCTTCTAAATTCTTGTTTGAGCCAACAACACAGTGCCTTTTTTGCTCTGTAGTTTCAGCCAGTGTCATCAGCCCTGCCTGCTGGGCTACAGAACTTCAAATATCCTTGACCAACTCTCTGTCCTCTTCTACATGCATACATTGTGTATCTTTCACAGCTAAACAAGGCTGCTGGCTTGACTTCCAAGAGCCTGCAACACACCATGTGTAGAAACAAGGCTCTTGGGAGACGCTTGGGAGTGCCGACTTCGATAAGAACTGACCTCCCAAATGCTCCTACAAGAATTTTAAATACTTAGTGACGATGTTAAAAGAGTAATAAAAATCTATTTTTAGCTGACAGAATATAGTAAAAGAAAAAAATAAACATAGGACATGATATAGAGTGGGATAGGGAGGTTTGGTGGTATATCTGGGTAATGTCTGGACATACAGTTTAATGTAGAGCCAGTCAATGTTATAGCTGTAAAGTAAGGGCTATACACCTGAACATTTAAGGTAGTTCATTTATTGGTATCATTTTTGGATTTGCCATTTGCAAAACTGTGATAACTGGCATGATCATGCAAACGGTTTAAAAAAAAAAAAGAAAAAGGTTCCACTAGACAGGTCTTTTTTATTTCTATTTAAATATAGGGCAAGATATTTAGTACAAATTGCTTTTTATCTGGATTAGTACAAAATCTTAATAGTTTATTCAAAATGTACACGCTTGTGGCTCTTACATGTTTGATTTTCATTTTAACAATGTTAAAAAGTTCAGATAATTTTCCTTTGGATCATATCACTTCTCATCTCTAAAAGTAACAAACAGCAGAATATCTACATTTGAGCAGAACCAGTTCCTGATGAGCTCTGTGCAGAACAGAAAGTAATGCCTCCCTTAACACAAGGTTGAAGGTATGCCAAATAAGGCACACAGCTGTTATAATAGTGATAAAGAAAGCACAGTATAATTAGTGTACATATTATTTTGTGTTGACCTAAGTCACCAGAGAACAGAATAATCCAGGATTTTCCATGCTAAAACAAATCTTCCAGCACTCATTCTCTCTTACTTTTAACAGATCATTTTCAAGTATATTACAAATACAATATATCTCTCAGTAACAGGTAGAAATGTATTTCCATATGTTGATTAAAAATATGCAACTGAACTGAAGTGCTCATAAAAAACTGCACACATGATGGTGGGGGTGGTTGTTAGGTAGGTAGGTGGTAAGGGCAGCAGTGGCAGGGGTCAATGGGTAGGTGGTGGTAAGGGCAGAGGTCATTGGGTAGAAAGGTTGCGAATTAGCAAGCACTGTATAAGATATAACTGCGTATGCATATTATGATTGATGATGCAGTAGCAAACACTGCGCTATTTTGATTTTCCAAAATGATGGAAAACGGTTTCACACATGGAAACCAACAGCCATTTTCATGAGGCTCACATTCATAATAATTTAAATCATCCCATATTATTGCTACATGGCACATTATTTTCAGCTCTGGTAAAATAATAAACATACTCAAGCTTTGACTCAGTAGTTATACTGGTCTCCCTGCATTGTTTCTAATCTTGTTACTGTTATTGCTAAATACATGGTTTAACTGATCTGAGTTATTTAAATACGTTTTTCCATTTTCTGTATTTAATAAAACCAAAATAAAAAGGTAAACGGATTAAAATTAAACTTTCTTAAAACGTCAATACAAGTAATATATATACAGGAATCAGTAGCAACTGTGTTGCACCTCTGGTGACTTAAGTTGGGGTCACCTGAATATTTTATAAGTCAAACCTATGACCATTCTGTTTTGCTAGCTGTTGCAGCAACCCATATTTTTTATCCCAGGGAAAACGGACAGGAAGCATTTTGTTCACCTCAGTGGTATTTTTCCAGGACTTTCATGCTCATGTTCCCAGTTTCCCTCAATCATCCCCATGCTAAAGATAATCTGACATTTTTCCACGGATTCCTAATCTAGATACGCGCCCTAGAAGATTTTACTTATGATGTACTGCTCGCATATACGTACACAATACCATATTATTGCTACATGTAAATGCTTTATATATATATATATATATATATATATATATATATATATATATATATATATATATATATATATATATATATATCTATATCTGCTCAGCTAACCTATTCAAACTACAATGGGAATTTGAAAATACAATATGTAGAACGGACTAAAACTAAAAGGAGAAACTAAAACTCCATCTTACTTCTTGTGATAATTTATTAATCATTATGGATAGAGAAACAGCCTTGCGATCCTGAGACAATAAGTGTATTAACACTACAGTACCTCTCCCACTCTCCTCTTCTCCATAATACTGGGGAAGGGTTTTATAGTTTACAGAAGTAATCTGGACAGGGCTAATAGACGCCATAGTATTTTCTGCTTACTACAGGAAGTTAATCAGCTCAAAGTATTTTTGGCTTTGTAATTCAGTCCAAAAAAGGGGTGCCATAATAATAAACTCTAAAAAGTGTGCTCATGTGGCTGGCATTTGCATAGAAATAGGTATACTTGCTCAGCAAATAGTGCTAGAATCAACAAAACAAGGGACCAAAAGAAGTATGTATTCAGATACTGTGGGCGTGGTGAAAGTTTCTGAGGGAACCTATAGGGAAATAAATATATAGACTTTCACTACTGGTTTCCTTCCAAAAATGGTAGTTTCTTAGCTGTAATGCCAATTTCATGGCCCCATATCACCCATTTTTTTTTATTTTAGTTTTAGCGTGAGGAAGAGGCAACATTTTTGTGTTGTTGTTACCAGTACAGAAAGACAATAACAATAAAAACATTGCTATTCCCCACTGTACTGTATTTGTCCCCTTGCAAGAGATTTTATTTCCTGTCATGGCAGGAAGTGAGTGGAAGTCTCCTCTTTATCGACACAGAAGGCATTAAAACATGGCCAGTGCTTTAATCTTTAACAGCCAGATCCAAAACCAAATAAAAAGTATATGTGGAGTTGCATTTTGATATGGACCACATTCACCCAAACTAACCTTCCAGGATTTCAAGTGCAGTGATAGGAAAGATTGATTGTTTTTTTTTTTTTTTTTATTGGAGCACAAATGGACCATGTAGTACAAAACACTAGCAACAGAATACATATTGCTGATTACCACAATCCTTTTTGATTACTTTTATTTGCTTCACATTTAATATTTTCTGACCTGGAACAAGCATACAAATCAGGTCTTCTTATTTTACTTGCAGATATTTGCTTTGGATGAGCTTCTCAAAAGTTCAAAAGCAATAGGATCAGCATAGAAGCCAGAAAACTAGTATCTGCATAAGCAATTCAGCAATGGCAGCCTTCATATTTATCTCATTCCATGTTTTCATTCCATAACTTGTGGTGGTTGTGGCATGTAAAAGTTAAGAAGGTCTTTCTATCAAAAAAGCATACTAAACACACACAGCTAACAAATCTCAGCAGAAACAGCAATTGGCCATGTTGGATATTTTCTCTGATGACTGGTTACCTACAAGGGTTATCTAGGTCAGTGGTTCTAAACCATTTTTAGGCCAGGGCTTGGTAAATTCTTCAAAAACCTTTCATTACCTGTCAGGGAGCGCGGAGCCAGACACACAAGGAGGTGCAATTAAAGGTAGGTTTTATTATACAAAAATAAGACAGAGCCTATGCAAGTCCAACAGCAACAGCGGATGACTTGGTAAAACAGTAGCCAGGAAGGATGGTCGCCAGAGCCGGGGTCAGAAGCCAGGAAGGATGATCGCCAGAGCCGGGGTCAAAAGCCAGGAAGGATGATCGCCAGAGCCGGGGTCAAAAGCCCGGAAGGATGATCGCCAGAGCCGGGGTCAAAAGCCCGGAAGGATGATCGCCAGAGCCGGGGTCAAAAGCCCGGAAGGATGATCGCCAGAGCCGGGGTCAAAAGCCCGGAAGGATGATCGCCAGAGCCGGGGTCAAAAGCCCGGAAGGATGATCGCCAGAGCCGGGGTCAGAAGCCAGGAAGGAGTCTTGCCAAAGTCGAGTCGGTATCCAGGAGAGCAATGAGAAACTAAACAGGAGCTTGCTGCTGTGCAATAGACAGGACACGAATGCAATGGACAGCTACAAACAGCAGACTTATAAGTGATAAGCCACCACCTCCTGGGGGAGGAGCCGCAGGGGGCTGAAAGCATAAAGGATCCCACAATGCTTTGCAGACATGTAAGATGGATGCCAGCACATGGAGCAGCACAAGCCCTGAGGAAAGGTAGGACCTTGACAGTACCTCCTCCTCAAGGGCCCCTCCCCCTCCGCGGCTCAACATAAGGCTACTGGGGAAAGCGGGCATGAAAAGCGCGGAGGAGGGCAGGAGCATGAACATCCGCGGAAGGAAACCAGGAACGCTCCTCGGGACCATAACCACGCCAATGGACCAGGAACTGCACCCGACCGCGGACCAACCGAGAGTCCAGGATGCGGCTCACCTCATACTCCTCATCACCGTCAACCCGGATAGGATGAGGCCGAGGCGGAGAGGCAGTAAAGCGATTACAGACCAGAGGCTTCAACAGGGATATGTGGAAGACATTGGGGATACGCATCTCAGGAGGAAGAGCAAGGGCATAGGCAACCGGGTTCACCCTGCGGAGGATGCAGAAAGGACCAACAAAACGGGGAGACCGTTTCGGTGCGGGCACCCGAAGATTGAGGTTACGAGTGGACAACCACACCCGATCTCCGACCTGGTAGGAAGGAGCGGGCAACAGTCTACGATCAGCCTGGAGCTTCTGGCGCTGAGCTGAGTCCTTCAAGGACCCCTGGATGTGCCCCCACGAGGAACACAGGGCAGCAAGATGGTTATCCACAGCCAAAATGTCCTGTGGCGAGAATAACTCAGGCAATACAGCGGGTTGGAACCCATAGTTGGCCATGAAGGAGACATCCCAGAGGAGGAGTTGACAGTCGTGTTCCTCACAAACTCTGCCCATGGCAGGAGATCGACCCAATTGTCTTGATGGTCTGAGATATAGCAGCTAAGGAATTGTTCCAGGGCCTGGTTGGAACGCTCTGCAGCCCCATTGGACTGCGGGTGGTAGGCCGAAGAGAAGGAGAGCTTGATACCCAACTGGGAGCAGAAGGCGCGCCAGAACCTGGACACAAACTGGCTCCCACGGTCCGAGACAATCACCTTAGGTAACCCATGCAAGCGAAAGACCTCCCTGGCGAAAACTGTAGCCAGTTCTTGCGCAGTCAGCAATTTCTTGAACGGGACACAATGGCACATCTTGGAGAAACGATCAATGACCATAAGAATGACCGTATGACCTCGAGACGCAGGGAGGTCTACAATAAAATCCATGCCCAGGTGTGACCAGGGACGCTCCCCATTGGGAATGGGTTGCAGAAGGCCCAATGGAAGATGCCGAGGAGATTTATTCTGGGCACAGACAGAACATGCCGCTACATATGAGGTGATGTCAGAATGGAGAGAAGGCCACCAGAATAAACGAGAAACGACCCAGGACAACTGGTTCCTCCCTGGATGACCGGCAGTCTTGGAATTATGGTAGGTATGCAGCAAGCAGGTGCGCAATCCCTCAGGTACGAAACATCTACCAGCCAGTCTCTCAGAGGGAGCATCAGTTTGAGGCGTCAATCTGCTCTCCAAGGGGAGAAGTCAGGCTGGTACGAATGGCAGCCAGGATCTGATCCGGAGGTATGACCGAGGTCGGCTCAGAGTCCTCCCTAGACAGCTCAGAGTATTGCCGTGACAAGGCATCAGCACTGACATTCTTGGAGCCAGGCAAATAGGAGACCACATAGTTAAAACGCAACAAGAACAGAGCCCATCTTAGCTTCCGAGAGATACGTCAGGTTATTGTGGTCAGTGAGAATGAGGACCGTAACCGCAGAACCCTCGAGCAGGTGCCTCCATTCCTTGAGAACCTGAATAATGGCCAACAACTCCCTGTCTCCAATCTGGTAGTTGCATTCTGCGGAGGAAAGCTTCCTGGAGTAGAACCCACAGGGAAGTAGGGGTCCATCGGGCCACCGATGCTGAGACAGGAGGGCACCTACTCCTGTCTCAGATGCATCAACCTCGAGGACAAAAGCCAACCCAGGATTGGGATGAGACAGTATTGGAGCCGAAGCGAAGGCGGATTTCAGAGCTTCAAAAGCTAAGATGGCCTCGGATGACCACTCGTGGGGATTACTTCCCTTCTTGGTCAGATCTGAGAGAGGCTTGGCCAGCGTGGAGAAGTTCCTGAAAAACTTCCGATAATAGTTGGCGAATCCCAAAAAGCGCTGAATGGACCGAAGACCACTGGGACGAGGCCACTGCAGAACCACCGAAACCTTCTGAGGGTCCATGGAAAATCCCACAGCGGAAATGATGTAGCCCAAAAAAGCCACCTGGGATCGGTGAAATTCACACTTCTCGTGCTTACAGAAAAGCTCATTCTCATGTAACCGTTGCAGCACCCGCTTAACATCCTGGATATGAGGAGACTCCATAGACGCAGCGTAAACCAGGATGTCGTCCAAGTAAACCACCACGCACTGCTGCAACAAGTCACGAAAGACATTAATGAACTCCTGAAAGACCGCGGGCGCGTTACACAACCCGAAGGGCATAACCAGGGATTCATAGTGGCTGGTTCTGGTGTTGAATGCGGTCTTCCACTTGTCGCCCTCCTTGATCCGTACGAGGTTGTACGCAGCCCTAAGGTCGAGTTTAGTAAAGACCGTTGCTCCCTTGAGGCGGTTGAACAACTTGATAATCAACGGAATTGGGTAAGCGTTCTTAATCGTGATTCGATTGAGACCCCTAAAATCAATACAAGGCCTCAATTCACCTCCCTTCTTTTTCACGAAGAAAAAGACAGCTCCTGCTGGAGAAGTAGACTTGCAAATGTGCCCCCGGGAAAGCGCATCCGCAACGTACTCCTCCATGGTCAGAAGCCAGGAAGGATGATCGCCAGAGCCGGGGTCAGAAGCCAGGAAGGATGATCGCCAGAGCCGGGGTCAGAAGCCAGGAAGGATGGTCGCCAGAGCCGGGGTCAGAAGCCAGGAAGGATGGTCGCCAGAGCCGGGGTCAGAAGCCAGGAAGGAGTCTTGCCAAAGCCGAGTCGGTACCCAAAAGAGCAATGAGAAACTAAACAGGAGCTTGCTGCTGTGCAACAGACAGAGCACGAATGCAATGGACAGCTACAAACAGCATACTTATATGTGATAAGCTGCCACCTCCTGGGGGAGGAGCCACAGGGGGCTTAAAGCATAAAGGATCCTACAATGCTTTGCAGACACGCAAGATGGATGCCAGCACATGGAGCAGCACAAGCCCTGAGGAAAGGTAGGACCCTTGACATTACCGAACAGTATAAAATAATGTTTATACTCACACAAACATACGAAAATGCAAAACAAGTATTAAAATGTTGAAAGACTCTGGATGGGGCTGGGTGTTGCTATCTGCGGGGACACTGTGGGAGTTTGGGGAGTGATGTGGGACACTGTTGAAGATTGGGGCCACTATGGAGAGGGCTGGAGGCTCTGCAGCAGGCTGAGAGCTCTCAAGGGACCTGGAGGCATAGTGGGCCCCCAAGGGAGGCACTGTGGAAGGGTAAGGGATCTGCAGATGGCAGGAAGCTTGAAAGAAGGCAGGCTGCAGCCTGGCAGTGGGCCACAGCCCAATAGCTGAAAACCACTGATTTCGATCAACAGAAGATTGCTCTTGCATCTATCGGCGTACACGTGCATCCTCAATAGAAGTGAGCGCTAACTATGGCAATCATAAGCACTCAACTTTACATTTCATTAATTGCATAAAACAAAAAAAACCTGCAAAAGTGAATCAATAAATTTCAGATCACAGTAGAACGCTGTAGTATGTTAAATTAGACTTTAACTATAGATACCAGTTTTTCACCAACCAAAATCCACAATTATATTTAATCTGGTCAAGAATACCACCTTTTAAATCGAGCAACAAGCTTTTACTTTGCTTTACAATTCCCCTTTTCTTACGGCAACAGGATTCCTGCCCTCCCAAAATGTAGTAGTTTTTTTTCTAGATAACAATGAAGTTGTGGAGTGACCTATGCTTATATACTACAGGTCTGAGAAGTCGATTAAACAAAATGGATGCCGATATGTTAGGGGTCTTCTGCAGTTATAACTACAAGCATACAATGCATAGCAAGCATGTGGTCTCCACAGAGGTCTAATTAGTCTCAGTAAGGTCATGGTAACTTCACTGGCTTCAAGCATGGGCATTTCTCTTCCTTTCATAGAGAAATTATAATCTAGTTTATAATACAATAAATCTCAGGCCATATTTGTCTGAGATAACATTTTGAAGATGAGTCTGAATAGTACCATTTTATATTTTCTATATCAAAACCTATTTTGGTTACACTTATTTATTACAGGTACTTATATAGCACAATCAATTTACACAGCGCTTTACTTAATGTTAATATATGTTCTATGCATATAGTTACATTCTTGTCATTACGGAATTTCAAAATTAAAAAAATAGACCAATTGGTAGGTGATAAACTACTGAACTTAAACAGATTACTGAACAGTTATGTTAGGGAGACAATGTGCGACCTTCTAAACCCCCATATTTTAAACAAGATTAATTATATACTTACTGCTGGAGCTCTACACCTATGTATTAAAGGGTATATTTGAAAAGGGCTGTACCTCAAATATTGTTTGAGCATGAAGCCGAGAAATATTTCATGAAAATTCAAAAATGGAGTTTAAGGCAAAATATCACTGCAGAGCTGAAATGGAAGCTGTGAATGTCATTGGGCTGATCCCAGGTTGTCTGCCCGCTAAATAGATTATGCCTGATATGATAGTGTGCCACTGATGCCAAATTTCTGAATAATTCAGAGGATAACATATAACTAACAAAATAATCACATGCACTCACCATAATCCTTATTGCAGAACTGGATTTTTTAACCTACAGTTGTGTCCAAAATTATTCAACCCCCACTGAAATTGAGTGTTTTGGCCAGTTTGACATTGCTTTTGATCATTCAGTCATCTTGCTTACATTTACATTAAAGAGGCACTTGTAGGTCAGACAAATATAACATAACAGTTATAATGAAATAACCACAAATGTCTTTTCTGTGCTCACAGCATTATCAGTTTTATTCAACCCCCAAGTGACATTCAATCTTAGTACTTAGTACAGCATCCTTTTACAGTTATAACAGCTTTTAAACGTGAAGCATAGCTTGACACAAGTGTCTTGCAGCGATCTACGGGTATCTTCGCCCATTCTTCATGGGCAAAGGCCTCCAGTTCAGTCACATTCTTAGGCTTGCGCACTGCAACTGCTTTCTTTAAGTCCCACCAGAGGTTCTCAATCGGATTTAAGTCTGGTGACTGCGATGGCCACTCCAAAATGTTCCAGCCTTTCCTCTGCAACCATGCTCTAGTGGACTTGGAGGTATGCTTGGGATCATTGTCCTGTTGAAAGGTCCAACGTCTCCCAAGCCTCAGGTGTGTGACGGACTGCATCACGTTTCCATCCAATATCTCCTGGTACTGAAGAGAATTCATGGTACCTTGCACACGCTGAAGCTTCCCTGTACCTGCAGAAGCAAAACAGCCCCAAAGCATGATTGACCCTCCACCATGCTTCACAGTAGGCAAGGTGTTCTTTTCATCATAGGCCTTGTTCTTCCTCCTCCAAACATAGCGTTGATCCATGGGCCCAAACAGTTCTAATTTTGTTTCATCAGTCCACAGAACACTATCCCACAACTTTTGTGGTTTGTCCACATGGCTTTTGGCATACTGCAGTCGACTCTTCTTATTCTTTGGAGACAGCAAGGGGGTACGCCTGGGAGTTCTGGCACGGAGGCCTTCATTACGCAGTGTGCGTCTTATTGTCTGGGCTGAAACTTCTGTACCCACATCTGACAAATCTTTTCTCAGTTCCTCAGCAGTCACACGGGGACTTCTCTCCACTCTACGCTTCAGGTAGCGCACAGCAGTCGAAGTCAGCATCTTCTTTCTGCCACGACCAGGTAGCGTTTCAACAGTGCCCTTTGCCTTGAATTTGCGAATGATGCTTCCTAAGGTGTCTCTTGGTATGTTTAACATCTTTGCAATCTTCTTATAGCCATTGCCCTTCCTGTGAAGAGAAATCACCTCTTCTCTTGTCTTCCTGGACCATTCTCTTGCCTTCACCATGTTTGTAACCACACCAGTAAATGTCTAGAAGGAGCTGAGTATCACAGTCATTTTAAAGCTGCCTAATTGGTGCTTATTATGCTTGATTGCTGCTCGGTGACATCCACAGGTGTTTTCAATACCTGATGGAAAGCACCTGTATGAACCTCTGTTCTTCAGAGTGGTAGTCTTTAAGGGGTTGAATAATTGTGGCAATGAAGAAACCACATAAGAACCATTTACTACTGTATTACATAAACAATTGATGTCATTTTAGTTGCATTTGGGTAGTTACAACGTCCTTGTAGGATTTGATTCTGAATACAATTCCAAATGTACACTATAGTCCCTAAACCCCTTTACAGCATTGGGGGTTGAATAATTTTGGACACAACTGTACCTAGACAATACCTAGCAGAAAATGATCAGGTAAGATAGTTTGAATGGCACCAACAAATGCAGATTACAGGCTAATTAATGCTAACACTAACTTCCGATACAGTTCTGCTGAACTGGCATATGTACTCAAAATGTACTCAAAACCAAAACCAATTTCAATTTCATCTTGGGTACCAAGTAAACATGAAAAATAGTAAATAAAACAATGCATAATAAAGTATGGGTCTAATACCACACACATAAAGCATAATAAAGCCAATTTAAAAAAAAAAAAAAAAAAAAAAAAATCACCAAAAGGAAAAAAAGAGGAGATAATGCAGAGGTGAGATGAACGTAATATCCTGTTTTTTTTATTTTTCAGGATCACTACCATTTTATTTGCTTTTATGAACAACACAGTAAATACTTTTTTTTTTTATGCCCAATGCATTAGATGGTACCATAAAGAAAGGTAAGGATATAACGTAAAAATTATTGCAGGTACTTGTATGAAAAATATGAGACTCAGAGGAGCTTTTAAAGAAGAAGAGTTTCTTTTGTAGTGTATAGAAGACATTTTAGTGAACTGAAAATCTCTGTTGCATCAAGAATTATACTTTGTCTCACAAAAGCAGTGGTGGTAAACAGATTAATATCATATTCTATAGAAACTATATATAAAAACCTTAACATAGTTGCTTTCCTAAAAAAAATATAAAATTTGTATGCAGTAAAGCTAAAGTAACAGAAAAAATAACATAGCAGTGGAAAAGATGTATATAGAGAGAAACAGAGAATTAAAACCTGCTTTAAAATTCAATAACTGAAGCTCATATAAGAAAAGTATTTCAGCAGCAATAAGTGGTTTTCAAACTAAAACTTAAAGAAAATGACATCATAATTAGGCTTAATATTTGGAATCATTCCTTTGACTAAATTAGGTACCGGTCTCATTTTACTATTAAATGACAGTAAGTTGATGAATTCACACACAGGCATTATTTGTAATTTATAAGAAGACAGCAAAACAAAAAAAACAGTTGTAAAAAAATATCAATGTGCTTAGCAGGAAAAAACGAAAAAAAAAATTTAAAAAAAAAAAACAGATTGGCTATAAAAATCGGCTGAATTACATGAAGGATTTTTTATATTGTTTATTTTATAGGGTTTGAAAGCACTAATAATACGTGTCAGCTAAAATAACTAAACTATTTCTTGTACAGTTCTCAAAACTATAAAGAGGTATTTAAAACAACAGTTTTTAAAAACTGAAAGGAAAAAAAAAAAAATCACCCTGCGAATGTTTAGGATGTCATAATCAGTTCTTACACAAACAAGCAAATATTACATTATAAAAGTGACTATATGTAAAGACCTCAATGACTGAACACAAGAAAAGAAAAAGAAAAAACAGAAAAGAAGACTGTGTTCTGAACAACTTTTTTATATGACTCACTAGTTACTGTGGTGAAATATCTAGGGTGATTAATTAGAACTGACTACATCATTCTGTACAACACCATGGCACATTATTTTCAGCTCTGGTAAAATAATAAATATACTCAAGCTTTGACTCAGTGGTTATACTGGTCTCCCTGCATTGTTTCTAATCTTGTTACTGTTATTGCTAAATACATGGTTTAACTGATCTGAGTTATTTAAATACGTTTTTCCATTTTCTGTATTTAATAAAACCAAAATAAAAAGGTAAACGGATTAAAATTAAACTTTCTTGGAACTTCAATACAAGTAATATATATACAGGAATCAGTAGCAACTGTGTTGCACCTCTGGTGACTTAAGTTGGGGTCACCTGAATATTTTATAAATCAAACCTATGACCATTCTGTTTTGCTAGCTGTTGCAGCAACCCATATTTTTTATCCCAGGGAAAACGGACAGGAAGCATTTTGTTCACCTCAGTGGTATTTTTCCAGGACTTTCATGCTCATGTTCTGAGTTCCCCTCAATTATCCCCATGCTAAAGACAATCTGACATTTTTCCACGGATTCCTAATCTAGATATGTGCCCTAGAAGATTTTACTTATGATGTACTGCTCACATATACGTACACAATAAAACACTGTAAGTGGTGTTCAAAATATAAATTAAATGACAATTGGACACATAATGGTTAAAGTAGAACGGTAAAACTATTGTTAGATGTGGATAGAGTGAAGGAGGATTAGAATACCTGTCAAGTTTTTGGGGTTTTTTTGCCGTCTATATGCCCATTAGGGAGATTTAGCCTATTTGTCTTGTTTACTATTATCACCATTCGTGAAAGTGACTGAAAATCCCAATTTTGGGATGTCACCAGAACAGGAACAGAGGGGAAATCTTCCAATTGGAACACTAGTGTTGGTTACAACCAGGGATTCCCTCACTGTAGAGGGATTTCTTTTAACATCTTGTTTGGCTATGGAACAGGAAGTGAAGGGAAGTCTCGTCAATGGAACGGAGAAGGCAAAAAAAACCTGACAGGGGTTATAACCCCCCTTTTTCTATCCAAAATGAAAGATTTGTGTTTAGAGGCACAATTCTACAAATCTAACTATCTTGAATGGATGATAACCTAGTGATTAGATTGACAAATACTGCAGTGTAGCCCTTCGGAAGCAAAAGCGTAGTTTTCATATCCTGATCCATCCACGGTCTAACAAAATAGTCCCCTGAATAGCCACAAGTGACAGTGTGCTCTCTTGTGGAGACCCAGGGACAAGTCTTTCTTAACCACTTCCAGTCCGGACACTTTTACCCCCTTCCTGACCAGGGCAATTTTCAGCTTTCAGCGCTATCACACTTTAAACGACAATTGCGCAGTCATGCAACACTGTACCCATATGAATTTTTTACCATTTTTTTTGAGACAGATAAAACTTTATTTTGGTGGTATTTATTCACCGCTGGGCTTTTTATTTTTTTTTTGCTATGTAAATGAAAATGTCCAAAAGTGTTTTTCTTACAAAATTTTGCAAATAAATAATATTTCATCATAAATCTTGGCCAAAATTTATTCCGTTATCTTTTTAGTAAAAAAAAAATAAACCAATATTAGTTTATAACCAAAAATTATAATTTGTAAACTTTTTTTTTACATTTTTATTTTTTTTTATATATTTTTTATTTTTACATACTGTCACCCTAGCAGTTAAGTGTCACCATGGTGACACTGTACTACTTTTGGGGGGGAGATGAAGATTTTTTTTTTTTTTTTTTTTTACACTGATTGCTTTTACACCCATATAGGATGTAAAAGCAATCATTTCTCTTTCTCTCTGTCTGCATTCTTGCAGCCATTGAGAACTGCTGAGTGAGCTGTGATTGGTCACAGCTTGTCACATGGTACAAGGCTGTTGTGAATAGCCTTGTACCATGTGACCTCTGTGATCATTCACAGATTTCACACGTAGTAAGCAATGATGTCAGAAGTGGCATCTTGCTTACTACTTTGCATGTGATCACTGATTGGCCAATAAGTGATCACATGATCGGGACCTCGGTGTTTCACTGTGTTCAGAGGACACAGCGGGCACCGGATCGCGGTGCTGTGCGCTCACAGGGAGCGCGCACAAGCAGGGTGTGGGGAGGCAGTTTATAAACGGCCACCCAACCCTGCAGTGCCACCATCCGGCCGTTTATATACAACAGCCGGTCGGGAAGTGGTTAAAGCAGAATTAAACACATCAAGTTAACAGTTTCTCTGAACTGTTACATTTAAGGACAGCCATGAATGATAACTGCCACAGTTGCTTGTGCTCTTAGAGGAACTGTCAAGCCATCAGATGGCTTGTGTCCCAACTGATCACATTTACAGCACCCATGGCAACTGCAGATCAAACATAGGTTAAGATGGCTGCTACCTTGGATGTAAAGGCTAGGAGGGTTTAGTTCCGCTTTAAGCAGAAAACAATACGTGCTCAGAAAACATTCTGCAGTGATGCTAATTCTGAGCAAATACCTTGCAGAATAAAGTGCAGCGGAAATGTAAGAACAGGGTAATGCTGCCACACCTGTCACTTTTGATTAAATAATGTGTAAACTGTGTGAAGTAAGAGGTTACCACATCTATGCAATAAAAAAAAGGAGAAGCTGTTACAATGTCAACATGTAACAAGGACTAAAGTGATTTAACTGACAAAGAGATGACCATGATTTCCTCTCACAACTTTACATGTATTTTGGGTGGACAACAGCTCAATAAATTTTGTCAGATTACAAGGTAAATAAGCCCCCTTTCTAACAAAGATTTACTACCTCTAGCTAGAAGAGATTTTCATCAACTTAGTAGGAATGTTCTCCTCTTAACATCTTTTCTTTTATTTTAGTGTCCCAAGTATGAATAATCTTCATTAAGTGTAAATAGTTTACTTTACTGTCAGTTTCATGTAAGTTGTACTCTGCAGTTATGTTTTCCTGGGAAAGATTACGAAACCCTTTAATATATGTGATACCTTCGGTGTATACTGTAAGTGGTTAAGACTTTTACATTAACATGCTTTGTTTACTGAATTATTTTGCATTAGGTGTTACGGTAAAGATGCAGTATAAAGGGAAATGCTTGTGCAGATAGTAAAACACATTTTGTGGTTATCTGGCATTTGTTTTCGGTTTTTAAGGTTCAGTGAATGTTATTCTGCTGTCTGTAGACTTAAGACAGTGGCTGAAAGACTTGTGGCCAAACCCTTACTAGGATATGTATAAAGCACCCTTCCATAAACACTAAATACATTATCTACAGAGAAAATTGTAGATTTATAAATAAAAAAAAAACAAAAAAAAAAAAAACACACCACCAGACAGTTAGGCAAGAAACTATCCATAGATGTTCTGTGCAATGGTCTATGCAATGTAAAACACAATGCAAAACTTGCAAACATGTAATTTACACAAATCCTTTTTTCCCCTGGAGGTACCGTATCTGTCTATTGTAAGGATCTTGTAAATAAAAATTTTATTTTTTTTCCCCCCCAAGTTAACAATTCATTGGAATTCCACATTTCTTGGATCACTATTTTATATTTATGGGTACCTTACTGGTTCTGCTTCTACAATATCTTCAGTAGGATTATAAAAATGTAACAAGGTGGAACATATAAAAAAAATACTTGTAATTTCTGTACATAGAAGACTGCTTCCTTAAATAAAATATTTTATATTTTAAAGGCAAATTTGTACCATACCTGCCGCTTCCATTATAATGTGCTCTAAATATGGTTTCTAAAGAACAGCTTTAACTCTCATAATGCTACAAAATGCAGGTAGAAACTAATAAAATTCGGCACAGCTGTAAATACAGGTGCACAAATCTACTATGAACAACTACAGACTCAAAACAATCATGTATTTTTAAGTTATACGGTGCTTATTATGCACATTTAATATCAAACATACTTGCACCACTGCTAGATTTTTACACATAACTGTGTGTATTAAGCAAGGATGGCTTCCAGATGCAATACAAACAAGTCTATGATGCAAATAAGTTTTAGAAAATAAATGTCTTGAGAATGAAGACCAATTGCAACTACATTTAGGATCTGTCCAGTGAGTTACATTTTTTTCAGACATATAAAATGGACTATAACAGAACAGAAATCAAATTCTTATAAAGAAGGAATCCACAGTTGAAGTTAAATGAACAGTTTATATAAATATGTGTTTTGCATTGCCTCAAAGTTTTGAGGAGCTTTAAAGTTTAATCGTATAAAAATTAAATAACTTAAAAAATACAAAAATACACAGTTCTGCATAGTAAATGTGAAAAAGGCACATCCTGGGTGGGTCTTCTATTATTAACTACTATGTTAGTTTGTCATTCAGAACAAGTACATGCATGCTGCAAGCAAATGACCTGTATCATATTTCATTGATCACCATCACATTAAAAAGAGTTCAGCTAGTCCACTTGTGTGCTGAATCAATATATGTCAACTAAGTATCTTCATCAGCACAACCTCATAAATAGATGACCAGTACTTCAATATAATTATTAGATGGCATGTAGACCCACTGGAGTGAGCACTGTGTAATACATTTGCTAACCAGCAGATGGCACACTTTCTCTTAGCAATCAAAAGCGTGTTTCAGTGAATATCTCTAAAAAAAGAAAAAAGTTTGGTGGCATCCTGCAATAGTTTGCTTTCCAGATCATGTCACTGAGCTAGTCTGCAGTTACTTCCAGTTCATAATTGTGAATAAAACAATATCGTATTCAGAAAGAGGTTAAATTAAAATTGAAACATACCCACGTAGTAATTCTAACAAAAATCACACTAGAAAGAACAATTTTCTTAATCACCACCATCCTCATCTGCTGTCATGGTTTCAGGGTTTACCCCTTTTACTCTTTTTGTATTATGAAACAATATCAGTAGCATGAAAGTTGCACTGACAGCACTGGTCAATAAGATATCCTTACCAACTACTGAGTAATATAACATTCATCATCATTAGCAAAACGATCATCACAAAAGATATTTTATTAATGTCCAGAGAATAAAGCGCTTTAACGCACTTTCCATCAGGAAAGGAATAGTAAAGTATTTGTTGATAAATATATGCGTTAAAAATACACTAAAAAAGAACCATAATCAGCACCTTTTCATACATATCACTTAGGAAATCATATACATCAAAAATTCATAATGCTGAGGACCACTAATAATGTCCCTTTCAAACTGAGGAGTTCTTGAAGCTCTTTTGTGCTAAAAAGAAAAAAAAAAAAAGGGGGCAAGAAAAGCTCCTGAAAAATGCTTCCCTATGTATGTCCATGTATGTTTTTACACTGGGGCTTTGCGCTTCTGTTGCGGTGTACATCCTGCTTGCAGCATTTTGAAGCATGCTTGTTCATTAAAAGAAAAAAATGCACCAAAAATGAACCTCCTCACTGAAATCAATGTAAAACGTTTAAAAAAATGCAGCAGAGATTTAAAAAAACCGCATCGCAAGCGCAGTAAAAACGTGGCAAAAATGCACATGCGTTTTTGTGGCGAATCAACGTGAAAGTGGCCTAAGATGATTTAAAGCCACATTGGTGTATTTACATAAAATTATTTATTGACCTCTGATAGGATCAATAAAAAAATGTTTCATGTTAAGGTACAGCACTTTAAGTGGACACAAATTTTTGCAAATGAATTAGCTCTTGCAGTTGAATAAACCAAGAAATACATTGTAAGCAAGCTGCATAAAGACATAAGCAAAGATAGAAATTTATAGAAGCATCAACTGGTAACAAACAATAACAAATGTGGGTTTATAGTCTGTGCTTTACCCAGCGATATAGTTGGAATCTCAAACTTTTTTTTTTCTTAACCTAGTCAATATTTCTCGCTTTAAAGTCCCCAGCATAAGAACTGCATATATACTATGATACTAGCTTACTGCTGCATCCTGCACTCCAGAAAAAATCTCTTCAGTCTCTGATTATCTTTCAGCTCAGGGCACCTGACTACATTTTTGTGCTTACAACTTCATGGAAGAGTAAATAGTTTAGTCGTAAGAGAAAATAATCAAGGTGGATCTACTTACAGTTAGGTGGTACTGCCTCCATATTTCTGGGCAAGCCTGGAATATAAGAAATATTGATCAGTCAAAAGCATGAAACAAGGTGCTTTACAGCCTGTTGGTTTCGGTATAATCCGGCATCCGCTGGTGTCGGTCACAGGAAAAGAAGAAGCTTAAGTAAAATGGTCTGGATTTCAGCTTCAAAAAACCTGGCTGCACTGTTTAATTGAATTTTACACTGCTTTAACACACCCTGCCAATTTAAGTAAGCCAGAAAAGCCTCCACCTCCAACTTTTGGGGATCTTTTTGTACTGCTCTATTTATCAGCATTTTGGGCCAGAAAGTTGACCTCAAAGCTGGGAAGAAATATGTTAATGTTTGCTTACTATTAAAATAATGTTTATTACACAAGTTGCATACTATGCAAATAAACAAATGAAACTCGGAAAATTTCAAAATAACAAACATCTGAAATTAAAAACAAAACTGAAGTGTTCTGCATTTCATTTGCAGTACCGTTAAAAAAAATGCGTTTTGCTGGAAAATGTTTCATAGATGTGGCAAGGAAGATTTTTTTTTTTTTTTTTTTTTTTTTAAACTAACTGCACTTGTAACACACCAAAATGCAGAGGTGTACATTTAAAAAAAGGTCCATATACAGTACAAGGCCTACAAATAATAACCTAGTTTAAAATCAGTAAAAAAAAAAAATATGAGGAAATACAACCTATTAAAACAATTTTAATGTTAAATTAACATTTTTGAAATAATTCTTATAAAGTCCCTGATAGATTCTTCTGCTAGCTGAATCTGCAGAGTTTTCCCACACAAAGTCTACTTTTATTCTTTCAGGTAGCTTTTTACATTCTGCAAAAGTAACATCACTTGACATTTGTCTTCCCTGGTCCTTGCTGAACTTAGGGCTCATTCACACCACTGTGCAGATATCAGTTTTTATGCGTGCATTCTTCAAGGGCACAATGAAATCAATTGTTCTCACCACAACACTGTTACCACGTGCAGATTTTTTCTGTGCAGGAATCTGCAACATGTGTAAAACTCATTATGTCTATGTTCACACTTTTGCAGGGCGGAACACCATATGTAATTTGTACAGGAATCGCATCACATGTGATGTCTGTGCAGTGTGATTTGAGCCATACATTTTGTATGGCTCAAACCACATCCGCACCAAAAAAAGTGCAGGACCCTTTTTTCCCCTGCACCTGATTTGAGTTGCATGGGTGTTCACACCCACAGAATGCAAATTCTGGCAATTGAACTGCGTTTTGGGACCTGTTTCGGGGTGTCGTTAATTTAACATTAACACCCACACTAGTTCGCATGGGCACCGTGCAATTGCAATGCGGTGTGGGAGATGCACAGAATTCACTGCGTTAGTGTGAACCAAGTCTGAAATGAACATGAAAACTGATGTCTCTGCAAGTGAAAACTGAGCATCAGTTTCCATCAGTTTTTCTGCACATACGGTGTGAACAAGGCTGTCTAGTTACAGTAAGAGACAATTTTTTGTAGTTTATATGTGGCTACATATCTCAAACTGAATTGCATTATGGGGCATGAGCAGGGGTGGACTGACAAATCATGGGGCCCCCGGGCAATAGGGGATCATGGGGCCCCTGTGTCCTAGCCCACACCCAAAAAAAGCCTATGAAACAGCCAATGAAAGGTACCAGGGGCATCTCATGGGGCCCCCTACTGACCCCGGACCCTAGGGCAGTGCCCGAGTGCTCGAATGGTCAGTCCGCCCCTGGGCATGAGCTAAGTGAAACCAATAATGCAACTATTATGTAAAGTATGATTTTCTGAAGTGATAAAATTACTATTTACCCTCTACCTACACTGTGAATGTCCTTATATGACAACTCCCGATAAAGATTTTAAAAAGCTACAAGTCATGTCATCCTGCTCCACCTGTATTATGGTTCAACATCAGATGTGACCAGTCTGGAACATGCCTCCATACCACATCATCTCACTACTGAGAAGTTGAATAGTTTAATGTATTGACAAATGTTTACCTTTTTAAGTATGTTCTATGTATGTATGCCTTTTGTTCTCTATGCCACTATATTGTACTGTTTGAAATTCAATTTATGTCACACCATGTTTAGCAATTAATCAAATGTAAAAGGTCCACATTTTTTCTTTTGTTTTGCACTCTGACTTACAAAAACCTTATAAATGTAAAACTAATACATTATTGAAGGGGAAAGCAATTTGTTTTTAAAAAACTGCCCCCTCAAAAAAAGTGTTCCCCAATTTGTATATCTAGTAGCTCATAGTGTTTTGATCACAGGTATCGCATTGTAGAAATGATGTCTTCTACCTACATTTTAGTTTCCTTACACTTTGATTTCATATTTACTGACAGCTGTAAAAAGTGAATTTTCCTGGCTGTCACAATACAAATGAAAACATGTATTCACAAAGGCACTGGAATCAAGACTATGAGACAAGTAACTAGTGTGATGTGCAAGGGCATATTTATTATATCAAGTTGACTTTGTCAAGCACCAGTAAACCTGGGACTCTGTCACTTTTAATACTACACATACTTTGTTTACATAAACATAGTGTAACTAATACATATAAGACACACAAAAGTAATTATTGGATGCCAAATTAGGAAATGTAATCTACTAAATTATTTGGTATTAGATGTTCTAACAACCTCCCACTTATCTGGGTTAACAAAACATGGACTAGTCTTCTACATTATTTTAAGTATGACAGATGGTATTAAATTAAATGCAAAGGTAGATATATTCTACAAAGTCTTAAAGCCAAAAAAAGCCCCAAAAGAAACAAAAACACAAAAAACAGCTTAATATATATTTGCAGTCTCTCTAATAAATACTGTAACAATGACTGTTCCATTATAAATATATGTACATATAATAATGTGATAACATTACCAAAAAAATCTATGAAGATGAGCATAAAGACACACACACACACACACACACAATGATATTCATAGCAAGAGTATTATCAATATTTATTATCAGTACATAAAGAAGGAATCAAATATTATCAGGATTATCTCCAGTTTTGAAAGGTAACACCATACATACACCTGTACATAAAAGCAAAAAGTAACACAGAAGATGAACAAGCAAATGCACATATAGTTGTTTAACAACTGATTTTATCTTTTTTTCACTTTTCACTTTCAAAGAAGCATGAGGATTTAAATATTTTTTGTACCTTTTTTTTCCTTGGACAGAGTTTGACAAAGGATAGTGATATATAGACATGTGTTTTATACATTTTGCAACCAATGATATTTGGACATAAATATCTGAAACATCTGAGGAGCTATGGGGACTTCTAACACTTCTAAGGCTGAATTAGAATATTTGTGTGATTTGTGCTTTAGCTATGGTTGGTTCTCAGTTATTTACTGTGATACATAATAATTTGAAAAATCACAATTATTATTTTGTATCCTGGAAAAATGTCATGCTACAATCTGACCTTTATATATGGAATAGGAATATTACTTTATTAATGCTGATTTATCACTCCATTTACTGGTATTTATTTAAATAGTAAAACTGGTCAAAGCTAGTGTGAATTCCATAAAATAGTTAAGGTAAATCACATATTAAATCACAGACTGTCCAAGCACAGCTATTTAATAAAGGTTAGTGATCACTTGTAATAGAAATACACATAAATGACACTTGAACACAAACTACTTCAATATTGCCATAAACAGACTGGCAAAGATGGCATCCACATTTGAATAGCGCCCCAATACAAAGAAAAACGAAGTGTGCCAGTGTTAAAATGCACTACAACTTACAGGTTGCTAATAGTGCTCGGTTAGCGCTTTGGAAATGTAGACATTTCAAATGTACTGACTAGTACTGCTAAATAGTGCAGTCTCCTTACTCTACTCTGTCATTAGTAGTAAATAACAAGATTAAACAGTATTTTTTATTTGCCTGGGTTTAAGATTAAAATTAGTAACAATGAATGCTTATCCCTCTTTTCTTTTGGAATACAGCCAATATAGAGATCAAGAACAAACACCTTGGAAAAATAATGAGCATTAAGTATGAAAGTTCCAGGTTTTCTAATGTGCTTGCTTTTTGGTGATGCTAAAGCTCATATCCAGAAACAAAAAAACAAAACAAAAAAACGGGAAAATCTGCTCTTGCACTGCGGCCTTCCCATGCTGCAAGAATTAAATGTTCATTATGTTAGGGGGGTACAAGAACAGGCATTGTTACTTACCCTCTCCTCAGCTCTGGTATTGTCCTCTGACCTCTGAAGCTCCAGTCTGTGGGTGGGCCCTCTGCATCATCACATACAGTGCAGGACTTTATCCTTGCATTGTATGCTGTGGGGGCGAGTGTGCAACTTCAACAGTGAGCAGCTAAGAGAGCAGGCTGTGGGGGACTGATTGCACTGCTGGAGGGACTCTAAGACCCTGCTAAAGCATGTAATAGGATAAGTATTTCTCCTTATTCCAGCACCCCTAGACATAAGCATTTATTTATTGCAGACAGGGGGTCCTACCACAAGGGTAGATTTTTCCTAATGCCTGGACTTGTGTTTTAAGTCACACTTCCCCTGCATGCAATATCTTGGGTGGTACAAACAGTTTGCACTGTCCCTATACACGTAGGAAAATGTAGGATTGTTTTTTCTGACCCACAGCAATTTTTTAGATTCTTCATCATGTGCATGACTTCTACAGATCTGAAAACTTCAAAAACCAAGTTTTTAAATTTTTTCTAAAACAGTTTGTAATATGGCCAGCTAAGTTAAAAAAAAATTGTGCTGGGCAGAGTGGAGTGGAATGTGTCTAGGCAGATATGGACTCTCCAAAAACTAGATGGGAGATGTGAAATTAGAATGACTGTTCTAATTACTAGAGGGTTGTATTACTGATCATCTTACAAAAATTGCCAGTTGCCTGGCTGTCTCAACCTTCAATACACACTGATTTATTGACACAGAACATGCCTGCTGCAAGTGCAGGCATAGTCCCGGACCTACATACTAGTTCCACACCAGTGATTCAAAGTTTTAGAGCCACTGGGTTCATATAAGAGCCAGACACCTAGCACTTTCAGAACGAGCTCAGTAATAGCAGCCTATGTACTTAATTCAGTTCAAAATAAAATGCAGAATCTTAAAATTATCTTCTTGCTTAGTATTGTATTTCCTCTCTGTGTTCCAAAGACAGGGGTCACCAGGACACATACACAGAAAATCTTTGCAGTGGGTCAATAGACTGCAATGAAATTCACATATGTATCAAGATATGGGCCTAAATGATTATTTATATGTCGGGTATAATTTAATAATTCTTGTGTTCAGAAAAAAGCCAATGTGTTTTGGGAGTTCTAAAAGACCTCCTTCATCAGGTCTTATGAACTATTGGAGGTTTGTATTTTATATTTACCGTTAACCTTGGAGTAGATTAAAATAGCACTGCTGTAGCCTGCTCCAGACGCTGTTTGATAAGATATCCAGTAATCCATATCTTTATCTTTTACAGTGAAGGAAATAAGTATTTGATCCCCTGCTGATTTTGAATGTTTGCCAAGAAATGATCAGTCTAAAAACGAATGGTAGGTGTATTGTAACACAGAGATAGAATAGCAACACAAATTTTAAAATTAATGCATGTCTAACAAATTATCATGTTTGTTGAGGGAAATAAGTATTTGATTCCCTATCATTCAGCAGGATTTCTGGCTACCAAGTGTCTTTCATATAGGTAACAAGCTGAGATTAGAAGCAGTCTCTTAAAGGGAGTACTGCTAATCTCATTTTGTTACCTGTATAAAAGACACCTGTCCACAGGAGCAATCAAACAGTCAGATTCCAAACTCTTTCAGGCAAGGAATATACTGACAGGTCTGTAGGAGACCTGCATGGCAGCAGCGATGGTGCAATGCTTTAGAGACTCTAGAAACAAAAAATAATAAATGCACATTTTTCTTTACCAGCAAAAAAATGAGCATTTATTTTTTGCAAAAAGGTGAGCTTATCCTTTAAGCTTGCCATAGACTGAGAGATTTTCTTTCCTGCAACTATGAATTGAAGGAAAGAAAATCACACGATTCCCTCACCAACACAGTGTTGATTGGGGAATCCCTCCCATGAAGCCATTGTGTTCTCCTGGGGTGGGGGGTGCTCAGTGAATACTGCTAGCAACTACAATAGTCGCTAGCAATAATCGCATGTAAAATCCGACAGGTGGTTGTACCCAAGTTGATTGATTAATCAATTTGGGTACATTCAGACTGCCCATGCATGGTCTGAATTTCAGTCGGTCCTTGCTGAACCAGCCAAGATTCTAATCGTCTATGACCAGCTTCAGACTAACCTCAAGTTTTAGTTAGTAGTTTAAAGTTAATTTTAAAATTGATCCCTCTTCTCCTTCCTCCTAGGAAAAATGCCAAACGTATGTAAAAGTATACTGTATATGCTATATATTAAGCTTACATGAATCAACACCCCATTTGCATTATAAGCCACATTAGCAATGTATTTATTCTGCCTGTGCCTTGCTCCTGTGCCACCATCTTTAAAAACTATTTTATTAATGAGATATTTCTTCTTCTTTGCTCACTGTGCTTTCTCACTGATATTTGTGCTAGATCTTATGCATGCACAGTACAAGGTCTCACATGGTTTGTTATTGATACACATAGGTATAAGAGGGGAAATAAGTATCTCCCAAGAGATCTTGTGGGATTTTGGAAAATCTCGAAAGATCTTTTTCCTTGGTTTTTTTTTTAATAAATAAGAGATTCCTGGAAGGCACAGGTGATGTATCCTTACATTTAGTAAAGCAAAAAAGTAAGCTAATGCACACCCAAATCACAACATCAGTGCATAAAGGGTTAATTACATAAATAAAGGTGATGAAACAATTTCCTCATGGAGACCCAGGAATAATACACTCTAAATCAATAAATTCAGCAAATTATTAGGAAACACTGGGGAGTTCTCGATAGTGATCCAAAGTTGGAGGTGGTATTCAGAGAACCCCTCATAAGAGCTCACACGCAGTCATGCTTCACAATCTGAGATATGTGTGGATTTTCAGTCAAGCCATACCCAATGTTTATACTACTTGGCTCACAAGGAACACACCACATGGCATGTATGCCTGTGGCCACTGTGTCCAGTATAATTTTGTAATGCAAAGCAATTCCTTTGCACACCCACGTATGGGTAAGAGATTTCCTATCAAGTCTTTTTTCAACTGTTCTAGTCAGAACGTCATTTACCTAATTAAAGGATAAGTTCACCTTTAGGAACATTTTAAACCTCACGCCCATATTTAGGGTGTAACATGTTACTAACTAAACAACCCCAGAGTCCCCATTGTGACAGCGGGCCTGGGATCTTCTCCCTACACCCGCTGACAATTTTGAAAAAACTGTGGCCATGGCCACCCAGCTGCATCATTCATTTATAGAGTTATGTGATAGAGAGAACTACAACTACCATCAGCCAATGCAGCTGACGGCTTGTAGTTCTCAATGAACCACCAGGGCGCTGTTCAGTGCTCTGGGTAGTTCATTGATCCTTCCTGTCATTCAGTAACTGCCTGCACATACTAGATACGGGCAGACAACTACACTGCAAGTGCCTGAGATCTGCTGATCATGAGTAAAATGCTTTACAGGCTCCTAATAAATAAATAAAATGTACAATTTTTTACCTGCAAAACAGGTATTTACAAAATGATTTTGGGGGTACTTTGAAAATACAGAGCCAAGTCCTACGGATTTGGGCAGCCTGTATCACATATGTCATATATATATGTAGTTTGACCATATTTCTACTTTAAAGTTAGGATTAGGGTAGGGCATTTTTTGTTTGCGAATTCTCAGGGTGTGGGTAAAAATTGGGGTTATTATGCACTGGTCAGTTACAGGGTTTAGGCAAAGTTTAAGAACCTATTCACACCTTTCTGGTGCAGGGTTAACATGCACGAAAAGTGTGTTAGCCGGTTACAGTGTCATTAATTTTGAAGGGCACCCCCAACGCACATGCATTTCAGCACACCACAATGCATAGCAAGGCACTACTGTGCGTTGTGGTGCATTACAAAAAATGGTGTGTGTCAATTTTGGGGCATTGAAAACCTATTAAATTTAATAGGGCTACCCTAATGCAAAGCATGAAAACAAAAAACGCATGTTGATGCAAAGTTCCAGTACTCTAAGGTTATAATGGACTCTTGGGGGGTATGGTGAGGGTAAGATATGCATTAGTGTCAATCAAAGATCTAAGTTAGGGCTAGGGTGAAATGCTTTCAATTTTCTGCTTTATTACTGCCACTTAAAACCAATGTCAAAGCATACATTTTTTTTAATAAAATCTTACTTTTAACAACAAAAGGCAAAATTTAACCATTATAATTACCTCTGAAATTAAATCAAATGGTTTGCAGGACGTTTTTTACAAAGTAACAAATGTTCCAGGCATGCTCCCAGAAAATAACAGGTTAAATGTTTTAGAGCAATACCTTTTAACATAGTCTGTTATAATTCAGAATGTTACCTTTAAAGGTAAGACATTTCAAGTTCACTGACATGCTGCTAAGAGGCGTGGTCAGGAAAAAAAAAAAATCTTCAAAATAGGCTCTTTATTGTGTACGCCATGATGCAGCTCTAATATTTGCACATATTACACAGACATTGCATGTTGTAATCAAGCTGGACGTTAGGTGAAAATGGGAGGAATAAAATTACCAGTGTGGTTTTCCTACTGCCCCACCACCCACCGAAATGTTTTAATATCAAATCAACTCGTAACACAGCAGAAGAGGTCCTTTGGTATTCATAAATAATCTCACAAAAGAAACTGCCACATCAGAAGAAATGAGAAGCCTTGAGATGCACTTTGTGCACCCATATTGAATTTTATCAGGTGCTAATTATTGTTTTACGAGTTAAAAACAGCTTAGCGCATCTGTTGTTTAATTCCCACTTCCCCATTCTCAAATGTGAACATCAAAGAAAATAAAACACTCAATCTTAAACAGCCCCTGACAGCAGACCGAGACTCAAGTGCTCAATAGGCAGGGCCCTTGCCACCAGTTCTTGTGTTTCCACAACAGTGATCAAACACAAAAACACCACTAAGCGGCCTTGCCTCCTTTTCAGCTCCTCTTGGCCAGTTGTCTGCCTTGTACCAAAGAGAACTCTTGTACACATCCCTTCTGGGAACATAGCACTGCAGAAAGGATTAGCTGCACTAACATGCTAGTATTTGCAATAAGCAAAGGGAGGGAATGGCATTAAAAGAAAAAAAAAAAAATCTACTACAGTATTTGATATAGGAATAACCAAAATGTATGAGCTGACAAGAGTCTCGCAGCAAGCCTGTGTGCTCCCTAGGAGAAAATGTTGCTGTGATGAGTGACAGGGCTTTCAGGAAATATGTTCACAATCACAGACAGGGAAGGCCATGACCTAGATCGTTTAAGAGCTTGTCTTGTCAAATTATCAAAAGCTCCTTCCTTTCCTGAATAAAAAGGGTGACATAAGTGAGTGTCAGGAAGCTGTGGGCTGACAAGCCAAGCATACAATAACAGGACGTCACATACTTGGCAAAACACCGCCACTGCTGGCGGCAAATCTTAATGAGAGCACGGCTGGCCCAGGAGACTTGAGTCCCTGCTGGCACAGCAACTCATCTCACAGAGAAAATCCTTCAGCTCCCAGTCAGTTATGCTCTGACACGATGCCTACAATTACTAAACACAACTTTTTAACAGAATCCTCTGGTGCTTTGTCAAAGCCGCTTGCTGTTACAGCCTTCCCATTACAAGGCCCTGCTAGAAAGCAAATGCTTTAATAACATCAGCAATATTCAAAACATTGTTACGCAGGAGAACGGAGGGAAAATATTGTCCAGATCCAAGTTTCAGTAATGTGGGTCACAGGTGCAGAATATTAGCTAAGAGAGTAAGTAAGAGTTTTCCTTCAAGGAAACCATTTTTTTTAAGTTCATGTGTACATTTTACAGATATAAACATCAAAATTGGAAATGGTCTCATAAAATGGCTAGGTCTTCTTAAAATACAGATTTAACAACATACAAACAGTTAAACAAGTATCCAACATTTCTCTTACTGTTATTTCTTGGTTGCCCAAGTCCCTTTGAGGAAAAAAAAGGCATTTTTTTTAAAGATTTCCGCAAACTTTATCAAAATATCCCAATGAATTGATACCATCATAAGCCACCCAATGTAAAAGGTTACAAATGGGTGAAAAGTGGGAAAGTTTGCCTTTGCTATGATCACTTGACCATTATCAACATTTTGATAGGGTTTACTCCACTCCTAGTATTACTTTACATGTTTATCACTGTGTATCATATAATGTAATAACTCTAAACCACAACTGCCATATTTGATGCAATGGTCTGCCTGTAGTGTGGCCTATTTTTTGGGGGGACAGTTAAGAAAATACTGGCTGGCAATATACATGAATCGAAAAGGGGAATGTTAATAATACATTACCAAATGGTCTGTGTAGCAATTTTACAAAATCAGCCTTTGAAGACACTGGCATTTACTCTGGTCTAGCTCTGATGTGGAAATTCAGAGAAGCAAACACAGAATTTTTTATTCCATGTGACAGGATGCTATATTTACCACTGTGTCATGAAGCAGAGGCAGACAAGAAAAGTATCAAAGTGTTATTGTAGGAAATCTGGAAAAAGGAGAAATTACCAATCCTATAACTGGATTGAAGTAGTGATGGGCTGAACATACTGGGGTTCTGTTTGGGGCAGGTTTGGTGTGAATGGCAAAAGTTCAGGGTGTCCAATTTGAACCCCAGTGAAGTCAAAAGAAGCCTAATGTTAAAAAACAGTAATCAACATTTTCTAAACTAACATCCTAGGGATTGTCAAACAAATTACATGAATGTGTCAAAATTAGATGTGTTGTCCTCTTATATAGCAAACATTACAATCATAAATTCCATAATCATAGACCCTGGGATATAGGATTCTACCTTAAAGTGACTGGCATTTGACCTAACTGCACCCCCCCCCCTTTCCGAAGTATCCCTATAACCCTACCCCACACTGTGAAACCTCAGTTTTTTAGCAAGCATTGCAGAGTAAAATGTAGGGGAGGATAATCTGTGTCCTGTATTTGTAATTTACAGGCAAGTCAAAATTCTGTGTATCTTAATTGTACAGTACAGGACACCAGCTGAATATTTATAAACCCTGGGACATCGCCAAGCAATGAATCAGAGGGGTGAGCAAAAGCAGGGTAAAACACAGAACTGTCCCAACAAACTCAACAAAACAGAAAAAGATAAAGGACCCAACTGAGAGTGTCGCTGAAAGAACCTTGTGTCCAAAACTTGCATCCATCTTTTGCAAGTTTGGGCACCCCAGCTAAAAATTTGTATTAATGTGCATAAAGAAGCCAAGGAAAGATGGAAAAATCTCCAAAAGGCATCAAATTACAGATTAGACATTCTTATAATATGTCAACAAAAGTTAGATTTTATTTCCATCATTTACACCTTCAAAATAACAGAAAACAAAAAAATGGCGTCTGCAAAAGTTTGGGCACCCTGCAGAGTTAATATCTTGTACTGCCCCCTTTTGGCAAGTATCACAGCTTGTAAACGCTTTTTGTAGCCAGCCAAGAGTCTTTCAATTCTTGTTTGAGGTATCTTTGCCCATTCTTCCTTACAAAAGTCTTCCAGTTCTTTGAGATTTCTGGGCTGTCTGTCACGCACTGCTCTTTTAAGGTCTATCCATAGATTTTCAATTATGTTGAGGTCAGGAGATTGTGAAGGCCATGGCAAAACCTTCAGTTTACGCCTCTTGATGTAATCCCCCGTGGATTTCGAGGTGTGTTTAGGATCATTATCCATTTGCAGAAGCCATCCTCTCTTTAACTTCAGCTTTTTCACAGATGGCATCAAGTTACCATCCAAAATTTGCTGAAATTTTTTTGAATCCATTTTTCCTTCTATTCGTGAGATGTTCCCTGTGCCACTGGCTGTAACACAACCCCAAAGCATGATTGATCCAACCCCACGCTTAACAGTTGGACAGAGGTTCTTATCATTAAATTCTGTGCCCCTTCTTCTCCAAACGTACCTTTGCTCATTCCGGCCAAAAAGTTCAATTTTAACCTCATCGGTCCACAGAACATGTTTCCAAAATGCATCAGGCTTGTCTATATGTTCATTTGCAAAGTTCAAATGATGATTTTGTGGTGAGGACGTAGAAGAGGTTTTCTTCTGATGACTCTTCCATGAAGACCATATTTGTACAAGTATCTCTTTATAGTGGAATAGTGTACCACAACTCCAGTGTCTGCCAGATCTTTCTGGAGGGATCGTGCAGTCAAACGTGGGTTTTGAATTGTTTTTCTCACAATCCTGCGAGCTGTTCTGTCTGATATTTTTCTTGGTCTTCCAGATCTTGCTTTAACTTCCACTGTTCCTGATGACTGCCATTTCTTAATTACATTCTGAACAGAGGATATTGACATCTGAAAACGCTTTGCTATCTTCTTATAGCCTTCTCCAGCTTTGTGAGCGTCAACTATTTTCAGTTTCAGTTTTCTAGACAACTGCATAGAAGAACCCATGGTGCTGATTGTTGGGGCAAGGTCAGATGAGTCTGGGCATTTAAAACCTTTGAGATTGACATCACCTGGTCTTCCCAGACGATGATTGAGAACAATCCATAACACTGGCAAGTCTCAGCTAGGCAAAGGGGGCAGTGCATGCTATAAATTCTGCAGGGTGCCCAAACTTTTGCAGACAACATTTTTTTGTTTTCTGTTATTTTGAAAGTGTAAATGATGGAAATAAAATCTAACTTTTGTTGACATATTATAAGAATGTCTAATCTGTAATTTGATGCCTTTTGGAGATTTTTCCATCTTTCCTTGGCTTCTTTATGCACATTAATACAAATTTTTAGCTGGGGTGCCCAAACTTTCGATCCCCACTGTATATATAAATAAAATACATATTATACCCCGTCATACACCCAACACCCAACTCTGCCTGCAATGGTCTGCTGAGGACAGCTTGAGTTAAGGCTTCAAACAGATCACAACATGTTTCGGAAAATGATTTCCTTCTCTAGGGGAGAACATGGATATAGGTATATATTTAGATATGTGTATGGAGTGTTACATTAAAAGCGTCAATGAACTAGATGGAGCTGGTGCTCGCCATCATACACCAGAGTCGGCCGAGGGCACCCACAAAGTAGAGTGGTACTTGAGGGGCAAGTGCAGGGTCAGTCCCTAACATGTAAGCGAGACCTCATGATCAAATAGGATAGGTCCGCAAGAAAGGTAGGATGGTATGGTGGACAGTATATATGTGGTATCCTCAAAGGAAGCACCCCCAATATGACCAAACAGCTCAAAGAGCTGAGTGATATCGCTGACGGCAGGGCAGGCTCTACTGCTAGGGGAACTAGGCAGCCGTCTAGGGTGCACCACCACCTAGGGCGCAGCCACTGGGAAGTAGAAAGTGGAAAAACATCTGGCAAAAGTGACAAGCTGGTGGGAGAAGGATGTGACAAGCTGGCCGCAGTGGCAAGGATTGGTGACAGGGCTATTTGTTACAGAAATAACAGTTGGTGGGAGAGGGATGTGATAGGCCAGCCGGCTGAAGTAGCAAGGCTGGATGACAGGGCTGCTTCTGAAAGAAATTACAGCTAGCGGGAGAAGAATGTGAGGAGCCGGGTGAGCGTCCGCGGTGGCAGGGATAGATTTTTGACAGGAGCGAGAATGATGCTAGCTGTGAGAGTGGGAGTACTAATGACGGGGGTAGGAAGGAACACTGAAAGAGTGTTGCAGGAGTGGATCAGAGGTAGTGCTAGTACACTGGACGGTGGAGAGGGAATCTTACTGGCTGGTGGATGGGAAGAGGATGGTGGTGAAGGGTGTAGCTGGCCAGCTAAGACCAGTCCTAGGTTACTAATATGGTTCACATATATGTGTATACCAAACCTGCCAATAACCTCAGTACAGTGTATATGTGCATATGTTAAAGCCAAAAGCAGAATCATTGCTGTAATTTATGTCTTTGATTGTTATATGACATTTATATATTCATTGTGTTAGCAGAAGCAGAAAAGGAAAATATGCCTTTAAGAGTTAGTATAAGGTGAGCCAATCACAGACAGCCTCACACTGTACAGAGCCTTAACCAATCCCAGCCAGTTTCACATTTATGCCTGTGTAAAACTCCCTGCTAGGATTTTCTAGAGACACATGCTCACCAGACAGAAGAGGAAACAGACAAGTTCCAGTCAGAAAAGCTTTATGGAAACAGAGAAGGCCAAATAGGTATTTAATGCACTTGTGTGTTCCTCTGTTGTTTAGTAATGCAGGTAGATCTGTATGTAAAAACTGTTGTATGGGTTTACTTGTAGTTCCACCGAATTTACGAACTTACGAATCAAGTCACTGTAGAGTAATCTAACGAATTTATAAATCCAAGTGAATTTATCAATCTATCGAAATATACAGAACGAATTTACCGAATCTAACGAATTTATCAAGCTATCGAATCAACCCAATGTAATACGAATTAAACCATTGTAATATGAAAGAAATAAGCCATTGTAAGCAGTGTTATATGAAGAAGATTGAAGTTATTAAAGAAGTTAACTAAAGTATTCGGTGTGCTCTTTAAACCTACTGCATCCATAGAGCGGCATTGGAGGAATTACAGAGTAAAGTCAGTCTAATCAAACAAAGAAACAACAATTGCATAATTTTTCTAATGCCACAGCGCACTAGGCACCAAAGGGTGCTGCGCCTGCCACAGTGGAACTATTACCCTCAGAGGTCAAGCAACAGCGCTCCTCAACTTGCACAGTAAAGAGTACACTAGAGAAACAGAGCACCAGCATATACCGCCACGCGGAGACACCTCAGCGGAACAACAGTACAGGCCATAGCACGTGCGCATTAATCAGACTGCAGACGACTCTTAAAGTGGCATAACGGCAAAGGCAAGACAGTCATAGAAAGAGCGCCAAACCTCCTGCACCCCTAGAGAGAGAAAGAGATGCATGGGGGGAGGGCCAGAGTCCAGAGCTAGAGTGCCCGCACCGCTATCCATCAAGAGACCACGTGTTGCATCCAGAGAGTTCACGATACTAGTCGCAAGTCACCGCAGAGCATCGCATAGTCACCGCAGAGCATCGCAAAGTCACCGCAGAGCATCGCAAAGTCACCGCATCAAGAAAAGTCTCCTTTAAGACTGACATTTGTTTCTGCAACCTTCAGATCACGGTATCCTGCTTTCCAATTATGGTCAGAGCTTTCCTTTATTACTCACTTCTGCACATAGGTTTCTGCAAGAGACATTTTTGTGCTCAAGAGAATACAGACTTTTAATAAAAGAGAGACAGTTCTAGTATATGACTCTGAAGTATTTAAAGTGAAAGTCATTTTATTGCCTGCATTTTGGTACTATTACATGTAAAGTGAAAGTCATTTATTCTTGCATTTGTTAGTATTGCATTTAAAGTGACAGGTCCTTATTATTCATATTAATTGTTATAGCATTTAGAAATGTCTGAGCCTAGCATTGCCACCCCATTGTTAGCGGATGCAATGATAGATATCGTAGAAGGTGAAGAGCAAGAGAACCTGTCTGAATCTGAAAGGTGCAATGTAATGGTAGTCTTGCCCCAAACAAATATAGCTGAAACAGGTGAACTAAGACGTTCATCACGGGACAGAAAACTGACCCAAAAGGTGCTAGAAAATTTGGAGCAAGAGGCAGCACTGAGAGAAAAAAAAGTTTGCCCGAATGTATGAGAGGTGGAAAGCATACATCAAAGACATTCGCAGAAAGCTAAAACAAGAAAGCATAAAGGAGAATTTGAGTGAAATGATAGAGACAGTAGAAGATTCTGAGTCAGAGCTTATGACAGCATATGTCAACTTGCGGTCGTCCTTGACACCCTCCCAGGATATTGTAAGAAACATGGATACATGTACCGCAGTCACTAGGGATTTAGTGAAGCTTATGAGAGAACTATCATCTGCAGCAAATTATGATGAAGTCAAGGCACGAAAGGGAATGAATGAGCTCTTCATGAAAGACTATGCTAGGTCCTTAGGAGGAACCACAATCTCAAGTCTGACTTCCATCACTAGCAGAAGTGCCAGCCACATAACAGAGTTCTCAAGTACGTCAGCCAAAAGAAAGGAATTAGCTGAACAACTCGCTGCCAAAAGAGCAGAAGTAGAGATGGAATCTGTCATTGAGGTTCAGCGCCAGGAAATGGAAGCTCAGCACCATAAAATGGAGGCTCAGCGCCATAAAATGGAAGCTGAAATGAAAAGTCTGGAAAGGCAGAAGGAAGTTAAGATTATAGAAGCCAGACTCAGAGTGCACAAAGAGGATACGAATCAGGGTAGTCATAGATCCAAATCAGTGCTAAGTGGAGAAGCTGACTCCTACGATCTTCCTTACGCCCAGGAAAATGGAAGGAAATCTCCAGCATGTAGTGAAGAAATAAGTCACAGTCCTTCCATCCCTGCTCAGAGAGAAAAGAAGAGAAACTCGCATGATTCAGAACCAAGAGGAAAAAGAGAACCAGATAATTCAACTCCCATATGTCATGGCAGTGGTCACGAGAATGTTGCAACTGCTGACCCGGCGAAACCTCAGAGAAGCTTTCTCACTAGACTTCCTGTTCCGGAACCTACTATATTCTCCGGAGACGTACTGACGTTTATAGAATGGAAGGCAAGTTTTGAAATGATCATTGAACATAATTGCTCCCTTCCAGTGGACAAGTTATTCTACCTCCAGCGGTATACTGGCGGAGAAGCAAAAAAGGTTCTTGAAGGTAACTTCTATAGGAAAGATGAAGAAGCCTACAAGCAAGCTTGGGAAAAATTAAACGCAAGATATGGTCATCCTTTCTTAGTGCAAAGAGCTTTCAGAGAGAAGTTGATAAACTGGCCCAAAATAGGTCCTAAAGAACACTTCAAGCTCCAAGAGTATGGTGACTTCCTGCAAGCATGCAGCAATGCTATCCCACATGTTCAAGGACTAGAAGTATTGAATGACTATCTAGAAAACCACAGGATGCTAGCCAAGATACCAGAACACGTGGCTTCTGGATGGAATCGCTATGTGACTGAACAGTTAGATAACGGCAAAAACTTATCAAGTTTCAAAGAGTTCTCTGAATTTGTCAATAAGGAAGCACGAACAGCGTGTAATCCAGTAACAGCATCTTATGTCTTAAAACCCTTAGAAGAAAGGCCTACAAGAGAGATAAGATGCTCAAGAGCAACTAGCTTTGCAACCAACACAGCTACTAAAGGTCCAGATGCCCATGAGAGCAGGTTCAACATCACTACTGGGATCAGTAAAGAGTTTGAACCGACAAGTCTTTAGACTACCTTCAAGTGTATGTTCTGTGAAGAGAATCACTCCATACATAAGTGCCAACGATTGAAGGAAAGGTCTCCAGACGAAAAGAAGAAGTTTGTGTTTGATAATCAGCTGTGTTTTGGATGTTTAAGAAAAGGCCATATTACTAAAGAAGGCAAGAAAAAGGCCACTTGCAGCATTTGTAAAGGACATCATCCTACCCCACTACATGAAGAACGTCCAAAGAAAGAGAAATCCTTAATGCCCAAGGACACTGAGGAAGAAAATAAAGCAACAGTATTCTCTTGCAGAGTGAGAGAAAGAGAAATCAATGGCACGTCAATGGTTGTACCAGTGTGTATTTCAAATCCTAAAAGGAAGAACAAGAAGGTATACGCCTATGCGCTACTGGATGCCCAGAGTGACGTCACCTTCATTGATCAAGAAATCTGCAAGAAATTACAAGTGGCCACAGAACCAGTGAAACTCAAACTCACCACAATGACAGGAAGAGACACATTGGTGAACAGTCAAAGAGTCAAAGGACTGAGAGTTAGAGGACTCCACTCAAACTGCATATTAGATCTACCTCCAGCTTATACAAAAGACGACATACCTCTGGATCGAGATCACATACCTACCTGTGAAACAGCCAACAAATGGGAACACCTATCTGTCATATCTCATGAAATGTCCCCGCTGCAGGAATTTGGTGTTGGACTGTTGATAGGCTACGACTGTCCCGAGGCGTTGGTGCCACGAAAGATAATCGCAGGAGGAAAGGGTGAACCCTACGCAGTTCAAACTGATCTAGGATGGGGTGTTGTTGGAGGAAAACGACAGATTGCAGATTCAGGACAGGTGACAGGATTGTGTCATAGAATATCTGTCCAAGAGTTACCACCTGTAAGTCCAGCGAAAGTACTCAAAATTCTAGAATCCAACTTTGCAGACGTAAGTTCTAATGAAAAGAGTGTCTCCCAAGAAGACAAAGTTTGTACAAGTTCTAGAAGATAATATTCAGCAAAATCAACAAGGTTATCTTGAAATGCCACTACCTTTTAGAGAACGACCTCATCTGCCAAATAACAGATATCTTGCCCTGGCAAGATTGAAAAGCTTAAAGAAAAGGATGGGAAGAGATCCCAAACTGAAAGACGATTATTTGAAATTCATGAAAGAAATCCTCAAAGAAGGGCACGCAGAGAAAGTTGATGGTCAGCCTAATAATGGGGAAGTGTGGTACATCCCACATCAAGGTGTCTATCACCCAAAGAAACCAGATAAGATCAGAGTAGTTTTTGATTGCTCAACAAGGTACAATGATGTTGCATTGAACGATCATCTACTAAAGGGACCAGATCTTACAAACACTGTACCTGGAGTACTCTGTAGATTCAGAAAGTATCCCATAGCAGTCATGTGCGACATTGAAAAGATGTTCCACCAATTTCATGTGAAGGAAGAAGATAGAGACTTCCTGAGGTTCCTATGGTGGGAAGACGGAGATACAGATACAGAGCCAGCGGAATACAGGATGAAAGTACACTTGTTTGGAGCAGCATCATCCCCAGGTTGTGCTAATTATGGTATGAAGTATCTGGCCAATCAGAATGAAAAGGATTGTCCATTAGCAGCAAATTTTTTGAAGAAAAACTTTTATGTAGATGATGGTCTTATAAGCCTAGAATCCTCAAAATCGGCAATTCAATTGGTGAGACAGAGCCAAGAGTTATGCGCAAAGGGAAACCTGCGTCTTCACAAATTCATCTCAAATGACAGAGAGGTACTAGAATCCATCAGTGACTCCGTACGTGCATCAGCAATGAAGAATGTGAATCTTAATTATGATCCTCTTCCAGTTCAGAATGTACTCGGATTGGGATGGAATGTAGAAAACGACAATTTTTTCTTTCAAATATCCATAGAAGAGAAAGTTCCAGCTAGACGTACCATTCTTTCCACAGTAGCCTCAATATATGATCCATTGGGATTCTTGGCACCAGTAATCCTCAGAGCAAAAGAAATACTGCAAGAATTATGCAGACAGAAGTTGGGATGGGACGAACCCATACCTGCAAGCTTGAGGCCAAGGTGGGAGAGTTGGATAAGAGACTTGCAAAATTTGAAAGAAATTCGTATACCCAGATGTTTTGTACCTCCTGATTTCGGAAAGTACAAGAAAATAGAACTTCATCACTTTTCAGATGCCAGTAGTCATGGTTATGGTCAGTGCTCCTACATCAGAGCAATAGGAGAAGAAAAGATACACTGTGCCCTAGTTATGGGAAAGGCCAGAGTAGCACCCAACAATATTCAGACAATACCAAGACTCGAACTAACGGCAGCAGTCGTTTCAGCATCAGTAAGTCAGTTTCTGAAAGAAGAATTGGAATTGAAAATGGATGAAGAACATTTTTGGACAGACTCACAAGTTGTCCTAGGTTACATAAACAATGAAGCTCGAAGATTCCACACCTTTGTCGCTAACAGAGTTCAAAAAATTCAAAAAGCAACGAATCCAGAACATTGGCACTATGTTGACACAAAGCAAAACCCGGCAGATCATGCTTCAAGAGGCCTAAATGTAACAGAATTGAAGAATTCAAACTGGTTCACCGGTCCAGAGTTCCTTTGGGAAAGGGAAATCATACCCAGTGAAGGTTATACAGAACTGTCTATGGGTGATCCAGAAGTAAAGGTAGTTCAAACATTGAGCACTGCCACCAAGTGTCAAGATGACATACTTGAACGACTAGCCAGATGTTCAAAGTGGAATACAGTCATAAACATAGTAGCTCGAATTCAACGCTTAGCAAAAGGAATCAGAAAGAAAGAATCGTTGAATGTAGAGGAAAGAGTGAAAGCAGAAGAAACGGTTATAAGACTCATTCATCAAAGATTCTACAGTGAAGAATTGAAGAGACTTAGTCAAAAACCTAAGAGACTTCCAAACAACCACCCATTGTACAAGCTTAATCTTATTCTGCAGGATGGTATACTGAAGGTGGGAGGGAGGCTGGAAAATGCATCGCTACCTAACAGAGTTAAGCATCCAGCAATTCTACCCAAAAATTCTACCTTCACAAGATTGATTATCAATCACTACCACAACAAATCCTTGCATCAAGGAAGAAGCTTTACTCAAAGCTGTTTGACAGAAGGTGGTTACTGGATAGTGAAAGGAAGCAAAGTTATAGTGAAGTACATAAGCAAATGTGTAATCTGTAGAAAGACACGTAGACCTACAGAAGAACAAAGAATGGCTGATCTACCAGCTGATCGTGTAAACCCATCACCACCATTTCTTTATAGCGGAATGGATTGCTTCGGCCCATTTATCACCAAACAAAACCGCAAGGAGTACAAGAGATATGGACTGATATTTACGTGTCTAAGCTCCAGAGCAATTCACCTGGAAATGTTGGAAGATATGTCAACCGACGCCTTTATCAACGCCTTAAGATGTTTCATAGCCATTAGAGGTACTATCAGAGAACTTAGATCTGACCAAGGATCTAATTTTGTTGGAGCAAAGAATGAATTGAACAAGGCTCTAAAAGAGATTGATAAAGAAAAAGTAACTGAGTACTTGTTAGAGAAACAGTGTGATTTTCACATGAATGCTCCACATGCAAGCCATACAGGCGGAGTCTGGGAGAGGCAAATCAGAACTGTAAGAAGCGTACTAAGTTCAGTGTTGAAAAAGAACGCCGGAAGATTAGATGATGCTTCACTTAGGACACTATTCTATGAAGTAATGTCTATTGTTAACAGTCGTCCACTTACAGTCAACAACATCAACGACCCAACAAGCTTGGAACCTCTAACTCCCAACCATCTACTTCACCTTAAGTCTGATTACATACAGCCACCACCTGGCAACTTCACCAAAGAGGATTTATACGCAAGGAAAAGATGGCGAAGAGTTCAATATCTATCAGAGCAGTTTTGGAATAGATGGAGCAAGGAGTACTTAGCTCATCTCATACTAAGAAGTAAATGGCAAACGCCTAGAAGAAATGTTCATGTTGATGACATAGTGTTAGTAAAGGAAGACGACTTACCTAGAAGTCAATGGAAATTGGCCAAAGTCCTAGAAGCTCGAAAGGATGAAGAAGGACTAGTAAGAAGAGTTTTGTTACAAATGGGAGACTCAAAACTGGACAAAAAGGGAAAACGTCTCACAACTCCACTCAAGTTGGAACGTCCAATACAAAAGTTAGTTGTTCTGCTTGAGAGTAACAAAGACATTTGAGAGTTGAGAAACTGATGGAAAATCCTCAAATTCATGTTCGAATCCTATTACTGAGAACATAGAATTATAGGTAATTTTGGTGGGAGTGTAGCTGGCCAGCTAAGACCAGTCCTAGGTTGCTAATATGGTTCACATATATGTGTATACCAAACCTGCCAATAACCTCAGTACAGTGTATATGTGCATATGTTAAAGCCAAAAGCAGAATCATTGCTGTAATTTATGTCTTTGATTGTTATATGACATTTATATATTCATTGTGTTAGCAGAAGCAGAAAAGGAAAATATGCCTTTAAGAGTTAGTATAAGGTGAGCCAATCACAGACAGCCTCACACTGTACAGAGCCTTAACCAATCCCAGCCAGTTTCACATTTATGCCTGTGTAAAACTCCCTGCTAGGATTTTCTAGAGACACATGCTCACCAGACAGAAGAGGAAACAGACAAGTTCCAGTCAGAAAAGCTTTATGGAAACAGAGAAGGCCAAATAGGTATTTAATGCACTTGTGTGTTCCTCTGTTGTTTAGTAATGCAGGTAGATCTGTATGTAAAAACTGTTGTATGGGTTTACTTGTAGTTCCACCGAATTTACGAACTTACAAATCAAGTCACTGTAGAGTAATCTAACGAATTTATAAATCCAAGTGAATTTATCAATCTATCGAAATATACAGAACGAATTTACCGAATCTAACGAATTTATCAAGCTATCGAATCAACCCAATGTAATACGAATTAAACCATTGTAATATGAAAGAAATAAGCCATTGTAAGCAGTGTTATATGAAGAAGATTGAAGTTATTAAAGAAGTTAACTAAAGTATTCGGTGTGCTCTTTAAACCTACTGCATCCATAGAGCGGCATTGGAGGAATTACAGAGTAAAGTCAGTCTAATCAAACAAAGAAACAACAATTGCATAATTTTTCTAATGCCACAGCGCACTAGGCACCAAAGGGTGATGCGCCTGCCACAAAGGGTGTGAAGTGAGGGGACACTGGAAGGTGAGATACTGACCAGACAGAAGATGTCTGAGTGTCAGCTATACTAGCTGAGGCAGCATTAAGAAGCAAAATTGGCACCACTGGGTTTAAAATTGACAGGTGGGTGCGACTACAAAGGCTGACAGACCTGGGGTGGGCTAAGCCCCTGTTTGGAGATATAGTAAGGAAAATAGAGAGCTGTCAAAGGGGTATGTGACATGATGGGGGATAGTTTGAACCACTATAGCAAGGATTTTTTTTTTGAGGGGGGAGTAGTGCAAGTAGCTGCTTTTGCCTAGGGTGCAAAATAGTCTAGCACTGGCCCTGGCTGACCACCCGATTCTTCTTGTTTTTTGTAGTGTGTATATTTGGGATGTTGGCAGCAATTTCATCACTCAACTCAATCCACTTCTAACTATATAACAATAGTGGACTTGGCAGCAGGGTGTCCTTTCCAAGAACCTGTTGGCAAGACAAAGAGTCTGTTTTTCAGGAAGAGGCCATGGCTTTCAGATATACTCTGACAGGTATGACTACATCCGAACTATGGAAGGTAAATCCATGGGATGCTTAGGAGTAGGGCACAAGGAAGGACCTTAAGGTGGAAAGCTGACACCACCTTTGGGAGAAAGGAAGGATTTGGACATAGAACCACTTTATTCTTGTAAAGAATTAGGAAGGGCTCCCTACAAGAGAACCAATAACTCAGACACGTCTAAAAAACATGTTAGCCAACAAGAATGCAACTTTACAGGAGAGATCACCCAAGGAGAGTTCCCTAACGGGTTTGGGATCAGTATTGGATCTGTAAGACACCTTGACAAAAATTCGTATAAGTGAGTACAGAGTATAGTTTTTTTTTTACCAAGTCCTGACTGTAGGAAAGCCAAAATCAAGGTACCCAGTAGTCTCTGGGGTTGAAATTTTTCTGTTAAAACCAGATGAAGAGGATCTCCAGGTCTGGTAGTTGATTTTTCTTTATTTGGCTTTTTTTTTTTTACTTTGAGTAATGTAGGAATGACAAGACCTGCTGTTAAAGCCAGTGACCGAGAAGCAGGGTGGGTCTTGGGGCAGCAAGTCTGGTCTGTTTAGAAAAGACCAGGGGTAATCTCCTAAAAGTTTGAGCAAGTCTGTGTACCATGTTCTTCTGAGACAGTTCAGTTATGAGAATCCTCGTCTTCCTCTATTTTGTGGAGCAGTTGATGAAGAACCCACACAGGAAGGAAAGCATATATTAGCCTGAACAGAGTCCATGGAATTACCAGAGCACCCAATGCCTGAGCTAAAGGATCCTCAGTCTTGGCCACAAACAGGGGTAATTGTTAAACTTGGAGGCTGGGAACTCCACATTTGGAGTTCCCCATTTCTGATATAGGAGACTGAAGATGTTGGGATGAAGGCGCAATTCCCCTTGGCCCAGGTGGTAATGACTGAGGATGTCCACTCCTTGGATGAGAACAGCAGAGATTGGCAGACAGTGCTTTTCACCCAGGCGAAGATCAGAACTTTTTTCAAGGCCACTTGACTCCTGGTTCCACCCTGATGATTTAAATAGGCCATTGCCATGGCATTTTCTCACTGCACAATGACTGGGTGTCCCTGAAGAGGAGTGTAAGGGTGCAAAGCTAATTTTCCTGCTCTGAATGAGATGATGTTGGTGGGGAGCTTTGCTTCCCTGGGTGACCAGATTCCTCAACTGTAAGATATTGAAAAACTCCTCCCTAGCCTGTGAGCCTGGCATCTCTTGCTATCACTTTCCACAGAGGTGGGAGAAACAATTTTCCCATTTCTCAGGATGGATTGACAATCTATCAAGCAGTTCCTTGCATGACTGGACAGAAGCATAGGAAAGTCGAAAGATGGACATGTTTTTTTCCTTGCCAACAGAATGTTGTGTTCGAGGGGCCTTGAATGGAACTGTATGAAGGGAACAGCGTTGAATAGGGCAACCATGAGGCCTAGCACTCTCATGGAGAATCACCTTGAGAATGAGACCTTCGAGAGAGAAACATGTTTGCTGGGAGGAAAACCTTTGCCTGGTCTAGAATGAGGAAGTATTACAAGGTAAGGTTGGAGGGTAGACTTTTGGAAGTTGATTACCCAACTGAATGCCTGCAGAATTTGAATGGTAACTTTGACTTTTGTAAACAGTTCTGAGGAAGAGGATTCTTTCAGCGAAAGGTTGTATAGGTACCCTGTATCCAAGATGTCCTGAGCTGCTTAATGGGGGGAGTAAGGATGCAAGCATCTTGTGAATACTCTGGGTGCAATGCATAATACAAACGGCAGTGCAACAAATTGGACATTTTTGTCATCTACTGCGAATCGCAGAAACTGCTGATAAGGTGCATAAATGTGGATATCTACTGTATTCCCCTTGTCTTAGATAGGCAATAACTAATCTTGCAGATTCCATGCAAAACTTGGGAATACAACAGGGGTTTTAGGTCCAGGATAGTACAAATACCTCTGATGAGATTTGGTACCGTGAAAAGGTTTGAATAGAATCCTTTGAACCTGTCCAAGAGAGGGACCGGAACAACTATTACTTGGGACAAGAGATGATCCAAGGCGGTCTGTAAATTTGACAGTCCTTGGGCAGATTTTGGTTGGTTTGAGAGATTAAGAAAATGATTAGGGGGTAGACTTTGGAATTCAATTCTTTATCCTTTTGAAACCACCATTTGAACCAATACGTTTGGGACATCCCTGAGCTAGAGGAATGCAAACTGTAACAGGCGTATCCCCACTTTTAGGAGTGAGGACACCCCTTTATTGTGAAGGAGGCTTGTCAACTGCCTCATCAAAGAGATGTCATCCTTCAGGACCTACAAGGGAGAGGTCTTTTATAGGCCACTTCAGCTGACCAGGCTTTTAGCCATAATATTCTACACATATTGACATTAATGAGAGCCAGTCAGGAAATTTGTGTCATAACTTGTTATAGGGCATAACATAGAAAAGCAATGTGAAATTCAGTGTTTGTAAGTGGTCTACCAGAGTTCATTCCTAAAAAACAGGATTTTGTTAACCACTTCCCGACCGGCCACTGTATATAAACGGCCGGGCGGTGGCACTGCAGGGTCGGGTGGCCGTTTATAAATGGCCTCCCCGCACCCTGCTTGTGCGCGCTCCCCGGGAGCGCACAGCACCACGATCCGGTGCCCACTGTGTCCTCCGGACACAGTGAAACACCGATTGTCGGACGGGACCTCTGTACGAGGTCCCGATCATGTGATCACTTATTGGCCAATCAGTGATCACATGCAAAGTAGTCAGAAAGATGTCACTTCTGACATCATTGCTTACTACGTGTGAAATCTGTAAATGATCACAGAGGTCACATGGTACAAGGCTATTCACAACAGCCTTGTACCATGTGACAAGCTGTGACCAATCACCGCTCACTCAGTAGTTCTCAATGGCTGCAAGAATGCAGAC
Organism: Staurois parvus; assembly: GCF_062004578.1. Lineage (NCBI taxonomy): Eukaryota > Metazoa > Chordata > Amphibia > Anura > Ranidae > Staurois > Staurois parvus. The sequence continues at coordinate 12,132,640 of NW_028317892.1, read as the reverse complement.
AGAGAGAAAGAGAAATGATTGCTTTTACATCCTATATGGGTGTAAAAGCAATCAGTGTAAAAAAAAAAAAAAATCTTCATCACCCCCCAAATGTAGTACAGTGTCACCGTACTGCTAGGGTGACAGTATGAAAATAAATAATATATAAAAAAATAAAAATTAAAAAAAAAAAGTTTAAAAATTATAATTTTAGGTTATAAACTAATTCGGCTTTTTTTTTTTTTTTTTTAACTAAAAAGACAACGGAATAAATTTTGGCCAAGATTTATGACAAAATATTATTTATTTGCAAAATTTTATAAGAAAAAACTTTTCAAAATTTTTGGACATTTTCATTTACATAGCAAAAAAAAAAAAAATCCCAGCGGTGAATAAATACAACCAAAATAAAGTTTTATCTGTCTCAAAAAAATGGTAAAAAATTCATATGGGTACAGTGTTGCATGACAGCGCAATTGTCATTCAAAGTGTGATAGCGCTGAAAGCTGAAAATTGCCCTGGTCAGGAAGGGGGTAAAAGTGTCCGAACTGGAAGTGGTTAATTGTTTATTGCCCTTTTCCAATTAGCTACAGTTTGACGAACTGATATTGCAACAGCTGGTTACAGGGCTGGACCTGAAAGAGGGTCTTTAAAAGAGTCTAAAATTTTTTGTCTGCAGAATCCTTAAATGAAGGAACATCTATAGGTACAGTAAGATGTTTCTTTATGACTGAGATGGCAGGGTGTACTACTGGAACAGTTCACTTTTTAGTGATTTATTTTTCCACTGGATATAGCTTGACAATGATTCTTGGCGGGTGAAAACATTTTCCGGAGAAGCCTAATCATCATAAATTATCTATACGATTTGTATTTGGAAATGTATATTAGACTTTGTAGGTCTCTAAGTACCCAGAGAGACATGGCAAAATGGAGGAGAATCAAGTGAGACTATATTGAGCATATCTACATTGGCAAGAATATTAAGTGAAGCCATAGCATCAGGTGTGTGGGTAGCTGGGATTGAGAAATCTTTTGTAGCCTCCTCTACCACCACCTAGGGGTTTTCTTCACAGTTTTTCATGTACATTTCTGGACAGCGATGCCTGAATTAAGGCCATTAGAAAGAAATTCTGAAATAGATGCAAAAAAAATCTGCCTTGATCAGATAGGTTGCTTGCTGTTTGCCTGAGACAGAGCTAGAATTGGAAGCAGAAACCAATGTTAAAATCGGGTCCTGCTCTGGTGCAAGGAAGCAACATCAATCTGAGCTGTTTGAGTGCTTTGCATCCCATTGACAAAGCAAATATATAAAATCAAACACAATTCCCAGTTTCCTGACAATTTTATTGTAAAAATGAATAGTATTTAGGTAATGCTAAAAAGTGCACTGCAGGCAGTGGAGCCAAGTCTCATACTGGCTATAAGGCTACAGTAATGGTCCAATACAAGAGTAACCTTTCTTACCTTTTTCATGTCACTGGTCCCTGAATGGGTTCAGGCTTAGCATGTCACAGTGTGCAAACCCCAGGAGTGTGTTTAAGGTTTGGGAACCATAGAAATGCACCACAGCCCTGGACCTGTATTGCACCCTGCAGCTAACTCCCTGCATTGCATTAAGTGATGAGGAGAGTACCCAAGCAGGATCCAAATGCTCAAAGCAGCATTACAGGCAGTCCACTGGGTATAGTTCCCAAGGTATTATTGAGGTTTCACCAATTTGGATGCACTGCTTCTCTTATTATAGAAGAACACGAAGTAAAGAAGAAGTAGGTAAAGTGATTGTAAACATTTGTGCTTTTTTTTAATAATAATAAGTCTGTTATTCTTAACTGCTTTGTGCAATTATTTTGCACAGAGCAGCCCTGATCCTCCTCTTCTGGGGTACCCAGCGATACTCCTGGCTCCTCCTTTGTGAGTGCACCCATAGGAAGCTGCTTCCTGCTGGGGGCACTCATCCCGGCTCTATCCCTCTTTATAAGGCCACTCTCAGTGCTGGCAGAGGAGCATGCTTCCAGCACAAACTATGGAACACATACAGTATATGAGATGCCCACGATTAAAGCCCACTTCCTGGATGCTGCATATTTGTTACATGACCCTGAAAGGGTTAAATAGACTCAATCACAAGGCTCAATTCCTGCTGACACGTCTGTTCCTGTCACTTCACTCCCACCAAATGACAGGTTCATGAGATGCCATATTGACCATATTTGGTCAATAACATCACAGGATCTCAGCAACAACATTGACCAGATATGATCATGTCCATATATGATCAATGTTGTCACCCAGAAAACCCTGCCTTTGTCATCCCTGGACTCATCATTGTTGATAATACCGTAAACTCATTTCTAGTCTGAAGTAAGGTGCAATGCAAGCAAAAGCACTCTAGTACAGGTCTTAAAAAGAAAAAGTTTATCTGCAGGTAGACTTATGTATTTGCTTTAAACTAATAAAGTATTTTATCAACCCGCCATGCATTTTATGAAAACTTTCCTCTAGAATATCACCTATATGGAACCTTCTACTCACAGTTGGATTTGGTTGAGAAATCTTCTCAACTTTTTTTTTTACCAAGAAATGTATTAAACAGCACTATATCTTAAAATGACTTAAAGGAAAAGTTCACCTTTCATAACATGTTACACCCATATTCAGGGTGTAACATGTTATGAATACACCGGCCCACCACTCCCCCACTTTGACAGCTAGCGGGGGATCATTCAAGTGAAAAGTCGGAACCACCTTCGGAGAAAAGAAGGGGATGGCCAAAACCGCCATCGTATCTTAGTGCAGAAACAAATAAGGTGATTTAGAGGACAGACACCCGCTGAGCTGATAGCGACTAGTAAGGCAACCTTCTGCAAGAGCAGAAGCAAGGAAATATCCTTGCTAAAGGAAGCTACTGAAGAGCCGACAACATCAAGTCCCATGGTGGCAATGTGCAGCGCATGGGGGCACTACATTACGACCCTCTGGATAAATGTGCAAACTAAAGACAGCATGGCTAAGGGGTGCTGAAAGCACACAGCCAGAACAGAAATGTGACCATGGATGTACTCGACACAAGCTGCTAGTCAACACCACTAAGAAGGAAACCCAGCACCCGAGCCACCAAGAAGGAGCGAGGATAGATCCCAAAGGCTTAGCAGCAAATGATATAAGCCCTCCAGGAGTGATGATCAGTCATCGGGGAGATAGACTTACGAGCCTTAACATAGTCGGCCTCACCGAGGGAAACAACCCCTTGTGCTCCGGAAACCTGGCTGTCAATATTCAAGCCCAGTGAAAAGAAAACAAGGTGGGACACCGGATCCTGAGATAGAAGGTTCTCCTGAAGAAGGATTCTGCCACCATCTCGGCGTACCATAGATGGCGAGGCCAGTCCGGAGGATGACTGGGATCCTATCAGCCTCTAAACTGCATAGTAGATGAGGAATCAAGCAGAGGGGGCGGAAAGACAAACAAGATTGTGCTGATCCCTCGGTGCAAAACGGCGCCTTGGTCGCGGCTGCAAGGCGATTCAGCGGTCTTGCCATGGGCTTTGGAACCTACTGGTTGAAAAGGGACAACAGAAGATCCACGTCTGGCGTCCCTCAGCAAAAGCAGAGCTGATGTCATAATTCAGCGTCTGACAGCCGAGGTAAACTGCTTGCCAGTTTGTGACCCCCGTAACACGTACAGAAGGCAAAGCCAAAACAAACCTTTCCACCGATCTCAGGGTGTGATGCCTCCAGCTTTTCTGCTGTGCCTCTCTGAAGATTGACATACGCTATCATGGTGGTGTCATCCGACTGGATCTTGATCGACAGACCTCATAAGCGATTGTCCAAAGTATCAGTGACAACCTGTTCACCCGAAGATCCAGGACAATGATGGTCAGTTGAGCCTCCTCCAGAGTCCAGTGACCCTGAACCGAGTCTGATCCCAACACTCCACCCCAGCCTGGTGGGCTGGCATCCATCGTGACCTCAGTCTGTCTAAGGGGAAAGGAGAACTTTCTGTTCTGTAGAGCCAGAGAGCGTCACAGAAGGCAGGCCCTCGTCACCTGCTCCCTTCAAATCTGACTGTCCAAGGAATCAGAAGCCTGTTCCAATTGTGTAGGATATCCTTCCGCAGTGTTCACATATGGAACTGGGCATATGGGACTGCTTTGAAGGTAGTCACCATCAAGCCCAAAACCTGCCTGCAAAAACATAGGGAAAGCCGAATGCAAGTCAAGAGCTGCCGGACCACTGACCAAAGGTTCTGTAGTTCATCCGATGGGAGCAACACTCTGGCCTGCTCCGAACTGAGAATCAGCCCCAGAGACTCCAAGTGTTTGGCCAGGGCCAACAGACTTCTTGAGGTTCAGAAGTCCTGTAGGGAACGTTTGGAGATCTCCACACCGGTCAGCAGGGATGAAGGGGTCTCTGCCCGCAGGAGCAAGACGCCCAGGAAACCAATCACAGAAATCCCTCATTATCTCAGCAAGGCCAGGACAGCGACCATGACCTTGATAAAAACCCAGTGAGCGTAGACCAGAGCGAAGGGCAGAGCTACAAATTGGTAATGCGCGATAGCCATGCATAGGAAATGCTGAAGTCCCTCACAGATGGGAATGTGCAGGGAGGTGTCCTCGATGTCTATAGGATCTAGAAAATCCCCCTGTTAAAAGGGAGACTACCACCGAGTGAATGGACACCAACATGGGACTTGTGAACCTGCATGAAGGCAAGAAGGTCCTTGAGGTTCAGGATTGGTTGAATCCCGTCCATCTTGAGAATCGTGAACAGACTGGGAGTAAAACCCCCTGAACCGCTTCAACTCAGCCACCGAAACAAACACTCATCGAAGGATCAAAGACGAAAAAAACCCTGACGAGGCAGATTCTGCACCAGTGAACAGAATGGGAACAAAAAAAAAAAAAAACACCATAAAAAAACTATTTTGTAGCCAGCCAGCAGCAATTCACGGACCTGCATGCAGAGAACAGAGGAGGTCGGTCAGGAAGAGAGGAGCCAGACACACATGGAGGTGCAATTAAAGGTAGGTTTATTAATATCAAAATAAGACAAGAGTCTATGCAAGTCCAACAGCGGATATCGTAGCCAAAGCCGGGATCAAGAGTCAGGAAGAATCGTCGCCAGAGCCGGGATCAGGAGCCAGGAAGAATCGTCATCAGACCAGGGATCAGGAGCCAGGAAGAATAGTCACCAGAGCCGGGATTAGAAGCCAGGAGGAGTCTTAGCCAAAGCCGAGTCGGTATCCAGGAAAGCAATGAGTAGCTAAACAGGAGCTTGCTACTGTGCAAGAGACAGGACACGAATGCAATGAGCAGCTGCAGACAGCAGGCTTAAATGTGATAAGCCACCACCTCCTGAAGGAGGAGCCGCAGAGGCCTGAAAGCATAAAGGATCCCACAATGCTTTGCAGACACCTAAGATGGATGCCAACACATGGAGCAGCACAGACCCTGAGGAAAGGTAGGACCTTGACAGAACCTCCTCCTCAAGGGCCCCTCCCCCTCCGCGGCTCAACATAAGGCTACTGGGGAAAGCGGGCGTGAAAACGCGGAGGAGGGCAGGAGCATGAACATCCGCGGAAGGAAACCAGGAACGCTCCTCGGGACCATAACCACGCCAATGGACCAGGAACTGCACCCGACCGCGGACCAACCGAGAATCCAGGACGCGGCTCACCTCATACTCCTCATGACCGTCAACCCGGATGGGACGAGGCTGAGGCGTGGAGGCAGTAAAGCGATTACAGACCAGAGGCTTCAACAGGGATACGTGGAAGACATTGGAGATACGCATCCCAAGAGGAAGAGCAAGGCATAGGCAACCGGGTTCACCCTGTGGAGGATGCGGAAAAGACCAACATAACGGGGAGCCAGTTTCGGTGCAGGCACCCGAAGATTGAGGTTACGAGTAGACAACCACACCCGATCTCCGACCTGGTATGAAGGAGCGGGCAACCGTCTACGATCAGCCTGGAGCTTCTGGCGCTGTGCTGAGTGCTTCAAGGACCTTTGGATCTGCCCCCATGAGGAACGCAGGGCAGCAAGATGGTTATCCACAGTCGGAATGTCCTGTGGCGAGAACAACTCAGGCAATACAGCGGGTTGGAACCCATAGTTGGCCATGAAGGAGACATCCCAGAGGAGGAGTTGACAGTCGTGTTCCTCGCAAACTCTGCCCATGGCAGGAGATCGACCCAATTGTCTTGATGGTCTGATATATAGCAGCGAAGGAATTGTTCCAGGGCCTAGTTGGAACGCTCCTCAGCCCAATTGGACTGCGAGTGGTAGGCCGAAGAGAAGGAGAGCTTGATACCAAACTGGGAGCAGAAGGCGCGCCAGAACCTGGACAAACTGACTCCCACGGTCCGAGACAATCACCTTGGGCAACCCATGCAAGCGAAAGATCTCCCTGGCGAAAACCGTAGCCAGTTCTTGCGCAGTTGGCAATTTTTTGAACGGAACACAATGGCACATCTTGGAAAAACGATCAATGACCATAAGAATGACCGTATGGCCTCGAGACGCAGGGAGGTCTACAATAAAATCCATGCCCAGGTGTGACCAAGGACGCTCCCCATTGGGAATGGGTTGCAGAAGGCCCAATGGAAGATGCCGAGGAGATTTATTCTGGGCACAGACTGAACATGCCGCTACATATGAGGCGATGTCGGAACGGAGAGATGGCCACCAGAATAACCGAGCAACGACCCAGGACAACTGGTTCCTCCCTGGATGACCGGCAGTCTTGGAATTATGGTAGGTACGCAGCAAGTGGGTACGCAATCCCTCAGGTACGAAACATCTGCCAGCCGGTCTCTCAGGAGGAGCATCAGTTTGACCCGCCAAAATCTGCTCCCCAAGGGGAGAAGTCAGGTTGGTACGAATGGCAGCCAGGATCTAGTCCGGAGGTATGACCGAGGTAGGCTCAGAGTCCTCCCTGGACAGCTCAGAGTATTGCCGCGACAAGGCATCAGCCCTGACATTCTTGGAGCCAGGCAAATAGAAGACCACATAGTTAAAGCGTGACAAGAACAGAGCCCATCTGGCCTGACGGGGCGTCAATCTCTTAGCCTCCGAGAGATACGTCAGGTTCTTGTGGTCAGTGAGAATGAGAATCGGAACCGCAGAACCCTCAAACAGGTGCCTCCATTCCTTGAGAGCCTGAATAATGGCCAACAACTCCGTCTCCAATCTGGTAGTTGCATTCTGCGGAGGAAAGCTTCCTGGAGTAGAACCCACAGGGAAGTAGGGGTCCATCGGGTGACAGACGCTGAGACAAGAGGGTGCCCACTCCCGTCTCAGATGCATCAACCTCGAGGACAAAAGGCAACCCAGGATTGGGGTGAGACAGTATTGGAGCCAAAGCAAAGGCGGATATCAGAGCTTCGAAAACTAAAATGGTCTCGGGTGACCACTCGTGAGGATTACTGCCCTTCTTGGTCAGATCTGAGAGAGAGGCTTGGCCAGCGTGGAGAAGTTCCTGATAAACTTCTGATAATAGTTGGCGAATCCCAAAAAGCGTTGAATGGACCTAAGACCATTGGGACGAGGCCACTGCAGAACCGCCGAAACCTTCTGAGGGTCCATGGAAAATCCCACAGCGGAAATGATGTAGCCCAAAAGGGCAACCTGGGATCGGTGAAATTCACACTTCTCGAGCTTACAGAAAAGCTCGTTCTCCCGTAACTGTTGCAGCACCCGCTTAACATCCTGGATATGAGACTCCATGGACGCAGAGTAAACCAGGATGTCGTCCAAGTAAACCACCACGCACTGCTGCAACAAGTCACGAAAAACATCATTAATGAACTCCTGAAAGACCGCGGGTGCGTTACACAACCAGAAGTGCATAACCAGGGATTCATAGTGACCGATTCTGGTGTTGAACGCGGTCTTCCACTCGTCGCCCTCCTTGATCCGTACGAGGTTGTAAGCAGCCCTAAGGTCGAGTTTAGTAAAGACCATTGCTCCCTTGAGACGGTCGAACAACTCGGTAATCAACGGAATTGGGTAAGCATTCTTAACCGTGATTCGATTGAGGCCCTAAAATCAATGCAAGGCCTCAACTCACCGCCTTTCTTTTTCACGAAGAAAAAGTCAGCTCCTGCTGGAGAAGTAGACTTGTGAATGTGCCTCCGGGAAAGCGCATCCGCAACGTACTCCTCCATGGCCTGATTCTCCACAACCGAAAGAGGATACACCCTGCCACGCGGAGGAGTGGCACCGGGTTGTAAGGTTATGGCACAATTGTATGGACGATGAGGCAGAGCACCGGCGCGCACCTTGTCAAAACACGTCCAGGTACTCCCCATATTCAGTGGGCAACACAGAGTCCGAGGAGGCACACAACACCTTAACAGGTCCACGGATGCAACCGGCCCTACACTGTGGCGACCATGAGAGAATCTCGGCCGGCCGCCAAACAAAGGTCGGATTGTGCTTTTGAAGCCAGGGATAGCCCAAAACCACGGAGTACTGCAGGGAAGAAATTACCTGGAAACAGGCCAACTCCCTGTGAACAGCCCCAATAGCTACTTCAACCGGCAGGGTCTCGTGGGTAACCTGCGATGGTTGCAGGGGCCTGCCATCAATCGCCTCGAGGACCAATGGAGTAACTCGAGCCTGCAGAGGAATGGAGTACTGGGCAGCAAACAAACTGTCCGTAAACAACCCGCCAGCCCCAGAGTCTACCAACGCCTGGGCCGTCACCGAGCCTTCCGCCCAAGAGAGGACAGCAGTGATTAGCGGTTTATCCTTACGGGAAACCAGGGACGAGGAAACTCCACCCAAGATCTGCCCCGACAGGATCTCAGGTGCGAGCGTTTCCCGGATGGAGCGGACAGAACTGCCAAAAATGCCCACCGAGACCACAGTACAGGCAGGGACCCTCCCGACGCTGGGAGGCCCGCTCCCCCTTGGAAAGGCGAGCAAACCCCAGCTGCATGGGCTCACCGCCAGACAAGCCATCCCCAGGAGGCGTGGGAGGAGAGGGAAGCACGGGTGGGACAAAAAAGTAGGCGCCAATTGGTTAGGAGGCCTCTGCAGACACTCCTTAAATGAAGGCCCCTCTCTGAGCCTGGTGTCAATCAGGATTAGGAAAGAAATGAGTGCCTATAACTCCACAGGCAGTTCTTTGGCTGCAATCTCATCCTTCAACGCATCTGAGAGACCATGAGAGAAAGCAGCCACCAGAGCCTCATTGTTCCAACCCACCTCTGCCGCCAGGGTACGAAATTCTATGGCGTACTCGGCAACGGTTCGTGAACCCTGATGCATAGACATGAGCAGCTTAGCTGCAGAGGCGGAGCGAGCAGGCACATCGAATACCCTATGGAAGGAGGCAACAAAACTGGCAAACTCGTAAATCACAGGGTTATCTTTCTCCCATAAGGGATTTGCCCATGCCAAGGCCTTTTCCTACGGAGAGGTCAAAGGTGAGCTTTCTAATCTCGCTGCTCTCGGACAAGCGTGGGGTATCAATTCAAAATATATGCCCACTTGGTTAAGGAAACCCCGACACAGACTCGGCTCACCCCCAAAGCGCTGTGGAAGGGGGGCTGAACCAGTCATGCCTCTGGGCACTGCAGGTGCGGCAGCAGATTCGGCGGTAGGCGCAACAACCGGAGCAACATTGGAAGTGACCACAGGAGTGACAACCGGCCTAATAGCACCAGGGACAAGGTGCGCTGTGCGTGCAAGCAGGGTTTACAATGCCTGAGCGAACTGAGATAACAAGAGATCCTGCTGATCAAGTCTGGCAACCAACATAGGGAGCGAGAGCGTACCTGCACCGTCAGGATTCATGGCATTCATGTAGTGTCAGGGATTGAGGAGCCAGACACACAAGAAGGTGCAATTAAAGGTAGGTTTATTAATATCAAAAAAGGACAAGAGTCTATGCAAGTCCAACAGCGGAAATTGTAGCCAAAGCCGGGATCAGGAGCCAGGAAGAATAGTCACCAGAGCCAGGATCAGAAGCCAGGAGGAGTCTTAGCCAAAGCTGAGTCGGTATCCAGGAAAGCAATGAGTAGCTAAACAGGAGCTTGCTACTGTGCAAGAGACAGGACACGAATGCAATGAGCAGCTACAGACAGCAGGCTTAAATGTGATAAGCCACCACCTCCTGGAGGAGGAGCCGCAGAGGCCTGAAAGCATAAAGGATCCCACAATGCTTTGCAGACACCTAAGATGGATGCCAGCACATGGAGCAGCACAGACCCTGAGGAAAGGTAGGACCTTGACAAGGTCCACAGGCCCAAAAACCAGAAAAGACAACCTCCACCCTACAAACGATCAAGGCAACCCAGTGTGCTAAGGTGGACCTTATCCGCAGTATGGGGCACTTAGAAGGGCAGAATGTAGCCTAGTGGTAAGGAAGAACTGACAATTATAGGGCCTGACAGACCCCTTGGCCCCTGACTTTGGAATCGGAGGAGCTGTTACCTAGCAACTGAAACAAGCCACCTGGTAAATAAGGTGGAGGTCAGTCTGTATGCCAAGAAAATTATGTCCATGGGCTCGGAATGAGACTCTCCCTACATGGCCACTGACTGAGCCACCCAGCGCCTACTGAGGCCCTGTAAGGGGGGAGGGGGCAGAAATCGGGCTGCGGACTGAAGCATGCAAAGGAGGCAGCCCACAAAGGAGGTCGCCAGGTGAAGCCCCACAAAAGGCCCCAAGGTGAGGCAAAGCAAATGGGCCCCCCGGCTCAGGCCCCGCAATGGGGGCCGCCGGCTCAGGCCCCACAAAAAGGGGGCTGCCTGCAAGGCCCCAGAAGGAGCCAGATTAGGCCCCACCAGGGAGACCGCCATCTCAGGCCTCGCAGGGGAGGCTGCTGACTGGGACCTGCAAAGAAAGTTGATGTCTGAGGTCCCCCAAAGGGGGCCACTGGATGGGGCCCTGCAAAGGCCCGCTGGTAGAAACTCAGTAAGGAAGGCCGCCAGGAGACACTCCTCAAGGGAGGCTGCTCACAACAGACTTGTAAAGGGGGCCGGGGCACTGCAATCAAGGCCAATTTAAAAGGCCTCTCAAGGGGCTCAGTCTGAGAACACCCCAAGGTGTTTCCTGGCCGGGGTCACTCCAGGGAAATAGTTGCATGGTCCAAAAAACCATTGCCGCCTGCCGAGGCCACAACAACATGGCCGCCGGCAGCCGTTCTAATCTTCATGTAAAACAGAATGGAGGAAGGAGGTGGGGCACGCCACTAACTCAGGTCAGCCTTCATGCACCCCGCTGCTGCAGCAGGTATTCCCACTAGACTGGATCCCCCCTGCCCGCCGGCATCCCTGCAATCAGGGCACTACATGGGAGGCGGATGCCAAAAAAGGAAAATGGAGACTGCAGCTACATTAGCCAGGGCCTCCCATACAGCACCAGGGCAGAGGAGCCAGCAGTGCTGCATGAGGCAGAGCAAATGGCAGGCAGTGCTGCATGGCTAACAGGTCGCAAAGCCACAGCCTAAAGTGGCAGGGGGCCAGACCACGTGGGGCACGCACCTAGAGAGAGGCCAAATAACATTCACAGACCTCCCAACAACAATCCCCTAGGCATCCCAAGGGGGAGCAGGAGCAGCTCCACCCCATATGGCCCCCCGTACATCTGGGAGATCACTTAACCTGAGGGGGGCATCAGAGGACAAGCATCCACAGCTAACCAGGCCAGGGAACTCAATGCATCTGGGCTACAGATCCACAACAGTGCAGCACACCTCTAAAACAGCCCAGTATCCCTCAGCTAACCCTCCCCCGATGCAGGGACACAGAGTACCCACCCTGCTACAAAACACCCCATGGAGTAACCACACCCCTTGCACCTGGTGAGGGAGAGGGGGCATCTACTTACCGATCTATGGAGCGTGAGGGTAACACTCCTATGACAGATCTTCCTCTCCACTGAAGTGGTGGTGGTGGTGGGGGGGGGCTGTCATGCAGGCGTACACTGACACAGACTATACGCGCCTGGTCATATGTGTACCTGCGAGACATTTAACTAGCTGGCCACCAAGGTCCAGGATGGGGCATCGTCTGAGAGCGGAGCTAGGAGTCTGTGCGCTCGCTGGTCAGACTGGGGTAACCACTGGATCTAGATTATCCAGCCGCAGGAAAAAAGAAAATTCCAGGGAAAAAGAAAAGGAAAAATTAATGGGACCATAGGTCCAAGAGCAAAAAAGACATCACATCCATACCCCTGAAGACACTAGGCAGAAATGACTGGAGGCCTAAAGCAGAGAGGGGGTTTTATGCCCAGAGAGGACTGCCCATAGGAGGTGCCGAGCTTTGTTTCTGCCTAGTGTCCTACTCCTGTAGGTGGGGCTATAAGCCCAGTTTGGTTATGGATAAAGAAGAAGTAGCAGTGTCCACCAATGACCGTAGAAGAAACATATTTTATTAAACAAAATGGTACTTTAACTAAACCAGGTGTAAACAAAAAACAATATACATTTATTTTAAATAGTACACAAATATAAGAAAGCCACAGCAGATCATATGCTCTTAGCAAATCAGCCAGAACATAAGCTTTAAGTCAAGATCCCATCTGACCTTCATATCAAAGAACTTAATACAAGGCTGGCAGAACATTTACCATTGACAGATAAGTCAACATTAATTATAATGCTATTGATTTCATTTCTGAACTTTAAAACTGTTCTGAATTCTACTCCGTAAAATGCTATGCTGTAAACTCGTTTAAATCAATTTTTGCCTAGTTATCTTCATTATAGCAACTTTCAGAATTTATGCGATGCTAATTAGCTTGCCATGATTCCTTCAAGAAATCCAACAGCATATTTCTGTGTAAACATGCTGCAGTGAAGTGTATTTTCTCCCACACTTTTCTTGGACATAATAGCTACTACAATAGAGAGCATGTGGATAGCAGTGTAAACGACCATGTACACTAACCCTAATGCTACCAACTGAGTGTAACATGTACATACCATACTGTAGAGAAACAGCCTGTGTGTTGCCGAAGAACATTTGGGAAATAAATAATACTTGCTCCATTGGCATTGCTAGGATAGTAAAATATCCAGGGCACCATTGGATAAAATAAGGAAAATATTTCTGTTCTAAATTGAAAGATATCTATGTGAGTTGTCGCCTCAAAAGAGCCACTATTATGGGAGTCTACACAGGCCGCAAAGATTTGGTTCACTAGCCACCCTCAAGCAGTTTTTTTTTAACCATTTCTACACGAACCCAGGCTGGGAAATGGCTTTTTTCAGTGAGCTGTAGACAAGTTGTTGAATCCACAAACCTTTCTTCTTTATAATGGTGATCTGACCTTTTGCATTGTATAATTGGATGATGTAGTCGATGATGTTGTAGATGACGCAGTAGTAGTATTAATTATTATGTTAGTGTATTATATAGCGGTTTATTATATTTTTAATATTTCCTTTGCTGGTATGTGGAGTGGATTGCTGCAAAATTAAGATTTATTTTGGTTTGCTATGCATTAACAATAAAGTATCTAATCTATTGTGCCACAGTGAATGGCAAACATTCAACATTAGGATGCACCTAACAGCAGGATTGGCTTAAAGAGGGATGATTAAACAAAATGTATGCCTTTTCTCTGTATACAAAGCATGTATTGTACATGGCACAGTCCTGGTAGCCTAGTCTTCTTAATTACTGTGACATAAGGGACAGTGCCACAGACACACAAACACTGCAGGTCAAAAAATTATTTAAAAAATGGGATTGTTGACATTACCATTAAAATCAGTTTACTGGAGTACAGTACAAGACTCAGCCTTCTTTAAACATTAGGCTCAGGACATACAAAAGCAGTCCAAAAGGAGAGATGGGCAACACAACAAACAATGCTAATAGGCCCAGATTGTGGGTCAAGAAAGGCTTGACAGACCCAAAATCAGCTTGTAGCATCTTACATTCAAAATTGGCATCAGAAAAGGCCGGAATATCCATCTGGTAGAACCTAAACGTGTGAACAGAAATCTGAAGGGTCAGACAATCAAATATGAGAGACATGCCTGATGCTGAAAAGCCCATGAAGCTATAAAAGATCTGGTAGGGTGTGCTTTGGAATGGAAAGGAAAAACACTATCCTTCAAATTACAGGCTCTAATAACTTGTCTGATCCACCTAGCAATAGTGGAGCAAGAGGCAGAAAGAACCTTGTGCAAGACTTCAGGAAGCACAAAGAGGGGATTTTCTAAAGAAGACAGTTGCTGAGAGGTAAACTCTCATAGAACACACCATATCCAGACAGAGAAAAATTGTTTTAGGATATTTCAGAGCAGAACATAAGGGTAGAAAGGCAATATCCTTATTAAGGTGGAAGGCACAGAACACCTTTGGGAGGAAAGTGGCCTTAGGCCCCAGGGCAACACTGTTCTTGGGAAAGAAAGGATTCACAGCTGGAAGAAATGTGTATTTTCTATCATGTAAGAGGGTAGGGATGAACAAATCTGAACGGCTCCTGTCCCTAAGGACCATGACTTCAACAGTCATGCCGTTAAAGCCAGTGCTTGAGAAGCAGGATAAAATGCTGGCCCTTGGGACAGAAGGTCTGAATGATCCTGAAGGGCCCATAGAGCATTTGCAAGGAGTCAGAGCTTGTCTGAGTACCATGTCCTACTGCGCCGATTCGGTGTGATAATGACCCTCAGGTTGGAAAGCCCATTCCCCCAGATCTATATGCTGACTGACTGACAAAATCCACCAGTTATCCACGTTTGGGATGTGAACAGCGGACAGTGCAAAAAAAAAAAATTTTCATTTATTATCTTTTGCAAAAGGTGAACTTGGAGTGTAAAATGCAACCTCAAAATATAATCAATATTGACGTAACACAAATAACAAAAGTAAAAAGATATGTTACACTTACATCAGCATAGTGGCCAACCATTTCACAACGATGACATTTTTTTTGCCAGTAGGGTCTCTCTGAACAGTTCTGGTAAAAATGACCAGGCAGGTAGCAGTTTGAACAGTAGGGAGCTAAACATGAATACTGGATATGTCCTCTCCGTCCACAGAGGCAACAGGCTGGTTGTTTCTGGTTAAAAAAGAAAAGAAATTAAATTACACATGAAAACTATGACTGAGAGGAAACAATTTGCCTAAAAAATTAGCTATCCAAATTACTAATTTTAAAAGGAACAATACAGAACATAATATACCATTCAGCAATGCTGATTTATATCTTTGGCTGCAATCAGATCTCAAACTGGACAGATGATAGTCGCCATCACACAATATTTATCACAAGCTCCATATTTAGTCCATTATCTTTTGTTTCAAATAGAATTATCATTTTTAGTACAAACGTTTTCCTTTCCCGAGTAGCATTGAAGGCTCCCATTAAAAACTTAAACATTCATGTCTTCCTTAGTGTGGTCTAGAAGTGAGAAATGTCCCACAGGTGTGCAACTTTTGAACTAAGAATGACAGGCAGCACAGTGGCTAAGCGATTAGCACTTCCGTCTAGTAGCATTAGGGTCATTTGTTCGAATCCCAACCACGGCACTACTTGCACAGAGTTCTCCCTGTGCCTGCAAGGGTTTCCTCCGACACTCCAGAGACCTGCCGATAGGTAATTAGCTCCTGTCTACTCTCTCCAAGTATGTATGAATGCATGGTATCTTATACTGTAAGCTCCTTGAGGGCAGGAACTGATGTGAATGTATACTATATATGTAAATTTAATTTTATAAACTGTTGGCAGTATATAAGTACCTGTAATAAATGATAAGCTCTATTTGACATAAAAGATAATAGCCTAAATATGGAACTCGGTTTTCTAAATAACTATCCAACAGTTTTACGATTCTGTGACTGTTACTCCCTCTCTCCCTGCCTTATATCACAAGGTATCCAGGGTTAACCAGTTACTGCCCAAGGATGTTTTTGGTTATACCATAGAAATGATCAAGGACAGGAACATCCCTGATAATCTCTATGGTCTAAGGCAGCCTTTGTCAACCAGGGTGCCTTGGCAAAATGTCTACAAATTGCCCAAAACTTGTATACAAGCCAGCAGGTGGAACAAGCCTGCCTTTTAGTTACACAAAGCCACAGGTTTTCATTGTGCACTATTACAACCTTCTAGCAGCTGGCATCCTGACAACCAATCACATCATCAGTTGATAAGCAGGATGTCAGCTGCCTGCACAGCATCCTAGCTTGACCCGCCCCTGCCCCTCTATCTGTCCTGGGGTCACATTAGCTCAGTGATGGAGAAAAACTGAGGGAGAAAAACACTGGAATACTAGTCAGTACCAGTGTGCAAAAGTGTATTTGCTTTGGAAGAGTAAAAAACCTTTAACGTTGGGTGTCCAACGTGTGTGGATGTTGCTGCGTTATATAAAACTATTAGTTTTTCACATAGAATGTGGTGCCTCAAGACTGTCCATAATTTTAAAGGGTGCCCCAGGACTGTCCATAATTTTAAAGGGAGCCCTGGGACTGTCCATAATTTTAAAGGGAGCCCTGGGACTGTCCATAATTTTAAAGGGTGCCTTGACTGAAAAAAGGTTGAGAAACACTGGTCTAAGGAACCGGAAACAACAAGTATTTTGTCACTTCCATTTTTGTGTTTACTGGCTGGTTACCTGCCAGTGAAGCAGTCGATCAGACTGATCTGTTTCTAATCAGCTGCTTTGGAGGGCAGAGGAGAGATCTGGGGTCCAATAGATCCCAAAACTCTCCATAAAAAGGATCTGTCATGGCCTATATTATTACAAGGGATTCTATTAATCCTTTGTGATAGCAATAAAGTTGAAATAAAAAAAAAATTAAAGAGACAGTGCAAAAAAAATGTAAATAAAATAAAATAAAAAATATAAAGCACTTCCTTCCCCCCCATGCTCACGCGCAAAGGCGAACACATACGTAGGTCATGCACGCATTTGTTACTAGCGTTTGCACCACACATGTGAGGTATCACTGCAAACATTATAGTGAGAGCAATAATTCCAGCACCAGACCTCTTGTGTAACTCTAAACTGGTAACTTTTAAAGCGTCGCCTTTGGAGATTTTATTTAATTTTTTAGGTACTGTAGTTTGTCACCATTTCACAAGCATGTTAAAGAGTATCATGGTAAGTATCAATTTACATGGTGTAACATCATAATTTATATTTTAACAGTTGGTTATTATTTTCAAAAAGTGTATTTAAAATGAAATTTAAAGTGCATTTTTTCCCAAAAAATTGCTGCACAAATACAGTGTGACATATAAAAAATATTTTTAACACCCATCATTTTATTCTCTAGTGCCTCTGCTTAAAAAAATATGTTTGGGGATTCTAAGAAGCTTTCTAGCAAAAAAAGAGCTGATCTATACATTTATGTGAGAAGTGTCAGCATAGGCCTGGGAAGCAAGTTCTTAATTACCATTGTTGTGTACGTTTGTTTGGGGGGGGCCGGGGTTCACATTTTGTTTTCCTCAGACATTATCTTACCTAAAATTCTGGCAAAACTTTGTGTGTTAGTACTGTTTGGACCTGGAAGAAGGGGACACACCCTGAAAGCTTGTCCCAAAAATCTGGATGTTAGTGCAAATAGAATAAAATGTCATGGACGGTACTCAATTGTTCTTGTTTCAAGTGCACTAATATGGCTACAATCACCTCAAGCATGATGGAAGAATTCCTCAAATTTGCTGTTGCATCTCCAGGACAAATACAAAAAGGGAGATTTCACCTGCAGAAAACTGTGATAACAAAAAGGGAGCACAGCACCACCAAAGCCAAGTGTTACTAATCTGAGTTAAATTTACCTTAGGAACAGGACAATTCTTAGAAAGATGTCCACGATGGTCACAGTTTCTGCATATAACATTTTTGTCCTCTGTGTAATAACGGTTGGATCGTCTTCCAGACCGGATACCAAACTGACTCTAAAGGGAAAAAAAAAAACAAAAAAACGAACGTCATACAGTACCTACAGACACCTGGCCATGTAATCCAATCAGTAGTAACTCCTGTCCTGTAATAGATTTTTCTGTAGACTTTTTGGGATTCTCATGGATGACACAGTCCGTGGGATTGTATGCTCCTATGAACAGGGCCCTCTTAACCCTCTCATTTTTTATTGTATTGTAACTGTACTGTCTATATAAATCCTGTATAATAATAATAATTTATAAAGGGTGTCAGAAACACTCACTAGAATTCTGTCACTTCTCCATGACAAATGTCTAGGAACAGGTACATTAGTCTGTTGAATAGAAGGGGGAGTCTACAGTATCCAAACCACAGATAACCCATCCTCAGTGCATGCTCAGCCCCTCGCTTAGCTTGTTTTATCTACCAACAAGGGGATTCCTTGGCCAACAGCTGAAAGTAAACAAAGGAATGGGGAAGGCTGGTTCATCATTATCTAAACAGGGCCATTAGGACAGATTCTATAAGTGTCAGTAGTGAATCTGGCACATGTGTCAGAAAGCTTTACAAAACAGTCTCAAGGCTTTCTGGAATTAGGCACAAGACATATTAAAGGGACCATACCAAAAAAGTGTCAACTGCTTGAATTAATTTCCCTAGTATGTTTACTCAAGTGCAAGCAGCTTTAGAAATTTGCAGTTAGTGTACACTTCTACCAACCCAAAACCTATTAACCCAGTATAACACCTTTAATGCAGAACACCAAGATGCCCTCCAACAACCCTTTTTTTCATCTACAGAGCACCACAAAAGGCCGACAAACCCAGCACATTGCGTATGTTATATTCTTAAGAACCAAAAGGAAAACTGGCACTTGCCACCTCCCTGCTTCATTCTGTACAATATTTCTTGCCTCTATGACCAACACAGAGGGAGGTGGCACTCTGAATTCAGACATAGAGATAAAGGTGTGCAGACTTAGGGAGGAAGGGGATTTATGTCGACATACACATGGCCATGGTGCTTGCCTTTATGATGTTATGCTGACCTTGTAGGTCAGGGCATCTTAAAGTAAACCGAGAAATGCCTATTTCAGTGGATTTGGGAATGAGAAAGATTTCTGCAAAGATGATAACTCGAATCTTGACAGAAGATCAGAAAGAATGTTGTCTCCAAATTTCATCTGATCTTTTGAAGAATGCAGAGGTGTTATTTTACACAGTCCAGCTCTGAAATTAAATTGCCACAACACACACACACACAATCTCACAGAAGTACACCCCTCACATTTTTTAAATATTTTATATCTTTTCATGTGACAACACTGAAGTAATGACACTTTGCTACAATGTAAAGTAGTGAGTGTACAGCTTGTATAACATGTAAATTTGCTGCCCCCACAAAATAACGCAACACACAGACATTAATGTCTAAACCGCTGGCAACAAAACTGAGTACACCCCTAAGTGAAAATGTCCAAATTGGGCCCAAAGTGTCAATATTTTGTGTGGCCACCATTATTTTCCAGCACTGCCTTAACCCTCTGGGGTATGGAGTTCACCAGAGCTTTACAGGTTGCCACTGGAGTCCTCTTCCACTCTTTCATGATGACATCACAGAGCTGGTGAATGTTAGAGACCTTGCGCTCCTCCACCTTCCATTTGAGGATGCCCCACAGGTGCTCAATAGGGTTTAGGTCTGGAGACATGCTTGGCCAGTCCATCACCTTTACCCTCAGCTTCTTATATTTCAATATTTTTTTATAAAATTTTTAAACAGTATAAAACAGAGGCAACAAAACACGCTCACGGAGAGGCTATCAATTGCACATATAAAAATTTATATAGAAAAAACAGTGCTCTAACACCAACAGAGCAAAAGGTGCGCCTATGCAGGGGATATCAATGGCACATTAGCATAACTCTGACTGTAACTCACACTAAAAGCAGCTATCCACTGCCACACCAAAAACAAACAGAAAAAGAAAAGAAAGGAGGAGTACAAAGAGAAAAAGGAAAAAAAAATGAAAATAAAATATATAACAAAACCAAGAAGCAGGGGTCCGAGAATGCCAATAACGAACAACATCACATCCCCAGACTAGCCGGGGGGAGCGTGGGAAAAGCATATTGCAACCACGGCTCCCATATTTTCAAAAATTTACGTTGGGAGTCGTTGCAGATACTCGACATCTGTTCAATGAGCATCATAGTGGTCATACGATCCCGCACCCCCTGAAGAGGGACAAACAGGCTCTTCCAAGCCTGAGCAATTGTTCTAGTATCCGATAAAAACAAATAGGAAGCCAACTTCTGCCAAGAGGCCCAGTATGGGACAATGAAGCAAAGCATACCGAGCATCCTGGTGTATGGAGAGATGGAACAAGGTAAAAAGGAGGCCAAACACACAAGACCAAAAACGAAACAGTCTCGGGCATGACCACCAGATATGCAATACATCTCCACGATGGCCACAACCCCAAAGCATCGATCACTGCAGGTAGGGTTTGCCTGTGCCAAACGAGCCGGAACCCAACACCAACGAAACAAGACTTTGTAGGCTGCCCCAGCGTGGTCGTATTAAATGAGCATTTAGCTATAAGTGATCAGGCCCTATTCCAGTCCTGCAGATCCACAACCACTCCCAGGTTGCGCTCCCACTGAATGACATATGAAAGAGAAGTATGCAACGAGTGTCTGTTCAAAGCTGCATAAAGAAGGGAGATAAGGCCCGGGGCGTCCGGACACTGTTGGCAAAGCTGTTCAAAGGCAGATTTCTGGTACGGGAAAGCAGAAGTGCCCCGCAGCGAAATCAGCCAGTGCAGCAATTGAAGGTATTGGAGATATTCCGCTGGAGGGACATCCTGTGACTCCCGAAGAGAATTCCAAGCTGGGAAGGACCAAAAAAATCAGAAAGTGTCGCACCTGCGAAAAACCATTGACCACCCACCAAGAAAATGCCCTCGGCTGATCTAAACCCGGTGGAAAGAGGGTTGTTAATAATTGGGAGCAAAGGCAGGAAAGGTGACATCAGGCCACTGGAGTAACGTATCGAGTCCCAGACTTGTAAGCCATGGAGTAACATCGGGCTCAATGCCATAGGGCGCAGGGCAGGGGGAAGCCATAAAAGCGTCGATGTCGCGATAGGGGCACAATTAGGTAGTTCCAGCAGGACCCAGAGAGGAACGTCAGAGGAAGCGTGCAACATAGACAGTGGGGCAATCTGGCTCGCCTGATAACACTTCGTTATATTAGGCACCCCAAGACCACCCTGGAGTCTATGAACAAAAAGCGTATTTCTGGAGACTCTGGGGCGCTTATCAGCCCAGATAAAAACGCATAATCTTCGCCTGAATCAATCGAAGAAAATGAGGGGGAACCCGCACTGGGAGGGTGCGAAAATATTATAACAATTTCGGCAAGATGGTCATTTTTACTGAATTAACCCGTCCTATCCAAGACAAATGCAAAAATTGCCAGGAAAGCATAAGAGAGGACACAGAGTGAAGCAATGGATAATAATTTGCAGCAAAAAACAAGTCATAGGTGGGGGTCAAGCGAATGCCTAGGTATTCAAGAGAAGAGGAAGCCCATTTGTAAGGGAAGTGGGACTTTAGGCGCGAAACCAAATCTGAGGCCAAAGTAATATTGAGAGCGACGGTCTTATCCAAGTTAATACTGAGACCCAAAATCAAAGAGAAGCGCTCAAGAACCTGTTGCAAGTTTGGAAGCGTCATCAGGGGATTAGTGAGAGTCAAGAGGGCATCGTCTACAAAAAGGTTCAACTTAAACTCCTGTCCCGCGTATGGAATCCCCGATACATTGCAATCGGTCCGGAGCACTAAAGCCAGCGGCTCAAGCGCCAGGACAAAGAGTGCCGGGGACAGGGGGCAGCCCTGCCTCGTCCCTCGCCCAATAGGAAAGGGATCCGAGAAATACTCAGTGTATTTAACTGAAGCTGAAGGGGAAAAAAAACAAGGCTTGAATCCAAGAAAGAATAGAATCCCCAAAACCCCAACGAGACAGCACAAACCGCAGATATTCTCAGGATAGAGAATCAAAGGCTTTATATATGTCTAAGGACAGTAAGAATCCCAGGATTTTCCGCTGTTGCAGAAAATGTATAAGATGGACCACCTTACGAATGTTAATCACCTGCCTGCCTCCCAGGGACGAAACCTACTTGGTCCCTGTGGACCAGGTTACGCAAATATTTATTGCTATGAAGACTAAGGATCTTGCCCAGTATCTTCAGGTCTTCATTAAGAAGAGAGATAGGCCAGAAGGCTTGTGGTTCCTGCACATCATCGGTCGTCTTAGGAATCATGGAGATATGCACTCTAAGAGTGTCTGCAGAAGGCAAGGAGCCCTGTCTTAACTCATTAAAATAGTCAGCCAAAAAGGGCACCAACAGGTCTGCAAATTTCTTATAATAGAGACCGGAGAAGCCGTCAGGACCTGGGGCCGCGGTGGACCATAAAGATTTGATAGCTTGGAGCACTTCCGATACAGTGACACCGGCGTTGAGGGCCATCTGCGCTGCCTCGGATAATACAGGAAGTCGGAGATCTTGGAAGAATGCCTCTGCCTGAGCCACAGGGAAGGGATCTGGTTTAGAGTAAAGGCACGAAAGGAAGTCTGCGAAACAATCTGCTGGGGATTAGAAGTACAGCCACCTGCGGGAAGTCGCAGTCGGATCAATTTATGGGTTTTCCCCACAGAATTGAGTTTTCTGGCCAGCATCGGACCCAGCTTATTAGCACAGGAATAAAATTTGTGTTTGGTCCAACGCAAGGCCCGTTCCGCTTCCGAAGAGGCAAGTAGGTACAACTCTGCCACCAGAGCGTCCCGTGCGCGTTTATGGACTGCGGATGGAAATGACTTCCAACGTGCATAGGCCAGTAGAGAATGAAGCTCCAAAAGTTGGCGCTCTCGCTTTCGGACCGCCGCCAGCTGTATAACATGACCCCGTACTGTGGCCCTATAAGCCTCCCACAGGGGCACTGCCGAAGAGACCGATCCCAAATTTTCCGTGAAGTATGTTCGTAAGAAAGATTCTATTTGTTAGCATGTAATCTGAGTAGTCAATAAAGAGTCATTAATGCGCCAGTGATACCCTCAGCTTCTTTAGCAAGGCAGTGGTCGTCTTGGAGGTGTGTTTGGGGTCGTTATTTTGGAATACTGCACTGTGGCCCAGTCTCTGACATACAGAAGCAGAGCATGATCCCCTCCCTTCATAGTACATGTTGGCATTCATGGTTCCTTCAATGAACTGTAGCTCCCCAGTGCGGGCAGCACTCATGCAGCCCCAGACCATGACACTCCCACCACCATGCTTGACTGTAGGCAAGACACACTTGTCTTTGTACTCCTCACCAGATTGCCGCCACACGCTTGACACCATCTGAACCAAATACGTTCATCTTGGTCTCATCAGACCACAGGACATTGTTCCAATAATCCATGTGCTTAGTCTGCTTGTCTTCAGCAAACTGGGTTTTTTGTGCATCATCTTTAGAAGAGACTTCCTTCTAGGATGACAGCCATGCAGACCAATTTGATGCAGTGTATGGTCTGAGCGCTGACAGGATAAACCTCCACCCCTTCAACCTCTGCAGCAATGCTGGCAGCACTCATACATCTATTTCCCAAAGACAACCTCTGGATATGACGCTAAGCACGTGCAGTCAACTTCTTTGGTAGACAATGGCAAGGCCTGAGTGGAACCTTCCTGTTAAACTGCTGTATGGTCTTGGCCACCGTGCTGTAGCTCAGTTTCAGGGTCTGAATCTTCTTATAGCCTAGGCCGGGTGTCGGCAACCCGCGGCTCTTTTTCACCTTTGCTGCGGCTCCGGAGCACACTGCCCACCAGGTGACAGGCAATAGGGTTGCCGTAGCTCAGTGGTCGGCAAGCCGCGGCTCTTTACACATTTTAATGCGGCTCTTCTGTGTGCCGGGCGCCCGCTCCCCTCCCTCCTCTCGGGCGGCCGCCCCAAAAGTCAGGACTCTGCAGCTAGCCCAGCAATGGGCAAACTACGGCCCGATGGACCTTTTAATCCGGCCCGCGGAGCGTGGCAAACATTGGCTGTCAGGATGTAGACGGGGCAGCGTGACGAACTCCTCTCCTCTCTCAGTCCGCCCTGAAGACCGGAACGGCGCGGGAACACGGCGAGAGGAACGCGCGGAGCAAAGGTAAGTGAATTGACACAATATCGGGAATGAATTACTATATGGGGATGAATTACTATGTGGGGGATGAATTACTATATGGGGGATGAATTACTATATGGGGGATGAATTACTATATGGGGGATGAATTACTATATGGGGGATGTATTTTCAGTTTTAAAAATGTGGCTCTCAAAATAAATTTCAAATCGTGGTTTTGGCGAGATTTGGCTCAGTTGAAAAAAAAGGTTGCCCACCACTGGCCTAGGCCATCTTTATGTAGAGCAACAATTCTTTTTTTCAGATCCTCAGAGAGTTCAATGACATGCGATGCCATGTTGAACTTCCACTGACAAGTATGAGAGAGTGAGAGCGATAACACCAAATTTAACACACCTGCTCCCCATTCACACCAGAGACCTTGTAACACTAACAAGTCACATGACACTGGGAGGAACAATGGCTAATTGGGCCCAATTTGGACATTTTTACTTAGGGGTGTACTCACTTTTGTTGCCAGTGGTTTAGACATTAATGGCTGTGTGTTGAGTTATTTTGAGGGGACAGCAAATTTCCACTGATATACAAGCTGTACACTCACTACTTTGTAGCAAAGTGTCATTTCTTCAGTGTTGTCACATGAAAAGATATAATAAAATATTTACAAATACAGTGGGGCAAAAAAGTATTTAGTCAGCCACCAATTGTGCAAGTTCTCCTACTTAAAAAGATGAGAGAGGCCTGTAATTGGCATCATAGGTAGACCTCAACTATGAGAGACAAAATGAGAAAAAAAATCCAGACAATCACATTGGCTGATTTGGAAAGAATTTATTTGCAAATTATGGTGGAAAATAAGTATTTGGTCACCTACAAACAAGCAAGATTTCTGGCTCTCACAGACCTGTACCTTCTTCTTTAAGAGGCTCCTCTGTCCTGCATTCATTACCTGTATCAATGGCACCTGTTTGAGGTTGTGGACAGGTGTCTTTTATACTGATAACAAGTTCAAACAGTCACACTCCAAACTCCACTATGGTGAAGACCAAAGAGCTGTCGAAGGACACCAGAAACAAAATTATAGACCTGCACCAGGCTGGGAAGACTGAATCTGCAATACGCAAGCAGCTTGGTGTGAACAAATCAACTGTGGGAGCAATAATTAGAAAATAGAAGACATACAAGACCACTGATAATCTCCCTCGATCTGGGGCTCCACGCAAGATCTCACCCCGTGGGGTCAAAATGATCACAAGAACGGTGAGCAAAAATCCCAGGACCACATGGGGGGGACCTAGTGAATGACCTGCAGAGAGCTGGGACCAATGTAACAAAGGCTACCATCAGTAACACACTATGCCGCCAGGGACTCAGATCCTGCAGTGCCAGACGTGTCCCCCTGCTTAAGCCAATACATGTCCGGGCCCATCTGAAGTTTGCTAGAGAGCATTTGGATGAACCAGAAGAGGATTGGGAGAATGTCATATGGTCAGATGAAACCAAAATAGAACTGTTTTGTAGAAACACAACTCGTCATGTTTGGAGGGGAGAGAATGCTGAGTTGCATCCAAAGAACACCATACCTACTGTGAAGCAAGGGGGGTGGCAACATCATGCTTTGGGGCTGTTTCTCCGCAAAGGGACCAGGACGACTGATCCATCTACAGGACAGAATGAATGGGGCCATGTATCGTGAGATTTTGAGTGCAAACCTCCTTCCATCAGCAAGGGCATTGAAGATGAAACGTGGCTGGGTCTTCCAACATGACAATGATCCCAAACATACCACCCGGGCAACGAAGGAGTGGCTTCGTAAGAAGCATTTCAAGGTCCTGGAGTGGCCTAGCCAGTCTCCAGATCTCAACCCCATAAAAAACCTTTGGAGGGAGTTGAAAGTCCGTGTTGCCCAGCAACAGCCCCAAAACATCACTGCTCTAGAGGAGATCTGCATGGAGGAATGGGCCAACATACCAGCAACAGTGTGTGCCAACCTTGTGAAGACTTACAGGAAACGTTTGACCTCTGTCATTGCCAACAAAGTATTGAGATGAACTTTTGATATTGACCAAATACTTATTTTCCACCATAATTTGCAAATAAATTCTTTCCAAATCAGCCAATGTGATTGTCTGGATTTTTTTTCTCATTTTGTCTCTCATAAATGAGGTCTACCTATGATGCCAATTACAGGCCTCTCTCATCTTTTTAAGTGGGAGAACTTGCACAATTGGTGGCTGACTAAATACTTTTTTGCCCCACTGTATGTAAGAGGTGCACTCACATCTGTGAGATTATATATATATATAAAATTTTAAAAATCACATTTAATAAAAAAATATTTCATGGATAAAGCATATTGATGTGAGGTTCAAATTTAATGTTTTTTTCCTTGATGGCATTTTTTTTGTGTTTTTCTTGGTGGGTCCTTTATGGGATGGTACCTTTCAGGAAATGTTTTCTTAGTATGTTGAGGTGTCCGTGTTTATTGCATTAAGACAATCAGGAAAATAACATTATAATCTAATCAAATACATGAAACACTAGAAATGAGGACCCAGGTTCTGAGGATAAGAAAATTCACTATACTTTTTTTTACAGGTTAACATTTAAAAAAAATAATAAGTTAACTTCACCTCCAAGTCCTTCTTACTAATTGACCACTCCATTTCATTGTCACCTACAAGAGAAAAAAAAAACAAACATTTATACAGATTTCACAGCTAGATGGTCAAATGCTATCAGTAAGAAAGGAAGTAAAGAGTAATATCCATTAACTGATATTTATTTGTAATAAAAATCTCAGGAACATGATGAAATATTTATATACATGCCTTTATGTCCAATCTAGTAATACTGTAAGATTGGGTTTAATCAATAGAATTAAGGCTTTTCACTCCTAAGGCACGAGGGTAGCGTAGCCAATAGCTTTTTAAAGATGTTAGCTGTCTGACTAGTATACTGAAAAAATGGGTAAAATAAGGTTTTAGTCAATGATCTGGAATAAGTGTGCATACCTGTACACTCATTGTAAAGTTAGGTATTTTGCATGTTTGTTTCATGTAAGGAACACAAAGTATTAAAGGAAATGGGTAAATATGACAACCAGAAAACTAGCACTTGCAGAGTAAGTAGCAGGTTGGTAGCCTCCTTTTGCCTCTATGGAAAGGTTTCGGTATAGCGCCTTTGTTTATATGGGATTCAACTAACATAACAGTAGTGTATACATCAAGCTTTTATAAAGCATTTGCTTTCAGCAAATTCCAGAACCTTGAAGTTTGCAGTTTGAGGAGGTTAAATATAGATCTTAAAGTGAAGCTCCAGTCAAAATTTAAAATGAATAAAAGTCAGTAGCTACAAACACTGTAGCTGCTGACTTTTAAAAAAACCAAAAAAACAGACACCTACCTGTCCCTCGATCCAGCGGTGTCCCCACAGCAGTCGGATTCACTGGCCGCCCTCTGTCTCCAGTGCTGGCATCTTCAGTGTGGGCACCCGGCTGTTACAGCTTGCGGCATCACAGCCGGGTGCTCACTGCGCATGTACGAGTACCGCTGCGCTTTGTGAATAGTCCCATAGGCTTCTGGGACCTGTCAGGTGTCCCAGAAAACTACGGGGAGGGAGGACAACTTCTGCTTCCAATAACCTAGGCCAGGGGTCTCCAAACTTTCTAAACAAAGGGTCAGTTTACGGTCCTTCAGACTTTGAGGAGGCCGGACTGTGGTCAGTGAGAGAAGAAAATGCCCCAGCGTCAATGGGAGTAAACAATGCCCCATCATCAAGTGAGAGGAATATTGCCTCGTTGGTGTCGCTGAGAGGAATAGTGCCCCAATGCTGGTGTCAGTAGGAGGAATAGTGCCCTGTTGTTGGTATCAGCGGCAGGAATTATGCCCCTTTATTGGTGTCAGTGGGAGGAATGGTGCCCCAAGGGCCAGATAAAGGCAAGCAAAGGGCCACATCTGGCCCCCAGGCTGCAGTTTGGAGACCAATAACCTAGGCAATCGCAGTGGCCGTGGAATCGGGTACCCCCTCCCCCTCAATCCCAAAAGGTGCGTATCCTTAACAGGAAGTGGGGGACGAGGCCTTGAAGCATAACTTCCCCTTTTTGGGTGGAGCACCATTTTAACAGGAGACTGTCATTTACGGAGACCCTGTAATCAGACCATTGATTGTTTTATAAATCATTTATTTTAAAGGACACAACTGGGCATAAAATAGTTACAAGGAGAAAGAGCCATCTTTTCAGCACACAGATCTTTTTAACCACCTCAACCCCAGGAGCGCACGGCAATTGGTGATGTGCTGTGTCCCTAGGACAGAGAGCATCACTGATCGTGGTAAAGAGCAGATGTAGGCTCTACCATGTGATCAGCTGTGTCCAATCACAGCTGATCACACGTAAACAAAACTGCCGGTTATCGGCAGTCCTTTCCTCAAGCTGACAGAGCATGAGGAGAGGAGAGCCGGTAAGTGCAAATCCTCAGAGGGGACATCTACACTGAGTGCCCATCAGTGATGCCTGCCGATGCCTATCAGTTTCCATCAGTGCTGCCTTTTCAGTGCCCATCAGCAATGCCCATCAATGCCTCTTCATCAGTGCCAGTCAGGGCCGCCTATCAGTACCAGTCAGGGCCGCCTATCAGTGCCCATCAATGATGCCGGTCAGTATCTATCAGTGCCATTTATCAGTACTGTCTATCAGTACCGCCTAACAGTGCAACCTCATCAGCACACATTAGTGAAGGAGAGAAATTACTGCTTTACAAAATTGTATAACAAACTAAGAAAAACTTTTTTTTTTCAAAATTTTGTTTAACAAAATATAAAAAACCCAGTGGTGATTAAATACCACCAAAAGAAAGCTCTATCTGTCTCAAAAAAGGACAAAAATTTGGTTTGGGTACAATGTTGCATGACCACGCAATTGTCATTCAAATTGTGAGAGGCCTGGGCAGGAAGAGGGTTAGAATGTCTAGTAGGTAAGTGGTTAAACCAACATAACAGGTAGTCAATCATAAGAGTCAACCATACAGCAAATCAATCAAAACACAGTGCACTGATGTGTGGCTCAGAGTATAACGGAGTTCCATATAGTTTTTAAATATACAACGGTAAATTTGGGCAAGGAAAAAAAGGGGGAGAGGGAAGAGGGAAAAAGGGGATGCCACCAATACCTTTGCAGTGGGGCACACAAGACAGTGTAACATAAAGGGTCTAGGTGGAATATAGGTGTCCACGGGGAGAATACAGAGAAAGTTCTGGTGGCAAAAATCTAAATAACCTCACCCCATTATGTATTTAAACACTGTGCAGAGTGCCTATTAATATAACATTAGCAATTAAACCCTCATCACTCAGTAGTGGGTCAGGTTTGGTAACATGAGGATGAAACAAACATCTGCTGATGTGGTGAGGTGTTTAGCAGCTGACAGTCACCACCTCGTAACTCTTTAGATCCTCACATAACTGTGTAGGATGACAGCATCTAGACTAAAGGCACACCCATATTTATATACAGAGAACTCAAGCCCCCAGGTGACCCCCGTCAAAGCCAGGAAGAAATTACTTTACCCAATAAGTGAAAGTTAAATGATGTAAAGCAGCATGAGGATAACATGGAGCAATGCCCAGTGGTGTTGCAGGTATAAGGCATGGTATTCCAACAAAAAGACACCCTAAGAAGAATGTGTGTTGGAAACCACCAAGGTAGAAGAAATAAAAGAACAACAAAATGGGAATGGACAAATTTGCCTAATTCTAGATGTTCTGTCAAGTAGGACAATGGCACAACTGACAGAAATTGAGCAACCCATTAGGCATGGCCTAATGAGTAAACATTTATAAACAATAGGTGATGAATAAGTATAACTACAAGGCTTGTGGATGAGATCATCCACATCTCTTGGAGAACCTCCAGCACATAATCATCAAACTTAAAGCCGGCCAAAGATGGAGCAATTTTTTTTCCTGCAACCACAAGTTGCAGGAAAGAAAAAAATTGCTTCATTCCCCCATCACACCACCGAGTGATTACTGTTAGCAGCTATAATAGCCGCTAGCAATAATTGCGTGTAAAATCCAACAGGATGGTTGTACCAAAGTTGATTGATCAACTTGGGTACATTCAGCCTTCCCACACATAGTTCAAATCTCGGCCGATCCCTGCTGAACCGGCCAAGATTCGAACGGTCTATGGCCGGCTTAAGGAAAGAGTGAACGTAAACTATTGAAATAATACAAAGAAAAAAAAGTTGTTTTGGCAAAGATATACCAGTATCTGCCAAGCATAGACTGTATGGTGCAATGAAGATCAATAGTCCCATTATCCTGCATAATTGCACAATTCTCTTTTACATAAGCAATCACAAACACGTTAACTGAAAAAATATTGTATGCATGAAAAACGGCCTGAAGACAAAGAGAAAATACAGTAATCTAATTGTTTGGTTAAAAAAAAAAAAAAAAAAAAAAAAAATCTACATCTTATCTAAATGTTAATCACAGAAGCACAGATCATTTGACCTTAAAAAAATATGTAAACCCATAACCACATCAAAATATACATTTTACATTTGAAAAGTATCCATTCATATAAAACACAAGATCACATCAAGAGTTGTAATGCAGAAATCATCAGTCAAGCTGCCATCTTCAAGAAATCGTTAATCCTGCTAATCTTAAAACTTAATCTTACCTTGCTCCCTGCTTCTGTTTTGTGGGGGGAGGGGTGGGCGGGGTTGGGGGGGGTTATCATCCAGTGAAGTCCTGGGGAACGCAGGAGCTCCCTCCCACAAGATTTTGGGTACTCCGCATTCCCTCAGATCGCAGCAGAAGGATGGTGAGGTCACCTTCTCCTAGGTGCTGCAGTTGGAAGCCAGGGTTAAGAGAGATACTTACTTACCTTTTTCCCCACAGGCATTGTCATTTCAAAGTCATTGGTCCCTATAGAAATGTATATGAACTGATGCACTGTGGAGTGGACAGGACTATAGCAAAATTCAAGCATGGGCATATTTATAAAGCAGTAAATATAACATTCACCAAATAGTCACTGTGGGTGAATCTTAATGGTGCATGTGTTTTAAATTACAGGGAATTAGGCACCTGGTAAAAATCATTATACCACACAAGTTTATAGTTTTATATTTTATTAATTATAATTTAATAAATTAATCCTCTCCAAAAAAATATGCACAACCTCCACTACATGATCATTTCATGCACACCTCCATAGCCACTGGTGTATAACATCAGACACCTAGGCATGCAGACTGCTTCTACAAATATTTGTGAAAGAATGGGTCGCTCTCAGGAGCTCAGTGAATTCAAGCGTGATAGGTTGTCACCTGTGCAATAAGTCCATCTGTGAAATTTCCTTGCAATAAATATTCCACGGTCAACTGTTCGTGGTATTATAACAAAGTAGAAGCAACTGGGAACAACAGCAACTCAGCCACGAATTGGTAGGCCACGTGAAATGACAGAGCAGGGTCAAAGCGCAAAGTGCGCAGAAGTCACCAACTGCCAAGTCAATAGCTAAGGACCTCCAAACTTCATGTGGCCTTCATATTAGCACAACAACTGTGCACAGAGAGCTTCATGGATTTGGTTTCCATGGCCGAGCAGCTGCATCCAAGCCTTATATCATCAAGGCAAATGCAAAGCATAGGATGCAGTGGTGTAAAGCACGCCACCACTGGACTCTAAAGCAGTGGAGAGGTGTTCTCTGGAGTGATAAAATCACACTTCTCTGTCTGGGTTTGGCGATTGCCAGGAGAATGGTATTTTCCTGGCTGCATTGTGCCAAGTGTAAAATTTGGTAAAAGGGGAGTTATGGTGTGAGGTTGTTTTTCAGAGGTTGGGCTTGGCCCCTTAGTTCCAGTGAAGGGAACTCTTAAGGCATTAGCATACCAAAACATTGTGGACAATTTCATGCTCCCAACTTTGTGGGAACAGTTTGGGGATGGCCCCTTCCTGTTCCAACATAACTACGCACCAGTGCACAAAGCAAGGTCCATAAAGACATGGATGAACTAGTTTGGGGTAGAGGAACTTGACTGGCCTGCAGAGAGTCCTGACCTCAACCCAATAGAACACCTTTGGGATGAATTAGAGCGGAGACTACAACCCAGGCCTTCTCGTCTGACATCAGTGCCTGATCTCACAAATGCGCTTCTGGAAGAATGGTCAAACATTCCCATAGACACACTGCTAAACCTTGTGGACAGCCTTTCCAGAAGAGTTGAAGCTGTTAAAGCTGCAAAGGGTGGGCCAACTCAATATTGTACCCTACGGACTTAGACTGGGATTCCATTAAAGTTCATGTGCGTATAAAGGCAGGTGTCCCAATACTTTTGGCAATATAGTATACACTATTAGGCAAACAATGAAACAACCTCCTATTTTAAAGGGCACATTCTTATAATATAATTTGTGCTTAGAAAAATGGATTTTACTATTAAACATTTTCCTGCCCAAAAAGTTATTTTGTATCAGTTTTCAAATTAGATTAATTAGTATTCAGTTAATTTGCCTCCATCCTCGGGGTAACAGGCTAGTGAAGCAGTTACAGGATTTCATGACTCTCCTTACTGCTAATAAGGCACGCGGTTTGAATTTGTGCATATCTAAATTCTAAAAGGAAAATGCACCAGTAGAAAAAATGAGAAAAAAAAAAAAAAAAAAAAAAACTATAGTGCAATCATAGCTTAAACTGGATTTCATTTTTACTTGCTGAAGATGAGCAGAATATGAGAAAAGAATGAGTAATATCTAACATGTTTTTATTGCTACATGATTTTACACCACAGTTTCCCTACCGACTATTAAAAAGTTTACAATAAGCAGGATAAAAACTAAATCAGGACCAAATTAAAAAAAAAAAAATATATATATATATATATATATAAATATATATATATATATATATATATATATATATATATAGTTTTTTTTCTTTTTTTTTTTCTTTTTAGAAAACACACATTACATTTACAGAGTAGAGATAGAGGTTAAAGGGTAAGCTCCAAAAAGATAAAATTATCAAACCAAAAACTTTGCATACTTAAAATGCAAAAAAAAACAAATACAAACCTGTCAATCTTTCTGATCACCAAAACTAACCATTGTTGCTGTGTGTTACTGCATGCTAGTCAATTTTGCCCTTATTAGTTCAACTTCTACTAAAGTTGATTCTGATTTGTCCCAGGATACTGGGGCATGCAAATGACCTGTTAGAGCACTGAAGCATAAGCCATGGTTTTAACACATACTGAGATAATAAAGGTCACTCCAACAGGACTCTTAGGTAAATGCAGTATTATTTAGAACTTAAACCTTTTTTTGATATATGGTGGTCACATTGTTTCTTTGGGGGAAATTGCTTTTGATACCTGACAATGGCTGGAAAAGTGTTAACCTTGATAATATAAGACCAGAGGCCATAATGAGCTTATATGCTTTACTGTACTATAGTAAAGTGCATAGCTACTTAGATATCGCACCATTTTATGAAGTTAAAACTTACGCTAAAACATATTCAGACAAATCCTATAGTAAACTGCAATAATCATTTTAGACTTCATATTCTGGATTTCTTCGTTTGTGCCTTACAATGCTTGTGTTAAATTCAATGCCCCTGTATAATAAGTTCCACTGAAAGTCAAATGATGGAAAGTTGTGTATATTTGAAAGTAAATTAAGACTTTTCCGTTACAGACCTTTACACGTCCAACTATTTCAATAATCAAAGCCTAACTACACTTGGGATAGCTTGTAATCCCTGCTTTTATTTATTACAGTAGAATACCAAAGATGCAATAATAGTAATATTAGAAGGGCTGGATTAACACCAGGATTACAACTCATAGCCATTACATGTTAGCTTTAAAAAGCATATGCTAACACATCAGTGTTTCAGAAACAAACGTAAAAGGTAGGTTTTTTTTTCTTATATAGCTGGAAAATTATACATTCTGATTTCACATTCTAGTTCTGTTCTTTCAAAATTAATGCATCTACCAAGTGTTTTTTTTCTCTCCTTTTTCCCCAATCTTCGTAATAAAAACTGCACCGCTTATAATCCACAATTTAGGTCAGAACACAGTCTAAAACCTTCTCCCTGTGTTAGTGCGGGTTTCTTAAATCCAAGGACATACTACGTAGGCTAACTGGCTCCTGCCTAAATTGGTCTTGGAAAATCTGTGTGCTTCTAAAGCTACATTCCCTTGGGAATAGAGACTGACGTAAAAGGTTCTATGCCCTCTCAAATTCATGGAAATATGCTGACTTTGTGAAAAATGTAAAGAGAATAATAAAATTATCTGCAAAAGAGATGGCTTATTTGTATTTCACTGCATTAGACATTATTGTCTTACATAAGTGTTCAGACAATAATTAGAAAATAAAAGATACCATTCCAGGGACTGGTAAAAAATTAGCATTTTCCACAGACAAGAAAGTGACAAAAAAAACCCTTCCACATAAAAATACATTAATTTTGCGTAAGCGAACGATGACAAGTCTAAAAGAAATATGCCGATATTTAAACTATTATAGAATAGATCCCTTACCAGTTTATGGCAGCCATACCCTCTCTAAAGCCCAACACTTGCCAAAATCTTGTTTGCCATGCTGGTGCTATTATTCACCAGAGATACAGTGAAAGTACTGTGTAAATTAGGGGCAATGACCTCTTGTAATCACTGCTGAAAGTACATGGCAAAACAATGAAGAGCAAAAACATTACACTGCTCCACTCAATTAAAACACCTTTGTTTTGAGACTGAATTGGTTAATGAATGTGCCTGTGATTGCTGCTTTGAGCTTTACACAAAAGGACTGCTACAAAAAGCACTGCACACAACCAATGTATTTAAAACAAATTTACACATACATATGCATGTGTCTATATGTATAATTATAAGTTTACAAACCTAAATACTTACAAACATATGTGCAAACATTTTACAAAAACAAATGGAATTACCTGCTAATTTGTCCCCTTTCATGTACAGATGATTTACACGCACTTCAAATTTTAAAGCTTTCAGCATACTATTTTGTAGCAGTAAACAATACTAACAAACACCAAAAGGCATTCCGTGAGGCAATATTTATATGTAAAATTGCAATACAACAACAAAATGAAAGAAAAATATGTGCTAGTCTGGCAACGGTGAAGCTCTACCAAATTGTGTCTGGAGTTCTGCTTTAAAAAAAGGTAAGAAAAATCATCATAGTTTACATTCAGTACAACTTACAGAACATCTATGAGGATATCATTGGCATATGACCTACCAAACTAATATAAGATGGACCAAAGAAACCCAGTTTAGAAAAATTAAATGTTATTTATAACACTGTCATCTGCTAAAATATGCAATCTAACAATTTTAGCAAGGTTTATCTTTATATAAGGTCTATCCCAACTAAAAAAATTACTAATATCTATAGGTAGAAAATATGATTGCATCGATAATAAATACCACAAATCAGAAATGTTTTTGAAACAAAAGGTAATGTAATCTGTTTATCACCTGCCTTTCTCTAATTTGCTACATGGCTAACTGTCCATGTAGAACAATGACTGGAGGAAACAACAACCACTGATTTCCTCTGCAGGTGAGCTTCCAGTAAAGTCTATGGCTGACCGAGTACAGAGAGTGAAAAAAGAAAGAAAAAGAAAATCTGAACCAAGATAAATTCTAAATTAATGAAAATTCTATGAAAACCTGTGCAGGGAATCAAACCTTTTTTTTTTTTGGTGTACCTGTTCTGTTTATTTTTGCTCTCATGCACAGTATTCAGGAACAACTATGAAAAGCAGAGCTGCTTTTCCAAAGAAAAGGGTTCAAGGGTTTTCAAAGATTAGCACTATGTTCACTGAACAAAGGACTCCCTTTTTTACTTCCTTTGTGAGCCACAATTGAAGTAGACCACAGGAAGAGTTAAATTCATGGCATGCTTGGCCTGCCACACAGTTGGGAGAGTTCTTTAAAAAGG
This sequence comes from Staurois parvus, assembly GCF_062004578.1. Lineage (NCBI taxonomy): Eukaryota > Metazoa > Chordata > Amphibia > Anura > Ranidae > Staurois > Staurois parvus. The sequence goes on along the minus strand of NW_028317892.1, from coordinate 12,096,630 downwards.
GACTGTCACAAGCCATCAATGGGATTTACTCCTTAAACTGCTGATTTGTTCAGGTACAGAACAGAGGAAACTTCAGTTAACTTTTTTTTTTTTTAATCACGACACATGAAATAAAAAAAGTCTGTCTGGAAAAAATGCATAGCATGACTAGCAAAAGTAGGGGAACACAGTTTGAAGCATGGAGTATTATTCTCTTCATTCCTTAACAATAGAGGCCTGACACATATTTGTTGAACAAATTACAGACATCTTGACAGATTTTAATCTCATTCCACAGTACAAGTAAAATCTACTTAACTGGGAAGCAAAATTAAAATAGGCTGTTCATATAATTTAATATGTAATGACCAACACAAGATGATACCATCAACATATTAAAACAAAAATGATAAATGTGTATACCAAATTTACAAATCCTAAACTGATGTGTCATATGTCTGCATTGTAATAGTTTATTGTAAATAATCAAAATTTATCAAAAGTTAAAAAAAAAAAAAAATACCCTGACAACAAAATAATAGGTTTCATCAACTTAAACACGACTTTGGCCATTTCTCATGTCCCAGATTTCATAAGAGTATCTGGACAGAAAATGACCCATAAAAAAAGGAAGGTAAAGCAAGCACATGACCATCAACTTGCTGGAGAGCAGTAAGGAAAGCTATGCTTTAACCCACTGCTTTCAATGGAGAAGGCTGCTGATCACACGGTTCTGGTGATATTTGTCTGTTGCCCTTGGCAACCCTTGTCAAGTGTAACGATGCCGGCCTACAATGGCTTTAACCGGGACGCATTCTCTTCCTTTACATGAATGCAACAGGGCCATCTGTGTCGGAAAGCATAAAAGGCCAGTCTGCCTGTGGGCCCGTCAGTCTGAACACCACCCCTCTGACCCTGATTAAATAAAACTTTCAGTCTCTTTTTGTCCTCCCCGTTGACTTCTCCTATTAAAGGAGAGTGAGAACAAAGAAAGCGGAAGAGTGGGCTATCTGCCCCCATGAAAGGTGATGTCTGATACCGTTCAACACAAAGATTAGCAAGGCAATACATAACAAAAGCCAGTTTGGGGGAGGTGGGAAAGAGGAAAATTGTTCTAGGCAGACCTTTGACTAACTTGGTGGATACAAAACTCATTAAATAGCCATACAAGAGGTATGATTTAAAATTAACAAGATAAATAAATAAATAAATAATCATGAATAGACAGCTCATGGCATCCTTACGAAGCCCGAATCAAACAAAAAAAAAAAAAAAAAAAAAGGCAAAATGTGCAGAAAATAGAATAAAACAGACGAAAAGCGTGCCTTGCCAATGTTGAGAAGAAAAAAATATATTATTTTTGTAAATATGACTGTGCACATTAAGGGCTTAACAGTATAACATTTTCATATTTACCATGCCATACAATGGAAATATATTTTTGTTCAGTAAGATCAGCCTGCAGTCTCATTTAATTAAAGAAACACAGTACTACCCCTCCACCTGAAACAAAAACATATCTAGTGTAATGGCTTTCAGAAGCAGAAATGCTAAATTAGGGTACAAATTTATGTAGGTAAAACCCATAAATCAATTTAAACGTGTGCAACACGTTCCAGAGGTGTGCAATATATCTTTTTAACATCTTGTAATCAACAGTTAAAAGTTAAAATTTGGAGTTAAAATTACATATGAATTACAAACTGTTAAAAAGAACTGTTATTTTTCCATATGACTCCATTATCTCTCATAGCCCTGTACAAAGCTATAGATTTAACAAAGGTGGGTAGTGCTGCAATAAAATGCAAACATATTGAAAAGATTAGTATAGTTTTGCAAAAATGTAAGATAAGAAACAATAGAAGAGGAGGCTCTGCCATTCAAATTTACAGTCCAGAGAAAACGTTACAGTACCATACAGAATATGTAAAATTGTATAAGCATTTATAATTCTTTTATCAAAGTAATGCGGTTGTTTATACTGATGTACAGAAGTCCTTAAATCAGAACTTCAGAGAAAAAACGGAAGCTCCGCTCTTCCTCCTCCCCTACCTCCCTTCTACTTTTGGAACATCATTTTTTTGGGGGGGAGCAGGTACCTAATTTTGACAGGTACCAGCTCCCCAATTCTGCCAGGGGGATTCCATGGAAAGTCCGCCCCCTCCCTCCCTGCAACCTTCTGGGAAACGTCACAGGTTCCAAAAGGCTGTAGGACCATTTAGACAGCACAGAGCAGCTCTGCAAGGCTTCACAGCTGGCTTCCCACACTCAGCATGGCAAAGATGGGAACCCGAAAACCAGTGAAGAACCAACCTGGGTGAATAAAGCACTGAAACCCTGAGCAGGTAAGTATCTTATTATTAAATGTCAGCAGCTACAGTATCTGTAGCTGCTGACTTGATTTTTTACAAACCGACTGAAACTGCTCTACGTACTGAAAGAAGAGATTTCACTTAAAATAAAACTAAAGGCAACATTTTTTTTCTTTTTTTGGGGGGGGATAGAGTGGAGATGGATTAGGACACCTGTCAGGTTTTATTGCTGTCTGTGTCCCCGTAAAGGATGTTCTCCCTCTCTATTTGTCCTGTCTACTATTATCACTGAGAGTAAAAGAAAATCCCACATTTTGAGTTGTCCCCAGAAAAGTAATAGAGGGGAAATCTTCCATTGGGGTCACCAGTTCTAGTGACTTGGGGATCCTTAAGGAGTTCCCTTCATTTGCAGGGATTTCCTCTCACTTTCTGTTTGGGTATAGGACAGGATGTGAAGGAAAATTTCCACAATAAGACAGATGGCAAAAAAAAAAAAAAAAATCCGACGGGATTATAACCTTCCCTTGCTCTATCCAAAATGGAAAAAAAAAGGTTTTGCCTATAGTTCTACTTTAATTACTGATGCTTGTGTTATGTAACTGGTACAAACAGATTAATGCATTATCCACCATGCTTAAAGTTGAACTTTCCCCCCAAAACAAAAATAAATCAAAATATGTGCATATAGCTCTACATGCTTAACAGTCATATGTTAAAATGACCTTACCTTGCTTTAAAAAAAAAAAAAAAAATCTCTATTTTCTGCTGACCCCGAGCTCTAATGTCACCAGGGCATAACAGTTGCACACAAGAAGGACTTCCAGGAATTCCACATCTTTACAAAAATATGCTTATTATGGGTTTGGCATTCTCAGATCAGTCTATAGGAATGCAAAACGGGTCAATTGCAGGTGAGAATGAGGTCAATTGCAAGCCAAATGCACCTATCAATTCTGAATGATCAGAAGTGTCTTAAATGAATGTCAAACAAATGCCATTCACACAAGCCCAAAGACAGTCAACATAGGTCCTTATACTATCTGTAATTATCCATCAGATACTTTCAAGCCACTTATTAAGACCAAACTGCTACAATACAGCACTAATACTGCAAGACACATCTCTATATAGGATGCATATTGACCTCTGTGTCAAAGATGGGATGCATTTTAGATGCGGTGAATGTTTTATGTCTTTTAGCCAGGTCGCTCAAGCTTTACATGCAGTGCAGCCCTATTGAAGAAGCACTTGAATGGAAACTACACCAAAGATGCAGTAAGCATGTTTCTTTTTTTAAAAGCACAACATTATTTATGTGTGAATGGCACACTAAACATATTCACCAAAAAAGGGTGTTTCAGAATTACTTGGTCCAAGAAAAACAGCACTGTAAGAGTATGGTGAATAATGTTTACCTCCCAAGGAGGTGTACCAGCCGCTTACCACTATGGACTTTGTGAACACCCCATGAGCAAAGAATAAGCTGAAGAGTGGTACAACAAACTTAAAGTGGTTGTTTGCCACTGCTAAGCATAGAGATAATGGATGATGTGGGTAAATGGGAACATGCAGTTAGGCGTCTTGGATGACCACGGATGCCATGAATTCCCCTGGTCTCAGAGAAGCAATTACTGGCTTTGTATATTCCATGCAAAGTTTTTGGAATTTGAAGCAATTTGTTAAAGGACTTTTAGTCAAGCTACTAGTACAACAGTACTGATACAATAAATCCTTGGGACAAGAGGTGGTTCAGGGTATTCAGCAAATCTGACTGTCCTTGGACAGTTTTTGGCTGATTTGAAAAAATAAAATGTTGGGGAAGCAGAATTTTCAACTCTATCTTGTTCCCTTTTGACAGCACTGATTGAACCCACAGGTCTGGGACGTCTGTGCCCCAGAGAAATGCAAACTGCAACAGACATCCCCACTCTTAGCAATGCGGGTGCCTCTTCACTGTGAAGAGAGCTTAGGAGGAGGTTTTGTGGCCTTTGTAGTCCAAGCCTCATATCGAAAAGGGTTGAACTTGGTTCTGAAGTTGAAGCCTTGTTAGAGCGTGTGGGTGCTCTTCAATTAGGGGAGCTAGGAGTTCCTGAGGAGGGTGGATTTGGCACTTTCTTCTGATGAAGCAAAACAGTCCATCCTGTGAGCTCTTTGATAAAATTGGTCAAGTGATTCATCAAACAGGTGTCTACCCTGGAAGAGTATGTGTGAGGCACCTTTTATAGGCAGCTTTCACTTTCCAAGCCATATTCTATGCATATGAATGGAAACTGAAGCCATTCTGGCTAACTGTATTATGCAGTGTTCCAGGATATCTACGCAAAAAAGAAGAGCAGGAAAATTTTAGTATTTGCTCTGCAACACTACAGTCCTGAAATGCAGGGTCACGTTGATTATTCATTGTCCTAGTCCAGTAAGCAGCAGTTTGAAATACAGAAATAGCAGAGAGAGCTGGTTGCAGGGCTGGGCTTGCGAGATTACATTTTCTGTCAGCAGAATCGTTGAAAGAAGGAATTTTTAAGGTACAATGAGATGTTTGTTTAGAAAAGAAACAGCAGGGTCAACCAAGGGAAAAGCCCACTTTTTTTGCAAACTCTTTTCCAATGACTAGCGTTCAGCAAGATTTTTTGGGAGAGTGAAAAGCCTTTCAGGAGTGACTCAATCTTTATGACCTGCACATTCTGTTAATGAACAGGGAATGTTTAGCATCTTTTGGGGGTCACTTGGTGTTCAAAGGAACAAGGTGTGATGGAGGAGAGTCAATTTGCACAATACCAAAGATTTTGTGGGCACAGGCAATGAGATTATTAATATATTAGCATGTGTTTTGTGAAGCTCCCTCTTCAATAAGGTGGCAATATGAGAGAAAGATGTTTTCTGCAGCTTTTTCCAACACTGCCACATTCTCTTCATTCCCTTCTTATTCTGTGTCCTCTGTTACTGGCACATATCAGAGTCTGTTTGAGAACCAGGAGTAGAAGAAGAAGTGGGCCATTTCTAAGCCCTGAACAAGGATGGCTGTATTAGAGCTATAAGCTGTCCAAGGATTTCTGACATAGATGTAGAATATTCTGCTTTTTACAGTGGTTGTAAGGACTGAAAGTTTTTTTTCTTTTTTTACATTACTACACTCTATGCATGAAGATGAAAAAAACCTTCTGTAAGCAGCTCTCCCCCGCAAGCCTCCTTAGCTGAGCCCGATTTCAATCCAGCGATGCGCATGAAAGCAACGGCTTTCCTGGCTCTCTCTGTCATCATTGGCTCAGAAACAGCAGCAGGAGACACTAGCACCTGCTGCTGTCAATCATAGCCAGTGAGGAGGTAATGGGAGTGGAGCTGAGCCTGATCTGTGTGTCAATGGACACACATAGTGGGGTGCGGGAGCGCTTAAGTGCCCCCATAGCAAGTGGCTTGCTATGGGGGCACTCAGCAGGAGGGAGGGGCCATGAGTGTAGGCGGGAGATCCAGAAGAGGAGCATCGGGGCTGCTCTGTGCAAAACAGAGCAGGTAGGTATAACATGTTTGTTATATTTAAAAAAATAAAAACTAAGCCTTTAATATCACTTTAAGTATGCTGCTTGTTGCATGCCTGAAATAGAGTTAGAATCAGATGTTGAGACCAGTGTTAAAACCGGATCCTACTCTGATGCAAAGGATGCATTCTCACTCTAAAGCGGTGTTGTGTGTGCCTTCAGCACAGCAAATGTTTTCCTGCTGTTTAGAATTGGCTCTGTTTTTGCCTGGTTTCTATCATAGTTATAAGTGAGGGTATTCCCCTGTGAGGTACTCAGGGAGTAGAGTGCTAGAGATAGGATAAATGTGTCTGGAAAGAGTATGCAAAAATCCAGGTGCACTGTAGACAGTCCTGCAACAAATCTTTGTGGTGGAAGGAAGCACCCAAATACCTTCTAAGGGCTCTATGTGTGTTGACTTATGAGTGGTTGATATTTAGCACCAAGTTTAAAATGTTTGCGCTGCGCATACATTTCCAAACATAGCCCCGATTTAACAGTAATGGTCAGAGATACAGAGTGACCCTGTATTACCTGTTCACGATATTGGATTGTGTATATAGTCCAGGCTTTGCCTGTCTTGATGGGCATATCCCCAAAGTGGTCCTCAGGGACTGTGTTCCATAACAAGGCCCATGCAAAGCACCTAACTCAATGTGTTGCACCAAGTGCCAAAGCAAACAATGCAGCCCATCCCCACAGTGTGGGGTCTGAGTACAGCTCCCAAGGGTTTACCAAGAATGCAAAAATCCAGATACACTGCTTCTGTGTAGGCATTTATAAGACAGTGAGGGTTGATTGGGGAATTCTTAAAAAAAACAAAAAGAAAAAAATAAGAAAAAAACCAATACATTAGTATAGCTTATTTCTCCAGGAAAGAGGAGATCCATCACTTTCAGCCACTAGCAAAAAACTAAAAAGGACTGATGGAGTGGGGTAGAGTTATAGGGAAGGTGCCCCGGGGGGTGGGTCCTCAAAAGCTTGCCAGTGTCCAATCACTTGTAGATATGAGCTTATAACCCATGGTGTCTGAAAAAGTTGCCTGTGTTCTGTACTGTGTGATTAAAATATGCAGGTTTTAATTTAACCCCATGGTCTTTAAAGACTTAATTCAGATACAGTAGTACAGAATGTAATTGTGTGACTGGATCTAAAAGCTAAAATTTGCAATGTTCATAGATGTTGAGCCTAAATTCAGAAACATAGATGGTTATGAGCATGCTAAACACACAAATAAAAATGTGGAGAGGGGAACCAGTGTAGGAGGAAAAAACCCCTTTGAAAGTGGTATTCAACCCCCCCACCCCCGCAAAAAAAAAAACATTTGTTGCAGCTTACCAATTGTTAAATGTGATGGGATGTTTTTTGTTACTTTCATTTTGACCTGATGATCCAGCCAGTAAAACACTTCTAGTCTTAGGGTGCCTCCCCTCTGGATGGAGGAACAACAGACACCTTTGGAAAGCAGCACTGTCAATCTGGTGGGAGGGTAGCAATTTTAGATGGACTTAACTAAACATCTACTGACACATTTTAGCCAGTTATAGCAACAGTTTTTCTTTCCTTTAGGGATAAGGATTTTACATAAACTATTAAAAGCTGACCATTGTAGGCATCCCGATAAAGCCTAATTCCAGGTGACTTTAAAAAGTTTCTCTGGACTGATACGAACTATTTGCATCAGATGCTTCAGATGCTAACAAATGCACCCACTGCAAGCGCTGTATAGTCTGTATGTAGCATGAGCTACATACAGAATTCAACGCTGCATTCCGGCACAGTTGTATACTTCCCACCCTGTTCCCAGAAAAAATCAAGTGAAGCTGAGCTGAATCATACTGCAACAAAGTCCTCTTGGCAAATGAGTGCTTAAGTACCATATAAATTACCTTAATCAGCCACCTGAGACTAAGCTCTGAATGATGGATTTTTAGTGCCAAATTTTGAAAAGTTTACACTATAAAAGTGAAAAAATTTCAAACACACTCCTGGTTTCCTGATCGTTTTAACATATAAACTCATTATTCAGGATACACACAATAAGCATAAATCAAGTAACAAGTGTTGTACTTGCTATAGGGCTACAGTAATGGTATGTGGTGCATACTAATACATTATGACCTAAATCTGCAGGGGACCATTGTTTTTTGTTACGGTTTACTACCACTTTAAGGAATATGTTGCCCTAGTAAGGGAAGATTTAATATCAGCAAGATGTAGTAATACTATTATTATAGGTATTTTTTTTAGCTCCAATTTACGTAGTGCTTTACATATATACTGTATTTAACATTCACATCAGATCCTGCCCTCAGGAGCTTACAATCTAAGGTTCCTAACTCACATTCGTACATACACATACTAGAGCCAATTTAGACAGAAACAAATTAACAAGTTGGGGGGAAGGGGGTGCAGACTGTCATCTGCATTTGGCAGGGCACTTCCGGTCCACAAACCTCATTACTATTCACAATGGCTTTAGAGCCTTAAGCTGCTCTAGTCAGGAAGAATAAAAATAGAAGAGTTTCAATGGCGAAATACATGAAAAGATAATGTTATGTGCAGGAGAAACCTTGCCACTATTAATAGATACCACAGTCTCCCTACAGGAGTTTATAAGTGTAATATCTACAATTGGTACTTATCCTAGAATAACCATCAACTAGTCTAAATACACACTACTTTTGCTGAATGAGGATTGCTCTCAGGCCATAAAGCCATCCTGCCCTGTACCGATGATTGATATTTCTTTGGTTCTTACCAAATACTGTCAAGCTCAAGATTCCCCTTCATTTAATTGCTTTTGGGAAAAAATACGAGTCTGTAACATGCTCCCCCTACTGATTGTGGGGAAAAAAAATTCTCATGAAAATGATTCACAGCTCTCAATTATTGTAGTTTCTTCACAATACCCAGTGGTATTCCCACTGAAGGTTCTCCATACATTAAACACTATCTTTAGAGTGTTGCTATGAAAACCGCAGCAGCCTGGCATTTAAATTGTAACAACGCCCAAAAGATGGCAAAGGGATTGTCCTTCTGAACCCTTGCAGCACAACTGCAATACATGGCATATACAGCCTAACCACCAGATGGAAATCTGAATGACTCTATAGTTTTTAATCACATTCATTTTACTGGGTTGGAGGATCGTAGCTTAGGGCTGGAAGCCCACAAATTTTAAAAAATGTAACAAATTGTTCCCCATGTACACACGTATCCATGATATTTGGAAGAGGGTAGGCAACTACAAAAGATTACAGGATTTACCGGTTATTTCCCAGTATGGGTAAAATGCCTCCTATACAGAGCTTGCTAAACTAAAATGTGCTAGTAAATATAAAACTTTTTGGTTCACTAATTTATTTCAAATATTTGCAAATGCCACTTTGAAAACTGCAAGCAGGGAGGCTCTTAATGGCAGAAGAGACATGCAAAGTCTCTTTTGCAAAACAAAGAAACCTACCTGCTTGCAGTCTTCTGTGGAATGTACTCGGAGCTGCACAAGGACAGCCCAATTTACATTATCCAGCACATTGCCTGTATGCTAGGATGACTGCACACCTGTACATATGCAGAAGTGACAAAATTCTGCGCCTGCTAATGAGAACAGCCACAGTTTGGAACCCATAAAATGTCAGTTAAAAGATACCAGTGCCGGCGAGAGAGATCTCTTCTGAAGGAAAGTGAGTATTGTGGAGTTTAGCTCAAGAAGAGTGGGCCAAACTATTTTGACAGGTGCAGAAATCTGATGGAGAGTTACAGAAACTGCTTGTTTGCATTGATTGTTTCTAAAGTTTGTGCAACAAAATATTAGGCTAAAGCATTTTTGTCAATACCATTTTCATTTGTTTTATTATATAAAACATTCTGTTCGCTCAAAATAAATTTTTTATTAAATAAACAAACAATGATGGGTGGCAAATACTTTGGTCAGTTTTAAGTTATATCAGAGAATGGGTTTTTTTTTGTGGAATGGTACCAACAAATTTTTCCACATCTGTATGCATTCTTAACCACCAACGCCCTACCCAAATTAAATTCTCTTTTAAATATCATCAACAAACCTGACAGTAGATGAGCCCTTTAATTGATGTCAGAGGGATCAACCAGACCAGGGGTTGGTTTAATATATTTAGGCTTTGATTGGCTTACCCAATAAAAACTGCCACAACATCATGAAAAACATAGCCACTGACCCCAATCACTGCAGAACACAAAACACAGCATTCCCAAATCAAAATATAGCCATCGAATCAGAGAATAAGAATTTATAATTAATTTATATCACTTTACACTGAGAGGGCAACAAGAGAGAATTTATGTTTTTCTAGTAATCCCTAGTGCAAAAACTCACTTTTTACTGTTGCCCCATACATTACATGGAAGTGTTCTGTAATTGTAAATACATGCACTTTTAAAAATAAAAATAAACTTGGTATGAGATTAAGACCAAGATATTCTCTCTCAAATTTATGTGGGATATAATGAAGTTAAAAAATAAGCAGGAGGTTGTCATAAAAGTGAAAAGAAGAACGCCAATGTCAAGTTTCATGCCTGACTCAGCAGAGAATGGTGCTTTGTTCAGAATGGCAAAATTTTCATTTACATAACTTTTATTCATATTCTTAGATATTTTATCTTAAATATCAAAGCAGACGTTCTTGATTCTTTCTAGGGCAATTACTTTGTCAGCAGCATAAGCAGAGCTAAGAGCTCTGAATTTTGTGGAAGCCAGGACATATGAAGGGCAGTCACAAATTCTTTGTATGTAATTCAGCAATTGAACAAAATATACTCTTCAATCTCCAAAACACACCCGGATCATAATAGTTTTTTTTTTTTTTTTTTTTTTAAGAGAGGGGGTTGGTAATTCAATATGTACGATAATTCCTTTCTAGGGGATTTAGGTTTTATTTTAAAAAAATCCATTCTTGAAAGCAATTGCTTTGCGTATTTACTTCTGCTAATAAAGGTTTTTAAGTATCTTTTTGATATTCTGCTTTAACCTTACACCCTTTGTTGATGTGTTGGACCACCTGTCTGAGTACAATCAATTAAATTTTGTCTACATACATAAACTGCTCAAAAAATTAAAGGAACACTTTTTAATCAGGGTATAGCATCAAATCAATTAAATTCCTGGGATATTGATCTGGTCAGTTAAGTCGCAGAGGGGGTTGTTAATTAGTTTCAGCTGCTTTGGTGTTAATGAAATTAACAGGTGCATTAGATGGGCAACAATGAGACAACCCTCAAAACAGGAATGTTTTACAGGTGGAGGCTGTAAGGAGATATGTCTTATTAACTGTCATCCATTTTGTAAGACAAGAAGAGAAACACAGCGCCTCTGAGTGTAGACTGTAAGATGTATTTAATGGTGAACATAAATAAAACCACTCACATGTAGATGGTAATAAGTAGGCTCATAAGGGGTTAACAAAGCACAACACCTTGTAGTTGTAATCTAGAACAGTGAACAGGAATGCCGGATGGACAGCAGGGAGCGCTGGATGTGCTAGATGTGTTTCGCTTGTAACTTCTCTCTCATTTTCTGAGAATAGTTTCCATTTCACAGTAAACGGAACTACCTTATATGGTATCGCTCAACTATTTGCAGTTTCTGTTCTTCACGTAACTATATTGATAAGAATGGAATGATTCATTGGTCATCCTAATATTAAGCAACGCCTACTGAGTTCTGTATAACCGTTCTTGTTTTGCATTAAACTTTCAGAGATTTAGCTTGCACACTTCGGTGTCTGGAGCTTTATTTCTCCCAGGCCTGGTGGAAAAAATAACGATGACAGGGGCTACAGACATAGGCTGATTCTTATCAGAGGCCACTGACATTTTTTTCATAACTCATCTTTTCTGACTGTTTTTCACTAGTTTTGCATTTGACTAGGGTCAGTGTCACTACTGGTAGCATAAGGCGATACATGGACCCTACAGAGGTTGCACAGGCAGTCCAACTCCTCCAGGATGGCACATCAATACATGACATTTCCAGGTTTGCTGTGTCTCCCAGCACAGTCTCAAGGGTATGGAGGAGATTCCAGGAGACAGGCAGTTACTCTAGAAGAGCTGGACAGGGCCGTAGAAGGTCCTTAACCCATCAGCAGGACCGGTATCTGCTCCTTTGTGCAAGAAGGAACAGAATGAGCACTACCAGAGCCCTCCAGCAAGCCACTGGTGTGAATGTCTCTGACCAATCAGAAACAGACTTCATGAGGGTGGCCTGAGGGCCCGACATCCTCTAGTGGGCCCTGTGCTCACTGCCCAGCACTATAGAGCTCGATTGGCATTTGCCATTGAACACTAGAATTGGCAGGTCCGCCACTGGCATCCTGTACTTTTCACAGATGAGAGCACACGTGACAGACTTGAAAGGGTCTGGAGAAGCCGTGGAGAACGTTATGCTGCCTGTAACATCGTTCAGCATGACCGTTTAGGTGGTGTGTCAGTGATGATTTGGGGAGGAATATCCATGGAGGGACGCACAAACCTCTACAGGCTAGACAATGGCACCCTGACTGCCATTAGGTATCGGGATGAAATCCTTGGACCCACTACCAGACCATACACTGGTGCAGTGGGTCCTGGGTTCCTCCTGGTGCACGACAATGCTCGGCCTCACATGGCGGGAGTATGCAGGCAGTTCCTGGAGGATGAAAGAATTGATATCATTGAATGGCTCCCACGCTCGCCTGACCTAAATCCAATAGAACACCTCTGGGATATCATGTTTCAGTCTATCCGATGCCGCCAAGTTGCGCCTCAGACTGTCCAGGAACTCAGTGATGCCCTGGTCCAGATCTGGGAGGAAATTCCCCAGGACACCATTTGTCGTCTCATTAGGAGCATGCCCCAACATTTTCAGGCATGCATACAAGCTTATGGGGGCCATACAAACTACTGAGTACCATTTTGAGTTGCTGCAATGAAATTTCAGGAAAAAGGACTAACTTGATGCATAATTTTTTTCACTTTGATTTTCGGGGTGTCTTTGAATTCAGTCCTCTGTAGGTTGATTATTTTTATTTCCATCAAATGATGAGGAATCCGTATGTTCCTAACATATTACCCAGTCCATATCAGTATAGGTATCCAGTATGATATTTTTCCCCATTGAGATCTGACGTGTTTTCAAAGTGTTCCTTTAATTTAAAAAAAATTTTGAGCAGTGTATATATGCTGATTTTTTTTTTTAATTTTTCCCTATTCCGCTAATGTTTCCCTTCTGTATTCACCTCTTTTTTTTCTCATATCACATACAGATTTCAGGTAGACATTTGTCCATAGCTAACTTATGAAGGAGCATCAGTTGACTGCCTCTATTTATTACTTCTCTCCACACAGCAGGGCACAAGAAAAATCAGTCATCCCCACTGTGCATCTGCACTAACAAAAAATGCTGCAAAACCATAAAAAGATTTAAAGTGAAAGCCAAGGCAAATGCTCTTTTATATACAGTATATTAAAGCATGCCTTAACTCACATGCTAATCAATTTACCTTGCCTGGCATTGCACTGCCAGCATTCTTTATACATCAGGTACTGCATTTCCCCTCTACACCTCCACTTTAAAGGGTAACTCCACTTTCACGGGGAAACAAAAATAGAAAATATATAAAAAATAATATAGCATTTACAAGTGAGAAAAGTCATATTGTAATTGAATTTCATTTAAAATGACCGTTCCTTTTCAATCAGTAGCTCTGCACAGAACACCTCCAGGTAGCCATATCACATTGCATTTTACAGAAAATTACACAAAAACATTATTTCCTGCTTGTGTGATTGGCTCACAGATTTTCCCAGAAGTCAACACTAAGCTACAAGTCAGATATTTCACGCATACCCTGCTACCAAATATGTCATTTTTGTTCAGATACTCCTGAAGGGAAATCACGTCTAAAAGGATGCAGACCCTGCAATTTTCCTCAGAGCCCTGTAGGTTCAACAGTTGATTGATAATTAGGAACCACTGTCATTCCCATTCATTTTGCCCATGGACACAAACACCCATCTCTCTTTCTTCAGAACAAAAGGTAGGAATATGCAACAAAGTTAGTTAAAACCCTTGCAATGTATATAGAACACCCAGATGTGAATTTTTTTTCTCAACAAAAGTGGAGTTACGCTTTAATAACTGGTAAGTCCTCTCTCTAAATCCCCTCAAGTGCCAGACCATTTGTTTTTGTTTTAGCAATCTGATTCTGCACATTTTATCCTTTATTCTTCATGCACATGACTGTACAAGGGCCATACAACAATGTACTCACAAACCTCACAACTCTCTGGAAAGGGAAAAAGGGACACCATTGAGCTCAAAATATTTAGGCAAATATCTCACCCCTGCCACAACCCCTTTAATGTAAACTGTGACTAATTAAATCACAATAATAAGCACTTAAAGTGTATGTACCAATGAACTTCTATTTGAAATGCCTGTCGATCTTGTCAGAGCTGACATGAGCCCACTTCCTATCTAAGGGCCTGCTCACACCAGTATTAGGTTCTATTGGAGGTAGTGTGGTGCGAGGTAGTGGATAGCAGGACACCACGCTACACTGAAAAAAACAAGTACTGCATGCCGTAGTTTTTTGGGAGCACACCACCGCAGTGGGGTTGTGTAAAATGGCTTTATAGGAGACTAGGCATTTTTCTTTGTCTTACGGTGGGATCCTGATGGGCTGCCCAATGCAGTCCCCACTACACCTGGTGTGAACAGGCCCTAAGGGAGCCTAAGGCTGGCCATACATTATACAATTTTCTTCAGATTTTTGGTTTAGATTTACCAAAAACCATATAATATGAGGGCAAACCTAAAAAACACTTTCAATCGTATCCAATCAGGCAGGCCCTTGCACTACATAGTTGAAGGTAAATCTAAAGGAAATTGGGCAGAAATTGGACAGAAAATTGTATAGTGTATGGCCAGCCTAACTGTCCCTCTCTGTTTTTATCTTGGACTGCAGAATAATTAGTACCCTTATTGTGGAGAGGAGGAGGGATACAATAGTTTGGGACCCATTGTAACCCATGAGGAGATTGGCATAACTGGATGCATAATTTGTGCCCATAGCTGTGCCCTGTGTTTGTAAATAGTAATCTTCCAGGAATTTGAAATAGTTGTGTTGTAAAGAGAACTTGGTACTGTCTAGGATTACCTTAGGTGCAAGTTAGACTGTTGGGTAAGAAAGTAGTTTAATGCACATCGACCTACTGTATGTGCAATAGAGGTGTAAAAAGAGCAGATGTCCTTAGAGACCCAGATGTAAATAGGTTCCCAAGTTATTAGTTATCAGCTGATTGGAATCCTTGATGTAAGATGGCGAAGAACTGAGAACTGGCTGTAATACCTGCATGCTGCGCTGGGAATATGTATTGTTCTTGATGCATTTAGTATATACTGTTTCTTCCAAACCAGTGTTTCCTACACTACGCCAAGAAAAATGACTTGCAGTTTGGGGGATAAAACAGCTCCCAATACTCTATCATTACATAAAATGTGCCAATGTTTGGCTATGATTTGCTTTAGTAAAAAATGCTGGGAGGAAAAGGAAGTAATAAAAGACCATGACCATCTATCTTTATTAGAGAGATCATCCACCTGAACTGACCTATCCTGTAATAATTTATTTCTATCTAAATCTCTAACAAACCGATATCCACATCAAGGGATTGGCTTGTATAGCCTTTTTTAATAAATCGATTTTTTATAACCTCAGCCTGAACTAAACAAAAGGTTTTGTGCAAATCCTTCTAAACCTTGTAAATTGACTGCGGGGGATAGATTTCAGCCAGGATGGATAATGGCAACTATCTACCGGAGTATATGCAGTATGGTCAGTAGCCTTAAAGAATGTGGATGTGATAAATTTAGACCCTTCAAGTAATATTTAGATCTAAAAAAATGTATTTCATTCTGACTCGCTTCTAATCTTATCTCATTGGTATTCAAACTAGCCATATAGTTCTGAAGGGATTCCAATGAGCCATCCCATAGGAGGAGGATGTCATCTATATACCTTGCCCACATGATCAACTCCATAAGACTTTGGGCATAGACGATATCCTCCTCCTATCTAGACATGAGCAAATTAGCTAAACGGGTGGCATATTTAGCTCCCATAGCTACACCTCTCTTTTGGAGGAGGTATTGACCCCCAAACCAGAAATATGAAATGCTGCATATTTCAATATTCAATTTCAATTCAATAATAAAATATTTCTGACTAGTAGATAAATCTAATCCTCCATTCAAATAGTATTAAACTGCAGTAAGACCTAAGTCATGGGGTATAATGATGCGACATCTGCAGTCACCATCCAGCTCCCCTCTTAATATATATGACCTTTCAATAAATGACTTGCTTCGTATCCTTAAGATATGAATGAATCTGCTTAACTAATGGATGAAGAAAGCCGTCAATGTATTTGCCGACTCCCAAAGTGATCGAACCGATGCCGCTCACAATTGGTCTCCCTAGAGGGTTAGTCAAGCTTTTATGAATTTATGGCAAACAAACAACTGGAGTCCGTTGAGCCAATGGGAACAAATATGGCTTTTCTCTCTCTTATACCCTGCCACAGGGTTGTTTACAAGAAAGGCATAAGTCTCATGATCACTCAAAATCCTATTAATCTCCTCGGTAAACATTTCTGTCGAGTACTACTATCAACCCCCCGCCTTGTCTGCAGGTCTCCCTACAAGTTATTACATAATTGTTCCATCCCCAACTTTAAATCCTGTTTCATCCTAGCAGTGTTGACTCTTAAACCCTATACATTCCGGAGTACAACATCTCTACACACTTTAATAGAAGGTGCCATCCCACCAGGGGGATTGAACAATGAGGCATTAGTGAGACCTGAATGCTGTATAGCTGTAGAAGCTATCCTAATCTCTTTAATAGGATTAGTAGTTAAGTATCTTTTTAGAGCAAAGGTTAAAAATCCCACTACTACCTATGTTTTTATTCTTTTTTTTACTGACATTTCCTCCCCCAGGTCCCTCTCCTTGTTCTTGATTCCCTGGTTGGAAAGGTGAAAACCCCAAGGTTGGAATTTAATTTTGGACACTGGGAGGGTAATAAACCCATCCAACATCACCCCTTGATTCAGGGGGATAGGGCCTCTTACTATATAATCTTGAATCAGAGATTGGGAGGTACCTATTGGAAATAGGAATGTTTTAAACAGGGTTGTTTATCCCTACCATATGGTTGTTTCCTATATCCACTCTTATCCCTCGGATTTCCATATGGGGACTGGTAGTCCTTGTAACCCCTCCTGTCCCTTGCGCACAGGAACTGGAGTTTGTGGTCATCTTTTCCGGCTAGGTGACTATTGATTCGCATATGCATATTTTCTGTCTGTAAGTGCATTTTTATGCCCAATAAAGGTGTTTTTAGACTTACTGTGATTGCTTTTTGATATGCATTTATTCTCACTTTGGTGACTGATTTTATATTAGTCATATTGTTTGTATATATTTTTATTTAGTCAGTCACTTTATAGTGCAGCACTTATTATTTTAATATCTGGTATTAGAGAGGATATCCTTTTTTGTGTTTGCTGCTGTTTTTTGTTTTTGTGCTCAGTTTGCACAGTTTTCGTTTTTTTTATTGCCTGTTCATACTTGTGCAAATGCCAAGGAAGACTTTACTTTAAACCCTATTTCTATAACTATGCTCCAAAATAACTATATTACAAGATTTCAGCCATGTGAAAACCATGCTTTTTTTCACGATTGCTCTAGCTTATAGAATCTGAAATTTGAATCTTAAATCAAGCAATGCCTATTAGAGAATGGGCAGAAGGCAAAGCAGCAGTGTATTAAAGATTACATAGATACCCTGAGGAAGTCAAGAGTAGTCTGTGACGTAACACGTAGGTACACTAGTACGCAGTTTCCGGTGCGCGGTGATGCACTTCTGGCGTGCAACGCCATCTTGGTATACCCAGGAAGTCCCACACACATGCAGTACACCCACACATCGGTGAGGAGGGAGAACTGCGAGACATGTGAGTGGTATTCCTTTTCTTTCTAAATAAAAGGGGGCGGGGTTTCTATAATACTGCACTTAGATGGTCTTTTTTCTTGGCTCACTGGGCTGGTGAGCTACTGTCCTTTAGAGACACCTGGTCTGATCAGGGGCAACAGGAGCCCCATAAGGCGATCCACTGGAGGAAGAAAGTTGCTGGCTTTTATGATTAAGGATCCAGGGTGATCCTACAAGCGGTTTGGCCCCTAGGGGTCACCTGGAGGAGGTGAGGAGGCAATTTAGCCGCAAACAGAAGAAGTATGTTGGCACAATCACAGAATTGCTAAACACTATTGCACAGTGCATGAATTTATTTATCACTCATAGATTGTCTTTGGACATTTTTCTGATCATTTGAGCATTTTTGAAGTGTGGACACTTTATTGCACTCTAGCACTTTCTGTTTAGCCCCTTTGATTTGAGGGGTTTTCTATATACTATATTTTATTAAGTGTGTGTGCATGGTTTTTGAGTAAGTGAGAGGCACATTCTTATGATTTCTAGATACTGTAATTAATTTAGTGTGTGTGCACGGTTTTTTAAGTGAGAGGCACAGATACTGTTATTAATTTGGGTTTGACACTATATTTGCTTAGCACTATTGTAGTTATGACTTACACTTTATATGAGTTATCAAGTTTTTTTTTATGAGCGCTGCACTATTTGTTTAATGTTTTGACACTGTTTACATATATACCACCTCTGCTGAAAATGAGGATTCTACACATTTTTCATAACTCTTACCATCTTAATAGAGAAAATTTCACACACATATATGTTTGGGTTTGACATCCTCAACTATGGATTTAAAGCTACTCCAACACTTTAGCAACCTCTATCAACTATTCACCAAAAGCAAATTAGTTTTTTTTATGAACTTATGCAGCTGGTAAATAATCTACTTAATCCAGTTTTATGAATAAGTGCATAGCAGTCTAAGAAAACTCCATCATCCACAATATAGGCATTCTGGACCAATTTATGTAGGTCTAAATTAAAAAAAAAAATTATATATACATACACACATATACACACATACATACACACATCCATCCATCTACAGTGCGGTACTGCAGGTTGAACGTCACAATGTCCTGGAAGCAATGTTTTGCTATAATTTGATTTTCCTGTACAGAAAGACACACTACAGTAAATCATTCCTAGTGTTCTATTCTAGCATTGAAAAAAATATAGTAAAGACATGAAAATATTTAACCTCTTGTGAATTGCATTGTAACTGCACTGTCTTCTCTGTTTTGTATAGCACTGTGCAAACTGTTGGTGCTAAATAAATCCTATATAAAAATATAATAAAACCATTTTAATCTGGCTCTATGATCATTGTCACAATACAGTTGTAAAAAAGACAGTAATAAGCAAGCATAGTGATTCTATCTGCTCATAATGCAGACAGAGAATTCTCCACACACAAAAAAAAAAAAAAAGTAAGTGCATTACAGCCTCTTTCTTCCTACTCATGAAGAGTTCGACAGACATAGCATTACATATCATTAGGAGAGCAGTCTTCCATAAACTAAGCCCTTTCTGAACAACTGTGAAAGAAGGCCCATTTAATCAGGTCAGTAGAAAACAAACCTATATAATGCAGACCCATTTGTGTTGTTTAGTTCTAAATGAATGGTTTGTGTTTTACAAGACTAGTAGAAGGTGTCAGATTTTCTTAGAATGCTAATTAATTTTCAATTCTAGCTCCATCTCTTTCTCTTGGTAGTCTTTTTGCCAAAACAGCTTTTAATTTGTTCACTCTGGTAAAATGTTCCAACGAAAGAACATAGGTCAGCAAGGTCGACAAGGTATATGAACAAAACAGCAAAAGCACAATGAAGAGTGAGGAACAAGTCTTTGTCTTCAACAAAAGAACCAAAAAAGGTCCAAACTATTTTACAGAAAAAAGAATGAAATGAGAAAAAGTAAATGGAATTGATGTTACAGTATGCATGCTCATAAAAACGTGGTAATCTATGAGAAGGTGGAAATGAAGTAACACAATCAGATATACCCAACAGAATTGATACATTTAAAACTTGTTTATGGTTTTGACAGAATAACATTCTGGGTTTTTATGAAAAGATTGGTAGCCATCAAAGCATAAAAACCTATGTCCACAGTGAAATTAATGCTTTTAAAATTCAATGTATATAGAAGTAAAAAATGTTGATGACAATGTACTTAAGGTGAGGAAGCTTTAACAAACTGATTTGAATACTGAATAGCACTAAATATACAAATATCAAGTGTTATATTCCATTATGTCAGGGTAAAATGTGTATTGTACAAAATAAATAAAAAAAAATTGAAAAGTGTTTTCACCATATGTTGTATAGCCTCTATGCTTTGTGTACAGCAATATTATTTATTTATGTCAGGTACTTATATAGCACTGTCAATTTACGCAGCGCTTTACATACATATAGTGTACATTCACATCAGTCCTTAATCCTCAAAGGGTGTACAATCTAAAGTCCCTAACTCACATTTATACACATACGAAGGCCAATTTAGACAGGAGCCAATTAACCTACCAGCATGTCTTTGGAGTGTGGGAGGAAACCGGAGTACCCGGAGAAACAGGGAGAAAATGCAAACTTCAGGTAGATGGTGCCGTGGTTGGGATTCGAACCAGCAATCCTAGTACTGCCAGGCGGAAGCGCTAAACATTAAGCCACTGTGCTGTTATATTGTTATATAGCCTCTATGCTTTGTGTACAAGCAATATTAGCAGTGAATCTGTGTTGCAGTAGCCAAAAATCAGATGACACAAAGAAAAAAAAATAATAAAATGATAACAATTGTGTATTATTGTGCATACATTGTGAAAATAGTCAAAATCCTTAATATGCTTAACATTTAGTAAACATGAATAACACACAAATGCCCACAGAAATAAATCTCGTCACATGTGCTTTTCTCCAAACCTTTTGCAATCAATGTATCTTCCTTGCTCCTTCACCACATTAATACTACAAATGAATCCCATCATTATTCATAATATAATCTCACCTTAACATGTGGACCTATTTAAAAAAAAAAAAAACAATAGATCAGCTGCACCTTCCCCCTTAACCAATTGCCTACCGGGCACTTATACCCCCTTCTTTACCAGGCCAATTTTCAGCTTTCAGCGCTGTCGCACTTTGATTGACAATTGCGCGGTCATGCAAGATTATACCCATATGAAATGTTTATCAATTTTTTCTCACAAACAGAGCTGTCTTTTGGTGGTATTTAATTGCCGCTGGGTGCTTTACTTTTTGCGCTATAAACAAAATTGAAAAATGTTATAATAGGAACAAAGAATTTTTTTTTTTTTCAACTTTTTTGCAACCAGGTAATTTTTCTCCTTCACTGATGTGCGTTGATGAGGCAGCACTGATAGGCGGCACTAATGAGGTAGCACGGATAGGTGGCACTGATAGGCAGCACTAATGAGGTGTCATGGATAGGCGGCACTGATGATGGGTACTTATAGACAGCACTGATAGGTGGCACTGCCTGGCATCACTGCTGGGCACTGACTGGTGGCACTGCTATGCATTGACTGGCACAACTGATGGGCACTGACTGGCACAACCGCTGGGCAATGACTGGTGGGCACTGACTGACAGCACTGCATTGATGGGCACTGGTGGGCACAGGTGGGTGGCACTGCTGGGCACCGATCATCAGGGCCCTGATGATCGGTGCCGATCCCTGCTCTGAAAACTGCCGGTTCTCGGCAGTACTTTCCTCGCGCTCTGACAGCATGAGGAAAGTGCAGCCGAGAACCGGCAATTGCATTTCCCGGAGATCAGCATGTCATTGGACACGGCTGATCACGTGGTAAAAGGCCACTGTGATTGGCCTTTTACCACATCACGTGATCAGCTGCGTCCGTAGGAGTTAGCGATCACGGAGATCACTGGGGGCGCGCAGGAGAGTGCGTTCGGGGAGGACGTCATATGACGCCCTCCAAGAACTAACCGGCCGCCGTCATGCGGCTATCTGCGGTTGGCAAGAAGTTAAAAGGGGTCTGCTCCCAGAGCTCTTATATTCTTCCCTTCTGGAGACCTCGGTCTTGGATCCTGTGTGAATCACCGCCTCGCACCATGAGCTCTTGCACTCAAAAAAAGGGAACATACAGAGTGATTTACAACACTAAAGCCAAATGACCCTTTATTAAAGTAAAGTAAGATGTACACTCGGTGTCTCTTTAAGGCTTTAGACCTCAGCTTCACCTGTTTCCAGCAATCCAGCAGTACTTCCTTGCAGATGTAATGATGACATAAGCCTGACCCTAACATGTTTCATCACACCCTTGTGACTTTATCAAAGGGACTCATCTGTGGTATCATTGGTTGAAAGAACAAGGAAGATACATTGATTGCACAAGGTTTGGAGAACATACCTATGAAGAGATTTATTTCTGTGGACATTAGGGTGTTATTAATAGTTTTACTGAATTTGTATAATAAAGTGACTATATAGTTTTACTGAATTTGTATAATAAAGTGACTGTAATTGGAGGGGATTGGAGGCATAGATTTCACCTAACAGAAGAGGCATCAGCTCAAGGGACTCACCTTACTGACTAAGTTATGTCTGTTGTGCTGATTTTTGTGTTTTTTTTATTCTCACCTCACTCTTGCTAGAACTCTATTTTGTGACCCACAGAATGCCACAAAGCAGCCGCTGCTAGCTGGCTTCTGCTGCGAATGTGCAGAAACATCCAGTTCCTTTCTCTAAAGAGGAAATCTATTGTGCTCCCCAATTAGATTTGTCTATGCATATGCAGAAGCAGCTGAACAGCCAGAAAAGTTTATAGTGGTGGCTAACCTGGCAGAAAGACAGTTGAATATAATAAAATCCTGGGTGTGGGCTCAACTGTAAGGGCACATTCATACCATGGTGCAGAGACGTCAGTTTTTCGGCATGCATTCTGCAAGGGCACAACAAAATCAGTTGTAATCTATGTGTCCTGTCCACACCACAACACTGATATCACGTGCAGATTTTTTTTCTGTGCAGGAATCTGCAACGTGTATAAAACTCATTGGAGAGTGCATGCAAACTGATGTAAACTGATGTCTCTGCAAGTGAAATCTGCGTGTCAGTTTCCATCAGTTTTTCTGCATGTATGGTGTGAACAAGGCCTAAAAGTACAGTAATTTTTTTTTTGGACAGCATTTAGGACAGACAATAGTTGGTAACAGGTACGCAAAGACAAAACTGTTCTAAGATAAAAAAGGATTCAGGCTAGATCGTTCAAGCATCTCTACATTTATGAGAAGATATGACAGAATGATCTATATAAACAAAGCACACGTCAGAGGAAAAAAAAAAGCCAAAGAATAGCATTATGGGAAACACAAACATTTTGTAAGCAAACTCACCTCAGTTTCATTTAAACACAAGATTTATAGGACTTGTGGAAGTCTGGCCTCAATAAAAAACAATTAAAATAAAAACGTCGTCAGCCAGAAGGTTTTGTGTGGTAAAATTATTTCTAAAGCCTATCTCTAGACTTATGCAGGCCATAGTTGGGTTGAAAATTGGCCAATTTTCCGGGCGAAAAAAAAAAATAGGACGATTTTCGGATCGTTAGTGGGGTAATCAGTCGTCCGTTTTTCATGATTTTGACACTTTTTTTTTTGTCGATCATGTTCGACAAAATCGGCCGATTTTTTTTTTCCAACATGATTGACAAAAAAAAAAAAAAAAAGTGTCAAAATCATGAAAAACGGCCGACTGATTACCCCACTAACGATCCGAAAATCGTCCTATTTTTTTTTTTCCGTTGGCCGATTTCCGCGGCAATGATGGACAAATCGGCCAATCTTTTTACCAAATTTGGACCTGCAAGAAGAAGGAAAAGAAGAAATAGAATATGAATAATAAGAAGAAATAGAATATGAAGAAGAAGAGGAAAGAATATGAATAAGAAGAAAAAGAAAAAAAAAAAAATTCCAGTCCGATACTATATTTGACATTTAAAAGTATTGCGGTTGCAACATTGTATCTATTTGTATTCGAATAGAAACATCTGTATCCGAAATGGATACAAATAGATACAATGTTGCAACTTTGCTATACTTTTAAATGTCAAATATAATAGCGGAGATCTCTGCAGGGACACCGCTATTATATTTGCCAGCCGTAGACGGGACGAAAATCAGCCGACTTTTTTTACCAATGGTAGCAACGTCGGCCGATTGAACAACCGATTTTTCAATTTTCTAAAAACAAAAAAAAGTCCGGTTTTCTCCCCATCTATGGCCTGCATAAGCCTCTCACCCCTTGAGCACTTTTTTTGGTTTGTCTTATTCTCTGAAGCATCCCATACTCACCCAAGTCCACAATACAAGTCCCTCAGCGGCAACATTTCCTGGTGTGAACTGGCAGACCCTTGACAGCCAATATGAAATGTCCATATCAGGCAGGCATTGATGTGGACACCCATCTCCTGTACACAGAGGAGAATAGAAGACTCTGGACCGTAATCTCATGTGGCCATAGATTTAGGCATGTAAATGGGGAATTTCATTTATTTTTTTTATATGCCAGTGATTAGTTTGAGGGGGTGAGGGTGTCCAGAGTTCAGCTTTAAAGTGGCACTGAAGGCAGAAGGGTTTTGTTTACCTTAATGAATTCTCTTCTGCAAGCAGCTTCCCCTTGCCCCCCCTCCACCCCTTATACTTACCAGAGCCCGATCTCAATCCAGCAATGTGCACAAAAGCAACGGCTCTCACTCTCCACATTGGACAGAGAGGCAGCAGTGGGAGCCATTGCTTCCTGCTGCTGTCAATCACAACCAGTGTGGAGAGAGGGGGGGCAGGGCCAAACCAGCTCTGTGTGTAAATGAACACATAGAGCTGACTTGGGAGTGAGCACACGAGTTCCCCCACAGCAAGCGGCATGGGGAAAAAGCCAGGAGCCCTGGTGGGGGGGGGGGGGGGCGAGAAGAGGAGGATTCATTGCTGCTATGTGCAACTATTGCACAAAAAAAGAATAACTTTTTTTTGTTATTTTTAAAAAGTAAAAATTGTGGCTTTACAATCACTTTAATATGTGGAAGAGCGCAAAAATACTTACACTAAACTACTGTACATTACGCACAATCTCTCGGCAATGCTTTGGGGTGGTGCATAGCTTTTGATATTTAAATGAATGTCAAATCTGTCTTAAAAATAATTTTAAAACAGCTGAAACCACTGTAAGATTAGGCTATTTATTACTATTAGTTAAAAATGTGAAAAAGTGGCAACTAGAATTAATCAACTCTAGATTAGATTAGGCAAAAATAAACAGGTATGCAAAATAAATGTAATTATTACTTTTAGGAATGTCAAGAAGGTGCTATTTGAATAACCATTGACTGTTATTTGGCCTTCTGTAGAGTATCTTCTAGCATGGCAAAGAAAGTTTGGTTAAGAAAAATATAACTGGATTAAAACAGCTACTATAGTTTTCCTTTTTCATATTTTGTCAGTAAAATGACCATTTCTCCTTTAGTACTATATTTGATGTCTCTAAAATAAAACACAGAAGTCTAATTTTAATTTGTAGAAATAAGCCAGAGAGCAGCCTGTCCTCAAACAATTTTAATAACCTATTAAATTGCAACTTTGATTCATTTTATAACCAGGATCCTTTGGGATCCATTCTATCAAGATAAAGACAGATTTTTTAAATACTTTAAAGAGATAAATAGCATCATTAATCTGCAACATTTCTTTTCTATTATCTCAGAAAATGAGGAGTTATTTTATTTCTATCTTTAGGTAATTAGCCTCCGCTTGCTGGGCAGAAAATGTCTGTGTTCTAAAAATTAAATATGTGTCATTAAGTGGAATTTACTATAATGTCATTTATCCTTATATAGTTCATCAGTGACTGCAATGGGCCTGGGGATGCATCAGCTTTTGCAAAGGAAGCATTAAAACAAATTGAAAAACAGAATAATCCCAGACTCACTTCAACACAGGCAAGGCCATTTGGGTAATTAAATAGTGGTATTTAAAGTTTTAATTTAGATTCCCTCTAAGTTCATCACCAGGCAAATGGGGTACTCAAATTTATAATTTGAGATCAAAAAAAGGTTTAATAAGAAAGGCAGATTAACTAATAGCAGAGATTGTACTGTTTCCCAATTTACCACTATGCACATACTGTATGTACGTTCTAGCACCTGATTTCTATGACAATTTGCAGAAAATGAAAATTCTATAATTTTATTCTGTAATTTCCCTGGAAAACAGGAAAATGAAAAAAGGATATCTACCTATCAACTTTATACTCATACTTCTACCTGAAGTGAAACACAGTTACAGACACTAAATCAGAATACATTTATGCAGTCAGTACATACTCATAGCAATGTGTCACAATAAAATAAAAAAAAAAAAGTTTCCTACATTCACTATAATTTTAAATGTATGTGGTCATCAGGTCAATAATTTATAAGATTACACCATGTTCTAAAATAAAACACAGAAACGGTTGCTAGATGAATACTAATGAATTGGCTTTCTTGCTTTGGCCCTAAAACAGATGTAACTTTTTAGAGACCCTGTTGCCGAATCACTTCAACAACACTCTGTCCATAATATTATTAAACATACCATATTTTATGTATGCTATATACCTATAAAATCCTCCGCTGTGTAAATATCTAAAAAGATCTGTGGACAGTTGCTAAGTGCTGCCATCTTGGATGTGATGCCAGCAGCCCCAGCAGACTCAGGGCTGTCACCTAAATGACACACTAAAGCAGTGGTTGGCTTTTTTTTTTTTTTTTTTTTTTACATGGGGGCTTCAAGTGTTGCCCCTGATTATCTCTGAAAGGCTGCAGATAATATATTCAGTAAATGTAATATTACTGAAAACTCAAACACTGCAGACATGCAACAGGAGATAGTCAGAGATTGTAAGCAAGCTATAAGAGTTGTTGGAGACTGGGACACGCTTCAAGAAACAGTCATAGCTAGATGGCTATGGCTAGAAACATACTGCATAAGACTGTTAGCAATTGCTTTTACATTATAAAAGGTTTGAGGAAAGCAAAAAACAAGGTAAAAGGAATGGAAAGCACAGTAAAAGTAACAGTGTAAAAGAAATAAACCAAACCATTTAACTACTTTTTAAGATAGTCTAGGAATATTTTTCCTTCACTAGCCTAAGTAAGCACCAAAACACTGATTACTGTCTGAACGGGCCATGAGGGCTGCATAATAAGTGCCAAAAGGCCTCATGTGGCTGCAGATTTAGCACCAGCTCCCTACAGTATTCCCCTTCACTTTTCCCCTGGCTCTTACATAAAAGGTTATGTAGGAAGACAAGGGAAGGGCCACTTGGCCACCACAGAAAATAATTACATACTCCCAGAACAGGAGAGGTCTATGATGTGCAAAAAGGGATGGGAGACTGTGACTGTACTCGGGAATTCACTCTCTAAGTACTCAACTTTCTCAGCAACTTCAAAATTACATTGCAAGTACATAAAAAAATGTTCATGTAAAAGGAAAAACACTGTTAGTAAGCATTTAGATGACTTGATTTTTCTCTGATGAAAACTGCAATTTGGTGACAATGTCTATTGAAAGTAAAATCTGGATCTATCGCTGACTTGATGGCTTCAACATTTTTAGAGTTAAAGCAACCCTATTGCTATTGAAAGTGAGCCACACTGTACTATTATAAATTTCATTATACAACATTTATATACTGTATAGGCCAAGAGTTTAAAAATAGCGCTTTATAAAATAAAGGGAGACAATACAATTACAAAACCAAGATAAGAAGGTTGAGCTCTATGTAAAAGCTTAAAATCTAAAAGGGAGGGGCAAGTGGTACAAAAGGTAATAGCTGTGAGGGGATGCATTGATGGAGATTGTGAAAGTTCAGTGTTTAGGTAGAGGTAGGCTTCCCCTAAGGGAAGGGTTTTCAGGATTACCTAAAAGGCAGACAAAGTAAGAGATAGTAGGGGAGATTGGGGTAGGGAGTTCAAAAGGATGGAAGAAGCTCTGGAAAAGCTCTGGAGGCAAACATGGGAAGAGGCAACTAGGGCTCTAGACACCAGGAGGTCTTGGGAGACGCATAGAGGATAGTTAGGATGACATTTTGAGACCAGATTAGTGATATAACTGAGGGCACAGTTCTGATTGATATTTTGACTTTTACTTGTTAGGGGAACAGAAGCCTGTGGAGGGATTGGCAGAGAGGAGTGGCAGATACTAAAGGGTTGGGTGAGGTCGATGAGTCTGGCAGCAGAATTCTTAGTAGACTTAAAGCCCAAGTCCAAGTTTACTTTCACTTCACAAAGTGATGCTGTAACTGCCATCACTGCATCATACTGTTGTAGCATTAGCCACATACAGTATGCAGTGCTGTGTTCCAGCAGCAGTACAGAGACCTCCTGTTTGCTGCTGGAACAAAACCCAAGCTGGCTCGTAAAACATTCATAGGAAGCATTATATTTTTATCAATAATGCAAGGCTTCTTCTTATTGGCTGGGGAGGAGAGAGAGAGGCAGACAAATGACCTCAAGATTTCCAGATGTTGGAAAGGGGAAAAATACCAAAAGACAACATGGTCACAAATATATGTAGTAAAAACATAATCAGTTTAGGAGGATATGCAGCAGTTTCCACTAAGTAGTAGCCCAGTAAAAATGAAAAAGCAAAGGACAAATAGCAAGAAAGTCTAAGAACGATAGTGAGTTTTTCAGAGCAGAAAAAGTAAGGTAGCCAGGGAGGAAAGTCTTCAAGGAAGTGTGACACTGGTCCAGGAAGCCGATAAATTGCAGCAATCCTCAGAGAAACAGAAGAACAAAAAAAAAAGACATACACTATACTGGGATACCCCTCCACATCACTGGATTCAGGTGATCCAATCACCTCCATGGCCACAGGTGTATAAAATCAAGCAAATGTATATTATATAGGGCGCGCTTGTTGGAGCCCAACCTCTGTAGCCGTAAGATAAAGGTGCCAGATGGATATCAGGGATGGATGGATGGGAGCAGTATCACTGAGGCAGCTCTTCTTAGAGTGGAAGCAAGGCTCTAGAGCAGGGGTGGCCAACCTGCGGCTCTCCAGCTGCTGCAGGACTACAAGTTCCATCATGCCTCTGCAAGTCAGTAACTTCCCATCTTTGCAATGTCTCATGGGAAATGTAGTTCCACAACAGCTGCAGAGCCACAGGTTAGCCACCCCTGCTCTAGAGCAGTATCAAGAAAAAGAGAGGAAGGCGCCTCTAAGTGCAGTATTGACAATTTATTTAGTAAACAATGGATAAATTGCACTAACAAGATAAATAGTTAAAAAGTCTCATCGTGTGGTAATTAGATCCAGGTGGAACATCCAGCCGTCCACCAGCAAACTCTGTCTATAGGATCAGGAAGTAGAGTCCAGGATGTGACTGTGCATCAAAATGAAGCTAGGAGAGCAGAGTCGAATGTAGGCGGTAAAAATGGGCGGTAATGCATTTCGGAGCATGCTCAATAGGCTCCTTCTTCAGACCTTTTTAACTATTTATCTTGTAAGTGCAATTTATCCATTGTTTACTAAATAAATGATCAACACTGCACTTAGAGGCACCTTCCTCTCTTTTTCTTTTTCGTATAAAATCAAGCACCTAGGAATGTATACTACTTCTACAAACTTTTGTGAAAGAATGGGTCGCTCTCAGGAGCTCAGTGAATTCAAGAATGGCACCATGATAGGTTGCCACCTGTGCAATAAGTCCATCCGTGAAATTTCCTTGTTTTAATGCCACTAACAGTTGACCATGGAATACTTAGTAGCAAAGTGGAAGCTACTGGGAGCAACAGCAACTCAGCCACGAAGTGGTAGGCCACGTAAAATGACAGAGTGGGGTCCACGCATGCTGAAGCACACAGTGTGCAGAAGTCGACAACTGTCTGCAGAGTCAATAGATAAAGACTTCCAAACTTTGTGTGGCCTTCAGATAAGCACACCAGTGTGTAGAGAGTATCATAGAATGGGTTTCCATGGCCGAGCAGCTCATACAAACCTTACATCATCAAGTGCAATGCAAAGCGTTGGCTATAGTGGTGTAAAGCACACCACCACTGGACTCTACAGCAGTGAAGAAGTGTTCTCTGGGGTGATGAATCACGCTTCTGTCTGGCAATCAAATGGAGGTATCTGGGTTTGGCGGTTGCCAGGAGAATAGTACTTGCCTGACTACATTGTGCCAAGTGTAAAGTTTGTTGGAGGGGGGATTATGGTTTGGAGTTGTTTTTCAGGGGTTGGGCTTGGTCCCTTAGTGCCAGTGAAGGGAACTCTTAAAGCGTCAGCATACCAAGACATTTTGGACTATTTCATGCACCCAACTTTGTGGAAACAGTTTGGGGATGACCCATTCCTGTTTCAACATGACTGTGCGCCAGTGCACAAAGCAAGGTCCATAAAGACATGGATGAGCGAATTTGGGGTGGAGGAATTGAACTGCCCTGCACAGAGTCCTGACCTCAACATGATAGAATACCTTTGAGATGTATTCATGCAGACTTCGAGACAGGCATTCTCGTCCAACATCAGTGCCTGACCTCACAAATGCGCTCCTGGAAGAATAGTCAAACATTCCCATAGACCCAGAAACCTTGTGGACAGCCTTCCCAGAAGAGTTGAAGCTGTTTTAGCTGCAAAGGGTAGTCCAACTCAATATTGAACCCTACGGACTAAGACTGGGATGCCATTAAAGTTCATGTGTGTGTAAAGGCAGGCGTCCCAATACTTTTGGCAATATAGTGTATGATGAGCTTCAACAAAGGAGGCCTTAACTGCTGGGAGAATACAGGGATTATTGCTAGCAGCTACAGCCGCTGGCAATAATCGCATGAAAAACCCGACAGGCTGGTCATACCCAAGTCGAAAAGCAATCGACTTGGGTACAATCAGCCTCCTATAGGTGGTTCAATCCAGTCAATTGCAAGGAGGGACCGGCCAAGAGTCAAACCATCTTTTGCCTGGCTAGAGAGAATAAAGGGAAGGAAGCACTTAAAAATGCTTTGTGGGGAAAGAAGGATTCCAACTCCACTTCCCTTTCATCCACTGGGTCTGGGTGAGCGAAACCAGTGAAGGCAATCATAGGAGCGGGCAGCGGAAGAGGAAGAGTCACATTCCTGAAGCATGCTATCTTTCAGTAACAGCATGCAGGTCCAAGAAGTTAGAAATTAAAAGGTAATGAACAGATGTGAGCTTGTTACAGACAGAGTGGGCATTTTTTACAGGGCACATGAGAAGAGGGGACAGGTTCTTGGAAGCAGGGGAATAGAAATTACAGTCTGCTGATAGAGGAGAAAGAGGGGTGCATGATGTGGGGGTGAAAATTACATGGTAGAGGGCAAATATTAGAGAAAATGTCCCAGAAAAAAAAAGGAGAAGCAGAAAGATAAGGGAAGCAAGTTGTATTATACAGTATATAATTTGTACGGGCCTATGTGACAGGATAGCAATTGACAATTGTATACAGTTGTGGCCAAAATTATTCAACCCCCAATGCTGTAAAGGGGTTTAGGGACTATAGTGTACATTTGGAATTGTATTCAGAATCAAATCCTACAAGGACGTTGTAACTACCCAAATGCAACTAAAATGACATCAATTGTTTATGTAATACAGTAGTAAATGGTTCTTATGTGGTTTCTTCATTGCCACAATTATTCAACCCCTTAAAGACTACCACTCTGAAGAACAGAGGTTCATACAGGTGCTTTCCATCAGGTATTGAAAACACCTGTGGATGTCACCGAGCAGCAATCAAGCATAATAAGCACCAATTAGGCAGCTTTAAAATGACTGTGATACTCAGCTCCTTCTAGACATTTACTGGTGTGGTTACAAACATGGTGAAGGCAAGAGAATGGTCCAGGAAGACAAGAGAAGAGGTGATTTCTCTTCACAGGAAGGGCAATGGCTATAAGAAGATTGCAAAGATGTTAAACATACCAAGAGACACCTTAGGAAGCATCATTCGCAAATTCAAGGCAAAGGGCACTGTTGAAACGCTACCTGGTCGTGGCAGAAAGAAGATGCTGACTTCGACTGCTGTGCGCTACCTGAAGCGTAGAGTGGAGAGAAGTCCCCGTGTGACTGCTGAGGAACTGAGAAAAGATTTGTCAGATGTGGGTACAGAAGTTTCAGCCCAGACAATAAGACGCACACTGCGTAATGAAGGCCTCCGTGCCAGAACTCCCAGGCGTACCCCCTTGCTGTCTCCAAAGAATAAGAAGAGTCGACTGCAGTATGCCAAAAGCCATGTGGACAAACCACAAAAGTTGTGGGATAGTGTTCTGTGGACTGATGAAACAAAATTAGAACTGTTTGGGCCCATGGATCAACGCTATGTTTGGAGGAGGAAGAACAAGGCCTATGATGAAAAGAACACCTTGCCTACTGTGAAGCATGGTGGAGGGTCAATCATGCTTTGGGGCTGTTTTGCTTCTGCAGGTACAGGGAAGCTTCAGCGTGTGCAAGGTACCATGAATTCTCTTCAGTACCAGGAGATATTGGATGGAAACGTGATGCAGTCCGTCACACACCTGAGGCTTGGGAGACGTTGGACCTTTCAACAGGACAATGATCCCAAGCATACCTCCAAGTCCACTAGAGCATGGTTGCAGAGGAAAGGCTGGAACATTTTGGAGTGGCCATCGCAGTCACCAGACTTAAATCCGATTGAGAACCTCTGGTGGGACTTAAAGAAAGCAGTTGCAGTGCGCAAGCCTAAGAATGTGACTGAACTGGAGGCCTTTGCCCATGAAGAATGGGCGAAGATACCCGTAGATCGCTGCAAGACACTTGTGTCAAGCTATGCTTCACGTTTAAAAGCTGTTATAACTGTAAAAGGATGCTGTACTAAGTACTAAGATTGAATGTCACTTGGGGGTTGAATAAAACTGATAATGCTGTGAGCACAGAAAAGACATTTGTGGTTATTTCATTATAACTGTTATGTTATATTTGTCTGACCTACAAGTGCCTCTTTAATGTAAATGTAAGCAAGATGACTGAATGATCAAAAGCAATGTCAAACTGGCCAAAACACTCAATTTCAGTGGGGGTTGAATAATTTTGGCCACAACTGTACATCTGTCGTCCTATTACATAGTTGTGGTCAATTTAAATGAGACTGTACAAGGGTTGTACAATCAGAATTTAGTGTGTAATTTCTGATAGGATAGCAACATATGCAGGAGGTAAAGAGTGCAGTGATAGGTAGAGGGCAGTAGTTAGAGTGATATATACATGTTGGGTTGTGGAGAAGAGGGGTACAGGAACAAAAATTCAAGGAGAGGACACTATTATAAGAAGGATGAGAATTCAGACTGGAAAACAAAAAGCTGGATGAAGAAATACAGGTGCACTTGCAGTCTGTCTTGAGCACTGTTTGTAGATTTTTTTCTGGTTTGTGCCTTAGCTAAGCTGCTGCGTTAAAATTGCCATAATATGTGTGCAGAAATTAAACTTAGACAGTTCCTGTGGTCCCTGGATTGTGCCTTCCCCCATAAGTTGATTTCAGTTTATAGGAGATGGGTTGGGAGTGTTTGTTCCACAAAGTTTATATTTATTTGATAAGTGGTGAATTAAATCTTCACTGTCTTTGCCAGCTTCTACGTCACTATAATACAAATGTTGGATAGCAGTGGCGACCAGAACTCTTCAAGACTGTGAAGATTTAAGGTGGACAATATGGGAAAAAACAAAAAAATACACACTGTACATGCTGCAGTCTGTTACTAGCATTAACACAGCAGTCTTTTTTGGAGTTTATTAATGGATACAGGATTCTGTTATTTAGAGATAACTTGGTTATAATGTTGGAGGCCAGGAAGTCCACATGTGGCACCCCCATCTGTGACACAAGTCCTGAAACATTGCAAGCTGTAGGGACCTTTCCTTGGGTCTGGGTGTTGCCACCTGCTTTATGTGCCTGTAAAATTGTCCATGGCTACTTCCTTCTCTCCGAAACTGAATTTCCCCCCCGCCTCTAGATGAAGTTCGCTCTCTTTTATCCACTTGGCATAAGGGCATACACTCCTGGTTTGGCCAATGCAACATTGTGAAGATGTGCATCCTACCAAAATTCCTCTACCTCTTTCAGGCCCTTCCTATTTGTATACCTTTACGGTTCTTCAAACAGGCTGATGTGGTGCTTTACGACATCATCCGGGGGAAGTAAAAACCACGGATCCAACGTAAGCTATTATCATTACCTAAACAATATAGAGGACTGGTAGTCCCGGACTTATGTAAATATTAGCAAGCGGCACATTTTAGTAGACTGATGCCGCCATGGTGACATTCAATTATGGCCAAACATCGAGCAAGCTCAGACTTGGGTTTCTCTCGGTTGGGCTCCGTGGTGCAGTGGTACTCCTCCTACCCTCAAGATACATCTACTGTTAGGTACAACGTCTCGCATCTGCTCCTCTCTTTTTGCCTCGTGCTTCCTGTCACCAGATTGCTCCCCCCTCTACCCCATACTGGGGAATTCCAATTTTGAACTGGGCCTCCTTCATGGTCCATTTATGTCCCTATACCGCTCGGGGCAGATTTAGGCCTCTCACTTTCTAGTAAATGGATTGTGGCCCTCTTTATAACTTCTCTGTGACCCAATGGGCCCCTACAATCTGAATTTCTAGAAAGCTTTCCAACTGCAACACTTCTTGAGCTTGCTTCCCTCACCCGCTGTTTTTTCGCATCCGCTCACCATGCTGGAGGAATACTGCTCTGCTGAGAGCGCTATGCCCCATGCCTTATCTAAAGTATATAACCTACTTCTAAAGCCGTCTGCAGACTTTACCCCCTTACCTTCTGAAGTGGGAATCGGATCTCGGGGGACCCTTTTCAGAGACCCAAAAGTCTACTATATCCTTTTATTCTCATTGAAATCGTCTTTGTGCACGAAAGTACAAGAGAACAACTTTAAGATATTGTGCCGCTGGTACGGAACTCCTGTGGTGTTACGGAAGCTCTCTCCCTCCAACTCTAATCTATGCTGGAGATGTCAGGAGGCAGAGGGGACACTTCATATATTCTGGACATGCCCTCGGCTTGCACACTACTGGGAAGGGGTTCACCATATCATCCAAAAAATTCACAGACTACTCCGTGCCTATGGACCCAGCGTTTTTTCTGTTACAGGTCACTGATATGCCACCCAGAGCTTACAAGCGGTCAATTGTACGTCACTTCCTGAATGCAAGCAAATCTTGTATCTCCTTATGTTTGTGAAAGATGCAACCTCTATCTCTTGGGCTTTGGCTATGTAAAGTGGAGGAAATTAACCATATGGAAGACTTGATTCTTATGCATCAACATATCAGCATAAACGTGATGTATATTCTATACATGTAGTCACAAAATCACTCTGTGTCAAAATGTGACAACAAAAAGGTAATCCTCAAATGTGCACATCTACATAAACTCCACCATCGTGCCGCACGTGAAGGCTTACCACAAAGACATGACCCTCATTCAGTGAGTAGTCATATTGTGCATGGTTGTTCTAAATGCCATGGTACC
Source organism: Staurois parvus (assembly GCF_062004578.1). Classification (NCBI taxonomy): domain Eukaryota; kingdom Metazoa; phylum Chordata; class Amphibia; order Anura; family Ranidae; genus Staurois; species Staurois parvus. The sequence continues at coordinate 12,061,222 of NW_028317892.1, read as the reverse complement.
AGGGCCAGATCTAGCATGTCTGATGTGGGGGTGCAGTAAAAAAATGTCAGGGGGGCAGAGAATGCAAGGTCAGTGTATAGGAGTCAGTAGGGCAGTGTATGGGGGTCTTCTGGATGGAGGACAGGGGGTCAGTAGGAAAGTGTACAGGGGTCAACAGGATGGAGGACAGGGTGTTAGAAGAACTGAGGACAGGGGGTCAGTAGGGCATGGTAGAGGGGTCAGCAGTACAGAGAACAGGGGGTCAGCAGGACAGGGGATCAACAGGGCAGATGACAGGGTGTCAGCAGGACAGTGGACAGGGGGTTACCAGTGCAGTTTACAGGAGTCAGCAGGACGGAGGGCCAGGGGGTCAAATCCCCCCATTCCCCTTTTAACCAATATCCCACCAGCCTCCCCTTGCACAAATTACCCCCCCCCCATGTAGCTGCACAAATCCCCCTCTTACCCCCCCCCCAAAAAAAGCCCTACCCAGCACAAATAGCCCTTTGTCCCTCCTCCTCTACAAACATTTTAATTGAACCCAAGCACAAATGATTGGTCCAATTAAAATTCCCTACCTGTATGTTCCAACCCCCCTCCCAAAAAAATGACAATAAGGGAACACGCTATAGAGCCGGAGTTGGTGTGCTGGGCTGGGCACTCCTCCTCATGTCAGAACAGAGATTCTCCATGTAGCAGATAACACAAGGTTTTCTCTTCATCAGACTGTATACACAGGTTTGATTAGCTGCCCCCTATGTCCTCCAAGGGCTGCCCATCTTCCAGCACTGGGAAATGTGGACAGGGGCACGTAATCAAACCTGTGTGTACAGCCCCGATCAACAGCGATCCTGTGTCACCTGCTGCATGGATGATTGCTGTTCTGACAGGAGGAGGAGAGCACAGACTGCACCTCCTCTCCACTCTATCATGGGGAGTTGTCTCGGACATTTCGTTTTAGTTCCCTGATCCAGGCTGCCCCTCCCTAGTCTTGTCCTTGACCTGAGTGCGGAAATGGGGAGAAGAGCTCAGCAGCCAGGCAAAATTTTAGTGGGGAGGCCAGCCTGGGGGCTGAAGTGAAATCTGGGGGGCCCAGCCCACCCCAGCACTGCCCCTAGATCCAGCCATGCATGGTACCTAATGCAGTTATGGAATTTCACCAATTCTCTGCATGTGTCACCTCCAAACCTCAAGTTTGAATAAAGAAGAGCTCTGTGCTCCTAATGTACATCCGGTAACAATTTTATAAAAAAAAAAAAAAGTTTTAAACCACTCACATGTAGCATAAATAATAGCGCGTTGTATCCTCAATATTTGGGACCTGATTGGTACATTTTTCACGTGCGTAGTGATGTCACATGTGGATCCACCCTATGCAGTTAATCAAAACCAACGTCATCAGGGGCTCAGAATCAGCGCCGAATCACCACCCACTATATACTCCATGAACAATCGAGGGAGAAGGAATTATTCTGCCTATTCCGCATACCAGGAAGTTGTCTGTGAGACATTCATAGCGGTGAGATCCAACATATACTCCATCTTGTGGCCAAAAAGGAGTAGAACAAATGTGGCTGCCATATAAGTAGAGTTTCCAAGTAACTAATACCATCCTTTTGGGATAAGAGTATAATTAAAACAAACTAAGGGGAAGATTGTAAAAATTAGAAGTCCGCTCGCCATTGTCCATGTAGTGTACAAATATTCCACATAAAAGATTGTCAATACAAACACAAATAATACAAAGGAGAAATATCTGACTGTTGCCAACTGTTACAGTGGAACTAGCTATAAATATGATTACATTTATGATATAGAATTCATACTGTATTGATGAAGAGAGCAGCACTTATGTTAATACCAAAGCACCACTCTGCATCAGAGGACTTCCAAAAGCCAGAGAAGAGAAAAAAAGGAAGACAACCCAGCATGTCACTTAACCAGCCTGAAGAAATCTGAAAGAGGAAGTTGGTGATTGGGGGTACTAGAAGAGCAGAGAGTATTTTCACCTCGTGTCAGGTGAGTGTTTTTGTACCTGGTCTTCTGGTGTCTCCATACCTGATGGAACAGAAGGGAGAATGGAACAAAGGAATTTATGGGGGGGAGGGGGTGCTGAGTGGGCAAAGTGATTTTTTTTTATAAATAGGACAGAAAACCTATTTCACTGTGAAAAATAACACTAAAAACCATCTATGGAATTTTTTTTTTTAATAAAAATATAAATAAAATACATAATTAAAATAACAGGTGCTTTAAGCACAGGTGACTATATTTATGAGATGCAAGGAGCCCATGCTCATTTATTTCTATGCTTTTAAATTCTTTTGTTACTTAATCTGGTCTCAGCTGATACCCTATTAAAAGGGAATTGTGCAACTAATTAGCAGAGTATTGTACATCACTGGCAAGCACAACAGAATTTAAGAGTGGCTGAGCAGAAGGAACATGGTCTGAGGGCTCAAATCCCATTTTGGTGTTTGGCAATCATGAGTTCAATACTCTGTTAATTGGATGAACCATAACCTTTTAATTGGGTCTCAGCTGAGACACTGTGGTAAGGGGGGAGAAATACATAGATTTAGGTGAGGAAACTAAAACTGAAATGGCAGAAAATGAACAAGTTGTTACTAACTACAGCAATCTCTCAACACACTCCTTCATTTATACCTGTAATGAAAACCATGTACTCAATCCAATATTTATCTTAGGTTTGCTAATGTTCCTTTAGTCAAAAGAGACAAGAACTACAAGGTAGCATTCATAAAAATTATAGTCTTTTTTAAATCATTATTGGAGATGAAAACTATTTTTTAAATTGTAGCAATTGATAATAAAGGCAATTAAAAAAAAAAAAAGTCATATTTACCTGCTCTATGTAGTGGTTTTGCACAGAGCAGCCATATTCTCATCTTCTTGAGTCCCCAGCCAGTGCTCGCAGTGCCCAGAGCAAACAGCAATGGCTCCCACTGCTGTCTCAACCAATAAGAGGGAGAGAGTCCCGGGACAGCCACTGTGCACATCGCTGGATCCAGAGGGGGCTCAGGAAAGTATGCGGGGGGCTGCTGCTCACTGAAGGTATTTTTACCTTCATGCACAGAATGCATGAAGGTAAGAAGGTAAAAACCTTCAGCCTTTAGAACCATTTCAAGGTCCAAGTATAAGGAGTTTAAGTTAACTGCTTGAGTACAAGGCTATATTACCTCTTCATTACCAGGACATTTTTCAGATTTTAGAGTTGTTATAGTTTGACTAACAATTACTCTGTCATGCACAACCATGCCCAAAATAATTGAATTTTTTTTTTTTTTTAGAGCTTTCTTTTGTTGGTATTTAATAACTACTGGGTTTTTATTTTTTACTATAAAAAAGGAAAAAAGGCCAAAAAGTTTGAAAAAAAGGATAGTGCAAAAATCTCTGAAATGATCACGTTTTGGAAAGTGGACACCCTAAGGAAATCTCAAACACAATTTTTTGGAAATTTGGAAATAAAAGAACATGCTGGTAGTGAACAGTTTAAACATGGTACTTGAGAATGGGGCACTAGATACATTAAATGTACAGGTCATACAATGAGGAAGGAGGTAGTTCAGGGGTTAATGTACTGGCCACATACAGTGGCAGGAGGGAAATAAAGGAGTTATGTTCACATGTGCAAGACAAGGGAGGTAAGAGAGTTATAATATGCAGGTCACATGTGGACAACACGGAGATGGTATGTGTATGTGAGAAGGGGGACATGAAAGGGTTAAAAAAATCCCTGTCTGAGGCTCCGTTCACACCAATGCGTTTTTTAGTGCTTTTTGCAGAAACGCACTACAGACCACTTAACATGGTTTACTATGGAACATGTTCACATCTATGCTTTTTTGAGCTGCTGCATTTTTGGAAAGGTCGGGGACTTATTTAAAAGCAAAAAGCAGCATTTTTACTACCAAAGAGTAGCTTCTGAAATGCAAAGTAGTGCATTTTTGCGGCGTTTGGCATTTTAATTCTGCCCAGCATCAAAAAAAATTCCACTTTAACAGCGGGGGAAAAAAAACTGAACAAAAACGCAAACTGTCATAGAAATGGGTCAAAAACGTGTGTAGAAAAAAAATGAGAAACAAACTGCAAAAATCACTGGAGAAAGCATCAAATGCAAAATGCATATATGTGAACCAAGCCTGAGTGAAACAGAATGAATGGATCTGCAGCTGCAGCAGCCGATCCATTCCTTCTATCCCCATTCACAAGTACTCAATTCCTCTCCTTTCCCTGTTGTAAGGGGAAGAGGCGGGATCAGCACTGTAAACTATATCATGTGAGGGCCAATCACATGGTACGCAGCCCCTCGGTGAGCACTATTAGTTTCTTTTATACACGTTATGCTATACTTGCTATAGCTGTATATGAAAAAGTGTACAAGAAGGATCTAAGGTCGTTATTCCAGGCATGTTCATCAGCCCTGCTGTGTGACCTGATTTATCATAGGAGGTCAGAAGTGGAGGGGAACATATTTGGATTATTATCTGATGGTGTGCACTTTTTCACTGGGTAGCACATGAATTAAGAGGTTTTTTTGAGCAACTGCAGTTTCCGGTCACTGGTGCTTTGAGCCACTATGGAAGGTTGGACTATGACTTTCTAATTTGTGGGACATTTTAGATTGATTAGCAACGCTATCTATGACTATTGAGTAGCGCTACACTGTATTGATTTTACAATTTCAGTATTGGGAGGAGTGAAATCACTCATTAAGTGTTTCGCTTTCAATTTTAGTATTTTGTTTTTAAGTATGCACAGTGGGGAAAATAATTATTTGATCCCCTACAGAGTTCGTAATTTTGCCCATTTACAAATAAATGATGGGTCTAGAATTTTTATCATAGGTTGATTTTAAATTAGATCAGCCAAAAATCACCACATGATATAAATGTTATAAATTGAGTTGCAGTTTAGTGAATAAAATAAGTATTTGATCCCCTACCAACCCACAAAAATTCTGTCTCCCACAGACTGACTATGTACTCATGTGGTACACAGATTAGTCCTGTCAATTTAAGAAGGTGCAAATAATGACAACTCATTATTTGTATAAAAGATACCTGTCCACAGAATCTCTTTCTTGGCACCACCATGGACAAGACCAAAGAGCTGTCAAAGGAAAGACTGTAGATCTGCACAAGGCTGGAATGGGCTACAAGAAGCTTTGAGAAGGAGACAACTGTTGGAGCGATTATTCGCAAATGGAAATACAAAATAACCATCAATCATTCTCAGTCTGGAGCTCCATGCAGGATTTTGTCTCATGGGGTAAGGATGATCATGAGAAAAGTGAGGGATCAGCCCAGAACTACACGGGAGGAGCTTGTGAATGATCTCAAGGAAGTTGGGACCACAGTCTCCAAACAAACCATTGGTAACCCAATACGCCGCCATGGATTGAAATCCTTCCACGCCTGCAAGGTTCCCATCCTCAAGAAGGCATGTGCACAGGCCCATCTGAAGGTTGCCAATGAACATCAAAATGATTCATAGAAGAATTGGGAGAAAGTGCTGTGGCCAGATGAAACCAAAATTGAGCTCTTTGGAATTAACTCGACTCGCTGTGTTTGAAGGAAGAAAAATGCTGACTATGACCTTAAGAACACCATCCCTACATTCAAGCATGGAGGTGGAAACATCATGCTTTGGGGCAGTTTCTCTGCTAAAGGTACAGGCTGTCTTTGCCACATTGAGGGGCCAATGGACGGTGCCATGTATTGTAAAATCTTGGATGAGAACCTACTTTGCTCAGCCAGAACACTGAAGATGGGTCATGGATGGGTCTTCTAGAATGACAATGACCCAAAACATACTGCCAAGGCAACAAAGGAGTGGCTCAAGAAGGCGCACATAGGTAAGTCTCCAGACTTTAATCCTATAGAAAATTAATGAAGGGAGCTGAAACTTCAAGTTGCCAAGCGACAGCCAAGAAGCCTTAAGGATTTAGAGAAGATCTGTAAAGAAGAGTGGACCAAAATCCCTCCTGAGATGTGTGCAAACCTGGTAACCAACTACAAGAAACATCTTACCTCTGCGCTTGCCAACAAGGGTTTCTCCACCAAGTACTAAGTCATGTTTTGCTTGGGGATCAAATACTTATTTTTACTCACTGAACTGCAACTCCATTTATAATATTTGTATCGTGTTTTTTCTGGATTTTTGGTTGATATTCTGTCTCTATCATTTAAAATACACCTATGATAAAAATTATAGACCTTTTATTTCTTTGTAAGTGGGAAAACCTATAAAATCTGTAGGGGATCAAATAATGATTTTCCTCACTGTATGTAAGATCTCCCCATATTGATTTTTAGTTTTGTGTTCTACGATTAGACTAACTGTAATAAACACCAGTCACTGCTCTTTTGCCCTTGTGCACAGTGGCTGGTCTTGTATGTGCCCCTCCTGTAGTTTTCTGCAGGCAGCCTGTAGTGGGTGGGCCTGTTGGGTTTCCTCCTTCTAGTCTGCTCTCTGCAGAGGTGATGTAATGTCACTGCTACTTTTACAATGTAACATCTTGGCTATATCTTTTAAAACTAAAAAGGAATATATTTTAATGAAATTTTTTGCTCTTGAAGTTCTGATTTAATAGTGCCCTTTAGTCTCACTAAAGGCGTCTATTGATGGCCCAATTTCCCAGTTTCCAGCACAATTTGGCCTTCCTCTAAACTGTAAATGCATTGTAAACATATTTCATGTTGCTGCAAACAAATTACATGCCATAAAGAATGAAACTGTAGACTACTATTCTTGTGATTTCTTACTTCTAAACAAAAAAAACAAGTACAATACTTATCCCTTTCTATCATTTTTTAATAAGCCACATCTTCAATGCATAAGTGAGCAAAACTAGTTAAAAATTTGCCATTACATTATGTGTTGAATTCTCCTTAATAAGAAATTTATCTTGGGCACATTATGCTGGCTTAAAGATACGAATGATACCTGATCATAATATATTAAATTCTGATTCCTTTCAGGCCTTTTTATTTAATCACTTTTGTCAAATTAACCTGAACTGAGGCTAAATGTCTAGTAATTCTTTATTACAATGTACCAATTTTAGAGAACCAAAATTGCATATATCCAAAGGCTCTCCAAACAAGTGTCAAAAAAGTGACATAAGTGAATATGTAGTGGCAATTTAATTTTAAACTTATATAAACTGTTTTAAATTGTTAATGACCAAAATCAGGCTGAGCTGCTTAGAACAGAAAATAAAATAAATATAGATTACAAACACAAGAAAAAAGGATAGAACAACATGCTATAATTAAAATATAGAAAAGCAAATGAGAGTTAGCATACACAGGTGTTTCAGATGCATCTATGAATTAACAATGCCTTTTTGCCATGTATTTACACAGACTTTTATGGAGGAATAAAAGAAAAATACAAAAGGATTAGACACTTATTTTAACTAATTTGGCAAGCCTGTGCACTATAGACCTTAGAGAATAATAAACAGAGATAGATTTATGCAGAAAGAAATGTAATTAAAAGAAACTATAAACGGTGTATTTTAGTTGTTTAAGTCTCTCTCTTTTTTTAAATAAAATGAACCACGACATACTAAAGTTTCCATTTTAAAAGTTTTATATTGTTTTTTTCCAACAATTTATATACAACCTGTGTTTTAGAAATGAACAATACATAAGAGATTCCCATAGCACTGTGGGTTTGCCTATGAGCTGAGCTACTTTCTTTGAAGTTCAATGTGCCTGACAAATTTTGGGACCAAACCATGAATCTCTAGAAGTCACTAGTGACTGTTTAAACAACAATTTTTTGTTTCAATCAAGGAAAAAAAAAAAAAGGAGAGTCCTTTTCTAGCTGGAAAGAAACAAACAAAGCTCCACCTGATGGCTCAGACTGAGAATCCAAAATATTATACTAGATTTCATATTTACCCGAAATAAAAAAAATTATATATATATATATATATATATATATATATATATATATATATATATATATATATATCTGAATCAACCAAATAAAATTAAAAAAAATGATTAACCCTTACATGCATGAGTATGTCAGAGATGGGTATCTATACAAAATTGAGAGCAACAACTAACAATGTTCACCCCTACATTTTTACACTAAAGAATGAGTGAAGTTGTTGCATGTTTTGATTTAGCATGATCATACTAATTCTGTATAGTGGAAATTGTAGCCTTCAGTAAACTGCAAAGAGAACCCATATCACAGCTGTTAAAGAATAAATTACTACACCCCACTTGAAAATGTAATTTTCAACTAGTGTAGCTTTAGACTACTTTCACACTGATCTGTACAAAAACTGCAGGTGCGTTTTTGTCATGTTTTCCATTGATTGAGGTACTGCACTAAACCTGCACCAAAAATTAAGCAAGCAGGATTATAAAAACGCACCGGACCAGTGTGAAGAGTTCCATTGAAATACATGTTCACACGTTTTTCTTCTGCTTTTTTTAACGCAAAAGCAGAAGGAAAATAGATCAGTGTGAAAGCAGCTTTAATGTATACAACTCAGAGCTTTTAAACCTCACAATGCTGAAACTAGATCTCCTCCTCCTGTTCACTTGCCTCCACCCTTCTCTGTCAGAACGAAATCCCATGCATGCCCAATCTCTGTCTGCATGCACTTCTTCTCTGCTTATCGTACCACTGAATCTGTGGTAGGAGTAGAAGCAATGTGGGGGAGAGATTGTGCCAAAGCAAATTCCAACATCTCCACAATGCCAAGGATAAGATAAACAGTGCTCATGCTGTATACAGCATAGCTTTATGGTTTCAATAAAAGAGAATATTTCAATTATGAAAACTTGACTAGCAATTTAAAAGTATGTGTGCAAAGTTTTGCTTTAAATAATGCTCACATTCTAGTAGAACACAACTAGCTATTTATGATAGCATGCATCACAGACCACCTAAAAAAAAAAAAAAAAAAAAAAAAAAAAAAAAAAAAAAGGTACAAAAACAACGTTTTAACACAATAAACGGGCCCGGTTAGTTAGATATATATATATATATATATATATATATCTATCTATCTATCTATCTATCTCCCATAAATCCCACCTGTAGTTTTTGTGTAGAACATGTTCACCACAATGATATGCAAAATTAACTGATAGAGCCGATTGTTTATTCAAGCATAGTGAAGATCAACTGAGTTGTTTTCATCTCTTACGAACAAATTTCATGTAATCAGAACAAAAATGAAAATGATCAGATAGGTTTGGAAATTGAGGCTGTTTCGGCTTTCAGGCAATCCAATGTTTGTCCCAACATCATTTTTATCAACTTTGACTTAAAGGAAACTCAAAACACCTATTGTTTGAGCAACAGCTGACAGTCTATTAATCAATGTGATGGAAAAATGATTGGATCAAGGAAAATAAATTTACCAAACAACTGGTTAAAAATCAGGGTGGATAAAAATTGATTATAAATAAATAAAATCCAATTTTCTTTTTATTTAAATAGATTTGTTTTATTTAAAATCTTATTTTTTTTATTTTTATTTTAATAAAATGTTTTTGGAGTAAAAATCTATCTAAAGATAGTTTTCTATTTAAGATACATTAATAATTTAGTTTATTCAGCATGAAATGGAGCTTAAATAACTGTATATTCTGCAAGATTTACATTTTTGGTAAACTCATTCAATGAATCCAAGCTCTGCAAGCTGAAACATGCACTGCATTGATGCATTCACACAATTTCACAGTAACCATGGGAAAAAACATGAAATAAAAGAATTTGAGTAGTTCTCCAACTATGTGTGATTAACCTAAAATCAGTTCTGATATCGCCGTTTTACTAACCTGATAGCTTATTATTCTAAAGAGGAAACCTTCATTTGATTTGCAAATATTAAAGATTCTAACTACCAGCAAGAATGAGTCAGATTCCTTACATTTAAAGAGCACCTGTCATTTTAGATCCATCATGGCGCCTGTTAACAAGAATCCATCCACTCACCTGCTGCCGCCACGTTCCTCACCTTGTTGTGTAAGTGCCGCATCACCAGCAATCCCATTAAAGTGAATGGGACTGTGCATGAGTCAACAGCGGGTCAGAGGAGGAGCTGCTGCAGGACAGAGATGACAGATGCTCTTTAAAAATTATGATTTAAATCGAGCCTTTTCACTAGCGATTTAAATCAACTTGATTTAAATCAAATCCACCCTGGTTAAAATAAAAATATCAGTAGGCATATGACCAGTATAGTGTCGCCTTACTGCCCCAATTTTCTTCCAGGTGTTACATCTTGTAGAGTTGTCATTTTCCTCAGTTCTACCATCCTAGCACAGAAGCACGGATGTTTCCACTCATGCCTTTCCACTGACTAGCAGGGGATCTTTAATCGATCAAGTCTTCCTGGTGTTGAACTCTTCATAGCAGTGGCTTCCTCATGCTTAGATGCTACAATGAACCCAATCCAAGCAAAATGCAAGAGCTCCAAGCTTCACTATAAAGCTCCCTGCAAATACACATTTTATAAAAGCACCCCACATTGCTTTAAACTTTATTTACCTTTAAATATATATACTGTTGCTGTTTATTGTGACAGGTTAGAAATTTATTCATGCATACTTGCATGCAAAGTTACAGAATGGCCCACTATAACGAACACCCTGGTCACACCGATCCCACCTATAAAATCTTGAAAATTTCAAAGTCGGATAACATTCAGATTTAACCACTTCCTGTCCAGCCCATGTACATAAACGGCTGGGCAAGAGCAGTGCCAAAGTGGGTTGCTGTTTATAAACGGTCCCCACATTCCCTGCCTGTGCGTGCTCCCTGGGAGCGCACGACACTGCAATCCGATGCCCGCTGTGTCTGGAGAACACCAATCGCTGTACGGAACCTCTGTGTGAGGTCCTGATTCATGTGATCACTGATTGGCCAATCAGTGATCACATGAATAGTAGTAAGCAAGATGTCACTTCTGACATCATTGCTTACCATTTGTGAAATCTATATAAATAAATAAACCACATCCCAAATAAATATACAAATACAACTCCCCACAGCACAATCAACACCTTCACCCCTGAAGATGTACAAATATTATACAGAAAATGCTACCAAATAGTTGACTCCTCAAATAAATACTAGTGCAGTCCAATTCCTAATAAGTCCAAAAATTATAAAAAACATAGCCTTCTTGTGTAATCACGGTGAAACATTAGTGTCCAAAAGAAATAGGACCTTCCAACGATTTCCACGATAAATGTTCCCTCAAAAAAGAGAAACATCACGTAGTGCATTATCTTTTATACTACATCAAAACGTGACATCACTCAAGTGAATAACCCATCAAAATTATTTGCAGTGCAAACAGTGAAAAATAGTGATAGAAACTGTGAATGAAACGGTGAGACAACACTGTGTGTGAATCATTCTTCAGTACAGTAAGGAGTGGATACCCTTAACAACAATCCAAAATAATGACGCTATAATATAATCCAATGATTGGTGGGAAATGGCCCTCCTGTAGATCTCCACAAGGCATACACTGTCTCCACGGCACTACCTGGATTCATCAGCCATAGTACTCCAAGTATCCCCATACACCTTGCTCCATATGGATGTACATACATGAGGGATAATAATAGTGTAATGCCGCCAAGAAAGATGCAATAACAAACTTTAATTCAAAATGCTCACGTTGTATAAGCCTTTAAAACCGCTATAAATACAATAAAGTAACCTTACTGCCATCCAGGAATGTCCAGGCTCTCACGGGTGATCCTTTCCCTTTTCCAAAATGGCCACCGGTGTACTTCCGGTTCCCGTGTGCGTCTTGACGTCACTTCTCTAGACGCGTTTCGTCATTGACTTAATCATAAGGGATACCCTTATGAGGGATATTTATTTGAGGAGTCTTTCAACTATTTGGTAGCATTTTCTGTATAATATATTTGTGAAATCTGTAAATGATCACAGAGGTCACATGGTAAAAGGCTATTCACAACAGCCTTGTACCATGTGACAAGCTGTGACCAATCACAGCTCGCACAGTATTTCTCAATGGCTGCAAGAATGCAGCCAGAGAGAAGGAGAAATGATTGCTTTTACAGCCTTTATGGGTGTAAAAGCAATCAGTGTAAAAAAAGAAAAACAAAATCTTCATCACCAACCACTAGTAGTACAGTGTCACTATGGTGACACTGTACTGCTAGGGTGACAGTATGTGTAAAAAAAAAATTTTTTTAATTATAATTTTTGGTTATAAACCAATTTGGGTTTTTTTTTTACTAAAAAGATAGATTAATACATTTTGGACAATATTTATGAAGAAAGATTATTTGCAAAATTTTATAAGAAAAACATTTTTTTTTGCAAAATGTTCGGACTTATTTATTTATTTCAGGTACTTATATAGCGCCGTAAATTTACGCAGCGCTTTACACACACACAAAATTTTATATATATATATATATATATATATATATATATATATATATATATATATATATATAGTACATTCACATCAGTCCCTAAATATACTAGGGCCAATTTAGACAGGATCCAGTTCACCTACCAGCATGTCTTTGGAGTGTGGGAGGAAACCCACGTAGGCACAGAGAGAACATGCAAACTCCAGACAGGTGGTGCCGTGGCTGGGATTCGAACCAACGACCCCAGTACTGCCAGGCAGAAGTGCTAACCATTTAGTCTTTAATTACTTTTTCATTTATATAGCAAAAAAATAAAAATCCCAGTGATGAATAAATACCAAAATAAAGTTTTATCGGTCTAAAAAAAAAAATGCTAAAAAATTCATATGGGTACTGTGTTGTATGACCGTGCAATTGTCATTCAAAGTGTGATAGCCCTGAAAGCTGTACATTGGCCTGGACAGAAAGGGGGTGAAAGTGTCCGGACTTGAAGTGGTTAAGATGCGATTTGCAAGACATCTGACACAGATGTTTGTGCAAATTGCACCAAAAGTAGTGCATGCACTACTTTAGAAATCGGTGCAGCTCCGACCGAGTCGTAACCGCACCAATATGACCGCTGTAATTGCGGACAATAGGGTGCGACTTGCAAGTCGTATGGCATGCAAATCGCATGCCAAGTTGCACCCGGGTACTTAAGAGACAGTTCCAAAACAACAAAAGAATCCGTTGACAAAAGGATAAAATAACAGCTTCTTAGAGCTTTAATGATCAGGCTGACTTTTAAAACAAACATGTTTAGCTGCTAATAATCAATCCAGCAGTCTTTACTAACTGCAGCTCATCTAAAAACGCACAATTTTTAGGGCATTTCCTACTAGTGGCAAGCAATATGGTTTCAAGAAAACCTCAACAGGTGGTGGTGGCGATTTCATTTTATAGCTACCAATAGAAAAAAAATCCCTCGAGCACACAAAGGACCAAACCTAAAATTCAATCAAGCTGACCATCTGAATGATGCTACATGTATGAATGAATACTCCAATGTGTGCTTGTATACTTAGAGTATTTGAAGAATACATTGGCACATTGTATGCAGTGGCTACAAGTTACACAGCAGCTTGCTAGCAAAAGACAAAGTTAAATAGGGCTCCCCATGACTAAATGGATTTAGCTTTCAGACAGACTCAATTACACCCAGCCCTTTTGCCTCCTTTGAAAGGTTAAATAAGCATCCAAATCTCATTTTGAGCAAACGTACTTTTAATCGAGGTATAATCCTCCGTGTTGAAGTTTAGTTTCTTGAATAATCTTCAACTTAAGATATAATACAGAGCAGGAAACATGAAAATTATGTTTTAAAAGCAGTGTTCAAGGTGACATGCATTGTCGCAGTGGGGCAGTTCACATGCCAGTTTTATATGCAGATGTCTCTCTCTTTTCCTTGTCTGGAAATGGCTAAGTCCAAGACTTCTTCTCTGGATATGTTTACTGAAGAGAAAATCACTGCTTTTGGCAGGAGGTAACACGTATATACGAGTGTTTACTAGAAGACATCGATTGAGTTTTAAGTTAGGCAAAACTGAAAATTGGTTTAGGCAGAAACAAATTTAACTACTTGCCCAACAGAAGGTTTGACTCCCTTCATGACCAGGGCATTTTTTTTTGCTATTCAGCACTGCGCAACTTTACCTGTCAATTGCTCAGCCATGCAACGCTGTACCCAAATGAAATGTATCTTTTTTTTCCTTCACACAAATAGAGCCTTGTTTTGGTGGTTTTTATGCAGGCCATAGATGGGTCAAAAATCGGCCGTTTAAAAACAAAAAAAACAAAAAACATTGGTCCTTCAATAGGCTGACGTTACCACCAACTGTAAAAAAATCGTCCGATTTCCGTCCCGGCTACAGCCGGCATTTAATAACTTCTGTCCCTTGCAGAGAGCTCCGCTATTATATTTGACATGAAAAAGTATTGAAGTTGCAACATTGTATCTATTTGTATCCATTTCGGATACAGATGGTTTTATTCGGATACAAATAGATACATTGTTGCAACCACAATACTTTTTCATGTCAAATATAATAGCGGACTGGAGTTCTTCTTTTTCTTCTTGCAGGTCACGGCTCATGCGCAGATTTTGTTATCAGTAAAACGACCGGCCGATTTGCCCATCATTGCTGGCAAAATCGGCCGATTTTTTTCTCCAACTTTACCGATTAAAAAAAATGTGCCAAAACCCCAAAAAACGGCTGACCAATTAACGCATTAACGGTGCGAAAATCGGCCGATTTTTTTTTGGGCCGAAAAATCGGCCGATTTTCAACCTGTTTATGGCCTGCATTAATCACCACTGTTTTTTTTTATTTTTTTGCCAAAGAAACAAATAAAAACCGAAAATGTTGAAAAAAAGTGAGTTACTATTATTCAATTTTGCAAATAAATAATCTTCATAAACTTAGGCCAAAATGTAGTCTGCTACATTTCTTTGGTTAAAAATAACCCAAATCAGTGTATGTTTTTCAGTCTGTTTGAAAGAGTCTAACTAAACTATAGTGTATATATTTGAAAATTTATCAATTCTGATGTACTGACGGCTGATCTCGTTTCCTCAGGCCCTAAAATGCCAGGACAGAACAAATACCCCCCCAAGGACTCCTCCTTGGAAAGTAGACAATCCAATGTATTTAGCAAGAGGCATGGCAAGTTTTTTGCAGTTGTAATTTGTCACAATTTTTTGGAAAATGAAGATTTTTTTAACGGTGTAAAAAAATAAAAATTAAATACATTTTTATAAAAAAATTTTAAAAAATATTTTCGCTTTCTTTTTTTTTTTCTACATACTTTCATCAGAGTAGTTAAGTGTGTGTGTGTGTTTTTTTTTGTGGTGATCACTGTACAAGTAATAGTGTAAGCTGTTATGAATGGGTTGACATTCATGGACAGCTTGCTTTTTGTTGTGATCTGTGATTAGCAACAACTAATCACATGGTACAAATAGCCAGGTACCATGTGATTGCTGTGGGACAAACACAGATCACAACTGTAAGCAAGCTGTTCATGAATGGAAATACATTCATGACAGTTTGTTTACATTAAAAAAAACCTTCTGCGCTGCTATAGGTATAGATAGGACTATTGAAAAAAGCTGCAAACATCTAGACACCACTAGCACAAGTTTGTTTACATTGTTATCATGTGATCTCTGCGACCAATCATAGTGATCACGATACTCGGTAACTGTAAACTGTTGTGTCCGGCGTAAACATCGGTCACAGAAGCAGTGTGCTGCGCACCCCTAACCCAGAACAGGCTGGATGACGTACATGCAAGTGATCCAGCCTGCTTATGCTGCCCACCCACCCGCAGTATATGTTTAGTGGGTGGGCAACAACTAGTTTAAAAAAAAAAAAAAAAATCTTCTTAAAGTGAATCTTTCATGAGAATCAAGCTTACATATCACCTATCATATATAAAAATAATTTATTAATATAATTTAGATGTTAGAACAGGCCTTCAGGTGAACTCAAAGAAAAAGCTAAAAGTGTTTGAAAACCCAAAAAATATAAATTTAGATAATCTCATTACCATAGTCTGCACAGCAGGACAATGCATACACCCCCAGTCTGCCTGGAAAAGGACCCAGCACTTTTCTGCTATTTTCCCCTTTGTCCCTCATTGAACAAAACCGTCACAGGCCATAATATGGTGTCGCCACGCTCCCTCTCCTTTGACTGAAAGCCTACATAATAATTCTCATGCACTAGCGCAAGAAGTGTTCATGTCTCCTGTGCACTCATGCACAGATCTCTCTCCCCCTCCCCTCCTCCTCCTGCTGCACCTGGATTGGCAGCTCTGTCCCTCGGCATTGTATAAGGGGACCAAGTCAGGTGGTGCAGATCCAGGTGTCTGATTGGAAATGGGCACCACTCCCGCAGTGCGCGCCACTATGCAAAGGATGAGCACGGGGAGGAGGGCATGTAGAGCAGGGAGGCGATTCCAGTGTCATCAAGCTCCAGACTGCCGCCACGCCCACAGAAAGCAACAACTTCAGGAGGGCTGCATCTCAAAAATGGAGTGACAGAAAAATTTTACAAACAGGCGATCAGACACAGAGCACTCAAAAGGTATTTATAGATAACAGTATTCAGCATTTGACCAACATTGGGCTTACAACCACTTTAACCACTTGCTCTCCAGAGGATTTACCCCCCTTCCTGACAAGGCCATTTTTTGCGATACATCGCTGTGTTACTTTAACTGACAATTGCACGGTCATGCAACACTGTACATAAATTAAATTTATGTCCTTTTTTTTCCACACAAACAGAGCTTTCTTTCCGTGGTATTTCATCACCTCTGTGTTTTTTGTTCGTTTAAAAAAATCAAATTTTGTCATAAATTTAGGTCAAAATGTATTTTGCTAAAAAATAAAAATCCCAATAACTGTAAATGAATTGGTTTACGTGAAAGTTATAGCGTTTACAAATGGTGGTATAAATACTTGAATTTTTTTTTTAAAATATATTATACTAGTAATGGCAGCGATCAGCGACTCATAATGGGACTGCGGTGGGCATGGGGGAACTAACTGCCACTGACATCCCAATGACACTAATGCAGTGATCAGTGCTAATAAAAAACACTGACACTGTACTAATGACACTGGGCAGGAAGAGGTTAACATCTGGGGCGATCAAAGGGTTAACTGTGTGCTGTGTAACAATGTCCTGTGTGTGTTTTACTTGGGAAACATGCTGCTGTGTATTGCTCTGCTGTGCATGTTACTGCTGGCAGGAGAGAGACCTGTGTTGTTTACACACAGGTCTCTCCCCTGTCACTGTTTCACAACGATCGCTGGGCAATCTCCAGCAATGATCCGGTGATTGACATCTGTAGCCACAAATGACAGCACGTGCCCCCTACCCGAAAACTAGGAAAGCCCGTATATATCGCGATCAGCATCTTATAGCGGGACTGCTGCGGGCATTCTGACACTGGGGGAAACTGATTTGACTTACTAATGGCACTGGGCAGGAAGGGGTTAACGTGGGGCGATCATAGGGTTAACTGTGCTGTTTCACTGTAAGCACACTGCTTTGTATGGCTCTGCTATGTGGAGCCATACAAAGCAGTGTGCAGGAGCTGACAGTGGAGAGATCTGTGCTGTTTATACACAGGTCTCTCCCCCGTCGGAGATACTCGGCGATCACAGGGTGCCAGCGAAAAATCACGGGCCGGGACCCAGTGATAGACAGCCGAGGCCACGAATGGCGTATATATCTGTGATTTTTGCGCACCTGTCCCGCCCTGCAGCAGTATTTCTGGAAGCGGTTAAGCAAGTAAACTTAGTAAATGAGTTACCAAAATACATAGTGTGTGAAGATTTCCAACTTAGGTTTGCTTTACATATTCCAAATAGTTGAAATTGGTGGTGAGGGGGAAGCATTTAAAGACTGTACATGGTGAACTTTTCTAACCAAAGTTGTGTACAAATACCTGCTTTTAGTTGATGGTTTTACTTTACATGTTTTTGTGTCAAGACAGGTCCACTTCAAGTTTAGAGCAATACTAGAGACAGCAAGAAAATGCTTTTGTGAAAAAAAATATCATAGTAGTACTACAATATATCAACAAATAATGTATTAAATGTAAATATGAAACAAACTCCTGATAGCTAGATATTTTTCATTTAAATAATGCGTTGAGTAGTGTGCTTGGAATCAAGGTAATCATAAGAAATTATGGAATCCTAGATTTATAGTGATAAAGCTACACAACAGAACACTGCAATATTAAATTTATGTAAATTTGTCCTTTCAGGAAAGTGTTTTAAAAAAAGCTAACTCAAAATACAATGTCATGATCAAATTTATACTGTATCTATCCTAAAACTATCACTGTGTATACACAGGGCGCTCTTCCCATTAAAATGGGATAAAACCAAATCTTTTTTATTTTAGTTTTGAATAGAGTAAGGAATGGTTAAAATGGTTGTAAAGGCTCAAGGTTTTTACCTTTGTGCATTCTATGCATGAAGTTAAAAAAGCTTCTCTGTGCAGCATCCCCCCCAGCCTCCCCTAATGGTCACCTAAGCTGCCTCGAGATCCAGCGTTGTGCACTGGAGTCTCGGCTATCTCAGGACTCCCTCGCATTGGCTGAGACAGAAGCAGGAGCTATTGGCTCCCACTGCTGTCAATCACAGCTACTGAGCCAATGAGAAGAGAAGGGGGCAAGGCTGAGCCGCAGCTCCATGTGTAAATGAACACAGGCAGCAGCGGGTGCCCCCATAGCAAGCTGCTTGCTCTGGGGGCACCCAAGAGGAGGGAGTGGCCAGGAGCACCTGCCGGAGATCAGAGAAGAAGAGGATCCAGGCTTCTCTGTGCAAAACCACTGCACACAGCAGGTAAACATAGACATGTTTGTTATTAAAAAAAAATTATATAATAATAAGCCTTAGGAATCACTTTAAGACCGGTCAGTTTTTTCTTGTCTTGTCAGAGAGATTTCCCTTTACCTTGTGCCCCAGGGACACAGAAGAAGAGAGGTGATGTTACCTCCTGTTCCTGTGATAACTCAAAAATGTTGCATTTCCCATCACTTTCTAAACCAGAGACAATGGTCTCCAAGATCAATGGTGATGAGGGCTTTGCATAACACTTTAACTACGCTTCTCAGACAGCTTCTATGATCAGTGTACATGCAACTTCAGTAATTTTAGGGACTGTAAATACCATGCACTATTTAAAAGTATATATAAGCCCAAAAGCAAAAAAATAATACACTGCAGCTTTACATTGCTTAAATATGCATTAGTTTCTTTTTTTTCAGGCCAAGAACATTTTCAGCAAGTACAGAAAATGCCTGTTGATCTTGCCAGAAAAGCTGTGTCCTTGTCACTGCCTGCGAGTTTAAAAGAATGCAGAAGCATTTTTGTTGTATAAATTACTAACCCCATCAATTCACCATGTAATGAAGGCAAAACAAAGGCAGACATGTTTGAAGGTAACCTGTTTGATAACCATGGATCCTTTCATATAAACCATGGAAAGATGAGTGTAGCCATGAATTAACAGAAACAGCAGGAGGGCGGCACTTTCAGGTGTCTGTAAAGGTTTCGGACACTTGTACAGTTGCCCAATTACTTTCATCTAAAAGCTGACAATCCACTTGTGACATGAAAATGCAGGGAATGTAACACCCCCCCCCCCCCCTTTTCCCCATTGTCCACATATGACCTAAGTGGCAGTGAAAGGGTTCAACTCCATCTATATTGGCCAATTTCTGTCAAATAGTAGAAATTTTGCAAAATTGACAGCTGCTATAAACCTGAATCTGTTATGTATCAACTTTCTTTAACAGACCAACTGGAAAAAGTGGCAGTACAAAGGCTGATGAAAACCATTCAACACTGACAGGATGCTTACAATGGTCACCTTTTATTCGTTAAAACCTTTAGCTCAAAAGGAAAAACATTTTTATGTAACTGCTTAACAAATGATGAACAGATTAAACCTAATTCCAAATAACACTTTTTTTAAAGTCCATCTAAATCAGTGGTTTTCAAACTGCGGCCCTTTGGGCAATATTTCATCCACTTCAGTTATGGGACATAATTCCTCCCAATGCCACCAGTGATGGTGCACTTTTCCTCCCAATGACACTAATAATGGAACACAATTCCTCCTACTGACACCAAATGATAGGGCACAATTCCTACCAATGACACCAAAGATAGGGCACATTCCTCCACTAATACCAAGGTTGGGGCCTTGTTTATTCCCATTGATACCAATACATTTTCTAATCCCACTTACCTATGTCCCCTTAAAGACTGAAGGGCAGTAATCTGGCCCTTTGTTTAGAAAGTTTGGAGACCCCTGACCTAAATCTACTAGAATATCTAACAGTACCCTCTCTGCTGTCCAGGGGCTGCTAAAATGCGCTCTTCATTGGTAGAGTGGACGAATGAGCATAGCTACACTATTTTTTCCACTCATGAACCTAAACATGAGTGATTACTCCATGTTTTTACCGCCTCCTCCAAACAATCATGGCAGTCACTCAGGTGATAATTTATAGATCTGGAAAGCAAACACTGTAGACTGACAATAAGAAAGAAGCTGAATGTTGTCCATAAAATGCAGAGGGATTCATGGATAATGGCCTGTAGTAGAGTTGGAAATGCCTTCATAGGTAGAGTGGAAAACTGCGTGTGGTCACACTAAGGCTAGGTTTACCTAACTTTAACATGTTGCATTTGATGGGTGACACCACCAGAAATACTTGTCCTTTAAAATCAAACTCTGCTGCCTTCAGCCTTCCATGTGTAAATAATCGGGCTGCCGCCTACAGACCTGCTCCCTTAGCCACAATTGATGACCAGCAGTAAAAGGATGCACAAAGTAAGAAGGGAAAGAAGTTGGCTGTGTGCAGAAACATGGCAATCCAGACCAAGGAATGCGACCCTGCCTCTCTGGACCTTGTCACTTGCTGCGGTTATGCAAGCAATTACAAACTGCCAAACTGGACCTGCCTCCTTAGGCAAAATTATTCGCATTTATCAAAGTAAAACAAGCACATCCTATGCCAGCTGCCAGAATACCTGGTGAATCACCATGCACTGTATTTTCCAACTTCTGAACTTTTTTGATAAGGATCAAGTCCTTAGAGACACCAGAACCCAGGAGGAACATGGCTTTGGGAACACCAAGCTCCTGATTTTCCCAGACTACTCTTTAGACACCCAGAGGCTCCAGAGATCCTTCGATCAGGTAAAACTCAAACTCTGCTTTAAGAACATTAAACATAGTATGGTGTTTCCAGCCTGACTCAGTCCAGCAGGTAGAGGCTACAAGATTCTTTACATCAACAGAAGATGTCTCCTAATTGCTGGACACCATCCACAGGCTATTAACTGCAGCCCAACCTGGGTAGGGTGTATTTTCACATATTTGGTTTTTTACATTGGCCTTGCTGTATGCTGTTAGGGGTGAGGAGAAAACTGGAGGGTTGCCATCTAAAATGCCTGAAAGCTGGGCCACCTTTCTGCCTCTGGCAAACAACCATTGTCAGCCGAAGGCAATAGCTAGTACCGCTCCACACCCCTCTCCTCCTTGTACCTTCACCATTCAATGCCAATCTGCACTCCAGCAATGAGAAATGTTATAGATGGTCAAGCAGGGTCACTTTACTGGCTTATTTTCTTTGCCGGAAATCAACAGTATTCCCCAATGGAAGATCCCGAGAGGTCTAAACCCCTTAATTTACCTTGGAATTGAGATTTTCATGTACCAGTTTGTGTAATATTTGGAGCAGTTTAAAATCTGAGACAACTCTGCACCAAAAAAAACAAATAAACACAATGCTCAGATTCACACATTCAAGGTAGAAGAAGGAATCACTCCCACTGTGGTATTATATTCTGACAGAGGGGAGCCTTCCCCACCATAAGAACACAATGATCAGCGTTGCTGGCCATAGTCGACAGCACTGACCATTCAGGAAAAAACTGACAGGCTGGTTGTACGCAAGTGTATCGAAGGTCTTGTGTACAACCAGTCTGCCCATACATGGATCAAAATTCGGCTGGTCCCAGTCAAATTTTTATCCATGTATGGTCAGTTTAAGTTCTCTTTGTCAATAGAAAAAAAAACAAAAAAAAAAAAACAAATCAATCTGGTTGCTAGATGTGAAATTGGACGGATTTAGAATTTCAACAATGTCCAAACTTGACCCATACAGGTCACATAATTATGAAAAAAATGAGTTTCTTTGGTGTGATACTTCAATGTATGTAATCAGATAAGGTAAAACGGGTTTGAGGTTTTCAAAAGACGTGTACTACATTGACTTACTACTATTCTGATTTTGAAATACTACTGGGGTTTGTGTGGTCAACAGAATCTCAAAACAATTGTAAAAGTCTCAGTAGAGCAACCCAAGTTGGAAAGGTCTCTGCTATGATGACAAAATGAAACCGTGGTCCCCTATGCTAGAGCTTGATAATGAATCAAAGAAAAGAAAAAGCAGGCTGTGATAAGCTGTGAGAACAAAGTAACTATGTCATTGTATTACACAGCCCAATTTCTGAAAATGGCTGGCTTGAAATGATGTACTAATATTACCAGCAAAAGCATGAATGCAAATTTAACCATACTATAAAATGTTTTTTAAAAACCTCGGCCTTATAATCCAACATTTCCAAAAGAATTTGTTAGCGAAGATGTTCCAGAGGATTGCGTTTGTCATATCTGTGCATTAAATAGTTCAAACAGACTATATAACATATCCTCATGTTCATCTTCAGGGGGAGCATTGATTTCTTTCATCCTCTCTAATTCTATTAAATACTGAAATCTAAAGCAAACAGCACTCACTGCCAGCTGCTCTGGGTATGTTAAGATCCTAGAGATTAAACTGTATAATTCCATAAACCCTGACACATGTAATCTCCAAATTATATTCACATGGATAAGAAAAACATCAATGTAATGAACTTAACATTTTTATAACACTCACTGCACCGAACCTAACACTGCGGTTTCCTCAGCTAAAAAGTTTATAAAAACCAATTTTGTGGCAGTAATCCTTCCAGACTCTAAGTTGTACTACAGGGAATGTCCCAGTGCTAAAAAGCTAAATATCTATCTATTGAACAAATCAAAACTAGATTAGCTGTATTACATACAAAGCAGCTATGTTAAAGTTACAGTGCTGAAGAAGGAGCTTATACCAACTGATTTCAAAATCGAAAAAAATAATCTATCAAATAGAAGCAATGCATTTTAAAGAAATGAAATTCTTCTCATATCTTCAAGCTAGGCTAAAATATAGTCAATACATTTCAATAATAACCTAATAAACCTCAGCATATTGCAACCATTGGCTAATAGTAATGGTATATGTAAGACAGGAATAAATGTTTTTTCTCCCACCTTGTAGGACTACCTTTTAACTACTGCTCATTCTGGGGTTGCCCAGTGGTTTATTTGAGGAGTCTACCATAAACACACTGTTATGCCAAAAATGAACCCTACTGTAGTCAATGAAAGCTGAATGAGAAACATCAGTTCTGAACATTTTCTAAGCTAATAAGCAAACACGTGGGGCAGATGGGCCTCTGGCCTGGGGGACATGTACCAAAGCAAAAATAAATAAATAAAATTCCATTTGATGGGCAGCAGCAAATTTAGTAATGGTTAAAGAACAACTCAATTAAATAACATGTCTGTGGGATGTCCTGACAATGCCCATGAAATGGCACATATCCGTTCCGTGATATAGACAAACTACTACAGTAATCCTGCCATTTACAAAGAAAAAAAACAATGTGTTTTACCACCTTTTGACCGCCACACACACACACACACACACACACACACACACACTTCAGCATGAATAGGTACACACCAACAGATTTTTCAGAAAACATTTATTAATCTTTCAGAATCAGCATTTCCTATGGGACACTATGAAACACTCTCACAAATGCAAACAAGATTTGTTAATTTGCACACACAGAAAAGTATTTTTCCTAACAAATTTATTCAAGAACACAGTTGAAAAAAATAATACACCCCAATGAAAGTCTTAGGAGCAAATATAAATTTTAGACAACAAAATCCTAATTAACAAGAATTCAAACTACAGGTAAGTCTAATTATTCATTAAACAGGTGTCCAGCACACAGTTGATTATAAAAGGCGGACACTTAAAGAAAACCCCTTCCCATTTCATGCTATCTGCAATGGCACCACATGGAAGGGAATTGGCACAAGGCCTGAGAAAGAAAATAATTTATTTACACAAGAAACATGAAGGCTACAAGATGATCAGCAGAGCTTTACTTATCAGTCAGAATACTGTAACAAAAATTTAACAAAGATGGAACTGCAACCATCACACAGAGACGTCCAGGTGGCCCACGGAAGTTAACACCTCGACAGGAGCATCTTCTGATAAGAAGGGTTGAAGAAAAATCGGCATGCAAGTTCACTGCATTTAGCTAAAGAAGTAGAAAGCCAAACTGGGTGATTGTTTCCCATGACACAATACGGTGAACACTGCAGAGGAATGGCATGCATGGGTGTTGTCCAATAAGGAAGCCTCTCCTAAAGCCCAGGCACAAAAAAATGCAAAAGAATTTGCCACGGTCCATGCTGAAAAAGAAGACGACTATTGGGACTCTGTACTCTGAAGTGATGAGACCAAGATAAAAATGCATGCGTGCTGCTGGTGTCGGGGAAGTGCATTTCGGATGGTATCATGAATTCACAGATGTACTACTCTATACTGAAGAAAAGATGCTACCATCACTCTGTGCACTTGGTCGTTGTGCACTTTTCCAACATGACAATGATCCAAAACACACATCTAAGGCCACTACTGCATTTCTGAAGAACAGGGTGAAAGTGATTCAGTGGCCAAGTATGTCTCCTGATCTGAACCCAATCGAACACCTATGGGGAATTCTGAAGAGAGAAGTTGAGCATCACTCGCCATCCAATATCTAGGCTCTAAAAGAGGTAGTTTTTGAAGAATGGAAAAAGATGTTGCAATATATGTCTCCAACTTGTTAATTCTACGCCAAGAAGACTTCATGCTGTCCTTAAAAATCATGGAGGTCATACAAAATACTAGATGCAGTAGTTTTTGTTGCGGGGTGTATTCATTTTTGCATCAACTAATTTGGGTAAAACTGAAGATTTTGTAATCTAGGTTATATTATTATCCTTACTTTCATGTAATGAGCTAACAAATGCTCTAGAAAACTCAGTTGTGTCAAAATTTTGGAAATTGTTCTTGTGTTCATTGAGATATTGATTAAAATCTTACTTTTCAAAAGGGGTGGACTCATTTGTTCTAAGCACTGTGTATAAAGCTTTGTCGGCAAGAGGTTATAACAGCAGGGTGGATAAAAATCAATGGGGGGAAAAAAAAAAAAAATCAGATTTTTTTTTTATTTAAATCGGATTTTTTTTTAAATAAAATGCTTTTTGGAGGAAAATATATTACCACCCAAAGGTTATTCCATCATGAAATAAAGATTAGTTTTTTAATTATGTAGAATAAGGCTGTATGTGTTTAATTTTTTTGGTAAATAAATTCCATTAATCCATTCACAATGTCATGCTCTTCCAGAGGTTTTTGTAAGATTATTGGGCAGTTTCTCTGCCTACAAGATATTATCACAGATGCTTGGTTTACTTTTGCAGTTCTCAAAACTGAATTTGACTCAGCGGAGATCACATGCCTCTTCTTCACAGCAAAAATGTTGTAACATGAACAGAGTTAAGAAAAAGACCTGAATCCTAACTTCTACAAACCTATGAATACAGAATCAACCCCTTCACTGCTAAGTTTCAAGAAGTTCAGTGAATAGAATAGAAACAATATTTTTCTGATTGTTTGGAGTGGAATAGATCTGCACAAGAAGAAAGTGAAACTATGCGTGAGGAGGAAGGGGCTGACGGTCTAAGTTTCTTAAAATATATATATTTTGTTTAGCCAGATTAGTTAACAAACATGGATGTTTGTTTAAGCAAATAACATATGCTGTAATGATATTGTTTCAGTTGAATAAATCTATTTAAATTGTTATTAAGGTAATGATTATTTTTCTTCTTCCTAAGTACAACAGAAAAGTTGTCCAAATATGAATGATTAACCTATTACTGGGGGATAAAAAAACTAATATGAAAAGTTGTTATTCTAAAAATCTTCATCTACTTGCATATTAAAGTTATACCAGCAAGAATTAGTCTTTATGTAGAAAACTAGGATTTAAATCAAGCCTTACTGACTAGCGATTTAAATCAAATCCACCCTGGATAACAGCCATGATATTGGTGTTATTCTTTATAGCTGGCAATTGTTTTTTTGCTAAAAATGATCACTTGTACGGTCCAGAGAAAGGCTGCCCTCCTCCCACTGCCACCAGCGGTGGTTCCCAGGCTCTCCCATTCCTACAGGGAGCCTTGGACTGTGGTAAACAGCTGGGATAGTTTCACACAGAGATGGAGGGACATCCCTTCTCCCATCACCTGTGATCAATGAAGCCAGAAGCAACAATTTTATCTCTTTTCCTGTGTATTACAGGACAGGGGGGCACTGGGGGTCTCAATACCATACCAGTCAAATGCCCAAAACTATTACATATGTTAGCAAAAACATTAAATGAAAAAAAAAAAAAAATGAACCTCTTCACCCCGACGGTACGCAAATATGCGGCCTCTCGGTAGCTGCACCTCGATGCCAAGCAGCCGCATTTTTGCGTACCATTTGTAAACAAACATATCCTGAAAGCGCGCCCTACGATCAGGACCTTTCCGATCATGTGACTGCCAATCACAGCGGTCACATGACCCTAACCCCTCCCCCCTTGGCTCCCAGCGTGAGAAACCCCTTGACCCGGCATGAAGGGGTTAGAGCAAAAAAATACATTGTAATAAAATTAAATCGTTAAAAAAAATTGAAATGAGCGAGCCTCTATGCCATTTTACCCCCGTGTATACGCCCAAATGCAAACATGTATATGAAAACAGCGATAGCACCACACATGTGAGGTATCACTGTAATTGTCAGAGTGATATCAATAATTCTAGGGCCATCATTCATGATTACCTCTACAGTGATAACCTGTAAAAGCATTACCTATAAAAAATTTTAAGTACTGTAGTTTGTCCTCATTTTTCAGGTGCACACAATCATGAGTCTTGACATGTTTGGTATCCAATTACTAAATATATAATACTTGAGGGTTCTAAGTAATTTGCTAGAAAAAAATAGCTGATTTTAACGTGTGTGAAAGATTGGAAAAAAATGTGCCCCAGACAGCAAGTGATTAACGACTTGCCGCTGCCCACAATACATTTGCTGAGAGTGGGTGGAATAGCCAGGCACCACGATGTACCCTGTTCTCAACCAGATCAAGAGAGAGCTCAGGTAAGTGTTCGGGGGAGGGGAAGATTAGAAAGTGGGAAATGTGTTACCTTAAGGTTCCATTCACACCAGAAACTGCATTTACTGCACTTTGGCATGCGCAGTGACGTGTATTTGACACACATTTTTTACATGCATTTGCACTGCATTTTTCCTAAGTTTGCATTTCATTTGAGGTCACTTCTATCTTCTTTCTTCAATGGGCATTTATGCACAGTGCACTGCGTTACAGTACATTTCCATGCATTTACATGCATTTGAGTGCAGAAAAATGCAGCTTTTGTATTTTTTTTTTTTACTGCACTGCAATAGTGTGAACTAGGCTCATAGGATAATCTGAGTTTTTGACTGGCTTTGCCGGTAGAGTGTGGTCAAAAATGCATCCCACTGCATTAAGGGAATGCATTAAAGTTAAAAAAAAAATGATTTTACTTTAGAACCAATTTAACAAACTTCTTTGCATAGATTCATAGTCTGTACTGACATTGACTGTTTGTTCACAACTTTTGGGTTGTCAGCAAGATCTACCAGAAAAACTTTTTTGATTCCTCAATGTTAAAGTAGAACTATAGAGAAAACATTCTTTTGTCATTTTGGATAGAGTAAGGGAGGGTTATAACCTGTTTTTTTTGCCATCTGTGCCCCATTGGAGAGATTTACCTTCACTTCCTGCCCCATAGGCTAAACAGGAAGTAAGAGAAAATCCCTGCAAATTAAGGAAATTCCTTGCAGACTCCTGGGTCACCAGAACTAGTGTCCCCATTAACAAATTTTCCCTCTATTACTTTTCTGGAGACAGCCGAAAATATGGGGTTTTCTTTTACTTTCACTTTTGATGATAATGGTAAACAGGACAAATAGGGTGAATTTCCCTGATGGGGGCATAGACTGCAATAAAAACCTAAAAGGTGTTCTAATCAAGTTTTGCCTTTAGTTACACTTTAGGCCATGTACACCCTTAAATATCTGTTGGTTATGCTGCACACATGAAAGAAACAAAAACATCTCTTAGATTGTAAGCTCCAAGGAGCAGGGTCCTCCTAACCCTCTTGTATTGAACTGTATTGTCTCCTTTTATATTGTAAAGCGCTGAGCAAACTGTTGGCGTTATATTAATCCTGTATAATAATAGTGAAGACATCCAGTACACCAAGTACAACTGGAATATCTAAGGAGATCTAAAAGCAGTGGCTCTGCTGCTTGGAATGCAGCTCAGATACAGTGGGGATCAAAAGTTTGGGCATCCCAGCTAAAAATTTGTATTAATGTGCATAAAGAAGCCAAGGAAAGATGGAAAAATCTCCAAAAGGCATCAAATTACAGATTAGACATTCTTATAATATGTCAACAAAAGTTAGATTTTATTTCCATCATTTACACTTTCAAAATAACAGAAAACAAAAAAATGGCGTCTGCAAAAGTTTGGGCACCCTGCAGAATTTATAGCATGCACTGCCCCCTTTACAAAGCTGAGACCTGCCAGTGTCATGGATTGTTCTCAATCATCGTCTGGGAAGACCAGGTTATGTCAATCTCAAAGGCTTTAAATGCCCAGACTCATCTGACCTTGCCCCAACAATCAGCAC
The DNA here is from genome assembly GCF_062004578.1 of Staurois parvus. Classification (NCBI taxonomy): domain Eukaryota; kingdom Metazoa; phylum Chordata; class Amphibia; order Anura; family Ranidae; genus Staurois; species Staurois parvus. The sequence goes on along the minus strand of NW_028317892.1, from coordinate 12,032,289 downwards.
CATGGGTTCTTCTAAGCAGTTGTCTACAAAACTGAAACTGAAAATAGTTGACGCTCACAAAGCTGGAGAAGGCTATAAGAAGATAGCAAAGCGTTTTCAGATGTCAATATCCTCTGTTCCGAATGTAATTAAGAAATGGCAGTCATCAGGAACAGTGGAAGTTAAAGCAAGATCTGGAAGACCAAAAAAATATCAGACAGAACAGCTCGCAGGATTGTGAGAAAAACAATTCAAAACCCACGTTTGACTGCACGATCCCTCCAGAAAGATCTGGCAGACACTGGAGTTGTGGTACACTATTCCACTATAAAGAGATACTTGTACAAATATGGTCTTCATGGAAGAGTCATCAGAAGAAAACCTCTTCTACGTCCTCACCACAAAAATCATTGTTTGAACTTTGCAAATGAACATATAGACAAGCCTGATGCATTTTGGAAACAAGTTCTGTGGACCGATGAGGTTAAAATTGAACTTTTTGGCCGGAATGAGCAAAGGTACGTTTGGAGAAGAAGGAGCACAGAATTTAATGAAAAGAACCTCTGTCCAACTGTTAAGCATGGGGTTGGATCAATCATGCTTTGGGGTTGTGTTGCAGCCAGTGGCACAGGGAACATCTCACGAGTAGAAGGAAAAATGGATTCAATCAAATTTCAGCAAATTTTGGATGGCTTCTACAAATGGATAATGATCCTAAACACACCTCGAAATCCACGGGGGATTACATCAAGAGGCGTAAACTGAAGGTTTTGCCATGGCCTTCACAATCTCCTGACCTCAACATAATTGAAAATCTATGGATAGACCTTAAAAGAGCAGTGCGTGACAGACAGCCCAGAAATCTCAAAGAACTGGAAGACTTTTGTAAGGAAGAATGGGCAAAGATACCTCAAACAAGAATTGAAAGACTCTTGGCTGGCTACAAAAAGCGTTTACAAGCTGTGATACTTGCCAAAAGGGGGCAGTACAAGATATTAACTCTGCAGGGTAACCAAACTTTTGCAGACGCCATTTTTTTGTTTTCTGTTATTTTGAAAGTGTAAATGATGGAAATAAAATCTAACTTTTGTTGACATATTATAAGAATGTCTAATCTGTAATTTGATGCCTTTTGGAGATTTTTCCATCTTTCCTTGGCTTCTTTATGCACATTAATACAAATTTTTAGCTGGGGTGCCCAAACTTTCGATCCCCACTGTATACCAAGTGCTGTTTCATATGCAAATGGAACAACCCTGCAAGACACTCAAACTAGCATAAGAAGAAATGGCCACTCAGAAAGAATTAGGTCCCAAGACAGAAAAACATGGCACCTGAACTGCTTGTTGACCCGATAAAGGTATGCTTGCCTCCGCCGCACAAAGCGCTAATGAAAAATTTCATGAAAGTGCTGAATAAGGAAAGTGAAAGTTTTCGTTATTTGAAACAGAGGTTTCCAAAAGTAACTGACGGCAAGATCAAGAAAAGCATTTTAATGGGTCCACAGATCAGATGCATCATCAATGACAAGCAGCTCAAAGATCTGAGTCACCTGGAAAGCGTTCAAGGATGTCATTGAGAATTTCATTGGCAACTACAGAGCACCAAACTACATTCAGCTCGTTGAGAAACTTACAGCATGCAAGACCATGAAATGCAACATGTCACTGAAGATTCGTTTTCTGCATTCACACTTGGACTTTTTTCCCGGAAATCTAGGTGCAGTCACTGACAAACATGGTGAAAGTTTTCACCGGGATATTGCTACAATGGAAAACCGGTATTAGGGCAACTGCAATCCGTCAATGCTGGCCGACAGACACTGCAACGAGATGCTCCAGACACCGAGTACAAATGAAAGTCAGCAGCAAAACACTTTTCGCCCAGTTGAAATCATGCAGCATGTTGAAAACATTAGGTGATTAAATATGGTAATAAAAAGTTAAAATTTCATATTTCTCAGTATTCCTTCCGGATATAGACATTCTGAAATTACCATATTTTTCGCTCCATAAGACGCACTTTTTTCACCCCAAAAAAAGAGGGGAAAAATGTCAGTGCGTCTTATGGAGCGAATATGGAGCGGCCGGTCCGGTATTTCTGCTGCCGTGTCAGAATACCGGGCCGGCCGCTCAGCTCTTTTCTGCAGCAGGACCTTACTTGTTCCTCGCTCCAGCGCTGTGAAGTCTTCCCGCGCCGGCAACTGTAGTGTGGGCACCCGGCTGTGACAGCCGGGTGTACACAGCGCATGCGCAAGAAGCGCTGCGCTTTGTGAATGGTCCAGCGTCTTCTGGGACACATGACAGGTCCCAGAAGACGCCGGGCCATTCACAAAGCGCAGCGCTTCTCGCGCATGCGCAGTGGACACCCGGCACAGCCGGGTGCCCGCACTAAAGAGAGGACAACTCCAGGGAAGTGGGAGCGGGTACCTGTCAAATTCAGGTACCTGCTCCCCCTCCCTCCCCAAAGGTCCACAGTCTCTTGTGGCTCGGCACTGCCTCCTTGCTCTTCTCAATGACTCACTGGTTGTGATTGACAGCAGCGGGAGACAATGGCTCAGTCAATGAGGAGAGGGAGCCAAGACTCCAGTGCGCATTACTGGAAAGGGAGGGTGAGAATTAGGGGGGCTGCTGCACACAGAAGGCTTTTTACCTTCATGCATACAATGCATGAAGGTAAAAAAACCTTGAGCCTTTACAGCCACTTTAATTATTGAACCTACAGGTGGAATAATTCTAATCTCCAAGTGGCCAGTTGGCAACAGGGTCTCTTTAATACCAGCATCATCTTCAGGTTGTGTTTTAGAGTCAGGACTTTTGTCAGCTCAACTTAACATAAGAAACTGAAGACTATAGATACAGACTAAAAGAAGGAACTATGAAGCCTGAACAGATTATATATATTATATACAGTAGGTATAAACATTTTCTAAACAGCGTTTTTGTGCATCTTCTGGGTGAATATGCAAAGGAAGCGTAAGAGCCAAATTAGGTATATTGTCTGGAAAGTTTGAAAAGTGAAAACATAACAAAATTACTTGTGGACAAAAACTGAGTAACAGGTCTATGAAAAGGGAAGAAAACATTAAAATGTTATTAAACATTAGCAATAAAGATAAATGTAAAAGTATAATTTGCATTGTTAACTGTATGTTTTCCCATTTCTGTCTTCAGCCAGTCTTTTAGCACAACTTAAAAGCATACCTCCCATTGTTAGTTGTGTGTTTTTCCATTTCTGTCTCCATGCATAGTGCCTCCATAGCAAGCAGTTTACTATGGGGGCACCTGAGTATGCATGCTCCCAAGCCATGGCTCTGCATGCCCACTCCCGAGCCGTGGCTCATCCCCTCCCCGTGGCTCATCCCCGCCCCTTCTCTCCCAATTGGCTCACTGGCTGTGATTGACAGCACCAGGTGCCAATGGGACAGCAGCAGGAGCCAATGGCTCCCCACTGCTACCTCAGTCAATCAGGAGTGAGAGTCCCCAGAGAACAGAGGCTCTCGTGGACATTGCTGAATCGAGATGGGGCTCAGGTAAGTGTTAGAGGGGGCTAGAGAGCTGCTACACACAGAAGGTTTATTACCTTCATGCATAGAATGCGTGAAGATAAAAACCTTGAGCCTTTATAACCACTAACTGAACAAGCTAAAGTTAGAAGCCGATTGGCTACCATGCACAGGCGCACCAGATTCTGAGTGCACCAGTTTTAGTAATTCTCCCCCAATGGAAGGGTAAGCTAATGTAAGTTACTAAACCCACTGTCAGCATCTTAAACTATGGAACACATACTGCAGACTTTTACATCATGTAATAGAATTTAGAGTCTGCATAGCTTTTAACCAAAAGCATTACATTTATGCATTGTGATAGGTGCCTATATGTATTTTTTTTTACTTCTCTATATGCAAGTCCAATTTATCCAAATAAATATAGGCACTTTACCAACACTGAAAGAAGTGCTGGCAAAGTAAAAAAAAAATCCCACTTTGGACTCATAAATACATGTATAAAAACATAAACATATTTAATGACAAGACTCATTTTCTTTGAATCTTCCTTCAAAATCAACAGCAAAGCAGTGACCTAGGATGAACCAATTATAGATCATCCATTTACCCCAGCATACTCTGGATAAACACATGTATATGCCATTCTCTCCTATCTTAGCTTAGCTACTGTAGGTCCAGGACATAAATATTAATCATTTCTGTGGCATAGCAATTTAACATCTTTCATTATATGCATGATGCTAAAAGTTCCATCCATGTTAACTCATCATAAATATATGTTCATCTTAGAAATACGTTTAAGGGTGGTATACTATAACATCTCGTTATATTTTAAATTACCAATCTCCACCTCAGTCACAAACAGTAATGAGTAGCAAGTACAAAAATATCTAGCACTGCCTTCAAATTCTAATTAAGTGAATTCATACTGCTACTTTGGGCATTTGCCTCTGTCCCTACATGTGTGATCGCATGATTTGCAAACAATGCTGACGCTGTCAAGTATGTTGAGATGAGGCAAAACTGATCAGCATGTTGTTATATATTGCAGAACATAAAACTAACTATAAGTACAAAACACTCTTCTTCGCCTTTCAGGGTGCTTAAATGTAGACATTTTCAAGGTGACTCACAATTGATTTGGTATACCTTTGTTCATAAAAATGCAACTTCTTAATCAAAGGAAAAAAAAATTGAAAGATAACAAATCTTTCTTGAAGCTGCAAGCTGGAGAAAAATTAACATAATTGTACTGCAATATGTAAAAGCACACTTTATTCTGTATGACTGGGGCTTGTGCTACATATGTCCATTGGGTGGCAATGTAGATTTCCAAAACATATTTAAACAGTTCTACAAAGAAAAAAAAAAAAAAAGCTCCAGAAGAAAGTTACAAAGAAATGGGAATTCTGATAAGGATGTATTACACACAGGAGCTCGCAAAGGTCTATAGCTGTAAAATTAACCTAGGCTTTCTAAGTGAATTGTAATTTTTTTTGGATGAACAAAAGGTGGGTCAAAATGCAGAAATACCAGTCACTGGTAAAGAGAGCTCTTGATAATAAGTATACAGTGCTCATTCAGATCAGCAGAGCACGTTATATAGACAATGGTGTGGCTGTCAGGGGAACCAGGTAATGCATTGGTTACAGTGCATCAAGGGGTTTACCCTTTTGTAATTTTATTTAAATGTAACAAACTGACCTTTTCACTAAACCATGACCCGTTCACACTACTCTGCAGACCAAACTGCTATTGCCCGCACAGCATTTTGGGCTGCAGAGATATGCAGCAGGGGGCGATGCGCGCTTTATCGCATCACACAACTCCCCCCCCCCCCTTTATTTTAACCAGACTTTATTAAAAGCGTACAAAGTGACACTTCATTCATGTCACTGCACAGCAGCATGGCTGCATTTGCTGTGTGGTGACATACGGGACTAAGCAGAGTGGTGTGATATTATCCAAATATGTTGTATATTATCACACTGCTCTGGAATGCAGTGTAACATTGCGTTCTGGTCTTAACACGACACTGAAAACGTTTTTTTCTGTGTATCATTGCAGTTACCCGTGTGCTCCTTGAGGAAAGAGGCAGGTAACTGTTTTTGTGTGAATGGGCCTTTAGTTGTCTTAAAAGGTACAGCATGTCAGAATGTGCATAAAATGTAGCACATCATACTTTTTTTTTTTTTCTCTTTAGTGCATGCAGCATGGTGGTGTGAACTGAACACGAGACACAAGGCAAATTACCTTTTTAATGCATTGGGTTGTGTTGCCCTATATACTCATGTGCTTTTTCATTCTATATTTTAATCACATTTTTTATTTTTTTTGCCATAAGCCTAAATAGAACAATGAAGTCATGAATTTTAAAAGGAGAGATCAAGTAAATATATTCAGTGAGAATAAAAATATATACAAAAAAAATAGATATATACCGAAGGTAAAATATGTTTTGAACATGTCAACATTTTTCTCTGTAAATATTTTTCTAAAGGTGTTATTGACATGAAATTTTCACCACGTGTCAGTAGCAACCCGTGCAATCCATACATACAGAGAAAGCTCTATCAGAAATCTAGCAAAAAGCACCTGGTCATGGCTGGTTTATAGTGAAATTATGTTCTTTCCACTTCCGGGGTTATGGCCCCAACAGTGCTCACTGGCACATTCAGAAGTTTAGAAATCCTTCTGTAACCAATGCCATCCGTATGTTTTGCAACAATAAGGTTGCAAAAATCTTGAGAGAAGTCTTTGCTTTTAGCCATCATGAGATGTTTCTTGTGTAATGAGATAGATATCTTTTATAGGTCATCAGTTGAGACTGAACCAGCTGAGATTAATTTGCACTGACAAGGGGCAGGATTGCTTTCTAATTGCTGATAAATATCAGCTGGTGTCTCAACTTTCCATGCCTTTTTGCACCTCCCTTTCTTCACGTGTTCAATACTTCTTCCCTGTGTCATTCCATTTTATTACACCATGACAATTTCTGAACTTATTTGTTTCGGTTTCTTTGTATGTATGGATTGCATGGGTTGTAACCGACATGGTGAAAATTTCATGTCAATAGCACCTTTAGAAATATATTTACTGAGAAAAAATGTTGACATGTTCAATACTTATTGTGTGTGTGTGTGTGTGTGTGTGTGTGTGTGTGTGTGTGTGTGTGTGTGTGTGTGTGTGTGTGTGTGTGTGTGTGTGTGTGTGTGTGTGTGTGTGTGTGTGTGTGTGTGTGTGTGTGTGTGTTTACATTATATAGGATTTCATTTTATTTTCCAGCTGCATATACAAATATGTCTATTTCTGTGTTTAGGGTCTGCATGTATCATTTCCTAAAGAAGGGGATATACAATTCCAAATTTCAACCTAAAATATTCCCTATAAACCTAATGTGATACAAAGGTTTTTGTACATCTTTGGCAACACATGTCTTTGTACAGTGTGAGCCAATAGTGGACCTAACCAAATGCAAGACAGCAATTGAGGACACACAGCCCTACAGGTATTACTATATATCACAAAAAAAAAAAAAAAATAATAGACATGGTTTTTATGTAATGTTATACCCAAAACTCTTCTTTGAATCTTCGCCCTTATAATATTGTATTTTAAAAGAAGGAATCATGGAATATATAGACCTCAGCCTCCTTAAAACCTAATTAGACCACTGTTCCAGATTTGTTTTAAACTTCGATAAGGACATAGATATTAGACTAGGGCTGCTCAAACTAATCCAATTGTCCTAAAAGATCTCTGCAATTTTAATACATGTACAACCTTTCATCTAATTTCATAAGATGTTAATAGCGGCTGTGAGTCATTGCATAGTGCATACTAGCATGTACTCAAATATAGTCAACCCAATCTGCTTCGCTTCACACTTTTGTTGCTGGATGCCCTTTATTGACATGTATTGCACAATATCGAATAGATAAAAAGAAGCTGATATGTCAAATGACTGCTAGTAGGAAATACCAACTATCCCCTGCTTGCTGATACTTTAGTAACTGCATATCCAATGTCCTACAATATAGTAAATTATTATTACTGAAGTGTTAAAAAAAAAAGAAAAATGTTACTTGAGTACAGAAATCTATGAAATGTTTCTTGGGTATTTACCATTTTACAGAATCCTATACACAGAAATAACCTTCACAGTGGAATCTTGATTACACAGGCCACCACTGTTTCCCCAACTGGCTCTCATCAGTGCAGGTTTTCCATTTCTCTTCATAAGATCATTACAGTAATCCTTTAACAGCTGCAGAGAATCACTAAATCCCCGTTAAATAATGTTAGGGGAAAAAAATTTAATAGGGTCAGCAAGCTCCTTCCTTAATGTTTAGCAATATTACTTATAATCGGGTGAAAGGTTTTTTTGGGAGGGTTGAAACTCTGTAAAATGTTTGCTTTAGCTAACGTAAACCAACATTTTTACATTTAATCCCCATTATGACTTACAACAAAATATGACATAACAATAACGATTATTCACTCTGCATGGAGGCTTAAAAACAGTTAAAATGATTATTTGCTTATTACCAGGTTCATGGAAGTCACATTAAAAGCATGTATATGCATTCTCCAGAAAATGCAGCCAACACCTTGTCTATACATGTTCCATGAACCATTCACAAAAGATGAAAGCAAATTGTCTAACCAGTCTATCTGTATGAATGATTCAATAAAATCAAACACCAAAATGAGCAGAGGAAAAAGCGCTCTCTAAAAATAAAAAAGGAGAGTTCTGTATTTGACATCTTTTCAGACACTACATATGTTGATTACATTGTTCTTGAACCTGGGAAGATACACAGAGCAAAGCACTTGCAGACCACATGCTATGTTGAACTGCAAGAACACCGTGATGGGGTGCTGAAAACAGCCATTGTGCACAGAGGTCTTTTACATGTAAGATACAATGAAAAACAGCAAGTGACAAAGAAAATTCCTCTAGCATGCAAATCAGTTCTATTTCCAGCCCTTGTTTCCCTATAACAGACACAGCTGTAGCCACCCAATTTTAATACCCTAGGTGGTTATTATATCAGAAGGCAAAGCAGACTAATGCTTTAAGTTGGCCGGCTGCTTCAAGAATTAAGGAATTGTATTCAAATGGATCCTATACTAGTAGCAAAATGAGAAGCAAGCTTAATTCTACTCCAAAGGCTGCCTAATGTACATTTGTCATTGGTAATCTCTAGGTTCTTTGTACTGAATGGGAAAACCGTCACAAGAGCAATTGTTCCACACATGATATCTCAGTATGCACAGTGATGCTGTTGCCCCTCCATTTATCCAGGCTGACGCATTTAGCTATGTGCAATGATTTTCTTTTCAATAGTCTTGCTGATTTAAAAAGCTTACATGCCCTTAAGACAGCAAGGCAGAAGAAAATCACAAAAGCTATACCAGAGGGCAAGATTGAGATTTCTTTCCCCTTCTTTTTATGATTAAGGATAAATTAAAATATAAAATTCTTCTCATTGCAATATGAAAAAAAACTTCATATTGTTGCAAATCTGAAAATGCTATTATTCTAATTGCAACTAAACCGCATTAATAAAGCAATACTTTGTATTTGGAAATTATGGCATTAAAAATACAATTAGATAAGAGAACCCAGAACAGAGTACCCCCGTTACACAGCTCTGAGTCTCATTCAAAATCTGCCTTTGTGGTACAATGTACACCATGATTAGTGAAACAAAGACTGACAATAATTTGTCATAGATAATTACTATGATATGCCTTTATTCTGCGTTTCACCATTCTGTGAAGGTGGCTTGTGTCACTATTCGAAAACGGAGTAGCCACCACAGTACTCACCATTTTTCATTTTTTTTCTATTTTCATAGATTTAACAAAAAAAACAAAAAACAAAAAAAACACCTTAAGTTTTTCAAAATAATCTGGAACAAGTTCCTCTGCAGGGTACAGTGTACATTTTCTTTCAGCCTGATAGAATTCACAATGCAAGTGTCAATATTGCTTCTAACTAGCAGATTTTGTTTGACCATGTTACATTTCAAGATTATTGTATACTGTATACTATATGGTTAAATCTACATATTATGAATTTAAAGATTGTGAGAGGCATAATATAAGTCACCGTACAGTGAAATAATATGCAGGCAGATGATGTCACTTTATCCAACCCCATGTTTATTTAATCCAGAGCAAATAGTGCTTTGCAATCATTTCTACTGTTCATACTGTTGTTGCTGCCAAGTGTAAAGACTTATCAAGGAAATGCAGAAAGAATATACAGTATTAAAGTAAATATCTAGTCAAAAACTTTATTACGCTAGTTGTGGGTAGAATAGGAAAATGCTATAACCTTCAGGTTTCTATTGTTGCCTGTGTCCTATTGTAGAGATTTCCCCTCATATCCTGTCTTCTAAGACAACAGAGAGATGGGAAATCCCCACTCCTCTTCAATCTTCTCCTGAATCAGTGTTTCCAGTTGAAAATGACCCCTCACTACCAGTTCTTGTAGTTCTGGTTTGTCTGGCTTTACCTTTTCTTTTCTGCGCAAAAAGGCAAAGATGGCAGCACCCAAGGAGAGAATAAAAAGTGAAGACAGGAGCAGCATTTTGTAAACAAGATGGTTAATTTGCAGTTGATATCTGTAAACACTGGAAAAGGAAAGAGTTGCTCTAAATTGCTCTAAATCAGGGGTCTCCAAACTTTTCAAAGGGCCACTCTACTGTCCTTCAGACTTTTGGGGGGCCGGATTGTGGCCAGTGACCAGGCCTGGTATGAGTGAAAGTAAACAATGCCTCAGGTGTGGTGTGCCGTTGCATAGTGCCTGTGGTAGTAGGAGGAGGAATAGTGCCCAATTGTTGGTGTCAGTGACAGAAATAGTGCCCCATCGTCTGTGTCAGTTGGGGAATTATGCCCCACTGTTGGCGTTAGGAATAATGACTCAAATTAGTGGGAGTATTCATGCCCCAAGGGCCGGATATAGGCTAGCAAAGGGCCCCATCATTGGTGTCAGTGGGAGGAATAGTGCCCCATCACTGGTGTCAGTGGGAGGAATAGTGCCCCATCACTGGTGTCAGTGGGAGGAATAGTGCCCCATCACTGATGTCAGTGGGAGGAATAGTGCCCCCATCACTGATATTGTGATGGATTTGGTAAAATGCCTATTCTGTTTTCTGTTTAAAATATACATATTATACATATTTACTTTTATACTTTTTTATATTTCTAAATATATGTGTTGTGAGTATATATATATATATATATATATATATATATATATATATTTTGTCTGCTGGGCTTTGCAGTCCTCCTTAACTTGTTTTGCTCAGAGCGATGCTCTCAACCCCTCCCTTCGCACTGAGATGATTTCACTTAGACTTTGGGAATGTGAAGGGGAGTGAACAGAGATAACGGGTTGAGAAGCAAGCATCAAGTTTCTACATTTCTCCTATATTTCAACCAAGCAAAATGTGCCTTTCAGAATGTGACTGTATATACGTAATAGTGACGTGTACTCTATTGTTCTCTATGTATAAAAGGTTAAGCACCGCCCTGCAATAAACAGAGATGAGATGATGTGAAGGTGGTTGTACTGGACAGTTGTCCGTGTAATTATTTTCCGGCGTGCACGCAATCCATATCTCAAAATTAGGAGCAGCAGCAGAAATCCTACCCTGAGCCCGATTGTGGTTCTCCCAACCTTTTTAGCTGGCGCCCAACGTGGGGCCCCAGGTTGTGACCGATGGAAGTCCGCACGTGAGACTGAGCGGCTGGCTGGGACAGACCAAAAGGGATTTGCGCACCCCTGAGAGTACGGTAGGTACTTTTTATACTTACCACTGTACGATTTGTTTCTGTCCAGCCTTGGCGCCAGTTTTGTCGGCTTCCAGAGGTCATCAAGAGCGGCAGGTAATTTTTATTTCTCGCCTGGGGCTGTTTAACGAACCTGCCATTGGATCTCTGCTGACTGTGTATTTGTTCAATGTCTGTCGTCCTGTGCGACTGTGATAACTCAGTAGACTGAAAGATAAGTTGCAATGAGTGTCCTGACCAGGTGAGCTGTTGGCCCCTGGAAGACGGAACCTTGCAATATGTTGCAATGAGATTTCTGACCAGGTGAGCTGTTGGCCCCTGGAAGACGGAACCTTGCAACAAGCGTCTACGGACGGTGACTCGGGGTTGACGGTGTGAGACCCCTGAGGGTTTAGCTCAGCTGCTGAGGCTTCACGGAGCGAGGGGCGGCAGGTGTAATGTCCTGTTCTGAGTGTATTTGTGAATCACTGTCTGTTCTGAGATAAGACAGAAAGCAGCGGAATAGGGATATTAATCTAATAGTTGCCCGCGCTGCCTCTGAAGCAGCGGAATAGGGATATTAATTTAATAGTTGCCCTCACTGCCTCTGAAACCGTTAGCTGAGACTAAGGTGAAAGAACAGAACAGAGTGAGAAGTTGGGTGACCCAGAGAGAGGGGGGAAGATGGGTCAGAAGACAGTCAAGCCACAGAAAGGATTATTAGTATGTGATAGTGTAAAGAGGAGAGAAGGAAGTGAAGCAGTTAAAAAGTTATCTAAAGTAGCGAAAGTTTGTAAGCTGAAGGTCAGAGGACTGGCATAAATCATTGTAGGAACAGAGAGGAATGTTATGTGATGAAGGTTTGCTGAACGTGAGAGAAGTTTGGAACAGAACTGGAAAAGTGTTGCATAAAGAAGGATAGTTGGAAGAAATTCAAGAAAATGGCAATTGTATAATGTATTTGTATCACAAAATTGTAAATGGAAGTGTGTGCTAAAATCACCGCCCTATGTTGGAATGTGGGGTGGAAGAGGGGAGGGACAGCCCTGCCCTTCATCTAACGCCCACTTTATGCCCACCACCCCAGCCCTGCCCAGTGCACTTCCTGCTAGCAGCCATCTTGCTATACCTGTGTTGTCACTTCCTGTCCAGCCCAGTGCACTTCTGCCTGGCAGCCATCTTGCTACATCTGTATGGTCATTTCCTGTCCAGCCCAGTGCACTTCTGCCTGGCAGCCATCTTGGTATACCCGGAAGGCCTAAATAAGGCATATACCCAGTTCTCCCTGTTCTAAACCAGGATGCTTCCTACCACACTCCCGTTTTCCCCAATATGGAAGCATCACCTTCACAAGCCGGATACATGAATGACAATGCATCTGAATGGAGTGATCAACAGTTGCAAGCAACAAGGGCGCCAATAGATTTGATTCCCAAACCCACGCACAGTGGAGTACAACCTAAACAGGAACAGTACACAAGACAACACCGACATTCAAGATTACCGGAAGGGGCACCGGTAGTGTATGTCGCTTTTACCCCATCACAAGCAGCGGCCTTAGTGACGAGTCTGCCTGACCCAGAGAAACAGCCAATACCCTTTTATCGCAGGGTAGTGCAGATACAAGAAACTTACTCAGCTGCTTGGAAAGACCTGCTCAGTCTATGCCAAATTAAAGCAGGACATGTTTTCTGGCCAGTTATGCAGACGGCCTTCAATGATGCCTGCCTGACAAGTGTTATTTCCTATTCTTCAGGCGTGGAGTTTTGTGCCCAGCTCCATGACTGGGCAAAGGAGAAATTGGCGGATCAGACTACCACGATTCAAGACATCACCCAAGATAAAGGGGAGTCTGTGGAGAAGTATTATGCCAGACTCATACAGGCCTTTGATGATCTGGGCTTCTCTCAATATGAAAAGGCACGCACACACATGCTCTCAACTGCTTTTGTCTCATGGCTCAAAGAGGATATTAGGAAAGGTCTGATGGTGGCCTGCCCTGAATACTGCTCTATGAAGATGTCTGACTTACTGTTGGCGGCCAGAGGCATAGAAAAAAAAAAAAAAAAAACCAGCGCCCCTCATGGTGGTCAATGACGAAGATCCCACCTACACTCGTCCACCACCATTGCCAAATATCAGGGAAAGGATCACCTGTTATAACTGTGGGAAACGGGGACACTTTAGAAGAGAATGCAGAGCCCCAAGATATCCCAGACAAGACAGGGACCCCCGAGAAGGGCAGCGTGAATATCAACCACCACTCCCCAACTCTCGTTAGGAAATGGGCAAACCCGTGTCACTCCTTATGGCAGTATTTTCAAACAAGACTGGGGGACCGTGTAGCTGTAATCCAGGATATTCCTCAACTTAAAGCAGCTAAACAACTGCATGCCTTTCTTGGACTCATATCCTACTGCAGGACATGAATCCCTGATGCTCTCAAGTCTGTGCCATTTACTTTGTCAAGCGAGGCCCTGGACAATTTTATTCTGCTGAAGCAAGCAATATCCACCGCTCCTGCCTTGGGACTTCCAGATTATGAGAAACCTTTCAAACTGTGTCAGAAAAGCAAGGCCACGCCACGGAGGTCCTAGCTCAAGAACATGGAGGGCAAACCAGACCCATTGGGTACTATTCTTGCCATTTGGACCCCGTAGCTAGGGGTGGTCCTTCATGTCTAAAGAGCCATCTTCGCTGCTCAAGCACTGTTGGACAAAACTTCAGATCTCGTTTTAGCACACCTCCTGCTTCTTCTGGCACCGTATGACATTGCTGCCATCCTGAATCAAGTACAACCCCGACACCAGTCCACGGCCAGACATCTACGGTTGCAAATCTTCCTCCTCATTCCTGACAATGTGACCCTCCAAAGGTGTCTCACCCTCAACCCAGCCACCCTTCTTCCATTTTTCTAGGGGGGAGAAGAAGGCGAAGAAGGAGACCCCTGCACTACTCTACATGACTGCCTTGAAATGATGCGCATGGAAACCACACATCTCCCTACAGTGAGTGAAATTCCTCTGGAAAACCCTGATTACACACTTTTTGTGGATGGCTCCATATATGCAGATGAAAGAGGAAAGTACCACACAGGTTATGCTGTGACCTCGGAATTTGAAATTCTACAAGCAGGAGCATTATCACCAACTTTCTCTGCCCAGGAAGCAGAGCTTCAAGCCCTCACTACAGCGTGTAAGATGGCAGAAGGTAAAAGAGCTAATATTTACACAGACTCAAGGTACGCCTTTGGAGTAGCTTATGACTTCGGTATCATCTGGAAAGCCAGAGACTGGAACACTGGTAAAACACGGCCCAGCCATCAAGGATTTAATGGATGCACTGCTCCTGCCTGACCAAGTGGCTGTCTTGAAGGTTAAAGCACATGGTAAACTGAATTCTGAAGAGGCCAGAGGGAACCACTTGGCGGATATAGCTGCCAAAGAAGCAGCGAAAAACCAATGAAAAACGTCCGAGGTGGCTGAAGAGGAGAGTGAGACCTCAGTACAGATACTTTTGGCAGTGCATGTGCCATCTGACAAGCAATACCTGATTTTTATGTAAATGGCCGCTTATACAGAAGAAAGGCTGGAATGGATTGATAAAGGAGCAGACTACGATGGAGAATTGTATTCAATGAAAGGAAAAAATTTGTTTACCAAAACATATGTATCCAGCAATTGTCCAATGGACGCATGGACATGCACATCTCTCTAAGAACTTAATGAACTCACTGATCAGCAAGTATTACTGGGCTCCAGGGATAACCACCTTAACCAGAAATTACTGAGCCTCGTGTGTAGTATGTGCAAAATGCAACCCGGGGAGGACGGAAAAGACACCGCAGAAACATCTGGCAAAACGTCTCTATCCATTCCAGAGGATACAGATTGATCATATACAGATGCCAAAAAGTGGCCGATATGAATATGCTCTAGTGGTGGTGGACATGTTCTCTGGTTGGCCGGAAGCCTATGCTGTTACAAACATGACAGCCAAGACCACGGCTAAGAAACTGAGTGAGGTAGTCTGTAGATTTAGGATCCCAGAGGTGATAGAGAGTGATCAGGGTCCAGCCTTCACAGCAACCCTTATAAAAGAGATTTGGACAGCACTGGGGGTCGAGTTGGCCTTACACACCCCGTATCACCCTCAAAGCAGTGGGAAGGTAGAAAGGATGAATGGGACTCTAAAAAACAGGATGCTAAAAATGGCCCAAGAGACTGGCATGAGTTGGCCAGACAGTTTGCCCATTGCTCTGTTTAGTGTCAGACACAGCCCCCGGGGGAAACATGCCCTGTCCACTTAAGAAATTTTGTTTAGCTCAGCCCCCCAGACTTGGCTGTTACTTTCCGCAACAGTTGCAATTACAATCTGATGTGTTAACTGATTATGTGACTGTATTATCACGTGAATTAACCCATATCTATGTCCAAGTGTTTTCTCCATGCCAGATTCTGAGTCAGATACAGGAACTCACAGCCTATTACCCAGAGATTGGGTATTAGTAAAGACATTTATGAGGAAACATTCCCTTGAGCCAAGATATAATGGTCCATTCCAAGTTCTGCTGACCACAGCCACTTCTGTCAAGGTGGCCGGGAAGAACACTTGGATACACGCCTCCCACTGCAAGAATGTCCAACCCCTGAGGAAAAGGAGTCATCTACACCATGACAACTATGTTGTATATCCTTTTTCTTATAAGTCTGACAGAGGCTCAACAGGTGGCTATCACCGAAATAGGCGACACCACTATATTTTGGTACAACTCATCCAACACTCATGTAGTTATTTTTACCTTTGATTTCTGTAGTATAGATCCCATGTGGTGCTATGACCATAATCTATATGATCTTAATACAACGAGCATGTTCCGATAGTAGTGACCAGGTATACATATGTGTCATGGATGATTACTGGGGACCAAAAGATTAGAATAAGATTGGAAGGGATTTGGACTGGTGAGTATGCCCTTGCAAAGGTCATTATGCCTCTCCACATCCTAGCAGAGAATACCCCTGACCCAACGCCTGGCCGTAGGAGGAAGCGAAAAGCTCCTTCTGGTAGTTTTGACCCACAAGTGTATATAGATGCCATTGGAGTCCCAAGGGGGGTGTCTAATAAATTCAAAGCAAGAGACCAAGTAAAAGCAGGCTTCGAATTTTTGATCCCCATAATAACTGTTAATAAAAATGTAGATTGGATAGATTACATATACTACAACCAACAGAGGTTTGTGAATTACACCAGAGATGCCCTCCAAGGAATCGTTGACCAGTTAGCCCCTACATCCTACATGACATTCCAGAATAGGATGGCTCTGGACATGATTTTAGCGGAAAAAGGAGGTGTTTGTAAAATGATAGAAGGAACTGGAACATGTTGTACATATATTCCTGACAATACTGGCCCGAATGGTAAGGTTACTCTGGCTATAAAAAAATTAGAAGATCTGTCAGTGGAGCTGAAGAAGAACTCAGGTATCTCAGACCTGTGGGATCAATATTTTAGCTGGATGAGTGGGTGGCAAAAAGTGCTCGCCCAAATAGGGGTAACGGTACTAATAATTCTAGTTCTTTTAGCTCTGATTGTATGTTGTATTCTATCATTTGTAAAGAAGTTAATAAGCAAGGTTGTAGACAACAGCACACCTACATTTCTCCATCAAGAAGAGGAGGACCCTTTTGTGATGGAAGAGGATAAACCTTTCACTCCTCTACAGTCCCTCCCCACCAACAGCAATCTCACAATTTTGTAGGGATAGCATCTGACTTCCTTATGTACAAAGTCTGTGGCAAGGGGGGTGATGAAATAGTCATCACTTGTCTAACGTACAGCACAAAAGAGTTCCAAGGTACATAAGGACAGATGAGCTAGGCTTTATAGGGACAGAGTAAAATAGTCATTTTAAGGGGGGACTGTGATGGATTTGGTAAAATGCCTATTCTGTTTTCTGTTTAAAATATACATTTTATACATATTTAATTTTATTCTTTTTTATATTTCTAAATATATGTGTTGTGAGTATATATATATATATATATATATATATATATATATATATATATATATTTTGTCTGCTGGGCTTTGCAGTCCTCCTTAACTTGTTTTGCTCAGAGCGATGCTCTCAACCCCTCCCTTCGCACTGAGATGATTTCACTTAGACTTTGGGAATGTGAAGGGGAGTGAACAGAGATAACGGGTTGAGAAGCAAGCATCAAGTTTCTACATTTCTCCTATATTTCAACCAAGCAAAATGTGCCTTTCAGAATGTGACTGTATATACGTAATAGTGACGTGTACTCTATTGTTCTCTATGTATAAAAGGTTAAGCACCGCCCTGCAATAAACAGAGATGAGATGATGTGAAGGTGGTTGTACTGGACAGTTGTCCGTGTAATTATTTTCCGGCGTGCACGCAATCCATATCTCAAAATTAGGAGCAGCAGCAGAAATCCTACCCTGAGCCCGATTGTGGTTCTCCCAACCTTTTTAATATCAGTGGGAGGAATAGTGCCCCCATCACTGATATCAGTGGGAGGAATAGTGCCCCCATCATTGATATCAGTGGGAGGAATAGTGCCCCATCATTGATATCAGTGGGAGGAATAGTGCCCCATCATTGATATCAGTGGGAGGAATAGTGCCCCATCATTGATATCAGTGGGAGGAATAGTGCCCCATCATTGATATCAGTGGGAGGAATAGTGCCCCCATCATTGATGTCAGTGGGAGGAATAGTGCCCCATCATTGATGTCAGTGGGAGGAATAGTGCCCCCATCATTGATGTCAGTGGGAGGAATAGTGCTCCATCATTGATGTCAGTGGGAGGAATAGTGCCCCATCATTGATGTCAGTGGGAGGAATAGTGCCCCATCATTGATGTCAGTGGGAGGAATAGTGCCCCATCATTGATGTCAGTGGGAGGAATAGTGCCCCATCATTGATGTCAGTGGGAGGAATAGTGCCCCATCATTGATATCAGTTGGAGGAATAGTGTCCCATTATTGATATCAGTGGGAGCAATAGTGCCCCATCATTGATGTCAGTGGGAGGAATAGTGTCCCATTATTGATGTCAATGGGAGGAATAGTGCTCCATCATTGATGTCAGTGGGAGGAATAGTGTACCATCACTGATCTTAGAAGAAGGAATAGTGCCCCATCATTGGTATTAGTGGGAGCAATAGTGCCCATTGTTTTTGTCATTTGGGAGAATTAGTGCCCTAAGGGCCACATAAAGGCTAGCAAAGGGCCACATCCTGCCCTCGGACCGCAGTTTGGAGACCACTAAATAGACTATAATGTCTCTTAAACTTCTGTTCCAATGCTGCAACCTCTGTCATTCTCTTCAGCAATTACAGTAGTATTGGATGCCTGTGTCCCCTTTCGTGTTCTGTAGTTCCATCCTTTGACCAACCATGGACCGTGGTAGGGGACATAGGCATCCAAAGCTCCAAGAAGTGTTGGCAAAAGAATCTGGCAAAAGTAGGACACATGGGCAACCAGATAAGTTTTTCTTTGTATTTGGAGGCCTGAGAAAGCCACTTTAAAAAAGGTACACTGCCCAGACAATTAAACCTGAAAAAAACTCAAACTAGTCTATAAACGAATAAATCTATATGCATAGGTTACCCGCATTAAGGGCTCATTCACACTAGAATGTTGTGCAGGAAACCCATATTCCATGCGGATTTGCCACACTGCATTCCAAACGCACTGACCTTGCGATCTGCAGCGGGATGTCCGTGTAATCTTAATGACAACCCAAATGCAGTGCCTTTGCCCACACTGGATTGCGTGGTACAAAAGTTACATTTGATCCAGTTGTAGTGCATTTCCAAAAGCAGTTCATGCACTACTTTTGGTGCAAAAAGAATGGGCTAAAATCGCACTGCACAGAACTGCATCTGATTGGAAGAGGAACATGCATCCCATTTCTGTGAGATTCCTAGTTTTAATGGGCCCTGAAGCCACATGTCAAAATCTGTATATTAAGGGATACAGGTAGCTGTTTTATTCTTAGTAGCTTCCCCTCCCACCACCTACGTTGCATGATTTTTCCTTTAAGATTTGTATACACACACATTTTAAAAAGCTGAGGCGCTTTCCTGAAGCCCCCTTGAGCCCAACTGCAAATGTTAAACACAGATCTAAATAAGTGTACAAATTGGCACTTTTAAAGTGATTGTAAAAAGGTTTAATTTTTTTTTTATAAAAAAACAAACATGTTATATTTACTTGCTCTGTACAATGGTTTTGCACGGAGCAACCTGGATCCTCCTCTTCCCTTAGTGCCCCTACAGCAAGCTGCCTACTATGGGGGCAGTTGTGCGGGCTCAATCCTGAGCTGCACTGCGTGTTTACTGACATACAAAGGTGGCTCAGTCCTGTCCCACACTCTCTGCTCACAGGATTTGACTGACAACAAATGCTGCAAATGGGCACAGCGATGGATCAAGGTCAGGCTCAGGTAAGTATTTCAGGGGGATCCAAAATGGAATTAATCTGACACTAGGTGCAATCCATAAAACCGAAAATCTTTATTGGCTACATTTAAAAACACATTAATAGTATGCTAATGTGTTTCCACCATAGCAGCCTTCCTCATAGTGCCAAGGTAATTCAAGGGAAGCTGGGGGGGCTGACATGGAACAGTTTTTTTTTTTTAACCTTAAAGCAGAGAATACATCATGCAATGTCATTCCATGAGAATGGAAAATATGACCCCCAATTGCATGATAGATACAAAATTCCCTTTGACACCTGGAGTCTCTGGCTACTGTATATGGAAGTTTAAAGCTCATTTAGAGCTCAGAATCAAGAATCCTCAGCAATAACGCTAGCTATTTCCATAGGCATCACTCAATCACATGCAGAAAAGCTGGAATGCAGCGAGCTAAAGGTTCGTATGGAAAGTCCATCCAAGAACTTTTAGCGCACTGCATTTAAGCTTTTTATATGTATATATATATATATATATATATATATATATATACACACACACACACACACACACATATATACACATATATATATATATATATATATATATATATATATATATACATATACACAGTGGGGCAAAAAAGTATTTAGTCAGCCACCAATTGTGCAAGTTCTCCCACTTAAAAAGATGAGAGAGCCCTGTAATTGGCATCATAGGTAGACCTCAACTATGAGAGACAAAATGAGAAAAAAAATCCAGACAATCACATTGGCTGATTTGGAAAGAATTTATTTGCAAATTATGGTGGAAAATAAGTATTTGGTCACCTACAAACAAGCATGATTTATGGCTCTCACAGACCTGTACCTTCTTCTTTAAGAGGCTCCTCTGTCCTGCACTCATTACCTGTATCAATGGCACCTGTTTGAGGTTGTGAACAGGTGTCTTTTATACTGATAACAAGTTCAAACAGTCACACTCCAAACTCCACTATGGTGAAGACCAAAGAGCTGTCGAAGGACACCAGAAACAAAAATTATAGACCTGCACCAGGCTGGGAAGACTGAATCTGCCATAGGCAAGCAACTTGGTGTGAACAAATCAACTGTGGGAGCAATAATTAGAAAACGGAAGACATACAAGACCACTGATAATCTCCCTCGATCTGGGGCTCCACACAAGATCTCACCCCGTGGGGTCAAAATGATCACAAGAACGGTGAGCAAAAATCCCAGGACCACACGGGGGACCTAGTGAATGACCTGCAGAGAGCTGGGACCAACATAACAAAGGCTACCATCAGTAATACACTACACTGCCAGGGTCTCAGATCCTGCAGTGCCAGACGTGTCCCCCTGCTTAAGCCAGTACATGTCTGGGCCCATCTGAAGTTTGCTAGAGAGCATTTGGATGATCCAGAAGAGGATTGGGAGAATGTCATATGGTCAGATGAAACCAAAAAAGAACTGTTTCGTAGAAACACAACTCATGTTTGGAGGAGAGAGAATGCTGAGTTGCATCCAAAGAACACCATACCTACTGTGAAGCATGGGGGTGGCAACATCATGCTTTGGGGCTGTTTCTCCGCAACGGGACCAGGACGACTGATCCATGTACAGGACAGAATGAATGGGGCCATGTATCGTGAGCTTTTGAGTGCAAACCTTCCATCAGCAAGGGCATTGAAGATGAAACGTGGCTGGGTCTTCCAACATGACAATGATCCCAAACATACCGCCTGGGCAACGAAGGAGTGGCTTCGTAAGAACCATTTCAAGGTCCTGGAGTGGCCTAGCCAGTCTCCAGATCTCAACCCCATAGAAAACCATTGGAGGGAGTTGAAAGTCCGTGTTGCCCAGCGACAGCCCCAAAACATCACTGTTCTAGAGGAGATCTGCATGGAGGAATGGGCCAACATACCAGCAACAGTGTGTGCCAACCTTGTGAAGACTTACAGGAAATGTTTGACCTCTGTCATTGCCAACAAAGGATATATAACAAAGTATTGAGATGAACTTTTGATATTGACCAAATACTTATTTGCCATCATAATTTGCAAATAAATTCTTTCCAAATCAGCCAATGTGATTGTCTGGATTTTTTTTCTCATTTTGTCTCTCATAGTTGAGGTCTACCTATGATGCCAATTACAGGCCTCTCTCATCTTTTTAAGTTGGAGAACTTGCACAATTGATGGCTGACTAAATACTTTTTTGCCCCACTGTGTGTATATATATATATATATATATATATATATATATATATATATATATATATATATATATATATATATATATATATATATATACACATACACACACACACACACACACACACATACATACATACATACATACATACACACACACACACATATATATATCTATATATATATATACACACACACACACACACACATATACATACACACACACACACATTCTCCATACATTCAAATGGACTGTGGGCAGCACAAGATTTATGGCGATTTTCCAGTTGTTTAGCGCCTGGCACTAAGGTTTATACTCTCATTCTCTCTTTTTTTCCCCCTTTCTCCTCATTCTCTCTTTTCCTGTTTTTTTCTCAATTTCCATTTGACCTCTTATATCTCATCACTTGAGACATTATTTCATTCTCTGCAGGTTACATGCTGATATTTCATCATGACACTTGGTTAGACCCTTTGTATATCAACCTTCATTCTTATTTGATATATCCTGGCCTGGCCTGGCAACTGGATGCACTGATCATGTACCTCTCATTGTAACCCCAAGGATTCATTTGGACATTGTATCATGCTTTGTGTATGCCTTTATACCTTGTTTCCTGTCCTAAATGAAAATAAAATACTTGAAATGTAAAAAGATGATTAGAAATACTTTCATTGGCTGGTATCCAACACCTATGACAGATACAGGTCATCTCCTGAACTTTTAAATACAACCCACCAGCCGCTACGTCACTACCCTGTAGACACTGAACTTGGCACAATGAGAAGCATGGGATACCAGTAGAGGCTGAAGCTCTAAAGGAAGGTGAAGATGGGAAGAGAAGCAACAATTCATCAGATCTGGATGCCCAAGATTGAATTTGTGTTTATGGGGCTTTAGCTGGTGAAAGATTCCCTGCCCATATTGTTATAAGCTGCCAAAGGGAAAAAATGCAATATACTCTTAACAGCCTTTAATAATTATCTTTTAACTTTTTATGGTCGCTATAGGTGTTTAATGTCTGTCTTCAAGTTGATGTTATGAAAGTGCATCTGACTGTGAGAGGCACAATGCCAATTGAACCGACAGGTTTGTATTGTAAATGACCCCATGTGATCACTATTCTTGGCTATCAGTGATTACAGGATCTGGAACTTATTAGAGTGGCTATAGACTGTTAGTGTGAGACCTGCTGTATCAATGACAGTGCAGTCTCAGAACTAGGAGCCTGCACAGCACTACAGGCTCCTAGTTCAAAAATGAAATGGATCGGACACACATCACCTGTAATTCTGGCACATGCAGAGGGAATTCTAAATATACATTTTATTTTGGAACACTACTTTACAGATTGCTGATGAGGACGGGTTAAAGTGACAGTCAGAAATCCCATAATGATCTATGCGCCTGTTAACCGCAAACTGGAGCTGAAGGTTGCTTTAACCGTTTCAATACCGTGCACTTTTACACCTTCCTGCCCAGGCCATTTTTCAGGTTTCAGCGCTCTCACACTTTGAATGACAATTGCGCGGTCATACAACATTGTACCCAAACTAAAATTTTAGCATTTTCTTCACACAACTAGAGCTTTCTTTTGGTGGTATTTAATCACCGCTGGGGTTTTTATTTTTTGCTAAATTAACAAAAAAAGACCAAAAATTTTGAAAAAAAACACACATTTTTGTTTCTGTTATAAAAGTTTACAAATAAATAATTGTTCTTCATAAATTTAGGCCGAGATGTATTCTGCTACATGTCTTTGGTGAAAATAACCCAAATTAGGATGTATTTTTAGTTTGTAGGAAGGTTATAGAGTTCACAAACTATGGTATAGATCTGAATATTGATCAATCCTGAAGTACTGACAGCCAATCTAATTTCTTGAGGTCCAAGAATGTCAGAACAGTACAGATATCCCAAAAATGACCCCTTTTTGCAGAGTAGACAGTCCGGAAAATGAAAAAATTAAAAAAATTGTTTTCACTATTTTTTTTTTTACATACTGTCACCAGTGCAGTACAGCGTCATCATATAACTGGCATGGTGGTTAACAGGGACACTGACTGGTGACACTGTGAAAAAAAATATATATATATATATATTTTATTATATTTAATTTTTTATTACATTTTTTTTTTTTTTTTTTAATATTTTACTATGACCAAAGTAGTACAATGTTACCATAGTAACATTGTACTACTTTGGGGAAGTGATCAGTATTTTTTTTTTTTTTTTTTTACACAATTTGCTTATAGCAAAGAATTACTTTGCTATAAGCAAGCATTTACCTGAATGAAATCGATTCATTCAGCTTTTGTTTTTTTTTTTGTGCTTAGCTGTGATTTGGTCACAGCTAATCACATGACATGTGCATGTGATTAGCTGTGACCATTCACAGCTAGGCACTAGTATACAATGGATGGCATCATGAATGAAGCCATCCATTGTATACAACTGTCATGTGACCTGCTGTGATTGGTCACAGCAGGTCACATGGTACCAGCAAGGAGAGTCGGTACTCGGATCTCTCATCGGCCGTGTCCGAGGTGCACGGCCAGCGACAGATCGCACTGTTGCGCCGCTCTGCATTAGCGCAAACTGCGCATGTGCGGGAGCACGCCAAATGGCGTGCACCCGGAGTACAGAGACACATCTGAAGCCGCCAAACGGCCATTGGCCGGGCGGCTAATGGTTAAAGGCTTTGAGAAAGCTGCTCAAATAATAATTTAGTAGGCATATTATGATAAAAAAAAAATGTGTTAGGAATGTACACCTAATCTCACTCCAACCATTTTAAATCACATAATATGCAAATATATTTACGGACTCCCTACTGTAAATATTTGATTTCTCTCCATTTCCCTAGTGACCACTGTCAAGTGAGAGGAAATCTCGATTTTGGTCTGGGAAGAATACCGAGTCAAATCTTCCAGTGGTGACGCCTGTTCCAGTATTAACTAAGATGGGAATTTTCATTACTTTTGAGAGATCTTGGAGGATAGGAAATAAAGGTCATTTATTCCCTAAGGAACAATGATGGCAAAAAACAGACAGGGTTTTTGACCATCACATACTCAACCCAAAACTAAAAAACTGAATTTTTTACTTACCGTAAAATCCTCTTCTTGGAGTTCATCTAGTGACACAGGGTCAGAAGGAACTCCATCAAGCTTCAGATTTATGCAAAAGCAGTAGGAGTGATCATAAAACAGAGCTGTGGGAACCATCTCCCTTGCTGAACTACCACAAAAGTATTTTACAGTAAGTTAAAAAATCCCATTTTCTTAATTGTTCACTAACAGACATAGGGTCAGAGGCAGTCTGAGAATTCTGAGCTCGAAGAGCTGCCTGAAGGACCGTACAGTATGCCTGAAGCTGGCATCAGCTGAGGCTTGAACATTCCCTTTAGTACGAATGGTAGCCTTGAAAATATGAGAAATATCTCAGCCTTAAGTTTAAAGTCTTAACTCATTCGGTAGGCATAATCCAACTGACTCTTTAGGGACAGGATAACGCCAGGTTGCATCACAAACCTAGACCTGTAAAGTGCATTGTGGCCAACACAGGACATTGCGTGTCTGGAGATCATATTACAGGCAGGTGCCACATATTCATCATGGCGGAAACCTTGTACGATTGCTTGCTCGGCACCACCGCCATTCAGATTATTCCTTGTAATTTTTTTGACAAAGGCATTCTTTGACTAGACAATGTGGATATTGTAATATCATTCATTCTCTAAATGATGGCAGCGCAGAGGAAAAAAAAAACAAAAAAAACCTCCTGTATTCAGTGGGCAGAGCGGAAGTCGCTGATGCAACACCGGGAAGATTACAGTATGTTGTACAAACTACTACAGTGACTTTTACCATCCCCAGTGGCTCTCTAGATATCAGATATTTATACTTATATTGAGCCACACAGGACCAATGTACAGTGTGTGCACAATGTTAAGCAAATGAGTAGTTTGACCAAATCATCCTTTTTAATGCATACTGTCCAACTCCAAGCTGTATAACCGTGAATGCTTATTGGATTTAAGGTGTGCATATATACCAAACATCAAGGTTCTAATTAGATAAATACCCTATACCAAGGTGTGCATAATTATTAGGCAGCTTCTTTTTCTCAGGCAAAGTGGGCCTAAGATTTAACGGACTCTGAAAAGTCAAAAATTGTAAAAAGTATTTCAGAAGGATGCAGCATGCTTGAAATTGCTAAGATATTAGGGCATGATCACAGAACTATCAAACGGTTTGTTGAAAATAGTCAACAGGGTTGCAAGAAAAGTTTTGAGGGGAAAAAAAACCAAAAAAAAAAACCACAAATTAACTGCCAAAGATTTGAAAAGAATCAAATGTGAAGCTGCTAGGAACCCATTATCCTCCAGTCCTGTCATATTCCAGAACGGCAACCTACCTGAAGTGCCCAGAAGTACAAGGTGTTCAGTGCTTAGAGAAATTGTCAAGGTAAGGAAGGCTGAATCCCGACCACCGCTGAACAAGACACATAAGTTAAAATGTCAAGACTGGGCCAAGAAATATTTGAAGACTTTTTTCAAAGGTTTTATGGACCGATGAGATGAGAGTGACTCTAGATGGATCAGATGGATGGACCCGTGGCTAGATCAGTAACGGGCACAGAGCTCCACTTCGAATCAGACGCCAGCAAGGTGGAGTTTGGGTACTGGTATGGGCTGGTATTATTACAGATAAGCTAACTGGACATTTTCGGGTTGAAGATCGACTCAAAATCAACTCCCAAGCCTACTGCCAGTTTTCAGAAGGCTCTTTCTTCAAGCAGTGGTACAGAAAAAAGTCTGCAGCTTTCAAGACCATGATATTTATGCAGAACAATGCTCCATCGCATGCATCAAAGTATTCCACTGCGTGGCTAGCCAGAAAAGGCCTTAAAGATGCAAGAATAATGACATGGCCCCCTTACTCTCCTGACCTAAACCCTATTGAGAACTTGTGGGTCCTTCTAAAATGAGAGATTTAAGGTGAAGGAAACCACTATAGTGAACGAAAACAGTACACCTCTCTGAACAGTGTCTGGGCGGCTGTGGTTGCTTCTGCACAAAAGCTGATAGTCAATAGATCAAGAAACTGACAGACTTCATGTATGGAAGGCTTATGAGAGTTATTGAAAAGAAGGGTGGCTATATTGGTAACTGATTTTTTTTATTTTTTTAAATGACAGAAATGTTTATTTGTAAATTTTGAATTGTTCATTATTCTGTTCACACTAATAGTGGCCCAATAATTGTGCACACATAAATATTCTCCTAAGAAAGCCAAAACCTCACTTTTACTTTAACTATTCAGGTTTGTTAACATTTTCGATTGACAGAGAGCACTGTAGTTGCTCAATAATGAAATTAATCCTCAAAAATACAACTTGCCTAATAATTATGAACACATTGTAAGTTTTTGCAAAAAGTATAACTCTTGGAATTCCACTTTAAATGTAAACAAGTAACAGCCAATCAGGGAAGCAGGAAAGGTGTGTAAACATTTCACACATGGCACCGTTAGACTGCTTAGCTAAATCTAAGTTCATGGTGCCCATAAATTTCTGCTTTAATTTTGCATAATACCAGTAGTGGCGATCCATGAGATTGACTGGCCCATCTCTAGACCCAGTAGCCAAGACTGTATTGGCCTATGTATGTATAGGAAAAGTGTGCCAAGAACACGAAGGTGTCAAGGTCCTACCTTTTCCCTGAGGTTATGTTACTCCATGTGCTGGCGTCCATCTTGGATTCTGCTGTGCATGGTGGGAATCCTTTTATGCCTTCAGGTCTCTGAGGTCCACCCCCCAGAGGGGCGTGGCTGATGACATATAAGCCTGTGGCCCGCACATGCTCTTTGCACTTGTGTCTTGTGTCTTGGTGTCGCTATTACTCTGTTCTGACTCTCGTGACTTTCCTGGTATCTGATTCGGCTTGTGACTTGACTATTCTTTGTATTCTCCTTTGATCTGACCCTCTGTTGCTGAACCCGGCTCGTGACCTGTGATTCTCGTCTGCTGTCCTGTACTGTTTTGTCCTGTTGTTGTTGACCCCGGCCTGTCTGACTACTCTTTTGTCTCTTCCACCAGCTACACGCCATTGGCGGTGGCCATTACCGCAGCTGAGGTGTCTCGGGGGCCGCGACCTGGTTCCTGGCAGCGTCAAGTCCATCCCCACCATCAGGAGCCCTGGTGAAGGGCAGCCTGGGACTTAGACTCCGTGCCCTGAGGGACTTCGGTCTGTGGGTGGTGGTTGTCGTCAGCCAGTGCGTTACATTGTTAGGCCTGCCTGTCCGTTCCTCGGCTCCTGCCCTGACAGAAGGTACATTTTACTGGTTCAGTTACTTTCTCACCGTTGGCATGGCAAATTTAGGGTTGTTAAATGAGTGTAGCAAGTTATTGTAACATGCAGCAGATGTTATCGACCTTTGGCTTGTTTACTGACTACACTTTTACTTGATCCCTACCTGCTATAACTGCTGGTGGGGCGCTCCTGAGGACCACAACCTGGTACTTACCTGCAGCAAAACCCATCTCCACCATCAGGAACTCTGGTGAATACCGGTTGATGCTTAAGAAACCACACCTCAGGTGAGCCCTCAACATCCACTAAGGGAATCGGCGTGTACTTTTCCAGCTGACTACCTGTGAACCTGTCTACTGCTACAGTCCGTGCTGGGACAAGGTCATCCAGCACCCAAGGATTAGACGCCAAACTGTGTCCCCCTCACTTGCTTCATGATGTGCAAGCTTAGAGGGTCCTACACCCAGCAGTCACTCACTAGTCAAAATCACTGCTGCTGTCAATACTCATGTCCCTTGTAACAGAAGGAAGGTGACTCCCTCCCTACAGCAAGCCATTGCAGCCAGGACAGCCGCCCCTTCTGTCCCCCTCCTAGCCCTACAGCAAGCCATTGCAGCCAGGACAGCCACCCCTTCTGTCCCCCTCCTTGTCCCAGCCCTGGCAACAGCCACTGGTCTCAGAGCCTGACCATAGACAGTGACAGATATACTATCCTGGAAACAGGTGCATCTCTATTGGAAGGTTTCTCCTTACCTGCTTCTTCTGTTGGAAGTGCTGGATTTGCCTTCACTTTCTTGGTGACAATGGACACCAGTGGAAGAGGGTTTAACCCTTCCCTATTTTAACCAAAACCATTCTTGTGTATGTGAAGGGGAGACGGGGGTGCTGTTATTGTTTTTTTTTGTTTCGTTTTTTTATTTTTCACTGCAATCTAATGTTTTTTTCATTTTAAGTGATTCTAAAGCTTAAGCCTTGTTTACTTTACCGTGTTCTATGCATTAAGGTAAAAAATTCCCCACTATCTGTCCTCCCCCCACCCTCCATCTGCATCTGCCTCCTGTCTCAATCAAGCACTGTCCCGATCAGGTGTCATTGCCTGAACTACAGGCAGGCTGTGCTTCTAGCACAGTCAGAAAACTGACCACACTGAGATGGATGAGCTTCCATATCTAGCTTGGTCAGTCTGAAATAGGAAAACAGGGGGACTGGCAGGGTCACCAGGGATCTCACACAAAGAAAGCAATGCAAAGAAAGCTGGATAACATATGTTTTAACATAAGTACTTGGTACCACAGATGCCTATCAGGAATATGAAATGTTGGGGTAACAAACCATTTAAACCTCCTCTAAAAATGTAGTATACTGCCACTTGCCAGTTCTTATATGGGATATCTGCACCGAGTTGTTTTCTTAGATTTTATATTGTGATCCTAAAAATAAACTTCCTGTCCTAGAATGGCTACTATCACTGACTGCATTGTATCTATGAAGGAAACTAGGGATGCAACAAAATTTCGGCCAACGAAACATATCGATACAGGGGACTGTGTGTACTGCAGGTGTGTGTGTGTGTGTGTGTGTGTGTATAAGTAAGAGAGGAGCAGTGTACACAGCAGGGGCGGACTGACCATTTGGAAACTCGGCACTGCCCGAGGGCCCGGGGTCAGTAGAGGGCCCCATGAGATGCCCCTGTACCTTTTTCATAGGCTTTTTTGAGTTTGGGCAATGACAGAGGGGCCCCATGATCCCCTATTGCCCGGGGGCCCCATGAGTTGTCAGTCCACCCCTGGTACACAGTGACTGGCTGTCTCTATATGTCAGTGCCAGATTTTAAATGTAATTACCGGCTTTTTTTTCTCTTCACTATAGCTCAGAGAATTAGCTGTCACTTTCCTCCAAGCTAAAAGAAACAGTTTCCTTTTAGTTTATTTCCCAGAGTTAAAAGAAGCAATGTTTCCTTTTAACTTCTTTCCCGAGATAAAAGAAACAAAGTCTACTTTAGCTCTGGGGAAAGTGACAGCTAATTCTGTGAGCTATAGTGAAGAAAAAAAAAAAAAAAAAAGCTGGCAATTGCATGTAAAAATCGGCACCAGCATATAGTGACAGCCAGTGTGGGAGCCTCTCTGTATACACTGCTCCTCTCCTGATCCCTACACTGCTCCTCTCCCCACCCCCTCCCCCCTACAAAGAGGACCTGCCACTCATATGCTATCACATAAGTGATAGCAATAAAATCATAACTTAAAAAAATATATATATATATATATATATATATATATATATATATATATAAATATACATGAAAGTAGAAAAAAAAATTGGAGCCTCCCCACCCCCACATATGCAGAACTTTTGGTTCGGTTTTCGGCCACATGCATTCTGAATTTTCGGTACCAGAATTTTCATTTCGGTGCACTACTAAAGGAAACCATGGTTATCACCTGGGCTAAACATCAAGCACGTCCTTCTCTCTACATGCATTACATGGGGGTCAGGAATTCGTAATTTAAAGGAAGGAAGGAAGGAAGGAAGGAAGAGGACATTGTCTGTGCCTTTACTTCAGCTCACAAGTATTTTCTGTGCCTGAATAATAATGAATATGTGCTTAGCTTAAAAATGAAAATGAATACAGCCACCATATCGAATGACTGGCTTTGTTCTTTGGCTTAGAAACTGTTTTAACATTTGAACCAAATCAAACTCAAAAGCTCACCCCAACAGGTTCAGAAGCATAGTAGAATTTTATGAACCAAGCAAATCACAATAAATATACAAACATATTTGTAAAAGTATTTTGTATGGGTTGAAACTAAAACTATCTTTAATGAACAGTTAAAAAAAGTGTAGCAACACTGAGCCATTAACTGTATTTCTGCTTTTCAGCACTCCCACTACCATGGTTAAAGGCATTTTAGCTTCCATATTGGAAACCATCTTGTTTGGCTAGTTCAGGCACCTGTACAGGAGGTCAAAATCAGTCTTTGACCAAGATAGCTGTCCAGGTTACACCAACAGTCACCTCACTTGGCTGTCAGTCACTTGACATCTGGCTGAAAAAAAAAAAAATGTATTATTCATCTACAACCCATGGCTGAGTTTACGCTACCTCATTTCAATTTCAAACACACGAGTTCAGTTATTGTTGTGCTTTGTTTGACGAAATCTAAATTCAGGTTGAATTTCCTTATTTTATAACTTCCTGAAATTTGTGGACAAGTTTAAATATTAATTGTACAAGTAACGAGTTTAAACACTCAACTCACTCGTTACATGCATACACTTTAACAAACCCAGTGGAAATGTGAGTATCTACCTTAACAGGATTTTAAAGTACTTAGTGGTGAACCTTGGGTCAAAACTCATCAAATATACTAACAAGCCGTAGCTGATAGCAGAAGCTTTCAGTTCATACGTTTTGTCTAACATTTTATTTCAGCAGAGCCAGGAGGTGCACACTTCATAAGAAGAGAATAGGCATGGACTCCAACCACACTGCACTATTACATTTATAGTGCCTAAGAAGCCTATTGAGAGGTGAAGTGTACCTAAACATATAGCAATTTTAGGAAGCCGGTATCTGCATAAATGCTTCGGAACAGCTTTGGGCTTTTCCTCACAAAATAAAGCCATGAAATGTTTTTTTTTTCCCCCCACAGGTTCATTTACATAATGCTTTAAAAATGTAATTAAAATATTAAACCTTTATTAAAAAAAAACAAAAAAAACATAACATGTTATATTTACCTGCTCTGTGCAATGGTTTTTCACATAGATTTCCAGATCCTGGCCTTCTGGGATACATGGCCGGCGCTCCTTGCTACTCCTCCCTTCCGAGTCCGCACCTAGTAAGCCATTTGCTAAAGGGGGTACTCATGTGGGCTTTCTCCCAAGCCCTGCTGCCTGCGTCCATTAAGGCAAAAAGCGGGGCATTTCTCCGCCCCCGCTCTCTCATCGTAGGATATGATTGACAGCAGTGGGAGCCAATGGCTCCTGCTGTTATCAATCTGCACTGTGAGGAGGGAGAGAGCGGAGACAGCCGCTGCTCTCCTGCACATCAAAACAAAAAATACGCTTAAATAAAAAAAAATAAATAAAAAAAATTAATGATATATGTTTATGATGTAGATGTTCTTAAAACATCACTCTACGTCTTGAGATGCTATTCTCACAGGTAATGCAGTATAGCCCCACCTTCACCTATCATTTGGTCCTCTCCACAGGCTTAAATCACTTCTTGCAGGTTTAAAAGGAAAAGGAGAAGCCTTCCAAAAGTTTTAAATCACTTTAATATAAAATGCACTAAAATTGCACTTACACTAAAAACAGAAGAATGCTCCATATACAATAAATCAACAAGGAAGCACCGCTGGCTCTACAGCGTACGTTCCAGCAAACCGCAAGTGACGCAACGGAAGTCCTGCCCTATACATTTCATAATTACTGTTCCACATCCCCAGGATGCCCACAAGCGATGTTAGGATGTTAGTATAGTGATCTCCCCCGCTGTGCTATTTTGTTCTGACAGGGGGAACACGGTCCCCCAGAACACACAGGTCAGGTTTCGCAGCCATTGCCTGACAGCTCTGATCAGACATCGATTGGATGCTGATTTTTCCTCTCAACCGCCTTCTGTTTTACAGGGAGCTGTACACACGGGCCTACGCTGGTTTCTACTGTACCGGCTGATTTCAGCCAATATTCGGTTTGTGTGTACCTGATATAAGATGTAAAAAATCTGCTGAAACCCCACTTCAGTGTCTTTGTTAAGATCTATTACTTCACACTAGAAGCAACCAGAGAGGTGAGTGAAGACTTTTACTGCTTGTAATAGGTAAATAGTGTAATGTCCATAATCTGGGCACAGGTGCCCTTTAAGTATGTAGGGAAATATTAGAAACCTTACCAGGTTTTTACTGCTATCAGGACACAGACATCAACAAAATGCCAACAGGGGGTGTCTAGCCTGCCTTAACTCTATTGAGAAAGAAATATATATTTTTCTGTTACTGCCCCTTTTGTAGTTATCCCCTCATTCCTGACAAAACGGTTGTCACCAAGACAGTAAATGGGGGGAAAACCTGCACCAGACAGAATGTTTAGGCTTGACATCAAAGCGGACGTGGTCAGATCTGTTTACTCAAAGGCATTTTCTGAGCAGTTTATATTAATTGCTCCTTAAAGTGTATGTCTAGGAAAAAGAAATACATATACAATACATCTCTGTAAAACAGAGTTTATACTTGTAACCACTTCATGTCCTTGGGTTGTTTTAAATTGTCCTGGAATGTCCTTGAAATGGTTAAAACAAGCTAATGGCTACAGCTGCTGAAATAAGCTTGGTGTAATGTTTTCAGCTGGTGACCAGCCGTTAAGTAAACGTGGTCAGAGACTTTACGGCTGCCCCTTTTTACAGTGGAGAGAAGGACCATAACTTATGGTTAACTACATTGATAACAGCTGTTAAACAGTGTCACCTATAGAATAGTATGGGTACTGTAGTTTGTCACCAATTCACAGCATGCAATTTTGACTCTTGGCATGTTTGATATCTATCCACTTGACACAACCTCTCTCTACATTTTCCCAAAAAATTGTATTATATTATGTCTATGTGCAATAAAATCCATTTTAATGTATTTTTTCTCCAAAATATTCATTTTTCAAACAGCTGTGCAAAAATTGCAATTGCCCCCATTTTATTCTACAGGGCTTCTGCTTTCTGAAAAAAAATCCAAAATTAAAAATGTTAAAAAAAATTTTTTAAAACATTGCCCAGAACTCAACGTAGTTAAAGACCCTGCAAGTACACAAAAATATCTGCTGATCTGCCAAAAATTAACTCAACTTGTAGCCTCCCTAGCGGTCTGATTATGTCAGTATTTCTGTGCTCAAAGCGGTACTTTTTTTGCATGGAGATATGTATTTTTTTTATTGCAGGCCTGTAATTTTTAGGAATAACTCACTGAAATCTGTCCGAACAAGAGTCTAGTAAACATCCTAGGTATGTTAAAATTTGAAACACAAAATCAATTTAATAAATAATCATAAAAAATATTATAATAAATAATTCAATAATATAATCAAACCAAGAACTCTGAAATTTGAAATACAGCGCCAGGTTCGCATATCACTGAGCAAAGTCGCAAAATCGCTTTCAGTGTCTGATGACGAATTTCCCCACGAATCATTATCACTCAATTCTGCAAGTGGTTCTAATTTACGATCGCTGTTCTCTAGCTGGTCTAAAACTGCTTTTGACCTAAAAGGGACGTTTTTTGGACACCATGGACGTTTCTCAGTTTCCAGGCAAAAAGAACAGTAAAAATGCAGACAGGACACAGGACAAAGCAGTAGGGACAAAATGTATGTGAAATGGTTTGAAACAGTAATGTTTTACTATGCGATTTTAGTGTATTTAGTGAATGTCACTTTTCGTCACTTTTCGCCGTTCCGTCCCCCGTATGTCCTGACATTGCAGGGAACAGAACCCAGAAGACAGATGCCGGCATCGGCCGGAGGACATTGCCGGAGACACTGCAGGAGGCACATCGCGGGAGCGAAGGACAAGGTAAGTGAAGAAGAGATCCCGGAGCAGCGCTGCAAGGTATTCCCGAGCGTAGCTCGGGGTTACCGCTTGTGGTGCTGAAACTTTACCCCGAGCTACACTCAGGAATACCTCCAGGGAGGTTAAAACCTGTTGTGTGCTGATGACAACACAGCATTTTTTTGACTGGATTGTTGTCAGTCTACCCAAGGTCTTTTGCTTAAGTACTGAACTACTGCACTGCTCAAAATAATTAAAGGAACACTTTGAAAACACATCAGCGCTCAATGGGGAAAAATATCATGCTGGATATCTATAATGATATGGACTGGGTAATATATTAGGAACATAAGGATGCCCCATAGTTTGATGGAAATTAAAATTATCAACCTACAGAGGGCTGAATTCAAAGACACCCCAAAAATCAAAAATAATGAAAAATAATGCAGCAGGCTAGTCCATTTTGCTGAAATTTAATTGCAGCAACTCAAAATGGTACTCAGTAGTTTGTATGGCTCCCAAGTGCTTATACAGTGCATCCAGAAAGTAATCACAGCGTAATTTTGTTACGTTACAGCCTTATTCCAAAATGGACTGAATTCATTTTTTTTCTCAACATTCTACAAACAAACAATACACCATAATGACAATGTGAAAGAAGTTAATTTTAAAATCTTTGCAATTTATTAAAAATAAAAAAACAAACACATACATAAGTATTCACAGCCTTTGCCATGACACTCAAAATTGAGCTCTAGTGCATCCTGTTCCCACTGATCAACCTTGAGATGTTTCCACAACTTGACTGGAGTCCACCTTTGGGAAATTCAGTTGATTGGACATGATTAGGAAAGGCATAAACCTGTCTATATAAGGTCCCACAGTTAACAGTGCATGCCAGGGCACAAACCAAGTCATGAAGTCCAAGGAATTGTCAATAGACCTCCGAGACAGGAGTGTATCTGCAGCACTCCACCTATCAGGCCTGTATGGTAGAGTGGTCAGATGGAAGCTACTCCTCAGTAAAAGGCAAATGGCAGCCCGCATGGAGTTTGCCAAAAAGGTACCTGAGAGACTCTCAGACCATTAGAAACAAAACTCTCTGGTCTAATGAAACAAAAGATTGAATTCTTTGGCCTGAATGCCAAGCGTCATGTCTGGAAGAAACCAGACACCGCTCACCACCTGGTCAATACCATCCCTACAGTGAAGCATGGTGGTGGCAGCATCAAGCTGTGAAGATGTTTTTCCGCAGCAGGAACTGGAGACTAGTAAGGATCAAAGGAAAGATGAATGCAGCAATGTACAGAGACATCCTTGATGAAAACCTGTTCCAGAGAGCTCTGGACCTTAGACTGGAGGGAATGTTCATCTTTCAACAGGACAACGACCCTAAGCACACATCCCACATAACAAAGGAGTGGCTACAGGCCAACTCTGTGAATGTCATGGAGTGGCCAAGTCAGAGCCCAGACTTCAACCCTATTGAACATCTCTGGAGAGATCTGAAAATGGCTGTGCACCAATGCTCCCC
Source organism: Staurois parvus (assembly GCF_062004578.1). Taxonomy (NCBI): domain Eukaryota; kingdom Metazoa; phylum Chordata; class Amphibia; order Anura; family Ranidae; genus Staurois; species Staurois parvus. Next base: position 11,995,961 of record NW_028317892.1, on the reverse strand, counting down.
CATCCAACCTGATGGAGCTTGAGAGGTACTGTAAAGAAGAATGGGAGAAATTGCCCAAAAACAGGTGTGCCAAGCTTGTAGCATCATACTCAAAACGACTTGAGGCTGTAATTGGTGCTAAAGGTGCTTCAAAAAGTATTGAGCAAAGGCTGTGAATATGCTTTTTTTTTTTTCGTTTAATGTTAAAAAATTGGAAGGATTTAAAAATGAACTTTTTTCCCATTGTCATTATGGGGGTATTGTTTGTAGAATGTTGAGGAAAAAATGAATTGAATCCATTTTGGAATAAGGCTGTAACATAACAAAATGTGGCAAAAGTTAAGAGCTGTGAATACTTTCTGGATGCAATGTATGCATGCCTGACAATGTTGGGGCATACGCCTCATGAGATGGATGGTGTCCTGGGGTATTTCCTCCAAGATCTGGACCAGGGCATCACTGAACACCTGGACAGTCTGAGGTGCAACCTGGCGTCGTCGAATGGACCGACACATGATATCCCAGAAGTGTTCTATTGGATTTAGGTCAGGCAAGTGTGGGGCCATTCAATGGTATCATACCTTTATCCTCCAGCAACTGCCTGCATACTCTAGCCACATGAAGCCGGGCATGGTCATGCACCAGGAGGAACCCAGGACCCACTGCACCAGCATAGGGTCTGACAATGGGTTCAAGGATTTCATCCCGATACCTAATGGCAGTCAGGGTGCCATTGTCTAGCCTGTAGAGGTCTGTGTGTCCTTCCATGGATATGCCTCCCCAGACCATCACTGACCTACCACCAAAACAGTCATGCTGAACGATATTACAGACAGCATAACATTATCCAAGGCTTCTCCAGACCCTTTCATGTCTGCCACATGTGCTCAGGGTGAACCTGCTCTCATCTGTGAAAAACACAGGGCGCCAGTGGTGGACCTGCCTATTCTGGTGTTCAATACCAAATGTCAATTGACCTCTATGGTGCTGGGTAGTGAGCACAGGGCCCACTAGAGGACATCAGGCCCTGAGGCCACCCTTATGACGTCTGTTTCTGATTGTTTGGTCAGAGACATTCGCACTAGTGGCCTGCTGGAGGTCATTTTGTAGGGCTCTGGCAGTGCTCATCCTGTTCCTCAAGGAGCAGATACCGGTCCTGCTGATGGGTTAAGGACCTTCTATGGCCCTGTCCAGCTCTCTTAAAGTAACTGCCTGTCTATCTAAGTTTATCTCTTACATGCTCATGGAGTTTTGATCTTAACTTAAAAGTTAAATGTAAGGGATATTTAAGTTACTTAGGTTGCAGAGAAGAACAGTCAAATGTATTGGCAGCCAAACAAAATCTATAGCTGCAAACTGAAATGGGAAGATAATGCTAGCCACATCAAAGCCAGCAGTCCAATCCTTATAGACTCAAGAAATTCCCAATTTTTAAACATGGTTCTATTGATTCAAATTACTTTTATTACTCATCATACCAAACTGTCACTTTTTGGAGCATATATAGGTTTTTCTTTTGGTACTATATTCTCCAATATTTCCTACAAATCTTTTGTATACCCTTTACTGGAAAGCACACCAGCAATAAAAACTTTTCAAAGTATCTAACCTTTACTCCCCTACGCTTTCCATTATGACAATGATTTTCATCGGAAATAACACTTTAATGCCCAAGTCTCTTTGCGAAGAATAATGGCCTTCATGCAAGAAGCTTTCAGGTTTACAAACCAAGACTTTTAATCCTGAGTTAAGTTCCAACATGAATACTGTATAAATAAAGCAATGTATTTTATTTCTGAGCTCCAGTATGGTAGCCAAGGGAGCTACAAGGTCCTGAAAGTCGCAAGGAGTTGATATTTGTATTTGAAAAAGCTTGATACAAACAATATGCAGTTTATGCATATGCCTGAATGCTGATGTTTAAGTATGGCAATTTTTACAAAATTACATTGGTCCAGCTTGGAACAATATCAGTAAGTATGTGCCATACCTGTGGGATCCCTTTTGAAGCTAGAAATCACTGCAGTAGGTACTACTACAGTGATCTCCACTAGCTTCTCGGTCCTGTGCCAAGTGGCTGTCCTGGATTGTGAACACAGGGGTCATCTGACTGGATGAGGTAGGGATTGTGACATCACTGCCCCACCTCTTCACCTCATCCAATCCAAGAACGTTCTGCCTTCATTGAGAAAATGCAAAGTGTTACTTGATTGGTGCCCATGTAACCATCTAAAAATTGCCATACTTAAGCTTCAGCTTTAATGTGTTTCCTTTTAAATAGATTTTTTTCTACTTACTGTATTTATAATTGCTCTAATGCCTTTCCATTAAAAAATTATGGTGTCACTTAAATGGCCAAGGACTACCTAATCTACAGGGGCTTCTTTTTTTTCTTCTTGGACTGAGCACTTGTATTCTGGTGATGAGTGCAGCTGTGAGGTCTTAATATTGTTATTTTTTTTTTGTAGGGATGCACCTAAATTTCGGTGGCCGAAATGTTTGAGCTAAAAACATCCCTAATCGGTCGTTGGTCGATATGAAAATAAGCACCGATACAGATGCTGAAAATAACCCCGCCCCCCTGCCACTGCTCGGTAGTTCTCAACCTTACCTGAGAAACCACTGAACGATCCTGGCGCTGGGCATAGAGATAAGTGAAGGAAGGATGGCCTCCACTCATCTTTATGCCCTTGGAGGACCGGAGTGATGTCACTTCCAGTTCCGATGCCTTTACATTGTAGTGGAGAGATGAGGGGTCTTATTGACCCCATATCTCTCCATAAAGAGGACCTGTCACTAATTATTTCTATCATAAGGGATGCATGCAAAGCGATTTTTTTTTTTCAAGGGACAGTGTTAAAAAAAAATAATTTTAAAAAGTTTAAAGTGCCCTTGTCCCCCTGTGCTCACACATAGTGGTGAAAGCATACCTAGGCCACGCCTACATATGTAAACAGTGTTCAAACCACACGTGAGGTATCGCCACGAACATCAGAGCAAGAGCAATAATTCTAGCACTAGACCTCCTCTGTAACTTTACACTGGTAACCTGTAGACATTCTTAAAGCGTCACTCATGGAGATTTTTAAGTACTGTAGTTTAACTCCATTCTACGAGCATGCACAAATTTTAAAGCATGACATGTTGGGCATCTATTTACTTGGCATAACTTCATCTTTCATATTTTACAAAACAGTTGGGGTATATATTGTGTTTTTTTGTTGGGTTTTCTACCATTAAAGTGTATTTATTTAAAAAAAAAAAATAAAAAGTGTTTGCAAAATATATTAATTTTTAAAAAAACTGTCCATTTCGTTTTCAGCCAAGTGCATCAGCACCAGAATTATTTCGGTGCACCACTATTTTTATGCCCTAAGCGCAGTTTTTTTTTTAACTTTCAAACATTTGATTTCTTACTTCAGATAAGGAAGATCTTTCACTATTAGAGCCATATTTGGAAGGTGTGGAGATGGTTTTTAAGATTCGTTTTAATGAGCAGTCAGCGAACTACTTGCCATCTTCCATATGGATACCAACTTATAATAATCAAAAGCATATTTGGCATCCAAAATGCCAGCACACACACATGCCCTCGTCTGTAATGCTTTACTTTTAATGACATGCAGGGCATTATCGTAAAGCATGCCTAGTATATGAACATGAGTTTATTATCCAAAACAGGTTAACAATGAATAAACAGGTATACGTGTTCTTCCAGTAAAGTCTGCAATTCAAAAATGACTACAATGTATAACTAAGTAACATACGTAATTACACTGCACAACTGTAACAAAAGTAATGAATTACGTCATATATTAAAGATTTAAAATAATACTCCTATTTGTACATTGTGCAAAGACTACTCTAATTTGTGTGTTTGGGATATTTAAGATAACAGTCTTACAGTCTAACAGTGCTCAGTATGTCAGTCAATATAAAATGTCCACATTTGCCTAAATAAAGCCTTAAGGTTGAATATTATTTCTTTCCAGAGAAGGAAATGTTCCTCTTAGCTATTTAATTCAGAAATGAAAAAAAGAAAACCTTTTTCAACCATAAGCCATTTTAAGAACCTCCTTTGTATCAAAAGCTGATTGACATACTGAATACATCAAGCTTGATAGTCTGTGTTATCAAGGGAAAGAACAGGTTTAACAACGTTATCCCTGGTGCAAAAGTGGAATTACAATTTAAATGAAATTTCTGATTTAATGCTACCCTGGCAGTTTATGTTGAATTCCCTAAAAGGGTTAAACCTAAACTGAAAAACATACAAAACACAGGCATTTAGTAAAACTTGTAATATCAATATACGCCTCTCCTCTTACCCCCTCCCAGACCTAACTTCCCAAATGGATTCTAGCTTCAATGAATTCAAAGAGCTGTGCACAATAATTCTCAAAGAGACAGTCATTCCTCTGGAAACTAAAATCTGCATGCAAAAATCCTGGGGCAAAAAAAGTTATCAAAAAGTGCTTCAAAAGAAAAACAAAAATCTATTAGGAAGCTAAAGATCAAGGCTGGAAAAAGAACATATTTGGCTCCACATTTCAGAATTTTTTATTTTTTTTTTTAAACAAAGACTGACCTAAAGACTATGAAAACACTAGCACCTTTACTCGCTGACAAAACAAATCATTTATCCAAGTGCCATTGCAGGTGATCACTGTACATAAAATACCAAATGTAATGAATGCAACTTGTCAAATTACAGCAAACAAGTCTTTTCAATTATAAAATGAGTGAGACTGGGTTATAAGTTATGAGTTATCCAAAACTTTATAAAAAAAAGGAGAGATGTGTATAAAATAAAAAAAGGCTAGCTAAACAAAGGTATTTTCACACTTTTAAACTGTATCTACATTTTTAATAACTAAAACATTTCTGACTCTGTAATCAACACCTACAGAAACCAGAACATGAAGCCTGTTATATAAAATACATCTAAAATATTATCTACCACACAGGAGTACTGACCAATTGAAATACACAGAAGGAACACTATGTAAAAAGTCAAAGTAAGGGTCTGATATAAAATTACAAAAGCACAAGAAAACATATTCAAGGCACAATGAAACTACAATTTGTTCACAGTCTTTTTAACTAATAAATTAAGTTGTCACACCTGTCCTTCCAACCATAAAAGAACCTTTTGAGACTATTTCTCTGATTATTAAGCACGATCAGCAAAATATGTGCTTAGATGTTACCAATCGTGCAGGCCTATTCTGTATTTTGTACTACACAGGTTCTCGTAACCAGCAGGTTGAAAAGACAGGAAAGGCCATCTGAAATATTTAAACAGCAATAAAAATATATATAAAAAACACCTACATTAAAAAAAATTGTGTTGCGTGTATTGATACATGTCCAAAGTGATCAATGCTTTGCAACTGGGGAAAAGTAAATGAATACTAAAGTTCTTGCTCATATGGACCAATCAGAGCAAAAATAGTCATTCTATTCCAAATACAACATACAATGACAAGAATCAATATATAACTAACTGGGAAGGTGCATAGCATGAAAGCCAATAACTATACACACAAAGTTTCAATATGAGTGCTTCAAAATGCTTACAGCTGCCTTGGCAGTGCCTGGCCATTGATTGAGGGATATATATTATATATATATATATATATATATATATATATATATATATATATATATATATATATATATATATATATATATATATATGTGTGTGTGTGTAGATATATATATACATATACATACACACATATATATACATATACACACACACACACACACACACACACACACACACACACACACACACACACACACACACACTTTATTAAAGTGTAACCAACTACTATTTTTCATCACAGATTATTTATATATTAACCAATGCAGTTCTGTTTTGGAAAACAGGGGGTAGGCTAATAGGACTGTGCAATATATGCAAATGAATCTGCAAGCTTGGAGATCTCATCTTGTTATATATATATATATATATATATATATATATATATATATATATAGTTATTAGTCTTTTAGAAGACTGAAAGATCAAAATATAAAAAGTGTAAAAACAAAAGTAACACATTAGGAAAAATAATCCTATGAAAAGTAGCACCATTAACCACTTTAATACTGCACACACCACTGCCTGACCAGAATAGCTGCTCAGCCAAGTAATGGAGCAAACAAATATGGGTTTATAATAGTTTAAAACCTTTTAAATTGTGCAGAGAAATTTATGAAAGTGTGATTTCCAGCAGTTCAAAGGGTATTTTCAAGATGATTAATATGGCTAGACATTCATTATTCATTGCCATACCTGGATTAATAGAAATAGAACTAGCTGTGAATTTTATGGATACCAATGGATGCTTTCCAAATATAAGTGCTTTGCTGTGAGTTTATATTAATCTAGAATTGCTTTTAACCCAAAACTTAGAAATCATTTATAAACCATGTCTATATTTCCATCACCTTTAATTCAAATCAGAACATCACTGGCACATCAATCAACTGATGCAGCAAGCTGGAAAAATCCAGTTTTATAGCACAAGATTGTCAAAGCTGACTAGAACAAAATGCTATACCTAACCCCACTCTTAGTTTTGCTGCCACGTTTAAAACATGGTCAAATTATTTAGCATGATACTTTCAAGGCGGTATCAAAAGGAAAAAACAAAAACAGTATAATTTTCTTCAATATTTTATTGGAATGATGAGGCTAAAGTTATCGGAATTGCAGATCCACCAAATGCACAACTTTTATAGAACGTCAAAAACGTAAAAAAGGGGTATAAATTAAGCTTTGGAGGTTATTAAATAAACTTTTAAAATTTACACTCTCTGTAATAATTAACACCTGTTAATACACAACTAGAGACTTGAGTTCCCAATTATTAGTTTAGGAGATGCAAAAATAGACTTCAAAATAACAGTAGAGGCAACAAAAGTGACTATCAAACTCTTACCTTTTGGAAAGGCATCTTTAAAACAAGGATTGCTTGGGCTCAGCTAAAACGATTGCCAATATATGCAGAGCACTGATAATATTAGTAGTTGTTGGTCAATGCTTTCGAAGTGAGTTTTTTGTCTGGGGGTCTTAGGGGGTGGACTGGAATTAGCGTTCCCACACGTAACTAGGATTTTAACTAAAGGCCCAAAGGAAGACATCTGCTAATCACATTGATTTACTTAAAAAAAAAAGTCAAAGAGTGAAGCAAATGCCAAAAGGGGAATGTGCCAACATACGTTCTTACATATCTCAGGATAACCCAAGTTAATTAAGTTAGCTAGAACCTAACAAATGACTGACTACTTTTTACTTTCAGATAATGTATGACTGTGGCTCTGTGCACACAGGCAGCTTTGCAACTTTGTTATGAAAAGGCTTTTCTGTGATAAGATAGTGTCTAAATTGGTTTCTGCCAAGAGGTGCAGGTTCTGTACACTGACAGCCAAGTAAAGATGACATTCTTTAGAAGGGCTACGCATAACAAAACCAGATTGCTTGTTTCTGAACACCATTATTTTGTGCTCTACCATGCAAACAGACTCTATAGCTCTGCTGAGCCTCCACAATTTTGCTACAGAGGAGGGCGCAAATGCCTGGTGCATTATCAGAGATTTATCGAAAAACAAAAAAGTGTAGACAAACTGATACTCACAAAACAAAAAGATATAAAAGCATGCAACACATGAAGAGACACATCCAATCCAGAAATTACGTGACCAGGTTGCTGTATTGGTGATCTAACGCATTTCAGAAGCACCAGGCATTTGTGCCATCCTGTGTGCTCAGCATCAACTGAGCATTCTTGATAGATGTCATTCCTAACACTCATGGTCTACTGTACACTTTGACTGTGGTACAGCTCTGACTACTGGTAGTGGTTGTGTGTTTCATATTCTTGGCATAAAGCCTTCGCCACTTTTTCAAACACAGGAACACAAGCCCCTTTGTAAATTAGGAGTGATCTGCTCTCTGTTCTATGCGGTGTCTGTGACAGACATGGCACAGACAGCAGTTCAGCTGGAGCTGCATTCTCCAGATGCCTCTGCCCCTTCCAGCCTCTTGCTCAACTAAGACCTGGAGGGAATAGAGAGGGTATTGAGCGGTCTGCAGACAGTTCCCATCTTGTACACCAGATACAACCCATTGGGAATCTGCAGCAGTTTCCTATATCAAAAACAGACACTTTTCTTTAGTCAATTAGGTGCAGGTCATTTTGTCAATGAAATGGAAATTAGTGCTGGTTGTACAAACAGATTTCAAACAGGTCTGTCTACTTAATGTGGCATACACCTCTCACACCAGTTTCCTGCACCATGACAATTAGTGGTGCACCGAAATGAAAATTCTGCTGCCAAAAACAAAAATTCAAAATGCACTTGGCCCAAAACCAAAATGAGCAGTTTTTAAAAATGAATATATATTTTTGGGGAAAAAATACACTTTAATTAAAAAAAAACAATATATACCCCAATTTTTTAATAAAATGTGAAAGAAGATAAGGCGAGTAAATAGATACCCAACATGCCACACTTTAAAATTGTGCACGCTTGTGGAATGGTATGAAACTGCGGTACTTAAAAATCTCCATGGGTGATGCTGTAAATATTTCTACAGGTTAGCAGTGTAAAATTACAGAGGAGGTCTAGTGCAAGAATTATTGCTCTTGCTCTGATGTTCGTGGCGATACCGCACATGTGTGGTTTGAGCACCACTTACATATGTGGGCATGCCTTACTTATGCGTTCACCACTGTGCGAGCACAGGGGAGAAGGGGGCACTTTAAACTTTTTTTAAAAAAGTTATTTAACATTTTTTGGTTTTTTTTTGCACTGTTCTTTTAAAAAAAATTTTAATCACTTTTATTCTTATCACAAGAAATGCATGCATCCCTTGTGATAGAAATAATTTGTGACAGGTCCTCTTTATGGAGAGATATGGAGTCAATAAGACCCCATATCTCTCCTCTGCAATGTAAAGCACTGGATAAAAAAAAAATAAAAAATGGCCGGAAGGGGAAGTGACATCGCTCTGGTCCGCCAAGGACATAGAGATGTGTGGCAGTCATCTTTCCTTCACTGATCTCTATGCCTAGCGCCGAGATCGATGGTTTCTTACGTAAGGCTGAACTACCAAGCGGTAGCCGGGCAGCAGCCGAGGGCGGGGTTTTTTTTGTATCGGTGCTTTTTTTTTTTTTTCATTTCGACCGATGGCTGAAAGGGGTGTTTTCGACCGAAACGTTTCGACCACCGAAATTTCGGTGCATCCCTAATTATAATAGCTAAAACCTTAGTTATGTCCCCTGATTAAGTAAAAATATCTGAATTGGGACTTTATATTAGCTTCCTGTAATCCTCTGATCATTAGGCATCAGCCTGGGAGAGGGAGATTTAGCACTGTAAGCAAATTTATTGCAGAGTATGACCTAATGCTGAGAAAATGACGACATGTGAGAGAGGTGACAGTGTTTTTGCAAAAATGGCCAAGACCATGTTCAGGCTTGGATGTCATTGTTGTATACAATTTATAACTTCCCACACAGCAGTCCAAAGATTGGCTGAAAACAGTCAGCTAGGAAGGAACCGGCCGCCTTTCAACCAGTGTGGACAGATCTCTGTCTTACGACCAGCTTCTGTCAAACGGTATACTGGAATACCAGCATCCAACCGGCATCTGATTAGTGCTGGCAGCCAATGACTGAGCACTGATCAATGTGTTCTGGTGGGCCAGAACACAATAGCACAGCAGAGATCACCACACTAACATAGTTTGTGTTGGTACAGCAATCTCTTCTGTTTATTTTGTTCAGCCTACGAAATTGAGGAAAAAAAAAAGCCCCTCTCATGTGTACCCCGTATTAATTTGTATTCTGTGACTAGGCAATGTAGTGTAAAAAAAAGAGTGTGATAATACTTTAAGAAAAATAGGAACAATGGCAGGACATTTAAATATAGTCACTATACAGACTTTTTCTTTTAGGTTAGTGTCACAAGTTCCCTTGGGAGCAGACTAATCATAGGTTATCCTTGTACAAAGTGCCATAAAAAAGTAATAAAATTAGTGAACGGTAGTAAATTTGAGAATGATGTTGTAAAGTTTACTCAAGGTTATATGAATAAATCAATTTGCAAATCTGTATGCAAACTTAAAACAACCTATTCAATTTAAAATACAAATGAAAGGCAAAACATCTGTGTAAAGATATAGAAAAAACATTATAAATACCTTCTTTTTAATAAGTAATCATATAGCCTCTGTTCCCAGCTGCATAAGAGCTAGGGGAGGCAAACCAGCAGCGCTCTGATTTTCCCAGTGAATGGCTGTAATGGAGAGGGGGGGGGGGCATGTCAGTACAAGTCTGATCATTGGAGGAGAGCAGGCATAGATAGAGAACTGACTATGCTATGTTCTCCTGCTTTAGGCTTCATGTACACTGGCAGTTCCTAAACATGAGTTTAGGAGCTTTTGCCATAGCTCCTAAACTCAACTCCACAAAAGCCTATGTGTCCATGTACACATAGGGCTTTTTGCAGAGTTTAGGAGCTGACACGTTTAGGTGAGTAGACAAATGGAATCACTTTCTCATACAATAACGGGCATCGGGATCCCCGTTCCGTCCATCCTCGCTGATCTCCGTTCTGTGCTGAGACCTTCTCAAAATGGCCGCTCTGCTCCTTCCGGCCTAGCGTCTGACGTCACGACTGACGCGTTTTGTCACTTCCGACTTTTCCAAAAGGGATCCCTTTTGAAAAAGTCGGAAGTGACGAAACGCGTCAGAGTCGTGACATCAGACGCTAGGCCGGAAGGAGCAGAGCGGCCATTTTGAGAAGGTCTCAGCACAGAACGGAGATCAGCGAGGATGGACGGAACGGGGATCCCGATGCCGTTATTGTATGAGGAAGTGATTCCATTTGTCTACTCATATAAAGGAAAGCATACTCCCAGTGAAGGCAACTGTATGTGGTACAAAGGATTTCCAGTATGCTTTGAAAGTTAAAGAGGGTAATTGTATATTATCCTATATGCAGAGTGGCACCTATTTTGGCACTATTTTGGCACTGATCACAAATTGTGTATTTGTAGAGTGTCACGCATTGCAGTGGTGGCTTCACAGGACCACTAGTCAAGTGGTGTGTTGTTTTCTCACTTCACATGTGTGATGTTTATTTATGTCACTAGTGTGGCTGCATGTTATCACGTATATTGATTTCTAGTATATTTTTTTAAGGTACTTTTGGATTGAAGGGAAGATTTGGACATTTTCACAGTTGGAAGATTGAAGAGCGAGGATCATTATTTGCACATTTTATTTTTATATTTTTTCATTTTAATTATTTTTGGACTTTTTGTATGTGGGACTTTATGATGGACATTATGTTAGCAGTATGAGACTGCGGGATAGGGTGTATATGTTTGTAGAATATGAAAAGGTAGTTTGTTTTGTGCACTTTCAAGGGTGAAAGTTTGACTTTTCATGTGGGAAATCATAGAGTGTTGATTTATTACGTTTAGGTGAGGTTAAACATCATTCTCCTGAAAACGGAAGAATCACATTCAGGAATTCAGGATAGGAAACGTTTTTGACTGGAGACCGCGGAAAACACAAAATGCGGAACTGCGTTTACACACGTTTTGCGTTTTCCTGTGGCCGTGGTCAGGGTAGACTAGTGTACATGTAGATTTAGTGTGGTCAGTTTTTAATTGGCTAGCAGAGGGACTAGCTAGAAGACCAGGGATTTCACACAAAGGAAGCAATATAAAGAGAACAGGATACTTTTTCATACATAGTACAGCAGTCACATATCAGGAATATGACATCCTGGGTTTACATTTTCTTTAAAAGGTTTCTCTGAATAAAAAAGTGCAAGTTATATACAGAAATAAGACATTCTAGTTAAAATACTTACAGGCTCACTTGGAAGAGAAGGACCTTATTAGATTTGCTCTTAGGTGTCACTATTGAGCTTAATGATACAGAGTGTTGGGAAATCAAAGTCAAAAAAGTTGCTTTTGGCGATGGACAGAATAAATAAGTAATTAATATGGCACTGAAATAATAGGAAATGAAGTTTGTATGCATCTAGGGATAAAGGGCTTGATTTAAATCAAATGAAAAAAGGCTGACCATTGTAAGCATCCCTACTGGGATAATATTATTTATCCTGTCACTTCTGATGCTTGAGCTGTTGTAGAAAGTGTAAAAAAAAAACAAAAAAAATAAAACACAGACACAAGCAACAGAAATGTAAACAATGGTATAGGAAGATGGCTGCAGAGGTACAAACAGACAGCTACACTGATTGCGTGCAGAAGCCTGAGATTGCACAATTGATCTTCTGATTGCGGGTGCAATGCTTTACATTTTTTATCTGCAAAAGGATGTGTATTTATTATTTTTTACAAATGTGAACTTATCCTTTAAACCATTTCCTAGTCAACCATATATTTACTCTTTTTTTCTTACTACAAACTAACCATAACTACTAATAAAGGCAGATGTCCATGCTCAATACGTACCATGGTGCATGGCACTCTGAGATCAAGGACTTCTTTTCATTTGAATGCCTGCTTTATTTATAAAACAGGCAATACAAGCAAAATTTTCAAAACCAAGATAATGCACCCTCAAGAACATCTAGTGCTTTTGGAAAATGCTGGAGAGAACATCTTGCTCTCAAAATATACTGCAAATGTATTGTACATACTTTGCCTGTATGCCAAATGAAAATTTAGCAATGAAGTTTAAAAAGATACCCTCCATCTAAAGCTAAACCTTGTAATATAAAGAGAAAACAGCCTGAACTTCATTTATTCAATTAAATTGGCCATTTCAGAAAAGCGTAAGCTCTGCGTTACTGTCAATCTCCAACAGCTGATCCCACCATGTCTTCACAGCTAAAAACTAACAAGACAGCTAAGGTTTGTAACAAAAACCCACAGATTAGAGTTCTGTATTGGGGCTCTACAGTAATTGTGTGCAAGAGCAGTAATATGTATGCAATTTAAATTATCATTATGGGTATTACTGTAACATTTTTATTTTTTTTAAATATGATCTACTAGGCCACTTATTTCAGCACTTACTTACCTCACAGAATCACTCAACTCTATTCCCTTTTAAAATTCTGCCTACCTGTCCACTTGTCACAATTGTATTTTTCCCATTAAAAGTGCAATTCTAATGTTACGGCAAAAAAAAAATGAAAGACTTCCAAAATCAAACAGGAATAGGCACCAGAAGGTACCACTAAATGCTTATATTGCTAAAATGCAGCCCTCCACAGCACAGCCTCCCACACATAACCTTTTACACATTCCATGTAGCAAAAACTATACCTATTGAAAGATGGCAGGGGGCCTTAACATTGCATTCTAGGGCACGGGAAAGGGAAGGAAAGACCGTTATCTTCCAAACATGGAAACATATGAGCTCATAGTTGAGGGGGAGGATTTCTAAAAATTAAAAAAGGGGAAAAAATGGGGGGGTTACCTAAAGCTCAACTGTCTTGAAAGTGACCAGTTGAATAACAACGCAGAGTTCCACTGACTAATAGAACCCAACAACCTACTGCACCCCATTTTAGAACACAGCTCCTCACAACAATCTGAAAAAGGAATTGTGCTTATTCCTGGGAGTAACACAAGAATCAATTGCACAGAAAACCAAAACAAAATAGTTTACATACATGTGAACTTCTGATGCCATTTTATGTGGATGCTAACGTAGGGTGGTGGATTTCTGAAAACATTTTCAAGCAAGCATAGCTTTATTTTGCTTTTCATCTGTATACATTCCAGTGGAACTCACATGTATGGTTATAAAGTGTCAAGTGAGTGAAACAACATACATGATATTGAACAATGCTGTTGAATTAAGTAGACTTACATGGTACAGCCAGAAATAGATCTGAAATGTTATCAACATTTGCTAGAAGGTACATTGACAGAAAAATAGAGGGGATGGCCATAACCCTGTAAAGATGCCCAGTACCTCTGTGTATTATTGCTAGGCAGTATGTCTTAAATTGTGAGACTGGTACAAATGATTTACAGTAGTTTATGTCTAGACATGATGGAGATAGATAGGTATTATAGAGGCAATATAAGCAGTAGAGAAAAAAAAACATCTTTCAAAAAGCAGTACAATAGCATAACTGAACTGAACACAACAATCATGTCTTCGAGAGATAAACTGATGGGGTAGTGAGTATTTCACCAAGCAAGGAGTGGAGATTTTTTTTGTAATCACTGAAAGTATAGGAAACCTTTTTGGGGTATTTCTAAGCAACCTACTATACCCTTAACTTTCCTTGTTAGTGGGGAATGTTTAAATAGGTGTCCTTGCATAAAAACTGAACAAGCAACATTTTTAAGGAGTTTTTCAGCAATCACATCAAGCCTGGATGTAGTCTGAGGCTCAGTGAAGCTCCCATGACATAATTAAAAAGGTTCTCAGGTTGTGCATATTGGAGGAAGTGAGGCTCAGGTATGTTATATTTCCATCTGAGAACACAGAAAAAAGGTACTAAGGAGTGGTGGTAACCGAAATGAAAATTCTGATACAAAAACTGAAAATTCAGGATGCACTTGGTTGAAAAACCGAAACTGAAATGGACAGTTTTTAAAAATATATTTTTCAAATGAAATTTTTTTGGGAAAAAAAATACACGTTAATGATTAAAAAAATAAAAAACCACAATATATAACCTAATTTATTTCTCAAACTACGGTACTTAAAAATCTCCATGGGTAATGCTTTAAAAATTTCTACAGGTTACCAGTGTACAGTTACAGAGGAGGTCTAGTGCGAGAATTATTGCTCTTACTCAGACGTTCGTGGCGATACCTCATGTGTGGTTTGAACACCGTTTACATATGTGGGCGTGGCCTAGTATGCATTCACCACTACACATGAGCACATTTTAAACTTATTTTTTCATTTTAACACTGTCCCTTTTAAAAAAAAAAAAATTTTAATCACTTTTATTCCTATCACAAGGAATGCATCCCTTGTGATAAAAATAAGTAGTGACAGGTCCTCCTTATGGAGAGATATGGGGTCAATAAGACCCCATATCTCTCCTCTACAATTTAAAGCATTAGATCAAAAAAAAGCATTAATCTAGTGCTTAAAAAAGAAAAAGGCCTTGTGTACAGAACCAGAAGTGACGTCGCTCCGGTCCTCCAAGGGCATAGAGATGAGTGGAGGCCATCTTTCCCTTATCTCAATGCCCAGCGTCAGGATCATTAGGTGGTTGCTCAGGTAAGGCTGAGAACCATTGAGCGGCAGCGGCGGCAGCTGCGGGTAGGCGGCGACGAGGGGCAAGGTTATTTTTGGCACTTGTACTGGTGCTTATTTTCATATCGGCCACAGGCCGATAGGGGTGTTTTCGGCCAAAACGTTTCGGCCACCGAAATTATGGTGCATCCCTACATGAATTCAAATCTTTATGAATTTCTGCTACACCCATGGGAGAAATCAGGTGATGAAATTGTCAGTATAATGGGTATAGGGTCCTAGGATTTTCAGAATCTTTTCCACTTCCTTCATTGTGCTCAAGGTATCTTGTTCTATTTAATGAGTTTTGAATGAGGTGTATAAAAAAGCCAGCAAGGATCACGGCTCCACCGACTGGGACACAGAGGCTGTAGTAGTATAGAAAAAGGAATCATTGGCCTAGTCTCTAGCATGTCATGCTAGGCAAGCTAAACTGTATAGACAGAATCTTGGAAGATTAGTGCCTAAGGAACCCTTCAGGGTTATTCTAGGTCTCCTTCCTCTCCATATAAACCAGGAGAAGGCTGCATTCAGTCTGTGAATGTCTGTGTCTAGACCACTGAGCTGGTTCTGGCCAGCCCAGTAGATTGTTTTAAAAAAGCCTGGATTCTTTCCTAAATGCACATAAAATATTGGATAATTATAGGTAAAGTTGTTGATCCAGGGAATATCCAGTTGCCTCTTGGGGGATCAGGAAGGAATTTTTCAAGGGACTCCGATTGAGCTCCGCAGTCACTTCTGCAGCAGTTTTCTTCTTCTGGGTCACAATCCTGCGCAATGCCCTTTTCTCTATTCCGGTCAGGTGACTAGGTCGACTGTGCTTATACTGATCAGATGCCGTTTTCCTGGAAACTGTATATGCCTTCACAACCTTTGATACCGTACCTCGCGACATGGCAAAAAAATTGGCAACTTCAGTCACAGAGGAACTAGCTAAAGGGGCACCAACAATTTGCTCTCTTTGAAGCTCAGCAAGCTCTGAAATGATTTCATATTACTAGCAGCGAACGCAGCGAATGACGAAAGTGAGGCTAGGTGTCTCATCACACAGCAGAAGCAAAAGAATGTTACATCACTTCCGCTTTCAATAAGAAACATGTTGTCACATTAACACCTGCAATTCTTGTAGTGTTTCCGTTTTTTCGTCTAACCCCTGTAGGTGAGTGCATCCAGTACATGTATGTATTAAAGCAAAATAGTTACTGTATTTTTCGCTCCATAAGATGCACTTTTTCCGCCAATAAAATGGGGGGAAATGTCTGTGCGTCTTGTGGAGCAAATATGGAGCGGCCGGCCCGGTTTTCATGCTACTGCCGTGTTAGAATACTGGGCCGGCCGCAAGGCTCTACTGTGCAGAAGAACCCGCTTCTCCGTCCTACCTGTTCCTCGGTCCAGCTTCCATCAGCCGTCTTCTTTCCCTGGCGTGGGCATCTTTAGTGTGGGAAACCAGCTGTGACAGCTTGCAGCTTCACAGCCGGGTGTCCACTGCGCATGCGCGAGAAGCGCTGCGCTTTGTGAATGGCCCCGTAGTCTTGTGGGACCTGTCACGTGTCCCACAAGACTATGGGGAGGGGGGGAGGACAACTCTGCGGAAGTGGGAGCAGGTACCTGTCAAATTCAGGTACCAGCCCCCCTCCAAATGTCTGCACTCTCTGGTCATCTCCTGCACTGTGTCCGCACTCTCTGGTCATCTCCTGCACTGTGTCCGCAGTCTCTGGTCATCTCCTGCACTGTGTCCGCAGTCTCTGGTCATCTCCTGCACTGTGTCCGCAGTCTCTGGTCATCTCCTGCACTGTGTCCGCAGTCTCTGGTCATCTCCTGCACTGTGTCCGCAGTCTCTGGTCATCTCCTGCACTGTGTCCGCAGTCTCTGGTCATCTCCTGCACTGTGTCCGCAGTCTCTGGTCATCTCCTGCACTGTGTCCGCAGTCTCTGGTCATCTCCTGCACTGTGTCCGCAGTCTCTGGTCATCTCCTGCACTGTGTCCGCAGTCTCTGGTCATCTCCTGCACTGTGTCCGCAGTCTCTGGTCATCTCCTGCACTGTGTCCGCAGTCTCTGGTCATCTCCTGCACTGTGTCCGCAGTCTCTGGTCATCTCCTGCACTGTGTCCGCAGTCTCTGGTCATCTCCTGCACTGTGTCCGCAGTCTCTGGTCATCTCCTGCACTGTGTCCGCAGTCTCTGGTCATCTCCTGCACTGTGTCCGCAGTCTCTGGTCATCTCCTGCACTGTGTCCGCAGTCTCTGGTCATCTCCTGCACTGTGTCCGCAGTCTCTGGTCATCTCCTGCACTGTGTCCGCAGTCTCTGGTCATCTCCTGCACTGTGTCCGCAGTCTCTGGTCATCTCCTGCACTGTGTCCGCAGTCTCTGGTCATCTCCTGTACTGTGTCCGCAGTCTCTGGTCATCTCCTGTACTGTGTCCGCAGTCTCTGGTCATCTCCTGTACTGTGTCCGCAGTCTCTGGTCATCTCCTGTACTGTGTCCGCAGTCTCTGGTCATCTCCTGTACTGTGTCCGCAGTCTCTGGTCATCTCCTGTACTGTGTCCGCAGTCTCTGGTCATCTCCTGTACTGTGTCCGCAGTCTCTGGTCATCTCCTGTACTGTGTCCGCAGTCTCTGGTCATCTCCTGTAGTATGTCTGCAGGACATTGGTTCAGAATTCTTTTTTTTTTCTTATTTTCCTCCTCTAAAATCTAGGCGTGTCTTATGGTCAGGTGCATCTTATGGAGCGAAAAATACGGTAATTGACTAGACCCACAGGGTTAGGGCTTGTGTAGAGTCAGGTTCATGTGACTTACATTTAAGATCAGTTTAGGACATTTCTACGTTCCTTCAGGAATACTTCTGCATTCCTAAACTGCATTAATCTAATTCAAGCTATTCTTGTAGTTTCATTGGATTTTATAGGGAGAAAAAACAGCTCCAACATTAAAAAAGCTCATGTATACAGGACTTTAAAGAGTTAGAAAACAGGTAAGAAATTACTTGAAAGACAAACCTGCGCTTTGACGTCTGGAACCTTCTAGGTTCAGTTGAATACTCGCATCTCCATCTTCTTTTGCTCTTCCTAACAGCATCCAATTTTCGACGCCACTTTGCTCACTGTCTGATGTTAAAAAGTCTTCATCATTAGCCTCTTCCTCATCCGAGCTTCCCCTTATCACTAGGATTTCCTGCACAAATCCATCTTTGTAACTTTTACTGGAGCTCAGAGATTTTGACCTTCTCTCTTTTGAAATTTTTGTTTCAGTTGTAAAACTTTTAGGAGTAGACTGATTTGTGGGTTGATTAATTGTTCCAAAAAATGGCCCTCTGGTTTTGGAAACATTTACACTGTCTTCATCCAAGCTGTCAGACAGGATGATAACTGCAGAGGAGTCCGAGGGCCTGATCTCATCACTGTCAGAAATTATTATCACATCCGTCTTCTCTTTTCTGAAGCCAGTTTGCAAACTTTGTGTTTCCTCTGATGTTCTAGCAGTTTTCTCTAAATCTTCTGTTTTCAATTCGTTAAGATTCTGGCAATAATGCACTTGGCTATAGAGGTTGAATTCCACCTCGCTGTCAACACTCCCATCACTAGAAGAGTCTTCATGATACAGCTCATCCTCATATGCTGCAGCATCCTCTTCATTGTTATACATGTTGAGGAACTTTCTGTAAATGTAAGAATACAAATTAGCATATTTTAGTGACAAATATATGGGTAAACTTTCCTTAATAAATAACCATAACAGTTGTTCAAATACACCAAATTATGAGTTGCCACATTCCATAAAGTGAAACAATCACACAATTTTAGACAAAGTGAATGTTATTCGATTAGAGAACATTTCTCAATGAGTGTTAGTTTTAAAATCTTTGTATCTATGATATTCTAAATATACACAGTATGTACATGGGAGAAACTGTGTTGGCTCATTTTATATGCAGCTGCTTAGAAGTACACAGTGACTGTGCTTTACTATTCCCTCTACCTGATCGTCAATCTATGGATGTGGTCTGGTAGAACTCTATAGACTCCGTAAGACTAAGCCTATCTGAACAGTGTTTACCCACTTGAACTACTTTGCTTGCCCCAGTGTTGTTTTAAAACAGCGCCCAGTCTCAGTGGATGTGATGAGTCCCAGCCTTTGTTATCACTGAAGCCACTGATCTTCAGTGACCACCAGACTCTAGTGCTAGACATTGGAACAGCAAACAATAGATCACTATTATATGTGCTCTTTTGATGCATAGGTGCAGAAGGAGGATTGATCAGGTTCTCTTGACCTGATATACCAATAAAGAAAAAAAAAAAAAAAATCAACAACCAGTCAATACAATTATACTCACTTTCTTCCCAGTAATCCCCAGGTCATGACAAATATGTCAGATGCTCCAGGTTACATCTTCACTGACTGCATCCAACACTCATGCAAGTGTGCCTAATGTCATTGAGATTTGTATGGTATGTTATTACAAACCCATCTTGATCTTATCTAAAGGTTATAGTAATGATTTCTCCACACTTTATCTACACTAACACTTTTAACAGTGTGAAAAAAGGGGAAAGTTGCTAATGACTTCCATCATAGTAAAGTTGTGTAGGAAATTGGTGGCCTGTTGCAGAGCACAGTAGCACTCTGCAATACAAGTACTGGGTCTGAAGTATTATTATTATTATACAGTATTTATAAAACGCCAATAGTTCGCTCAGCGCTGTACATTACAGCACAGAAGTAAAAAAAAAAAAAAAAAAAGAAAGGGGGGGGGGGGGGGGGGGAATGCACAACACACCAAAAACATGCATATAGAAACGCATCCGAACTATGTTTCTACAGTGTGAACTGGCCCTTAATAACAAACATGTCATACTTACCTGCTGGGTGCAATAGTGCAAAGGGGGGATGGGGGAGCTGCACACATTCTATGCATGAAGGTAAAAAACTTTCAACCTTTTGAACTACATTAACCTCCCTAGCGGTATGATTATTTCAGATTTTTGGTGCTGAAAGCGATACCATTATTTTGCATGGAAATATGTAGTTTTTTTATTGTAGGCTGTAATATTTAGGAATAACTCACTGAAATCTGTCCGAACAAGAATCTATTAAACATCCCGGGTATGATAAAATTTGAAACACAAAATCATGAATTATAATTTAATAAATAATCATAAAAAATAATAATATAATAATATTACATTTAATTCAATAATATAATCAAACCGAAAACACTGAAATTTGAAATATAGCGCCAAGTTCGCACATTGCTGAGCAAAGTTGCAAAATTGTTTTCAGTGTCTGATGACGAATTTCCCCATGAATCATTATCACTCAATTCTGCAAGTGGTTCTGATTTACTATCGCTATTCTCTAGCTGATCTAAACCGCTTTTGACCAAAAGGGACGCTTTTTGGACGCCATGGACGTTTCTCAGTTTCCAGGTAGAAAGAACAGTCAAAATGCAGGCAGGGGACAGGACAGAGCACTGGGGACAAAATGTATGTGAAATGGGTTGAAACAGCAATGTTTTACTATGTAAAATCGTTTTGAAAAAAATGAAATTTTTTTTAAATTTTCAAATTTCCCGCCGCCGCCCGTGCGTCCCGACGTCACAGGGACCGGAACACAGGAGCCGGATGCCGGCATCAGCCGGAGGAGATGGCCGTGGACGCTGCAGGGGACACATCGCAGGAGCGAAGGACAAGGTAAGTGCTGCAGGGACTCCCTATGCAGCGCCGCATGGTAAGCCCGAGTGTAGCTCGGGGTTACCGCTTTTGGTACTGACATTTTACCCCGAGCTACACTCGGGAATACCGTTAGGGAGGTTAAAAGAGAAGTATGGGATAATCTACAAAAAGTATACTCACTTAGGTGGATGCAGCATTGGTCCAATTGAGCGCTAGGCTGTGAAGGAGGTGGCAGCTAGCTCAGGCTCTCAGCAGCTCACTGAGAAGCTGAGACAGCTGCTGGTCCAGGCATCTGGGTGGATGCTGACTGTAACGCCAGGATCCTTCCTGAGGCTGGACTGGCTGAGTGACATCAGCCGACAGCCCAATGTCGGCTGAAAATGAGTCACAGGAATGCAGAACAAACTGCACTTCTATGATCCATAGGAGAAGTACTGTAGGGCCAAAAAAGCTTTGGCCATACTTCTCCTTTAAAGCGGAGTTCCACTCACTCCGTAAAAAAATAAAAGTCAGCAGCTACAAAAACTGCAGCTGCTGACTTTTAAAAAACAGCCACTTACCTGTTCCACGATCCCGAAGTGCCCCCGCTGCAGCCCGTTTCACCGGCCATTCTGTATTCCAGGAGCCGGCATCTTCAGTGTGGGAACCCAGCTGTGACAGCTTGCGGCTTCACAGCTGGGTGCCCACTGCGCATGCATAAGTAGCACTGCGCATCCTGAATGGCATGTGTCCGAGAAGACTATGGGGAGAGAGAGGGGGAGGCGATCGCAGCGAGAACCAGTCAATTTCGGTGACCTCCCCCCCCACTTCCCAAAGGTGCCCCCTTTTGAGTGGAACTCCGCTTTAAGGTAAAAGGTGTTTCCCTTGCACAACCCTAAACACTTACCTGACACTTCTTACCACTCCAGCAGTGCTCTCCTCTCTTCCTGGTCTCACAGTAGACACTGAGATCAGCAGGAGCAGGTCAGCCAAACTGCTGTGAAGGGGGAGCGAGGGCATGGCTTACCAACACTGTGTTTGACTATGGCTGCACACAGCCTGGCTTGGGAGCGCACCTGCACGGGTGCCCCCTTAAAAAAAGGACAGGCAGCAGGGAAATGCCAAAGAAGATGTAAGGGAGCACTCAGTGCAAAAATGTTGCTCAGAACAGGTAAGTAAATCCTCTTTTTTTATATTAGAAAAAAAAGTCTTCAGTGTGGGCACTCGGCTGTGATAGCTTCCCAGCCGGGTACCCACTGCGCATGAGCGAGTAGCGCTGCACTCCATGAATAGTCATGTAGTCTTCTGGGACCTGTCACGTGTCCCAAAAGACTACAAGGAAGGAGGGAGGACACCTTTCGTTTCCGATCGCCTGGGCAAATTCGGGTACCCGCTCCCCCCTGCCCCCCAAAGGTGCCAATCCTTAATAGGGAGCAGAGGAGCAGTCCTTAAAGCGGAACTTCCCCTTTTGGGTGGAGCTCCACTTTAAGTGCTCTGTGCGGTGGTTTTGCACAAAGCAGTTTTCCTTGAGTAGTTTTTTTTTTCTTGGGGAAGTTCAGCACAGGGCCAATCAGCACGGTCCAGACAGAGGCCAGTGGTTCTGCATCCTCCCAGAGCAGAAAGAAAACTCCTCCTACATGCTTTAACCAGTGCTCTGCTGACAACTGATAGAAGTCACAAAACTGCTCTAACTGCTGATGAGAAAAGGTATTTAGCAGTTTATAATTACTAAAATAATTGCATTTCCATGTTGTGTGCACTGTGGGAGACCAGATACAGTGAATGCGGGGTCCGGGGAGAGCAGATACAGTGAATGCGGGGTCCGGGGAGAGCAGACACAGTGAATGCGGGGTCCGGGGAGAGCAGATACAGTGAATGCGGGGTCCGGGGAGAGCAGATACAGTGAATGCGGGGTCCGGGGAGAGCAGATACAGTGAATGCGGGGTCCGGGGAGAGCAGATACAGTGAATGCGGGGTCCGGGGAGAGCAGATACAGTGAATGCGGGGTCCGGGGAGAGCAGATACAGTGAATGCGGGGTCCGGGGAGAGCAGATATAGTGAATGCGGGGTCCGGGGAGACCAGATACAGTGAATGCGGGGTCCGGGGAGACCAGATACAGTGAATGCGGGGTCCGGGGAGACCAGATACAGTGAATGCGGGGTCCGGGGAGACCAGATACAGTGAATGCGGGGTCCGGGGAGACCAGATACAGTGAATGCGGGGTCCGGGGAGACCAGATACAGTGAATGCGGGGTCCGGGGAGACCAGATACAGTGAATGCGGGGTCCGGGGAGAGCAGATATAGTGAATGCGGGGTCCGGGGAGAGCAGATATAGTGAATGCGGGGTCCTGGGAGAGCAGATATAGTGAATGCAGGGTCCTGGGTTTAGTAATACTTTAAGAAAGAAGCAAACGTTCAAGAGTAGAATGATCAGAGGATCATAGATGTGTGTTGCATTAGTCTATGAGGGAACCTATCTCACAAATATGCATATTAGTCCAAGATGTGTGTGATAAGAAAGAAGGAAAAGTCTGCATAAAAAAAACATTCTCTACATAAATGTACTTCTCACATTGCCTAAACACAACAGTATGCCTGCTATAGAAGAGCACACAGGAAGCTGCAAAGCAATATTTCCATCTGTGGCTGTCTAATAACAGGCAGTAGACTGTATACATCTGCCATGTGCTGGGGATGTAGTGTCCTTCCCCCATTCTCACACCTACACACATATGTCTGAATAATACAACCACCCACACTTACCTGACAACAGCCTCCTGTGGATACGCCAGCACATGGGACCTGGGGGACCAAACTGTAACTTCCAACTGAAAACTGAACTAGTTCCAGCTACACATGGGGACTATTGTACCTCAAAGGAACGTCCCCCGGAAACAAACATTGGGAACCAATGTTCCGTTTTACAGGAAGTAAGTGCAGGCAGGTTGCAGCCCGTCCGATTTTTAACCAGAGAGTACACTGTTTGCCTTACCTGTCCTGTTTAAAACTCCTGAAAAGTACCGTGTGGTTATTCGGAAGGTTCATCGCCAAAATAAACAAATAGTGTATAATTATCTGGCAGCCATTTTAGTGAAGACCACTGTTGGAGCTGTTTACGCTCAACCTCTAGTGACTCAGAAGGTGCTGGACTGACAAGGCAGCTGGCCAATAGCAGCAGCAGATGCAGCCAATCCAGTTTTGGAAATGAATGAGAGTGGTAGGCGTTGACACAGCTGCGGATACAGTACTGTGCAGGCATGTAGGATGGGAAATGTGTGAATGTTTCTGATGTGGAGACTGATAAGGCTCAATATTACGCATGTTCATTGGCTGTGTAATTTAACCACTTTCAGGACCAGTTTTAGCATTCCTCTCCTACATGTAAAAGACGGATTTTATTTTATTTTTTGCTAGAAAATTATTTTGAACCCCAAACATATATTTTTAGCAGAGGCCCTAGAGAATAAAACCATGGGCATTGCATATTTTTATGTGTCACGGTGTTTGTGCAGTGGTTTTTCAAATGCAAATTTTTTAACCACTTGCTGACTGCAGATAGATGAATGATGGCTACACTGCGGCTGGCCAGTTCTGGGAGGACATCATATGATGTCCTCCCAGAATGCGCGTTCTCCGTGATCGCTGTGTCCTATCACAGAGGCCTTTTACCACGTGATCAGCTGTATCCAATGACACAGCAGATCACTGTTAAATGCAGTTGCCGGTTCTCAACTGCACTTTCCTCACGCTGTCACAGGGGGTGGGGGAGGGGCATCAATTGTGGGTGTGGCTTGTAGATAAAATATGCCATGCCAAAAAGTGGGTGTGACTTAAATTACTCTGAATGTTGGGCGTGGCTTAAAGGGGGTGTGGTTAAATAGAGTTTGAGATTTTCTTTGGCTCCCCCATACAATTTTGCTCTCCACCCCAACAGCCTTAAAAATAAACACGCACATAGACTTATCTAAAAATAAAACTTTAACTGGTTGCCGTCCAGCCGCAGTATTTATACTGCGGCAGGGCGGCACCGCTGCGCAGAATCACGTTTTTAAACGTCATTTTGCAAAACGGGGCACGCACAAGGTATGCGACCGCCCTACCCGCGCCACCGATCGCGGCCGCGGGTGTCAATCACCGGGTCCCGGCTGGACATTACGCGCCGGGTCCCAGCGATTACTGGGATCGCTGACAGGGAGCACGGCTGCAGTGTTTACACTGCAGCTCTGCTCCCTGTCATTTCCGAGCACACTGATCCCAAGAGAGGAGTTTGTCTCTCGGGATCAGTGTGTTCCTGTGAAGCACACACCCCTGCCCCCTAGTAAAACACTCCCCTCACACAGTTAACCCTTTCATTACCTAATAAAAGTTAACCCCTTCCTCCCCAGTGCCATTAGTACAGTGTCAGTTGGTTTTTTTTGCACTGATCACTGTATTGGTGTCACTGGGGATGTCAGTGACCCCAAGTCAGTTCCCCCCCAGTGTCAGAATGTCCGCCGCAGTCCCACCATAGATTGCTCATCGCCACCATAAGCCACTGATCGCCGCCATAAGTCGCTGATCGCCGCCATTATTAGTATAAAAAAAATTAAACATCCAGTATCTATACCGCCATTTGTAAAAGCTATAACTTTCACGTAAACCAATTAATTTACACGTATTGGGATTTTTTTTTTAGCAAAGACATGTCGCAGAATACATTTTGGCCGAAATTTATGACGAATTTTGGTTTTTCAATTTTTTTCCTTGACATGCTTTATAGCAAAAAGTCCAAAATATTTATTTTTTACTCAAAATTGTCAGCTTTTTTTTTTTATAGCGCAAAAAATAAAAACCGCACAGGTGATCAAATACCACCGAAAGAAAGCTCAATTTGTGGGAAAAAAAGGACATAAATTTAATTTGGGTGCAGTGTTGCATGACCGCGCAATTGTAAGTTAAAGTAACGCCGCGGCGTAACACAAACCGCTTCTGTAACCGCTTCCTGACTGCCCTATAGCAGAAATACTGCTACAGGGCGGCATGGGTGCACAAAATCGCATATACATATATATATATATACGTGATTCACGCTCCCGCGGTGTTCACACCCCTCCCAGATAGCGTCAGATTGCCCGTCAGTACACCAGTCATCACATTTAACCCCTTGATTGCCAGGAGCACGCTCATGCACAATAAACCTCCATTGCTAGTATAGTGTCTGAACGGATCAATATCTTTGATCAGATCAGCACTATACCAGCGTTCACATTAGTATAGTGTCCCCAAAAACGCAGCGTTAGTGGGATCAGCCCCGGCACCTGCCAGCACCTGCGTTTAGCCCCTACGCTTACTCCCCCCCTCTTCTCCCCCAGCAAGTGCAGCGTCAGTAGGTCACTGTCACTTGATTACACACAAAACCGCAGTGTTGGCAGAATCAGGCCTGATCTCTGTTAGCACTTGTCAGTAAATTTTGATGACTCTCATATGCAGCAGAGTGCCAGTACTAGTGCCACGCTACCTTTTGGTGAACTGGCAAGTACTAGTGGCCTAGTACATCCAGGTCTTTCACATATCTCTTAGATTGTAAGCTCCCAGGATCAGGCCCTCCTAACCCTCTTGTATTGAACTGTATTGTTCTGTATTGTCTCCCGTTATATTGTAGCGCTGAGCAAACTGTTGGCGCCATAAATCCTGTATAATAATAATAATAATAATACCAGCACTGCAGTATGACTTGGTGACGTGGCGAGTCCCATAAGTGCAGTACAAGCTGGTACGGTGGTGAGCACAAGTATTGTCCCGCAACCACCAAGAAGTCGCACACAGGCCCGTAGAGCTCCTAGTATCCTTCCGGATGTGCTTGCAAATCCCGATTGACAGCCCACAAATTCTGCAGCACCCGTACTTCCCCCATTCACTGCTCAACCCGGAATTCAGGTGGAAATAGCAAATTTAACTACTTCCCTTGATTTTTGGAGCTGTTTTTCATGGGATATCTGTATGCGTTGATTGTGGATCAAAGCAATTTATATGCACAACAATTTATCGCCGCCAACCCAAATTCAAACCTTGCCAGACCAGTCGCATGGAAACTCATTACGGGTTTCGAATTTACTTTTTTTTGGGGCATAACCCTCAACATGGGCATTACTAAAAAAATTAATTGCGGTTGTATTGGTCCGCAGACCCGTTTCATCATATGCCTGTGTTCTCTGCTGCTATGGCCAGGCAAAGATATGAGAGTATAATGTGTTTTATGCATTTCAATGACAATACACTCAGTCATCCTCGGGGTAACACTGAATTTGACCGGTTCCACAAAATTCAGCCCCTCGCAAATCACCTTAACCTAAAATTTGCAGATGTCTATACTCCCCAGCAAAACATCTGCATTGATGAGTCCCTCATTAATTTTCTGGCCGCTTTGCAATCAAACAATTTCTCCCCAGCAAGCGTGCCAGATATGGGGTCAAGATGTAGAAGACCTGTGAGAGGGCAACAGGCTATACTTATAAGTTTTGGATTTACGAGGGAAAAGATAGTCACGAGGAGTCCCCCGGATGCCCAGACTACATGGGGAGCAGTGACAAGATAGTTTGGGACTTGGTATCATCCTTTTTCGATATGGGGTACCAATTATACGTGTACAATTTTTATTCAAGCGTGCAACTATTTAAACATTTGTTAAGTCTTGGAACTGGCACTTGTGGCAAAATGTGACCTAATGTGTGCCCACCATTAGAAGTGGGTGGATGCAGGGCGGTATATTCTAATGGTGGGAATACCACACACTTTTTTGGCAGAGATTTCTTCTCTTTTTTTCATTCAGCCCACAGGCTGCATACAAAAAAAAAAGAACACAGCATATATAACCAACAAGGATCAGCGATGTACTGGTACATCAGTGGACTTTGAATGGTTATATCAGGATGATGCCTACAGCTGCAGGCATCATCCTGGTATCATTTTTTTCAGCCGACGATCAGCTTTCATGTAAAAGCAATCCTAGTGGCTAATTAGCTGCAGGAGTCGTTTTACAAGCAGCGGGTGATGATGCCCCCCCCCCTCCCTGGCAGTCTAGCCAAGTACAGGACCCCAAAATCCAATAAGCACTTTCAGGATTTTAAAGGGCTTTATTTCCTCATTACACTTCCTGACTACCTATCACAGTTTCAGAGGCCCTGTAATGCCAGGATAGCACCTAACCCCCCCCAAATGACCCCTTTTTGGAAAGTAGACGCCCCAAGGAATTTGATAAAAAGCACGGTAAGAATTTTGCAGATCTCATTTGTTGCCACAAGTTTTTGGAAAATGAAGAAAAAAAACAAAAACATATTTTTTCTATTATTTTTTTATATTTCAAAAACCTCGTGAGAAAAAAAGAGATCTGCAAAATACTCACCATGCCTCTTTTTAAATTCCTTGGGGTGTCTACTTTCCAGAAATGGGTCATTTGGGGGGGGTTTGGTGCTATTCTGGCATGTCAGGACCTTCGAAACTGTGATAGGTAGTGAGGAAGTGTAATGAGGAAGTTACGCACCTTCAGGCTTTCAAAGTGGTCATTGGATTTCAGGCTCCTGTATGTGGCTAGGCTCCCAGAAAGTCTCACACATATGGTATCCCCATACTCAGTAGAAGTAGCAGAATGTATTTTGGGGTGTAATTCCACATATACCCATGGCTTGTGCGAGAAATAAAACATTTAAATGACAACTTTGTGTAAAAAAAAAAAAAAATGTTTTTGTAATTTTCCAGAAACTTGTGGAAAAAAAATAAATCTTCCATGGACTCAATATGCCTCTCAGCAGTTAGCTTAGGGTATCTACATTCCGAAAAGGGTTAATTTGAGGGTGTTTGTACTATCCTGATATTTTAGCACCTCAAGAAATGTGATGGGCAGTCAGAAAGTAAAAGCTGTGTAAATTCCATTATCTATACCATAGTTTGTAGACGCTATAACTTTCACACAAAGAAATAAATATACACTTACTGGGATTTTTTTTACCAAAAACATGGAGCAGAATACATTTTGGCCTAAATTTATAACTAACTTTGAGTTTACTATATATTTTTTATAGCTGAAAGTAAAAAATATTGTTTTTTCTTCAAAATTTTATTGTCAGTCTTTTTTTGTTTATAGCATGAAAAATAAAAAGCGCACAGGTTATCAAATACCACCGAAAGAAAGCTCTATTTGTGTGAAAAAAAGTACGTAAATTTTGTTTGGGTGCAGCATTCCATGACCGCGCAATTATCAGTCGAATTAGTGCAGCACCGAGTAGCAAAAAAGAGGCCTGGTCAGGAAGGGGGGTAAATCCTCGGGAGGGCAAGTGGTTAATAATATAAACTTTAATAATATAAACATAAAGAACTGGTCCACATTCAGTGATTGGTTGCTAGAAGTTACAGCACATTACTTCTCACTGATTGGTGGATAGAGGTTACTTCCGTTAGTACAGGGGAGGGTCAGAGACTGCAGGTGTAGTACAGGAGATGGTCAGAGACTGCAGACATAGCACAGAAGATGGTCAGAGACTGCAGACATGACACAAGGGATGGTCAGAGACTGCAGACATGGCACAAGGGATGGTCAGAGACTGCGGACATGGCACAAGGGATGGTTAGAGACTGCGGACATGGCACAAGGGATGGTCAGAGACTGCGGACATGGTACAGGAGACGGTCAGAGACTGCAGAGATGGTACAGGAGACGGTTAGAGACTGCAGACATGGTAAAGGAGATGGTCAGAGACTGCAGACATAGTACAGGAGATGGTTAGAGACTGCAGACATAGTACAGGAGATGGTCAGAGACTTCAGACATAGTACAGGAAATAGTCAGAGACTGCAGCTATGGCATAAGGGATGGTCAGAGTACAGTATGCTCCACCATAAATATTACAGTATGCTCCACCATAAATATTACAGTGTGTTCCACCATAAATATCACAGTATGCTCCACCATCAATATTACGCATGCTCCACCATAAATATCACAGTATGCTCCACCATAAATATTACAGTATGCTCCACCATAAGTATCACAGTATGCACCACCATCAATATTACGTATGTCGGTAATCAGCGACTTATAGCGGGACTGCAGCGGACATTCTGACGCTGGGAGGAACTGACTTGGTGTCACTGGCATCCCCAGTGACACCAGTACAGTTATCAGTGCTAAAAAAAGGACAGGGCAGGAAGAGGTTAACATGAGGGGCGATCAAAGGGTTAACTGTGTGCAGGGAGTGTTTTACTGGGGGGCGGTGTCAGTGTGCTTCACATCTGACACAGATGTCTATGCAAATCACAACAAAAGTAGTGCATGCACTACTTTAGAAATCGGTGGGGCTCCAACCAAGTCGGAACTGCACCGATATGACCGCTCTAATACGGACAATAGGGTGCGATTTGGCATACGATTTGCAAGTCGCCTGGCATGCAAATCGCATGCCAAATCACATCCGATGTGACCGGGGTGTAAAGAAAAACTTCTATAGTTGCAAACTACACAGCAATGATCAACTGTTGAGTTAGGAAAGCCTGGAAAGTTGGAGATCTTTTGCTGCTGGAAAGAAAAAACTGCTCCTTTCTCCAGACTGAATGAAGACTGATTCTGAATAGGAAGGTAAAAAAACTTCTTATTGCAGCTTCCTCCCTTATACTCACTTGAGCCTGATCTCGATTCAACAATGTGCAGGAGAGCCAAGGCTCTCCTGGCTCTTTCCCTCCTCATTGGCTCAGACACATCAGAGGGAGCTTTTAACTTCTGCTAAGAAGCAAGCCTGCACGAGTTACCCCAGAGCAAGCAGCTTGCTATGGTGAGCACTCTGTGGGGGAGGGGCCAGGACCACCGGTGGGGGACCCAAAAAGAGGAGGATTTTGGCTGCTTCATTGCACAGATCATGTAAGTATAACATTTTTATAAAAAGAAAAACAAGGAAACCTTTAGAATCAGTTAAGGTAAAAAAAAACCTTCTGTGTGTAGCTCCCCAGCCCCCCTAATACTTACCTGAACCCACTCTCAATCCAGTTAAAAACCCCCGAGAACAGCGACTATGTCCACTCTCTTTTCTCATGGGACATGGAGGCAGCAGTGGGAGCCCTTGACTCTTACTACTGCTGATGTGCCTTGTTCGTGTATTTTTCCCTCAGAGGGGTGGTAGTATGTGGTTACTGTGTTTTCCATTGCAGTGTGCTGTTGCGGTGTGGCTATGTTGGTTGGCTCCGTGCAGATGGTGGGTGGAAGTGACGTTCTACATCTGCACTGCGTCATGACATCACCGGCGGGAAGGACTCACATATAAATGAGCTGATTTGGCTCCAAAGTTTTGTTGGCTGATGGGGAGGTGGTGTCTGTGGTGCTGGTGCAACATTGGTGAGACTTTATAGATACATTTTGGAGCTTGCGGCTGATGTTTAGTACTTCTGGCCTCCCAATATTTATTACTAATCTTTTGTTATCTTTATCCAATACCATGCATTTCCTTGTTTGAGGATTGGTCTT
This sequence comes from Staurois parvus, assembly GCF_062004578.1. Taxonomy (NCBI): domain Eukaryota; kingdom Metazoa; phylum Chordata; class Amphibia; order Anura; family Ranidae; genus Staurois; species Staurois parvus. Next base: position 11,964,572 of record NW_028317892.1, on the reverse strand, counting down.
TTGCCTGATGAACATCTGGTTGTTGCCACCTTCTTCTTAGTGATACAAATTGTTTTGACAGAGGTAAGTTTAAAATCTACATTATACACACACATGGTGTGCACTATGCCAACTGTAGTGATAGTGGCCTCTTTTTATTGTACTCTACTTTTATATTCCAGTACCCAACTTATCTGCTGAGTATACAAATAGTGGTGTTTCTCCTATTCCTTAAAGGTATATGTCTTTTTATTTAACCTATTGAGTAATTTATTTTCTTTTTGGAAATTTTCAGTGGCTGTTGATGCTTTTCTACTCTTATATTTAGCTTTTGTGCCCCTCTGCCAACCATCTGTAGTGCCATTTTGTCCGGGCCTCTTTGAGGATTTTGTGTTCCATCAAATTGCACTATAATGATTCTGCATACTACTCGTCCATTTGAGCCTTTATGAACTATTTGGTAAGCTGCCCCTCATCAACTTTTTAAATATTTGTATGATGTATATCACATATGATTTGTAGTGATTTAAATTTACTATATTTTTTGGCATCTGTATTCAGGATATCTAATTTGTTGGTATATTGTGTAATCAATATGAATTTGTTGTTATAGGTGTTATATTAAATATCTCCTGAAGAAGCCTAAAATAGGCGAAACATGTTGAGAAATATTGCACCGGATATATGTCTCTGAATAAGTATTTCCATTAATGTTGGTATACACAAATGTATTTCTTTTAAACTGATTTTTTACTGATTTAACAATAAATATTGTAAGTTTTAGCTTATATTGTTGTCCTATTATTTATGGAACCTTCAACATCCCGCTTACTCTTTTTTCATGTGAGTTCATTCTCCTCCTCTTTTCCTGTTCTTTGTATCCCCTCTTCTCTTCTTTTGGTAATAGACTCTTACTACTGTCAATCACAGCCAGTAAGCAGAAAGCAGGGTACAGGGTATGGGGGAACTCGGCAGGGCAGAGGACCCCAGAAGAGGAGGATCAGGGCTGCTCTGTGCAAAACCATTGCACAGAGCAGGTAAGCATGACATGTTTGTTATTTAAAAAAATATGTTTGCATCACTTTAAATTCACTTATTCACTTTTCTAGCAGACGCAACTGCTTGGAGCACTGTATAAACTGTACAGGGACTTCCCGTCCCATTCCTGGAACAAAATCAAGTGGGGCTCAGGAGATATCCATTACCATTTACCACCAAATGAAAGCCTAATTTGTCCTGAAAAAAACAAGGTATAATTCACCTGGATGTACAAAGTAGTTGTGATGATATGTACGGTTTTACTAACACATGTCAAAGTTGCAAAATTGTGCTTGGGCATTAAGATTTGTTTTACCCTTAGGTGTGAAGGGGTTAAGAAAGGTCAGGTATGCATAAGGTAAAGGGTAGATATTCTGTATGTGAAGGTGGTATTTTTTTGTTTTTTCTTCAAACAGTATTTACAGATTTACATTTGTAACTATTTCTTTTAATTTTCCCTTAATTAAAATACAAATTAAAAAAAAAAACAAAAGAGAATATTTTAGAACAAAAGCATATTTTTAAAGGGAAGCCTTGCTGCAAAAAGAAATTAACCTGAAATAAAGAATAATGCAAAAATGTTTAAAAATATTTGGGGGGAAGCAGCAATTTTAATAATGTTTAAGGTGGAATATCACAAATGTCCAATTTCTAATAAGCATGCCTGTGGGTTGCCCTAAACCTGTTTGTGAATTGGCAAACATGTGCAATGAAAGCAATGTGCAACAGCAAAACTGACATTTACAAAGAAAAAAAGGTGTTTGTTTTTTTCATAAATTACATTTTCCTGCCATCCTTCTTTTTACAAAAAACAGCATGGCAATGCCCTCCCAACATACATTGCAGACCCAAAAGGTATATACGGTATGTATGTTTGGAGGGGGGCACCATGTCATTTTTACACCAGACCCTTTGGTAACAATAAATGAACACACCACTCACTTGACAAGCCTTTTATAAGATAAAAAACTGTCCAATGATGTAGTTGCATCGCAAATCACATTGTCCAGTGATGCAGATCCTCGTTAACAATGAATGGTGTTGTGCATTAGTTGGCCAGGTCTAAAAACCACAAACAGTTGTTCTCCTCTAACATACAGTATGTTAATTCTCAACCCAAATCTCATCGGGCTGGAGAGTTGGGCTGGCCATACATTATACAATTTTTCTTGAGATTTTTGCTTTAGATTTACCAAAAACCATATGATATAAGGTCAAACCTAAACAACACTTTCAATTCTATCTAATTAGGCAGGCCCTTGCACTACATAGTGGAAGGTAAATCTAAAGGAAATTGGGCAGAAATTGGGCAGAAAACTGAAAGAAAATTGTATAGTGTATGGCCAGCCTTGGAGAGTGCAAAATCAGGCTCACTTCTGCATAGAAACCAGTCAGCCTCCAGGTTTTATTGCCAATGCTTAATTGAACAAGCTGAGGTTAGAAGCTGGTTGGTTCTATGCAGAGTTGAGATCGATTTTGCACTATCCAGCTTTAGTAAATAAACCCCTCTGTCTTCAGTGCAGCTGAACCACTAAAGTTGTCACACAGACAGTTCAGTGGCCAAGGATTTTTGAAGCTGAGCGGACAGAGCCTAATGAGGATTTAGAGACACTAGTTCCCCATGAGGTCTTTGCCCGTTGTGATTGACAGTGTGCAGTGGATCGATTTATAGCCAATAGACAGCCTGCTTTTAGCTATAGTATACAATTGCTGTCTGCTGTCAATCACAAAGAGAGAGTGGACATGATGGAGAATGTTTCAGCTTCCCCATCAGGCTCCACCCACTGTCAGCTGACAGCAGTGGTGTATTTAGATTTCGTGTTGCCCTATGCAACACAAATATTTGCCACCTTCTACCTACACACCTCCGCAGAGAGAGCATGACACCAACCAACACCACAGCCTCCCCCCACAGAAGGAGTCTGACACCGACCAACACCACAGCAACCCCCCCCCCAGCAAGAAATCCTTCCACTAACACCCACCACTCTCTCAGATCCCACCTGGTTCCTATGCCAGGTTTGTGCCTTCTTCGGGGGGGGGCTGTGCCACCCCCCCCCCGTAAAATGCCGTTCTAAACAAGTGCCTCATGGTAAATATGTCCCTGGCTGACAGCCCCCTTAAAGTGAATCTAGTGCAAGACCTTTTAAAGAACCATACTTCCAGAAAGTGACACTAATGCTCTATTTAATTTCCCTATTTGCGTTCTTGAATGATTTTCAAGCCAGGAAGAGGTTAACCATCTTCTAATCCTGTCTACATGGACTGTGATGATTACAGGGTGGACGCTCTATTAACATTGGATAAGTCCAAGGAGATCATATGGTGTACAAATATTCCCCCCACAAAAGAAAAAGTCTCCTGCCTTTCCATTAGATCTTCAATTCCTGAGGTTAGGAAGGGTTCCTATTGTCTTCCTCTGTTCTCCAATGCCAATTCTAAAACAGGAACGTAGTTTCGTAAGACATGGTGCTCTGGTTCTAAAAATTTTCAGTCCCCTGGATCCAGAGTATCATTTCCAAGGGTTACAAGCTGCAGTTTTGCATTCTGACTTCTTCCCACTTGATGCTTTCAAACTTCACTCCTTCCCCATCATGGATAGTGGAAGGAGCTGCATGCTGTATCAACACAAGAACACTTTTAAGATATCTACTCAAATATTTTTACAGTTCCAAAACTGAATACTGAGTACAAAGCTGAATGGAAGTCTGTCTCATGCTAGGTAAATGCCAGGTCGGTCATTGCCTCCATACTTCCAGATTTTCTGGCCCCCATAGACATCCAGGACCTGCACATTCCCATCCTTCTGCCTCCTCAACCCTATCTGTTTTTGCCTCTGATCTGTGCTCAGGGGATTACATTTATAGAGTACCTGGTGATCTCCTGTTAAAGGACCAGTCCTCCCTATCCTTGTTAGCCAGTATTCAATTCACAGTACAGAACCTGCAGAGTAGAGTTAGCATGAGGGACTTTGAACCTCTTTAAAATATGGGGGAGTCCACATATCTGAGAGTGTAGCTGGAGGGAGCTTATGGCACTTGTAGTGATCTGTAGAAGGATCAGAAACCCAGGGACTGATCATTTCAGTTTCTGGGCTTAGTGCTAAGTCACAGCTGCCACTTGCAGATGGCTGTTCCAGAACAGGTGCTGGTGGGGGCCTTCAGTATCAGCTGAGTGTTAAATAGGCACTGGGACTAATTGCTACTGTCTCTGTACCATTTTAAAATGGCACCCAGTATTCCATTGGTTAAAATGCAAACATGGTCTGAAATATATTCATATTACTACAAATCTAAAGGATAAAAGAAAGGACAGCAAAAACATATTGGAATAGCTCAAGAGCAAAATCTGATGCGTACTGTAAGTGTAAACACTAAACAGAACATCTGGAGCTAAACTGCATTAAACAATGGGCCAAAGTACCTTTAGAGAGTAGGATACAGAAATGGAAAATATCACCTCCATTACATGGGAGGTAAAGAAGATTATGTATTTGTATCTATCTCTTAGAGCTTGTCACCAGACAGTACAAAAATTAGTGCAGAAATATGAACAGGCTCTGAGGTACTTTCTCTGAAATCTTTATGTGCTGTTTACGTCCTGTGTTTACACATGCATATTAATGGCCTGACTCCATAGCTGAATAATTCCAGGCTAATATGTAGTAAATGAGAAAATCAAATCTGTTCCACAAAACTAGAACTTGTTAAAAAAAAGTATGTATCACAAACTACCTATTGACCTGATTACATACATTTTCTTGAAAGTACTTAAATGTTGATCTTATGAATGAGTGTTGGCACAGCTGATGACAGCTGATCATAGTAAAGAGGCATTTGGAATCTACTTGCTGAATAATGGAGAGCCATTCTGAAGGTCATAGTATCTTATTATTTCATTCTAGAGTACACCATCCAAAACACAAAAGAACTTAATATTTTCCTGTATTTCTTTTCTATAACAAAGCCAATTCTTTAGCATTAATTTGACATTTTGTTGATTCCACACCACATGAACTCTGGAACAGCTACCTATCCTGCTGTGATTTAATGCCAAGACCACCAGATATTGAATAAATGTGTCCAAATAAAGGTTTCACTCAATACTCTTCCAACACATCTACCTTCACTAAACACCCACTTCTTTGACCTGGAATTTGTCCTCTTTGTTTTTCATCAACCTTTCAGCCACCACTGGAATTTACTGTTAACCTATTTAAAATATGTCATTTTGAACATCTTCAAAAAAAGCTATTGTACAGTAGTTTTTCACTGTTGAAATCCCTTTTATCTAATAAAATGTTACTCTACCTGTTGAATGTGTTATTTTATAACCACCTCAAACAGTTCTTTACTCCTCTTCTCCATTGGCAACTTAATGAACCTCATTGGTCTGTGGCTACCATATTTTATAGTGAATGTATGTTTTCTTGATTTATCATAGCCAGGGCAAAAAACACATTTTAAAAATATTTGATAGTTTTAAGACAGAGTAATATGAATTTTAACATGGTAATAGTTTATCATCCTTTTCAGCCAGCAGGTGGGGAATTACACTCCCTTTTCTATTTCAATATTTGTATTAGGAAAGTTTTGTTTTTAAGAATATAACAAGCTCAAAATGGTAAATTATAACCTGTATGTATATAATTGAGGTCCCAATATTGAGAAGGTACACCAACAAATTTATATCATACATTTGTGCTGCTGGTAGTTGTGTTATCACCAGATCCCGGATGAGTACTTCCTCTTCTCAAAATTAAAAGACTTTGTATACGCAACAATCCAGTTTGCAGAAGCTTTATAAAATCTGGTCCCCATTAATCAACTTCAGTCAGCTAACCTTGTAAGAGAGGATATACAGATGAAGTCTCCCAAAGCATCATTATTACTATTGGCCAGGGGTGCCAGTTTTAAATGGTTTTAAAGCATTTCTTGACAGCATACAGGGTTTTCTACTCATACATGCTGGATAATTATGTGGTCATTGTTTGAATGTATGTTTTCCCTCTTTATGGCATCATTTGGGCTCTTCCTATCTCAGGTACATTCCCTGTGCTTGCTCTGGGATCATTGTGTCATACTGCGTTTCATTTCACTTTTTTTTACCCTGTCTCTATGGAGAATGCTTTCCAGTCAGATCACCCATTGCCTGTAAGGTACAGAGATTAGGTAAGTAGTGAATATATTAAGAAAAAGAGAGCATCTGGTCCCAATGCTGTTGTAAGATGTACAGCCCTGCAAGAACCCCAAGATGGAGGGAGCCCTCTAAGGGCCAAAACAAGCTGCCATCTAGGTGCAGACATCCTAGGCAACATTGATTAAGGTCATAATCTTGCCTCTCATTGTCATTTCTCCCCATCTACAAAACATCACAGGTTAACAGCCCTAATAGTTTCTGAGTTTGTGACAGAAAATCATTGCTTGACAAGCTAGTATGTCAAGCCCACTTAGAGGAAGTGGCTACAGACCAAAAAGTGGATGTCAGAGAAGTAGCGGCATTGATCAAAGAATTGCCCAAGGAGTCGATACATGAAGACTCTACTCCTCAGTCAGCAGCTAAGTTGTCATAGCACTTCCAACCAGACCCAGCAGGTGGCTCCCGAGTTGGAGATCGAAGAAATTAAAGGGGCCACATTCTTTAACTGTTGCCTATTAGTGTCTTTTACAAGGGCAATTAAGGAGCCAATTGCTTGGGGTTAAGTGCAGGAAACTCTCCAGATGCTTAGAAAGTACTTCCCAAATCTCAGGAGAGATTCGGTTTCATTTCCCTTCTTTAGGGGCTGGAGGAGTTAATCCAGGAAGAATGGCAGGGGCCAGAGGAAAAGGTCAATCTGCTGTTGTCATCTCCGATGGTGAATGCATCATTGTTGCGACTGGCAAGACACATCACCTTGTGGTTATGCTCGAAGATGCTTCTAGACCAAAAATTAAATCTAGATCTATGATGCTCTTATGTACCATCTGGGGTTGTCTGCGGACCAGCAATAGCATTTGCAAATGTAGTAAAAGTGATATCGAGTTGGATGGCTAACATATTTAAAAAAAAAAGCCGTTTGGAGAAAATGGAGAGAGACAAAGTGGTAATAGCTTTGTAAGAGCTGAAATTGGCAGGTGGCTTTGTGACAAAGGCACCAGTAGATGTCATTAGATGTTCTTTAAAAGTGATGTAGTCTGCGGTCATGGCAAAGAGGTTATTACAACTGAACTGGTGCAAGATACTAGATGATAGCAACAATCTATGTGAGAGTAGACTGGATACTGCCACTTCATGGGTGATCAGTGGCAGGTCAGGGCCGATAAATCTGATAAAATCAGAAGAATCAGAAAGGTCCAGCTTGCAGTCGGCAGCTTCTTGATAGATAAAAAAAGCAAAATCTTTACAGTCTGGGAAAATATTACAAAAGGGAACTGGAGAAGTACCCAATCTTCATTGATGAAGCCTTAAAAATCAAAGGCACCTGTCCTGGGAGAGCAATCCCCATTAGGGGTGCACTCATCCAGGAAGTACCTGTGGTAGGCAGAATGAAGCTCTACACACACACTTGGATGGAAAATATTCAGAATTATTAGACCGTAATGTCTATATCAGTATGACATTGGTGGAAGTCCACCTTGCAATTACTTCCAGCCAGGCACAGTTTTCGACGGAAAAAGCAAAAAATTCTGGTCCAATTTGTGGCCAAAATAAATAAAAAGGAGCAATAGTGAAGGTTCCAAGTACCCAGAGGATAAGAGGAAGCACATAAAGTTGGAGTTGTTCGAGTTGAAGAATCTCTGATCAATTCTATTATCAATAAATCTGAGTGATTGGATGCTCTCTGTAGATTTATCAGACGTCTACTCACAAGTCCCAATCCATTCTGCATTGCAGTCCAACTACCAGTTTCAGTGCTTTCCCTTCGGTCTGTCCACCTACCCCAGGAAATTCACAAAAGTCCTACTGTCTGCTATAGCGAGTGGGATGAGAATAAACCACTACTTGGATGGCCTCCTTTTTCTAGCCATCAAGTGTTGGGACGCTTATCCAGCATTGGGATGCTCTGCTCCACAATCTACAAAATTTTAGGTAGCTAATCAATTTGGAAGAAGAACTTCCTCTGCCCAGCATAAAGAATGATGTTCTTGTGGGCATTTTTGGATACACAAACATTTCAGTAGAACTTTCATGAGGGAAGATTTGTCCCCTGTTAGAGGGAGTCAACGTTGCTTTTGGAAGTCTCTTTCAGCAGAACAGTACCTGAATATCCATGGGTCTTCTTAATCGGACAAATTTTGTTTCCAAATAGAACATTATCACATCAGATACCAGCAAGGATGCATTTCAAGGAGCAGGCTGCAACAGGTTGTTCAGCTCATGAGGCATGATATTGAATGCTCTTGAACTAAGAGCAGTGTTTAAGCTTTTTCTGGCACTTGCTCATTTGATAAAAGAAAAAAGAGTTATATTTTTTCCTAGACAACAAAATGTTTGTTGCATGCACACAGCGGCAGCGGGGAATGAATATTCGAACCCTGATGCTGGAAACGTGACTGTTAGTCGATTGAGCTCAAATTTATTTAAAAGACCTGAGGGCAGTATATGTGCCAGTAATGCAAAATTCAGTTGGCAGACTCATTGAGCCACTCCTTCTGATCAAATTAATGGTCCCTCAGCTGGGGTGTTCAGTCAGTTAACTCTGAAGGGGGAATCTCCACAGGTGGATCTAGCACACACTTTCCTGGCATACAAAATATGGCAAATTCCTGGCGAGAGCACCATACCGAACAGTAGAAGGGTAGCATTCATAGACTGCCAGTGGAACTTCCAGTTGAGGTATATTCCCCAATGCCTATAATATCCAGATTCTTAGCCGGACACAAGCATATTCCAGTAACAATATTTGCAAGTTTACCATTATAGCCAAGGAGGTTCTGGTTTCCATTTCTCCTACAGTTGAACATTGAGTCACCACTGCTTCTGCCAGTGATGCCGGATCTGCTTTCTCAAGGCCAGTTTTACCATCCAGTCCCAGGAGACTACATTTGATAACATATAAATTGAGAGGCAGAGGCTACCAAGTCAGGGCTGCTTAGTGAAGGTAGTGACTATCTCACATCAAGCCAGGAAGGTCTCTACAAGTAAGACTTACCAGAGAATATGGGTAAAATTTTCAGATCTTAAGGAGCAAAAAGCTTGGAGTCCTTTTATTACCAGAACCAGCCAAGGTTCTGCAGCTCTTACAACCGGGACTGTACAAGGGCCTAGATTCAAATACATTTAAAGTTCAAGTTTAAGCCTTGTCCACACGTACTGGGGTTCAATTTTCCCTTAACCCTTTGATGATGCAATTCTTAAAGGCTTGCATGAAGTTAAGACCTTCTAGGAAGTAATTGTTCCCTTAGTGGAACTTGTCTATGGTCCTTGAAGCTGTTTCAAGACTTCCTTTCTATCCTACAGAATTGGCTACTCTCTTGAATCTAACCCTGAAGACCATATTTCTAGCTGCCATGACCTCTACAAAAAAGGTGTCAGAACTGCAGGCTTTTGTGCACAGAGTAGTCCTAAAACCATCAGACCGATTTATCCCTAAGGTGGCTTGCTCCTTGTACTTTAGCCAGGAAGTCAATTTAACATTTTTCTTTGGTGAAGTGGGAGAACTGCATTCACTGAATATTGGATTAACTCTGAAGGCCTACTTAGCAGCCACCTCTTCATTCAGGAATTGGAAGTCTGTGCTTGGTCTCTCATGGCTTAATGCAGGGACAGTCAACATCAACACGTTCAATTGCCTCCCGGATTGTTAAGACAATGAAAGACGCCTACTCTTCACCTTCCTGTTCCAGAAGACTTAAGAGAACATTTAACCAGGGCAGTGGCAACTCTATAGACAGCACAGTGCTGAGTGTCTCCTGAGGCTATTTTGCAAATCAGCAACATGGTCCTCCTGGAACACCTTCATTATGCTTTATTAGGTGAACCCAGCTCAGATCTCAACAGCAGAATTTGGAAAGTTTGTTGTGCATGCACATACATGCGCTACTGATCATTATAAAAAATTTTTGGGGCCCTCCCATCTGGTGAGTTAGTTCCCATTGCTGCCATAATGCACCAGGAAAACAGAAAATTGTCTACTCACCTTTCCATAATTTTCCTTTCCTGGTGCATCTTTATGGCAGCATACAGATTCCCACTCAAAATGGTGAGAGTTACAGATAATTCTGCAAGTCGGGTCTGTTTTTGATTTATAGCTAACCAGTCATATCAGTTTGTGGGGGCAGAAACACAACCACATTGTATGCTGGCATGATAATACACCAGGAAAGGAAAATTACTGAAAGCTGAGTATAAAAATGATAGAAAGATGAGTATACTATTTTCTGTTGTGTGATAATTGGCCAATTGCATAACCTGTCTTTCTATTGCTGCCAAATTCATGTTATACTAATGTTATACTAGAAATATATTTTAACTTTCAATGTATCCTTCATTTTCCTATGTATGAAACCCCTAAATGATCATGAAAAAATAAAATTTAAGGCAAAAGGGAAGGATAGGACAATGTTTAGCTAAATGTAAAATACAATCAAGTTAAAAATCATTGCAATATTTTGAGGGCAAAATTTGGAATCTTAAGGACCTTTCCCCAGTAATCATTGAGGGAAGCGTGAGTGAGTTAAATTGTATCAAAACCAAGAACAAAAATGTTATTTATTACAGATTACCCATGTAATTAAAAATTCTGTTTTTATTGTTGTTGTTGGAGATTTGACCTTACTGTTTGTCCCACTGACCACAGGAAGTGTGAGAAATGTATCCTATGGGAACAATTTAAAAAATATTAAAATATAAAAAGGTCTATACCTCATCTTTTTATTGTTTTTCTCCCATTTGAGTTATTTATCACTGACAGTGGACATTGAAACAGGAAATCTCTGCACTGGAGATACAGACAGTAATGTAAGGCTAGCAGAGGTTCTATCCCTTTCACATTTCCCTCTAGTAACTCAGAAAGTCTACTAAATGTTTCCTCAATCATTCTGTGTTTTGCACAAAAAAAAATAAAGAAAAGTAGAGGTATAACAGAGGTATATTTTTCTTGCTGGTAAGGAATAATAGGACTGCTTCAGTTGTGTGCATAATCAGATTGTAGGAAGACTGTGGTGCGAAAAACAGAAATACCTAGCTTAAGATAAATTAAAAAAATGGTTTAATAGGGACCACAGTTAGTTGGTTTACTTACCAAAATAGTACAAAATAGTCTGCACAGGTGTTCCTCTGTATTGATGCCAATGCAAAAAAAATAAAAAATCTGGTTTGGTACAGGTTTACTCTATACAGTACTCATGGAAACTATTGGTGTGCAGTATGTAACATAATAACAGAAACAATTCCCCAGGTTTGCATTCTGCAGATGTTCAGTTTATCTCACCGCTGATGTAATATAACCTATTGACACTAATTTACTAAATGAGTAAAATACAAATTCTACCTATTCACTATGCTGAGTAAAAAGTCACTTTACAAAGAGAAGATTCACTTAGCTTAGTGAATGAGGTGAAGTTATGCTGACTTTAATCATCCAATCTTGTGCAAACATAAAAATGTTTTTTTTTTTAAATCTTGTAAACGATTGTATATCCTTTGCAAAACAAATTTTCATGTTGTTTTACCCCATTCTTTAAAAAAATTCACTCTGAAAGTGAACATGCTCTACTACTTTAATAGATTAACCCCACCATCTTCTGTTCTCAGTAATTGGGAAAGCCAGGGATAAAGCAATTTCAACACGTGCTTGGAAGCTATATTGCCCCAGAACCCAGCTTTTACTCATACTGGGATTGTCCACTAAGCTGCACTTGCACAGCAGTCAGTGTACAATTTGGAAAAATGGTATCAGGAAGGGTTTGAGGTTTTCCCTCTATATGTCCTTTGTATTGTATCTTCTTATTATTAATATACAGGATTTATATAGCGCCAACAGTTTGCTCATTACAATATAACAGGAGACAATACAGCAACAATACAGTTCAATACAAGAGGGATATGAGGGCCCTGCTCCTTGGAGTATCTATTTTATTTTGCTATAAACTCTACTTGCTACAATTGTTCCGAATTTAATGTAAAGCTTTAGGCAAAACGTCTTTTTTTTTCATTTTGGATAAAGGGTTTTACCCCTGTCAGTTTATTTTTTTGCCATCTGTGTCCCATTGGTTATATTTCACTTCACTTCCTGTCCCATAGCCAAAAGAGGAAGAAAATTTCTTGAAGACCCCCAGGTCACCAGACCTAGTGTCCCAATTAGAAAATTTTCCGTCTATTACTTTTCTGGGGAGCACCCAAAATTTAGGGTTTCTTTTACTTTCACTTTCAATGATGATGGTAAATAAGAAAATAATTTTAACAACAATAAAAACTGACGTGTTCTAATCCATCTAATCCATCTTTGCCTTTAGTTATACTTTAAGTTTAGTTCTGTTTAAAATATTTAAATGTAATGCCTCTAAAATGGAACTCTTGGCAAACAAATTATGAGGTAGTGTTATGATCTTCTGATTCTAAACTGCATAAAAAGTCAAAGAAAAGTTATAGGTGATGTTTATAAAACAAAACGCTTGAATAAATATCTTGAACTACAGTATTCTCTTATCACATTCCTATAATCTTGTTGACCAATTAATATATTGTCAGCTGCAAGCAGATTTTTTTACTTACTTATACTTTAAGAAGTATTGTAGACGGGGCGGACTGACAACTCATGGGGCCCCCGGGCAATAGGGGATCATGGTGCCCCTGTGTCCTCGCCCACACTCAAACTACACCCAAAAAAGGCTATGAAAGGTACCAGGGGCATCTCATGGGGCCCCCTATTGACCCCGGGCCCTCAGGCAGTGCCCAAATTCCCAATTGGTCAGTCCACCCCTGATTGTAGATAATATTAATTGGTACTGAATTACTAAGGGATGTGAAAAGTTTGCTTAACTTAGTGAATGAAGTTTTGTTTATATTCAAAGCCAAATCCTGTTTGTTTTCAACTTTCTCTTGCACATGATTGGGCATTAAGAGTGAACAAAGCTCCACTTTTTTAAATAAGCTATGTGACCACTCACCTTGCTTAGAACTTGCACTCCCTTAGTAATTAATTCCCACTATATTTTACTTACTGTATGTGCCTACAGTATCTATTCTATTTTATGTTATTTTTGAGTATGTACAGTTCACTTTCTATTTCACTATGTTCACCTACTTTATATATTTAGTAACTAAACACATTTAAACAGAAGGGTAATGACTCCAGAATTTTTGTTGTAATTTTTTTTACTGTTTAATAGACCTGAAAATCCTAAGTAGCAATCTCAAAATGGAACAGGTATTGGTAAATATTTACAAAATATTTTGTAAAGTTATTCCTAAATAGCTTGGACCTTGTTGTGGTCAGAAACTGAGGATTTGTATGATTATTCCAATAGTACATTATTATTGCACACAAAGGGTCACGTTACAAATATAGTAGTCTCATCCTGGCCTCTGCTCACCTCCAATCAAGTTCAAGGTGATAAAAAAAATGGAATTTCCCTTTACCTTGATTGGATATTTAAAGTGAGCGCAGGTTACACTAAAAACTACTTCTTCACTAAATCAGACCTCAAGTACTGATGATTATCCTGTCCTATTTTCCACGTTTTATCCGTAACAAAATGATCTCTGGAGATTTTATGATGTGCTGTCTTAAACACTTTCCTGTTGCTCCTGCTGTGCCAGCCATGCTGTGTCTTTATGCTTGGTTATATGCCTGCACACATGACAGCACATTTTATGCTCCTACATTGGCTAGTAATATTTCATTCTTCCTATTTTAACAGTTGATGGAACTCAGGTGTTGATTTTTATTGTCAGAAGGGCAAGCTGAGTTTATAGTGTAGTAATAATCTTAATGGTAATTATATCATACGTGTTGCCAGAGTGGGGTATGTAGCAAACACCTTCATGTTTCACATACAATTTATCCAGAAATAGTTTGCTTTGATGTTTTTCTTTGGTGTGCACAGATGTAATTATTTTTAACCCATGTGTTCCCAGAGGGTTCTACCCTTTATGCTGTGCGACACAAACCTGTTGAATAACATCCTATTTAATTCAGTCATATAGCATGCCCAGCTGCTGCTATTTCCTGTTTGGCAGTGAAAGTGAATGTGATGTGCAGACACCTGTTGGGGGTCAGAAGGGAAACACAAACGGTCAAAAGATATTTTTATTACTTTAGAGGTAAAGATTTTTTGTAACACCCATAATTTACTTGTTGCGAACACCCACAGTGGAATATGGTCAAACTTTAAATAACAGTCTCACGCTCAATATGTTACAAGGAAATAATAAGAAAATTATGCAAAACCTTAAAGATGTCTTACATTCAGCACAGGGCAGCACATTTAGAAATTAGTTTGTTTTTTTAATTAACAAATATATTAAAGCATATTAATATATTTAATATTATAAATATATTAAAGCATAGTAGTAGATGTATGAAAGTATTCCACAAACCACAACGAGGTTCTTAAATTTATAAGAGAGAAAAAATATTTCCATGGAAAATTAAAAAACAAAATAATGGAAAGAAAAACCTTTTTTAATATTAATATTATATTATTTAATATTATAAATATATTAAAGCATAATAGTAGATGTATGAAAGTATTCCACAAACCACAACGAGGTTCTTAAATTTATAAGAGAGAAAAAATATTTCCATGGAAAATGAAAAAAAAAAAATATGGAAAGAAAAACCTTTTTTAATATTAATATTATAATATGTAATATTATAACTATATTAAAGCATAGTAGTAGATGTATGAAAGTATTCCACAAACCACAACGAGGTTCTTAAATTTATAAGAGAGAAAAAATATTTCCATGGAAAATGAAAAAAAAAAAAATGGAAAGAAAACCCTTTTTTAATATTAATATTATAATATTTAATATTATAAATATATTAAAGCATAGTAGTAGATGTATGAAAGTATTCCACAAACCACAACGAGGTTCTTAAATTTATAAGAGAGAAAAAATATTTCCATGGAAAATTAAAAAACAAAATAATGGAAAGAAAAACCTTTTCTAATATTAATATTATATTATTTAATATTATAAATATATTAAAGCATAATAGTAGATGTATGAAAGTATTCCACAAACCACAACGAGGTTCTTAAATTTATAAGAGAGAAAAAATATTTCCATGGAAAATGAAAAAAAAAAATATGGAAAGAAAAACCTTTTTTAATATTAATATTATAATATGTAATATTATAACTATATTAAAGCATAGTAGTAGATGTATGAAAGTATTCCACAAAACACAATGAGGTTCTTAAATTTATAAGAGAGAAAAAATATTTCCATGGAAAATGAAAAAAAAAAAAATGGAAAGAAAACCCTTTTTTAATATTAATATTATAATATTTAATATTATAAATATATTAAAGCATAGTAGTAGATGTATGAAAGTATTCCACAAACCACAACGAGGTTCTTAAATTTCTAAGAGAGAAAAAATATTTCCATGGAAAATTAAAAAACAAAAAAATGGAAAGAAAACCCTTTTTTAATATTAATATTATAATATTTAATATTATAAATATATTAAAGCATAGTAGTAGATGTATGAAAGTATTCCACAAACCACAACGAGGTTCTTAAATTTCTAAGAGAGAAAAAATATTTCCATGGAAAATTAAAAAACAAAATAATGGAAAGAAAAACCTTTTTTAATATTAATATTATAATATTTAATATTATAAATATATTAAAGCATAATAGTAGATGTATGAAAGTATTCCACAAACCACAACGAGGTTCTTAAATTTATAAGAGAGAAAAAATATTTCCATGGAAAATGAAAAAAAAAAATATGGAAAGAAAAACCTTTTTAATATTAATATTATAATATGTAATATTATAACTATATTAAAGCATAGTAGTAGATGTATGAAAGTATTCCACAAACCACAACGAGGTTCTTAAATTTATAAGAGAGAAAAAATATTTCCATGGAAAATTAAAAAATAAAATAATGGAAAGAAAAACCTTTTTTAATATTAATATTATAATATTTAATATTATAAATATATTAAAGCATAGTAGTAGATGTATGAAAGTATTCCACAAACCACAACGAGGTTCTTAAATTTATAAGAGAGAAAAAATATTTCCATGGAAAATGAAAAAAAAAAATATGGAAAGAAAAACCTTTTTTAATATTAATATTATAATATGTAATATTATAAATATATTAAAGCATAATAGTAGATGTATGAAAGTATTCCACAAACCACAACGAGGTTCTTAAATTTATAAGAGAGAAAAAATATTTCCATGGAAAATTAAAAAAAAAAAATATGGAAGGAAAAACCTTTTTTATGCACCTAGGCATTTTTCAAAGCTGGAAAAAAGTTACATTTTTTTTCCCTTGTAATGATTGTCCCAGAATTCTCACAGCTTCCTTTCTGTAACTATCTGATTGCCTCTCAAAAGTGGTCATATCAATGTTAGACTGTTGCGTATAGAATCTCAATTCTGACAATGAGCTTCATTTACTAAAAGAAACGCAAAAAAAAATGAACTATTACTAGTAAGATCTGTGGTAGATGTGCAGATTTGCATGAACACGTGCCCAGCAATCACAACCCTTTGGCTAATCTGCTAAGATGTGCATGCGTGTTTAATGCATACATCCTTGTTTGTAGTGTGCATAAAATTTCCTTTCAGCCTATTCCCTCTGAAGGTGCACTAATAAATGTGCGTTCAAAAGTCAGTTTTAATCTCTTTGAACTTACACTTCCTGTCGTTAGGTCCTGTCTTCTAGGTACTCCCCTAACTTACCACTCTCTCATATTTGCTTCTGGTGGAGCTGTGTGGCAGCTCATTGTACAGGCATGTTCCATCATTGTCCCCACCAGGAAGCCCACCTAGAAGAATGACATGCAGTTATTTCTGGAGTGCATGCATGTAGACTGAAAGTGGCTGCAAAGATACCGAAGAATATCCATAGCGGACATGTGCGATTTGTTTCGTTTTTAGTTTTTCAGACGAAAACTTAATTTTTCGGTGATTCAGATGTATCCGAATATCCAAATGGACACAGAAACGAATGGCAAACAATCCGCATAAAAGTTATAATGAAATTATTGAATGCATTTGTTTCATTTGGATGAAGTCAAGTGATGCGATAATAGTTTGGGCCCATAGGGAAATTAATTAAATTTTCAAATTTGTTCGGAAACAATTGAGTACGGTCCGTGATACTTTTTTTATTTGCACTAACATACAATTTTGAGGACAAGCTTTCAGGGAATGTCCCCTTGTCCAAAGTCCAAGCAGTACTAATCACAACGTTTTAGCAGTTTTCTGCTAAAACTTTGTGATTAGTATTGCTTGGACCTTGAAGAAGGGGACATTCCCCGAAAGCTTGTCCTCAAAATTATATGTTAGTGCAAATAAAAAAAGTATCACGGACCGTACTCAATTGTTTCTATTGCAAATGCACTAATACAGCTACAATCACCTCAAGCAAATTTGTTTGATAATTCGGATTTGGATAATGAATGGATGTGAATTTGGTTCCATTCGTTAATTCAGACGCACGTGACGCCAGTCAATATTGTCCAGTCAGCTCATGCTATTTCTTTTGGTAGGTTGGACTAGCATCCAAAATATTGAATCCTTCCAAATCAAATTAGTCTGATTTGATAATACCTCAAATATATAGCAATCTTCTGGAAAAAACTTCAACATTTTTTTATTACACCCGGACCAATGAACATACGAAGCAAATGCCTAAGATATGAAACATAACGAATATGATGAAACAAAATTTTTAATTTGTTGAGTGTATGCAAAACAAAAACTTTCAGTGTGTACATGTCTATTTAGCAGTACTAAGATGCAACAAAGGATGAAAAAAGGTGCAAACAGTGTTTTCCAATAGAAAAGAACATGTTAATTGTTATTGATGCACACCATTTTAGCAAACTAAATGTCATCCATTTAGGGTTTACATTTAGATTAACCACTTCAAATCCGGACACTTTCACCCCCTTCCTGTCCAGGCCAAATTTCAGCTTTCAATGCTATCACACTTTGAATGACAATTGCGTGGTCATGCAACACTGTACCCATATGAATTTTTTAGCATTTTTTTGAGACAGATAAAATTTTATTTTGGTGGTATTTATTCACCACTGGGATTTTTATTTTTTTGCTATATGAATGAAAAAGTCCAAACATTTTGAAAAAAAAAAATTTTTATTATAAAATTTTGCAAATAAATAATCTTTCTTCATAAATCTTGGCCAAAATGTATTCATCTATCTTTTTAGTAAAAAAAATAACCCAAATTAGTTTATAACCAAAAATTATAATTTAAAAAAAAAATTTTTTACATTTTTTTACTTTTTTTTATATTATTATTTATGTTTTTGGGGTTTTTTTAACATACTGTCACCCTAGCAGTACAGTCTCACCATAGTTACACTGTACTACCTGTGGGGGGTGATGAAGATTTTTTTTTCTTTTTTTACACTGATTGCTTTTACACCCATAAAGGCTGTAAAAGCAATCATTGCTCCTTCTCTCTGGCTGCATTCTTGCAGCCATTGAGAAATAATGTGTGAGCTGTGATTGGTCACAGCTTGTCACATGGTACAAGGCTGTTGTGAATAGCCTTGTACCATGTGATCTCTGTGATCATTCACAGATTTCACATGTAGTAAGCAATGATGTCAGGAAGTGACATCTAGTTTACTACTGTTCCTGTGATCACTGATTGGCCAATCAGTGATCACATGAATCGGGGCCTCACATAGAGGTCCCGTACAGCGAGCGGTGTTTCTCCAGACACAGCGGGCACCAGACCGCAGTGCCGCGTGCTTCCAGGGAGCGCGCACAGGCAGTGAATGCGGAGGCCATTTATAAATGGCCACCTGCTCCTGTCTGACCCATGTACATAAACAGCCGGACGGGAGCAATGCAGGAGCAGGTGTCCGTTTATAAACGGCCTCTGCATTCACTGCCTGTGTGTGTTCCCTGGGAGCGTGCAGCACCGCGGTCCGATGCCTGTTGTGTCCAGAGGACACAGCAAAACACCAATCGTTGTGGTTAAAATAAACACAAATAATGTGTGAAGCAGCATGTCTGCTTGCTAAGATATGAAATGTGCAAGTGCTGTCAGAGCAAATTAGGCAGCATATGTACAAGTGTTTATTATTAGGGCCTCCATTTGCTACCCGTAGTGTATGAAATTGTATATGCTCACTTGCCATGATGAAATCCTGAACTTCAACACATGCCTACTATGGTATGTGCACTGGGGTACCTTTCATGCAGCATAGACCATGGCAGTTTTGCCTTTAGTAGTTTTTTCTCAGTTGACTTTAGTGATATCACTACATGCTTCATAGGGTCTGCATATGCAAAATAACTTATAGATGTCATTTTTCTTGGGTGCCCTGGTCCTTAGTATATCACAATCCTTAGTGAGTTTGCTATATATTTCCAGCGGCTGTTCCACACATACTCAAATTTATCCTGGGCATAAAGCAAATACTGTAATGATATGATTACGTAGTTGAAGTCACTTCTTGTACATATCGATGTGATGGTGTGCATGCATATAGTTTACTAAATGAGGCTCTGTATCGTTATAGTTTGGAAAATGCATCTTTAGGGAGAATGAGATGCAAGCAATGCAGTATTACTTATAGTTAATATTAGACTAATCATGTGATTATTGTAGAGTCAGAATATTGTACATATTTTACAAAGCACTGTAATAGCCTTTCTCCTTGACTAAAGAACAAACGCACAAAAGAAGTGTACGCCACTCAGAAACCCCAAAGCCCGGTCACCCCCTAGAAGGACCAAGTGCCAAAAGCCAGGAAGGGCTCATGGTAAGCTCCCAAAGCCAAAAAACCCAGGAAAAGGAGTAGCTTTATTCATGTGGACAAGCAAACAAGAAGTCCTCCTGAGAGCTCTCCCTCTGATGCATTTCACTCACAATATGGGGGTTTAACAATAAAGGTGAAAAGGAGCATGGCAGGAGAGATATATACTATGATGCCATTGATGGAATTTAAAAAGGAACTTTTACCAGAGAGGTGGATATGATATAAATATAGTAGGGAAGGTTCTGTACAGGTTACTTTTTGAAATTGTGGTTGAGACATAGTAATAATATAGATGTGTGCATCTCTTTAAATTCCATCAATTACAAGTGGCACCATTTGGTATATATTGCTGTTGGAATAATGCCATCTCCATTAGGTAATTTGAATACATTAGGTAATTTGACTTTGAATACAGTACAGCCAGCTTCTCTTTTTACTGGACTACAGAACAAAAGCAATTAAGAATTTGTAAAGAGTCTCAAAATCTTTGCAAGGTATATAGCTGACCTGAATGTAATTTGTTTAACTTTGCCATCACAATAGCAGAGCCATGCACATTTTCAAAATGTGCATTCTACATTTCTGCTATACCTGTTTTTTTTCTTTTGCAGGTTATGCAAAATGGTTATGCTTTTGCTGCATTTTAGTAGCCCTATGTCCACAAAGTGTGAAATGTAAGCACTATCATTTAAATTGAAAAGACACACAGTCTTAAAAGGTGTAATTATTTTTAGTTTTTACTTTTGGAAAATTTAAGAATGTTTAAAGTCTTGTCAGGTTTTATTGCTTCCAATCCATCGAACCGAACTGCTCATACTTCATTGATACTTGTTTGTGGGGGTGGATGCATGGCTAAATAGTGACATTGTACTGTGTATTTCAGACACATGAAAAAGCAAGCACGCCAAAATGAAGTGAAAGATGACACTTTACTGAAGTCCCATATCAGTATAGAAACCAAGGGTATGCAGGTTCTCTTTATCAAGGGTACACAGACCCTTGGTCTCTGCTATCACTTTGATAAAGAGGGTCTTTGTACTCCTAAGGGCCCATTCACACTAGAAACTGCACATATACTGCATATTTTGTTCTTGTACCTATGCATGCAATTGATGCGCATTTTACATGAAGTTGATGCACATTTTACATGCAGTTGGTGCACGTTTCTCTATCCGCATTCGTCCTGTGAGGTCACTTCCTTCTTCTTTCTTTCCTTGGGCTTCTATGTGCATTGTGATGCATTGTAGTGCGTTTGCATGCATTTTTGCGCATTTGCGGTGTGGAAAAAATGCAGCATGGCATACTTTTCTGCACTGCACTGCAATGGTGTGAACTATGCCCATAGGATAACTTAGATTTTGGACTGTCTATGCAGTTGGAATGCAGTCCAAGATGCAGCCAACTGCATCCCACTGCATTAGGTGTGAATTGGTGGCTCCTCTACTGATATGAGACTTCAGCAAAATGTTGCCTTTCTCTTCAACATAATGTGCTGGTTCTCTCCTGTGTTCAGGTTTTCCATTGTGCATGTATAGGTAGGATGAGGTACAAGCAAGAACAAGTACCAATTTTATTTTGTA
This sequence comes from Staurois parvus, assembly GCF_062004578.1. Lineage (NCBI taxonomy): Eukaryota > Metazoa > Chordata > Amphibia > Anura > Ranidae > Staurois > Staurois parvus. The sequence goes on along the minus strand of NW_028317892.1, from coordinate 11,943,055 downwards.
GATTGCTCAAGACTGTTTTACTTTGTTAAACCTCATTCCTCCTGTTTCTATTAAAACACCTAACATTTCAGAGAGGGGCGGACTGACCATTTGGAAACTCGGGCACTGCCCGAGGGCCTGGGGTCAGTATGAGGCCCCATGAGATGCCCCTGGTACCTTTTTCATAGGCTTTTTTGAGTTTGGGCAAGGACACGGGGGCCCCATGATCCCCTATTGCCCGGGGGCCCCATGAGTTGTCAGTCCGCCCCTGATTACAGAAGTTACTCAAGTATACAGATTTATTTTATTTTACAACTCACCACAGGTCAGCTGCAGCCATGGAAATAACAGACAAATCTATCTGAACGAGATTATTCAAAAATATTATTAAAAATATTATTAGGTACTAAAAGGAATATGTAATTTTTATACAGGCATAATATCATAATAGATTTTCCCCATTATTTTAATCCTTCTTTGCAAGCCTGTATTAATCTTAGTTTTTATTTACGTGATGTTAATTTATATTTATACTTTTCTTTGCCTGAAATCCTAAAATTTTTATGTTTGATTTATCACCTGATGAGAATTGAAACCTCTTGCTATTTAGTTTTACATATGAAGCTGTGTTTGTTGACAACAAAACAAACTAAATAGTGTATTAAAAGTGTCCCTTTCCTTTAATAAATTTCTTTCCTTAACTATAAGAGCAATGAAATGTAGGATTAATGTAACAGAGTTTCAATAAATTGAGTGAAGCTTTACTTTAATTGTCCAATTGTGTGAAAAGTAAATTAATTTTTAATTATTTTATTTGCACATTGGGCATTCAGAATGGACACAGTTACAACTTTTTGGGTAAATGTTTGTTTTTGGCTTCTTTAGTAAATCAACCCTACTGTTTCAATGGTCAACCATATATGTATTTATTTATAACATTTTAATACAATTTGTGAAAAAAAAACCCAAATTGTTAGCCCCTAAGGCTTCATGCACACTGGACGTTTTTACAGTTGCTCCCAGGGATGTCAGGCTTTTTTTTTTATGTCAAAACTTTTTTACATGGTATTTTTAAGCAGGATTTTAGCAGAGGTTTGTGGCAGGAGAGTTTAGTGGAAGAAAAAAAAAAATTGCCAGGGCATCCTGAAGCAGCAGCATTTTGGCTGAAAAAATGCTAGATGCGCCTAAACGCGTGTAAACATGCCTAAAGACTAGGCCAAAAAAAGTTTGACTCTTGTAAAAGTGTGTATCACATTTACACGCATTTACCTTCATTTTGTGCTTTAATTTATTTCAGTGGTCACAACAAATGATTTATTCTGGCCAATTAAATTAAATAATGCCTATACACTTGACTAGGGTAAGTGCATGTAAACGTGATACACACTTTTTCAAGCGTCAAAATTATTTTGGCAGAAACGGTGCTGGCTTCTAGGGGTGTTAAATAATTGTCAGTGTGCATGAGGCCTAAGAATTATGCGGGCCTCACAATTTTATTTAGATTCTTTTCACAAAGGTTTTTTGCAAATAGTACAAATGGCCTGAGCAAAAAAAAAAGTCTTTGAAGAAGAGCTCTTGAAGATTGTCAGTCAAGACCTGTGTCTCCATCTGTTTAGCGCCTGGCAGAAACGTAAAGATTAAAAAAAAACAAACAAAAAAAAACCAAAAACGCAACATTGCTATTTTCCATAAAAGTGGGCATATAAATTTCAGAGTAACAGTGTCCTTTATAATCATTTAACAGATTAAAAATAACCTAGTTGACAAGTTAAAATGGAACTTCATTCTCTCAATCAACATTGACTATTTTTATCCTTATGCTGCTAGCATTATTAAATAGATGAGAAAGTATATCATATTTACTTGTTTTAAACATTTTTTTTACATTTCTTCAGTTATTTCCTGGTTTCCATGCCTAGGCAAATGATGTCACACATTTCAGGAGCCTCCAGGAGGGGAGGGTTCTTAGCTCAGCAAATGCCTGAGCTAAGGGCAGATGGGTTCCTGCAAGTAAATGCTACTGCCAGAAATACCAGAGGGTGTATTTCAAAAATAATTCTCAGCAAAATAAAGCATGGAGACATGGATGGATGGGGGAGTTTGCTTTGAATTTTAACAATGAATGAAATAGCTCGACACTTATGCACATCTTTGTTATCATGCTACTACTGAATCCATAGAAATGATACCGCAACCCTATATGCTTATTGTTGTTATATGTCCCAGATTGTTAAAGTGTTACTAAACCCACTGTCTTCATATGCAGTGAAGCATGCTTGTTATACTCACTGTGGAACCTAAGGGGTTAATCCTCCACATTATGTATCTTGGGATCCTCCCATTTTTCCACAGTCTCCAATTTATCTGCTGATAGTACTGAGCTCTAGGAGGCACTCTGCACATGCTCAGTTCTCAGTTTGGTGCTTTTTTTGGGGGGGTGCATGTGATCGACACAGGGCCAATCAGCACTGTCCAGACAGAGGGTCAGGGGTTATGCAGCCTCATACGACAGTCAGAGGAGAATGAAAATTCCTCATACAAGCTTTAACCAGTGCTCTGCAGGACACTGATAGAAGTAACAAGACTGCTATTTACTGTTGATGAGAAAATATTTAGCAGTTTATATTTACTAATATAATTGCATTTCCATGTTCTGTGTACTGTGGGAGACCAGATATATATAGTGAATGCAGGGTCATGGATTTAGTAACACTTTAACTAATTTAAGCCTCTTTTGTCTATCAATACTGTTTGAACAAACATTGACATGTAAAGGAAAGTTGTACATTTGTTAAAAATAATCTTTTAAATGTTCTTTTTTTACACAACAATAAAATATATAAAAAACCACTGATCAAGAATAGTGTCTATGGGCGGTCATCGCAGAGAAACATCAGTGCTCTTGAAACAACAACTTAACAATGCATACCATCACCAAATCATCATCCTAACTGTGAAGCATGATGGAAAGAATATAATTATGTGTTGCTGCTTTGCTGCCACAGAGCCTAGGTGCCGTGCAATATTTGCGAAGACAGTGAATTTCAGGATGCATCAGAAAATTATAGAGTAGAATGTCAGGGGATCTATTTGTGTTTTAAAAATCAAAAGACGTTTGGGCATGTAGGTGATAATTTACACATATATATTAATGTAATACTTTTTTTGTTACCATTTAACTTAAAAAAAAAATAAAGCCCATCTGTTAACAAGAAAACATTGTATTCTATTTAAGGAAAACTGTGAAATGAATAATAAGCAATTTAATAAAGCTGTTTTTTGTCCTTTGAAAGCAAAAAGAAATGCTCAGTAAGTCATTTGATCTTTGTAGTTTTCAGACCTTTTCTTCTATTCAGAAACAGGGCTTGACTTCAAGGGTAAGAGAGGAGGGAGTTAGATCAGAGAACAAATGGTTTAACACTGACACGCAGTCACAATGCAGAGGAAATCGCAAAAAAAAAAAAAAAACTAATTTGTTATAGTGGGAGAATTTCTATGCATTAGCTAGACTTACTCAGGCATGTGCTCAAATACCTAAGTGAAGTGTAGAGACCAGGGGAGACAATGGTACATACTACATTTACATGTATTTGAAGAGAACAGTTTTGTTTACATGAAGGTTTTGTCGACAAAGAAAAAGTCACAAAAATACACACATTTGATCTGGACATGCCACAGGTGGATGGAAAAGTGTAAAATATAAAGGAACAAAGAGGATTAGAATAATTGCATTTTATGCCTCAGGGAGTCAGGCAGTTGTGGTGGATTTTTAAAAAATATTGTTAATGGGCTCATTTTGTGGAAGCAGAAAATATATATTTCCAAAATCTAATAAGAACATTTCCATTGTAAGACATGTTTTTTTTTAAGATTGTATGCGTTCTGTACATGGCTATAAAATAAGGTCTTTTAGGCACATACAAATACATAAAACAGCATGCAGTGTAGCCCACACAAGCCATAGTTGTTTACAATGAGGGAAATCAATTTGAATAAAGGTGCACATACAGGGGTAGGTTTTTTTTTTTTCGTCTTTGCACAGACCCAGGAAATGGTTATTCTCACTGCAGCCATAGAAGCTGCAAAATTATTTTTATACAGTTCTCTTCTCAAAACTTGTATTGCTAAATGGATGATACAAATTATTTTCCAGCTTGCTGATAATTATTTGTGTCTCCCCAGGTTATTTAAAAAAAATATTCCTTTACAAGAACACTACACAAATATTGCTACTTCAAATTTGTTGTATCACTAAAATTACAGGGCTTGAACAGCAGAAAGCTGGCAAAAAAAGTCTTCTAATGGGTAATAAAGATGTTTTCTTGGCTATTAGCATTTCACTTGGAAAACAAAGTGCATGCATATATATATATATATATATATATATAAATATATGTATATATATGAAAGCAGATCTAAAGAAATACATAAATTAATGCAATATTAATAAAGTGTGTGGTCTGGAACCCTGTTCGAATCTCTTGACTGTAATGACACTTTGTTTTTATTTGTGCTTTTCACTTCACTGGTCACACAATAGCTCATACCTATTTCTGCATGAAAAGAGAATATTTTGCATGAGTGTGCCAAATAACCGATTTCTTGTAGGGTCCCCTATTGCTAATTTTACCACCTTGGCCTTTTTCGATTTCCTGAAATGGCAATCACTGGAGCATCCCCCTATTTTGCACAGAGAAAAAAATAAGGTCATAGATTAAGAAACTATTTTGATATCCAGTTCAGCTGTAATAGCAGATAGGAAAACGTGGGTGGGTTAGCTGCCCTGTGGAACAAGTAAGGTTTTAGACCAGCATGAATATTTTAAAATTAATCAGATCTTCCTAGGAAACAGATTAAGCTGAACAAGCTCCTCTAAGAACATAATATTAAACTGGGTATTTTTTATTTTTGTTTTAAGAATTCTATTTTTCTCAGGCATAAGAAACTTAAAAAGTGCATACATTAATTATAAGACAGAAATAACAACAGATATAAAATACCATTTTTGACATCAAAAGTATATTACATTTTTTTTCTTCTTTAAAAAAAGAAAATTACTTTTATTGTCACAACTCTGAATATGTGAATTGGTGAATTGTATGAGTTTAAATAATTATCTTTAAATTGTATCACATGGACAGGAGTAATTCCATTTAAATGATCAATATTTGCACTTCATTGGTTAGAATGTATACAAAACTTTTACCACAGAACATATGGGCTGCTATGGTCTAGTAATTCATTATGGCACCTCGGAAAAGGAAATCATAGTAAAGGTTGTTCAGCTAGCCAATATAAAATGACAAAATATATAATTTTATATGGATAACAGTGACAAGTATACAATGATGTAATTTATTTAAGCATTGCTAGAAATAAACATTTAGAGAATCGTTTAATCTTGTCTTTCATAAACTCAATTTCAGACAATAGGGCAGGGACATCTTACTCTGATGTAACAGGAGCAATAGCTACAGCTTGTGTATACATGCACATACCTGGCCCAGGACCATACATTCTATTTTGTGCAAGTTCACTTTCACTTACATAGAGTAGACTTCCCTATAAAGGTATAACAATGAATTTCAAAGTGTACTAAGCCTCAGAGGAGGGGGTAAAACCAGATTTTTGAATTCAACAGATTAACTTTTACATGGGTCTGATACAATTGTATTGCATGATGTTTATCCAAATTACAATTTATTATTTACTATGAAAATAAAAATGTGTCATTAAAATTATCTTAAGAATACAATATTGTCATATGGTGTGTAATTGAAATTAACCTATTTTGTCATTCTACTTAATAAATAAATATGCATATTAGTAAACATAAATAATTGTTTTTCTCTGTAATACTCTAAATAGGAAACCCTGGAGAGATGGAGAATTACCCTATTGGTTCAAGAGATTAAAAATCACCATGGTGCAGTGTACTTTATAGAAGATAATCTAGCAAGGCCAAATTAAAAAAGTAAGAGTAGTAGAGTATGGTCTAACAAGTAATCAACTCAGCCCACACAGACCACCCCACACCTCTACCTCTCCTGATCATCGCAGCCACTCACAGTCCTGAAACATCTTTTTTCCCACCACTTATTTCATTTTACACCTCGTTCTGGTTATGCGGGAAGAGTGTGCCATAGCTACAAAGCACAAGCTCAAAGCAGATGGCAGTGACTTCTTCCTTCCCTCCCTCTGACCAATCATAATGCTTTTTCTAGAAAAGAAGAGAGCAGCCTTTACCTCCCCCTGGCTCTCTCCTCCTCCCCAGGGTCACCCTACCACTACAGCTGCTATCTGACAGGAGTAGTGATGCTGCCATCATAACTCCTGACATTGTAATAGTACTTGTGATGATAGTGAGCTCTGACAAACCCCAGGCTGTGTGGGGAGAATGGGAAAGTTGGACAGAACACAAAGCTACCCTCATTCACCCTAAATTAAAAGGGTTGTAACAAGGCAGATGTCCTGCCTGTGCTTAGCAGTCAATGAAGACAGCACATTTGACATAAAATCCACTTAATTAATGCAAGTAATGCATTCAGAGGACCTTGGATGGGGCCCTGTCATAAATGGTCACTTTGTAAATAGTCTGGTATGCAGTTTAGGAATACACAACTGTGAGGCTGGGGCATTGACCCATACTGACCTACAGCTGAACCCCACAAATCTTTGTATCATTTATTTTCCATAACTCCTACAGTATTGAAGTTACCATCCTGAAAGTTGGTTACATTAATGTAGAAGAAGATATAACTCAGCCAGACACCAAAACTGGGCGGTCACAAAGGATAATAAGACACATTAGACCTTCTAGGAAATATATACATCATATTTATCAGGTTTGGCCTCTAACAAATCATTGCATCTTAATAAATTATATGCTGATTTTATAATTGCAGAACATAGACCTCTGGAAATGTAGACTTACCAAGGATAGTTGGAATTCAGGTTGTGTCCACTGGGCATCATAAAACACTTAGACACCTCTACAATACACCCTTCAGATGTTGATAAGGTGGGGTTAGATCTCCAACACCCTGTCCAGAGTTAAGAAAAAAATAGCTTCACAATTGACTGGGAACTCTTCTTTTACTATTAGAACTACTAAAGATTACTGAGTATCACTCAATGAGGGCCAGTGACTCTTGCAACATCGGACTGGACTTAATGTTCAAGTGATCCAACCTCTGCACTGTACCAAAGACTGGGTGAACTCTGCTTAACTGAGGCACAATGAGTCCTCTAACTAGAAAAAGTAGTCATAATGTAAAATATGTTACTTTCCTGACTGGGCATGGCAGCAAGTGATACAGACATTTTTTTTTAAATGTGTGTGTGTGTTTAAAGGGTTAACTGCTCTATTAACCTGTCCCAGTGACAGTCACTTTCAGTCTGTTGGAACATAGATTTCTTTCCCAAGAGCTGAGAAATCTTTGTGCTGTGCCCACCTCTGCTCTAAATCATATTTATTTGTTATGAAACACATATGAAAAATGGTGATTGTAATCAACATATACAGTATGTTGTAATTTGAGTGTGTGTGATTAACAGCAATGTTTTTAATATACTGTATAATCTAATCCTTGTCCAATGTCACACACTTAACAGCTTTGGGGTTGATTTACTAAGGCAATAAAGACTGTTCACTGTTAAAGTGGCTATAAACACTTACATATACCCAGTGAAATGACTGACCTCAAATGATACACAGAGATGAAACAAATCATCCTGCATAAGTTGTACCTGTTTATCTATAGCAATCTCTTCCCTACTTCCATTCAAAGAGAAGAATTTAAACAAGATCTGTCAGCTCTGAAAATCAGGGGGCGGGGAGCTAAAGTTACATTAATGAGGAGAGCTCTAAGAGCTAATTGGAGGAAAGAGACACCCCCCTCCTCCACAGAGCTCACAGAAACAGAGCTGATGCTGTCAATCTCAGGTTGTGCCCACCCCGTCACTATTTTTTTCTCGGTGTAAGGAAAAATCGTACAAAAAAAGGACTCATGCTGATAACAGATGAATGAGGCAGAGGACAGAAATTGCACTTAGTGCTCTGGATTGAGACAAGTACACACTATACAGGGATATACTTATTTAATTTTTCATGTCTGAGGTTTACAACCACTTTAAAGTAAACATTTACTGAGCTTAGCAAATTAAGTGAAGTTGTGAGCAGGGGTGGACTGACAACTCATGGGGCCCCCGGGCAATAGGGGATCATGGGGCCCCTGTGTCCTTGCCCAAACTCAAAAAAGCCTATGAAAAAATGTACCAGGGGCATCTCATGGGGTCCCCTACTGACCCCGGGCCCTCGGGCAGTGCCCGACTTTCCAAATGGCCAGTCCGCCCCTGGTTGTGGGTCAACCAATCATGCAATAGGAATTATTATTATTTTTATTTTAAATTTCTCTTGTGTCAAAATGAAAATTCAAAATATTGGCTCCTCCTTACTTACTAACATCCACTTTGTAAAGTGAACATAAACCTTTCAAAGTGAACAGCCTTTGCTTGTGGCAAAAGGGTGCCAATATACTATACTCTAGGTTTTAAAATATACTCCACTTCCAAAAAATATATATACCCTTTGTATGGCTTAAGTATTCCTTTCTGGAATTGTATGGTGTGTGATGAATAATATATGAATAATATTAGCAAAAAATATTCCATCAAAAACAGAAGGCATTGAGACATGACATTTTTTTGTTCAGATCATTGCACTTCCTGGGACTTTCATGACTGGGATTTAAAGGATAACTGTGCCTTTTTAAACATCAATATTGTAATAAGCCTAAAACACTTATTAAATCAGAAATAATAATGCTATACCTTTTTTCAACATAAACTAAGATTTTGCCATAGACTGCTTAACCTAACTCTGATGCCTAAATTGACCAAAATGGTGGCTGCTTGAATAAACACTAACTGACCCTCCAGGCTGCTGTTGAGGAACAAAGCGCAGTGCAATTGTCAAATTGAAAATGCGTGCTGCTGAAGTCTGCCATAATGTGCTAATATGTTGTGCATAGTAGTACATTATAGCTAAAAACTTCTTGGGCCTTTTTTTTCCATTTTTTTTTATTTCACTTAAAAGGGAATATTTCACAAGCAAAAGCTAATTCACTTAAAGTAATATCTTTCTGCAGAGTCTATCAGTGTTGCAGTTAAAGCAGAACTAAAGACCAAGTCTAAATTAAAAGCAAACTTTTTGGCCAAAAAAAACTTTAGTTGTTTTTGGCAGGAAAGACATGCAAACTCAAAAAAAAAAGAAAGAAAAAAAAGGAAAACAGCAAAGTGCACACCCCGACTCATTCATGGGTATCTGTAACAATGTGCAGGAGTTACGTAATCAGTGATTACTCAATGGATAAGAAGGCAGGCAGAAGATGGCAATGGTGCCAATGGAGCAATGAGGGGGAATAGCAACATTACATAATTGGACAGCAGTGGATTGGAAAAGGGAGTGGCAGCAATGGAAGCTCATTATGTTCTGCTGTATGCAGATGGACTCAGAAAACATGCTGATAGAAGTAGAGTACAGTGAGCAGAGCTGATGACTTATCACTGTGCAGCTACTCCTTCGCTGTCCAATTAGCATGGTATCCAGAAAGGAGACAATATTGTATCCTTTCTACAGTCCATATCTGTACAGAGAAAGGGATGCCTCCCTCTTGGCTGTGCTGTCTGGTAGAGGTGTATAAATTACAGAACTAGCTGGGAATAATGATAAATCCATAAAACAGTTCACATTTGTATATTTAGCTGTTTTCCTAAGTAAACATATTCTCAAATATGTTTGTAGTTTGTTAAAATGTAATTGTTACCTGGAGTCTGTACAATATCTGTTCTTTGGTTTCAAATACTGAACTATTTTTGCATACAGGACATCATTAAAGGGATTCTTCACAGAAATATTTTATTTGATCAATGTCATCCCAGTTATGGGCTGTGTCCATCAATAATAGTAATGTTCCCCCCTCGCATTTTTAAAAACACCACTGCATTGCCAGTTTTTGTGAATGAGACTGTTCATGGACAAACTGATTGGTAGGGAACAGTCTACCAGGAAACCATCAAGTGACAGATAAATCTAAAATAGAGAAGATGGTAAAACAAATTGTTTTTTAGCATTTAAGAACTGCTTGTGTTTTGGTTTGGCATACCCAGCAAAAGTGAGAAACCATGAAGGGAATTGTGGTGTAGGAGAAGATGGGAGAAGATGAATATAATGGTCTTTGGTAAATAAATACAATATGTTCTTGCACTCCTGGGGCATTTTGATTGACTGGAGCATTTGACAAGCATTTGACAAGCAGTGAGGAGCCATTGTATCACCACCTCCTGTTTTAGATCCTTGAACCCTGCAATAGCACACTGCAATTGCTTGCATTAAATACAGTTGCAGGGCTCCCCCATGCAGTTGAATGCATCATGTTCATTGGGCAGCATTGCCAGCTGAATTTGACAGCTGGATAAATTTTTGCCACACAAATTCAGCACATGTACACACTGAATATACCCATATTCAGGGCATAACATGTAACATGTTATGCATCGGGGGCCAGCTCCCCCCATTCCCCCACTTTGACAGCTAGGAGGATCTTCTTCCCACTTGCTGTCAAAATTTAAAAAAAAATGCAGCCATGCAGGGCTCACTGTGTTCTGTGAATGAGAAACTACAAGTCCTGACAGACTTGTGGCTGTCGGCTTTTAGTTCTCAATTAACTACCATGGCGCTGTGGAATGCTGTGGTAATTCATTTATTCTTCCTGTCAGTATATCTGCTTGCCCATACATCCCATACGGGCAAGCAGATATACTGACAGACAGGGGCGGACTGACCATTTAAGCACTCGGGCAATGCCCGAGGGCCCGGGGTCAGTAGGGGGACCCACGAGATGACCCTGGTACCTTTCACTGGCTTTTTCATAGACTTTTTTGGGTGTGGGCCAGGACACAGGGGCCCCATGATCCCCTATTGCCCGGGGGGCCCCATGAGTTGTCAGTCTGCCCCTGCTGACAGATATTCAAGAGACCTGCATGGCACCAGCAGTCTGCTGATCACTATTGCAATGGTTTACAGGCTCCTGCAACAAAAAAAGTAAATGCACATTTTTTACCTGCAGAAAAATGTGCATTTATTATTTTTTGTACAAAGGTGAACTTATCACCACTTCCCGCCTGTCCGCAATGCGGTAGCTGCAGGCAAAGCGACGTACGTCGCTTTGTTCTTCCTGGTTTAGAGCGTGTATGCGTGCGCCCCCCCCCGCTGAAGCTCACTTTCATTCGTTGTAGGAGGTGTATGTCAGCAGGTCTCAGGCAGTGATTTTGGTCGGGACTCTGCCGATCTCCTAAGGCAAATGGAGATGCAGAGCTGTGCCTGTATTTGTAAATACAGGCACAAAATCTAGCTGGTTCTTCTCTTCCTGGAACAATTTTGTTCCAGGGACAGAAGAAAGAGACATCACATGTGAGTAAAAGCAGCACACTGCACCCACACATGTTAGATAGAGACATTGTAACCCCTTAATTGCCACATTTAACCCTTTGATTGCCCCCTGCCACCCTGCCACCCTGCCAGTGCCAATAGTACATTGTCAGTGTACAGTATTTTTCACTGATCACTGTGTTAGTGCCACTAGTGACGTCAGATAGCGTCAGGGTCAGTTAGCGTCCCTCCCAGCTCGGGTCAGCTAGTGTTAGATTGCCCACACACTATTGCGCTCATGCTATGGGTTGCTGATCACTGTCATTACTAGTATAGTGTTTGTACGGATCAATATATTGATCACAAACAAAACTATACCAGTGCCCCCTTAGTATTAGTGTCCCCAAAAATGCAGTGTTAGCAGGATCATCCCCATTCGCTACCAGCACTAGCATTTAGCCCCAATGCTCCCCCCCCCCCACCCCTAACAAGAAGTGTTAGTAAAATTTCTGATCACTGTCACCTGTAATACATTACACACAAAACCTCAGTTTTCGCAGAATCAAGCCTGATCTCTGCCAGCACTAGCAGGTAAATTTTATTGGTTCAAGCAGTCCCTGACAGCCAGGGGCTCTTTTTACCGTGAGTCGCACTAGGTACCTGTAAATTTAGAGTCCAAAATGACCAACAAAAGTGAATAGGTCTACAAGATTCTGAGCATGTCAAATGACAGTGAAGGGAAAGCCTCTATGACAGAATCTGTCTCAGAATACGAACCAGTAGACAGCAGTGGCATCCTGACAGATAGCTCACACAATGGAGAAGAGGTCCCTATTAAGATCAGGTATACCTGACCCCATGAAGCTGAAATGCTAGGATCGCATGACTTGTCTCATATGCAGCAGAGTGCCAGTACTAGTGCCGCACTACCTTTTGGTGAACTGGTGAGCACCAGCAGCCTAGTATATCCTGGTCTTTTTTATAACAGCACTGCAGTATCACTTGGTGACGTGGCGAGTCCCATAAGTGCAATACAAGCTGGTTCGGTGGCAAGCACAAGTAGTGTCCCGCAGCCACCAAGAATTCGCACACAGGCCCATAGAGCCCCTAGTGTCCTTCCGGATGTGCTTGCAAATCCTGATTGGCAGCCCACAGATTCTGCAGCACCTGTACTTTGTCATTCACTGCCCAACCCGGAATTCAGGTGGAAACAACAAATTTAACTCCCCTTGATTTTATGGAGCTGTTTTTCACAGAACATTTGTCCAATTTGATTTTTATTGCCAAAGCAATTTATATGCTAAACAATATATCACCGCAAACCCAAATTCAAACCTTGCCAGACCATTTGCATGGAAACCTATTATTTCCGAATTTAAAACTTTTTGGGGCGTAACCCTCAACATGAGCATTACAAAAAAGAATGAGTTGCAGTCGTATTGGTCCACAAACCTAATTCATCATATGCCCGTGTTCTCTGCTGCCATGGCCAGGCATAGATATGAGACGATAATGCGCTTCATGTATTTAAGTGATAACACACTCTGTCGTCCTCGGGGTGACCCTGAACATGACAGGCTCTACAAAATTTGGCCCCTCATAAACCACCTCACTGAGAAATTTGCAGATGTGTATATGCCCCAGCAAAACATCTGCATGGATGAGTCCCTCATTCACTTTACTGGCCATTCAAACAGTACATCCCCAGCAAGCGTGCCAGATATGGGGTCAAATTGTGTAAGCTGTGTGAGAGGGCCACAGGTTACATGTACAAATTTAGGGTTTATGAGGGAAGAGACAGCGAAGTAGAGCCCCCCGAGTGCCCAGACTACATGGAGAGCAGTGGAAAGATAGTTTGGGACTTGGTGTTGTCTTTGTTCTGTAAGGGGTACCACTTAAATAAATTCTATACAAGCGTGTCACTATTTGGGCAATCTTGGAATTGGCTCATGTGGCACCGTGTGACCTAATCAACGGGGCTTCCCCCAACAGCTTGTAAATACCCGACTTAGGAAGGGGAATATAGCCTGCTTTAGGAATTAGGAATTGCTCACTGTGAAGTGGAAGGACAAACAGGATGTTTTTGTCCTGTCTTTCATTCACGCAGACACAACAGTCTAAATTAGCACGATATCTGGTGTTGTTGAGAAACCCCTCTGTGTCCCCGACTATAATCCTAAAATGGGAGGAGTGGACTTCAACGACCAAATGATGAATCCTTACCTAATTTACCAGAAAGCTTGATACTGGTACAAAAAGATGTCTATTTATTTATTCCAACTGGTTATATAAAACGCATTTGTAATTTACAAAGCAACTGGATGAAGTGGATCCTTCCTAAAATTTCAGGAAGAGATCATCACGGCCCTTTTGTATCCAGAATGTGCTGTGGCCCAATCCTCAAATCCAGATGCAGTTAGCCAGCTGCATGAGAGGCATTTTCCAGATGTCCTCTCTTGTACCCCAAATTCAAACCTTGCCAGACCATTTGCATGGAAACCTATTACAGTTCCGAATTTGAAACTTTTTGGGGCCTAACCCTCAACATGAGCATTACAAAAAAGAATGAGTTGCGGTCGTATTGGTCCACAGGACTCAACATGGCTCTCAGCAGATAGCTTAGAGTGTCTAATTTCCGAAAAGGGGTCATTTGGGGGTGTTTGTACTGTCCTGGTATTTTAGCACCTCATGAAATGTGATAGGCAGTCAGAAAGTAAATGCTTTGTAAATTCCAATATTTATACCATAGTTTGTAGATGCTATACCTTTCACACAAACCAATTAATATGCAGTTATCAGGATTTTTTTTACCAAAGACATGTAGCAAAATACATTTTGGTCTTTTTTTGTTTAAAGCGCAAAAAATAAAAAGTGCACAGGTGATCAAATAGCACCAAAATAAATCTATATTTGTGTGAAGAAAGGAACATAAATTCCATTTATGTACAGTATTTCATGACCGCGCAATTGTCAGTTAAACTAGCGCTGCGCTGTATAGCAAAAAATGGCTTAAATTGCAGTATCTATACCATAGTTTGTAGATGCCATAACTTTCACACAAAGCAATCAATATAAACTTATTTTACCAAAAACATGTAGCAGAATACATTTTGGCCTAAATTTATGACTAACTTTGAGTTTACTATATATTTTTTATAGCCGAAAGTAAAAAATATCATTTTTTTTCAAAATTTCTTGTGTGAAAAAAGGACATAAAATTAATTTATGTACAGAATTGCATGACCGCACAATTGTCAGTTAAACTAGCGCAGTGCTGTATAGCAAAAAATGGTGTAAATTGCAGTATCTATAACAGGCATCACTAAATGACGGACTGGGGTCCGGATGCGGACCAAGTCACTGTCCCATCTGGACCCATGCAGTTCCTCCATTTAAGAGCCTTTTCTTCCCCCCGCTGTCTCATGGTCATCCTCACACAGCTGACAGCTGGAGGCAGGACAGTTCTGTACGGAGGGTGGGAGCTGCCCGAGGTTAACAAGCAGGTGATTGGTTGCTAGGATGAAGGGCAGTCCTAGAAATCAATCGCTGTCTGTCAATCACTGTTTGTATAAGGTAGAACAGTGGGGGGGGTGAAGGACTGAATGCGGGGGAGCTGAGCACAGTAATGTTGGGGGCTAAGGACAATAAAGTGGGAAGGGCTGAGAACTGTAATGTGGGGCTGAGGATAGTAACATGAAGGGGAGCTGAGGAAAGTAACATGGAGGGGGGGGCCTGGGGACAGTATTGGGGGGATGATATAAAAAGGGGCAGAGTACTCTTTAGTGAAGGGGACAGAGGAAGAAGGTCCCTGACCCCTTTTTTTTCAAAATCGCACAGCAGCAACACGTGGTTTGGTGCAGCACAGGGGCCTACTTAAGATTTAGAACCTTGCAAATTTTACTGGCTGGATCTTGGTGAATTTTAATTCAATACCCCTGATCTAATATTGGGATTTTTTTTACCAAAAACATGTAGCAGAATACATTTTGGCCTAACTTTGAGTTACTATATATTTTTTATAGCCGAAAGTACAAAATATTGTTTTGGGTTTTTTTTTAATTTCCGGCACAGGTGATCAAATACCGCAGAAAGAAAGCTCTATTTGTGTGGGAAAAGGACATAAATTTCATTTAGGTACAGCATTGCATGACCGCGCAATTACTAGTTGAAATAGTGCAGCGCTGAGTAGCAAAAAAAAGCCTGGTCAGGAAGGGGGGGGGGGATACCATGCACAACTGCTTATGATTTTGCACCCACATAGTTTTAGTAAATCAACCCCTATAACTCTATATCTAATTTGACTACAGTTTTGTACCTAATCTGTCTACCAAAACAATGATTACATCCTATTTTAAGGTCTGACAAGGATATTTTTGATACAGTATTTTACTAAATACATTGCTTAGGTTCTTTATTAAAGGTGAACAAATGGACACAAATATGGAAAAAATTGTAGTTATGTTTTTAAAACTTTTTTTTTTTTAACACTGTATTTAAGAAATTGCATTGCTTTCGGTGTACATAGCAAGTGTACACAGAATGAGACAACTTGACATATAGAGCCATTATAGGCTTGCTTACAAACCTAATGTGATCACAATATAGTTTCCAAGGTGAGCACATAAATGGGAATCACACTGATTGGTTCCATCAGTGATAGCCCAGCAAGTTAGCATGTAGAGCGGTGGGTGGGAAGATGGGCATTCTCCCATGTACCCTTCTGCTGAGCACCAAAATGTAAGGTGACATAAGAGGCCTACTCCTGGTGGGTTTTTCTGGGCTACACTAGGCACCCTGGATGGGGTCACTCGCCCTACACATGAGGTACTTTAGCTGTGTTTTGCTGATCAATGCCCCAGGACAAGGTGGGGACCACGGTCAGGGAAATTCAGCCTTAGGTGGGACTCCAACTTAGAGATTAGCCGTACACCTTGTACACAGAGTGAATATATTGAACTCCAGTTAACTCTCTGGTCCAATGCACACCTTGATTGTAACTGTTGCATTTAGGAGGGACATGCTGAGAATATGCCCTCCCCACCCATCCAGCATATCTTTGTCATATCACTCCCAGCGACAGAATGGGGTCCTACAGTGCACCTAGCGAGGACCTCATGCATGCACTTTCTCTTCTTTCTCTCTCATACTTGGCAGCTAGACCGAGGGCCTTCATAACGCTTATCTGCTCCCATTGCTATGGGAGGCAGACTGTTAGGGCAGGGAGTCCCAGAAGCACCCCCATGCTATCGGAGTATGCCTTGCCTTGCAACATGCTTCATGACAGGCTGCTTGTTCTAATTACCAGACTTCCATTACCCTTAGCAACTACCTTGCTTTAGTCCGTGCCATGTTAAGTCTAGAGGTTGTCTTCCTACCCCAATGTGCTTTAACTGATCCACGCTACAGAAGACTAGTGTGCTGGTTACTTTCATACACCCCTTTAGAATGACTTCAGACCAGGCAGGACAATGTTTCAAGATTTTACTGTAAAACGTCAATGTAACAGTTCAAAAAAACAAGAAGTCTCCTCTTCTAACTAACCCTAACTGTGGTTGTGGCTGCCCCAGCATACCTGTATAAGTTTATAAATAGCAAAGTCCAGGATGACAGCAGTCCATGACCACAGTGTTTTGACTAGTTGGTGTCTTCAGAGCGGGCTATAACCCCCAAGGAATCCCTCTACATGGTGGCAGATGGTTCTTCTTCCAGACTTTTTCCCAAGACACAGAGAGATCCTCGTTCTCTCTGTGAATTAGTTGGACATTACATGCTGTCACTTGCATGTGCCATCTTATGTGCAGAGCCCTTCCCCCTTTCATTTACAACAGAGGAAGAGAGGCAGAGCCCAGAAAGAGGAGGAAAATGCATTAACCCCTCCTCCCTGGCTAGGGCAGCCAAAACTAGATACCTACAGGAGGCAAACTGCCATGTGAAAATTTAAAAATAATATTGACGTAAAATCTACAATAATAGCTCAAAATACTGTTTACTGAAAATACACTTGTAATGCCCTCCAGGTTAGCTAGATTAATATTATTATTATTATTATGAAGGCTTTAAATAGCTCCATCAGTTTGCTCAGTGCTTTACAATATAAAGGGAGACAATACAGCAAAGATACTGTACAATACAAGAGGGTTAGGAGGGCCCTGCTCCTTGGAGCTTACAATCTAAGAGGGAGGGGCTGCTGGTACTAAAGGTAATAACTGTGGGGATGAACTGATAGGAGGGATAGAAGATTCCGTTATTAACTGCAGGACGGTTAGGCTCCCCTGAAGAGATAGGTTTTCAGAGATCGCCTAAAAGTGGGCAGAGTAGGCGATAATCGGATTGATTGGGGTAGAGCGTTCCAGAGGATGGGAAGGCTCTGGAGAATCCTGAAGATGAGCATGGGAGGAGGAGACAAGGAAGCTAGAGAGCAGGAGGTAGTGCGAGGAGCAGAAAGGATGGTTTGGGTGATATTTGGAGACAAGATTGGTGATGTAATTTGGGGCAGAGTTACAAATGGCTTTATATGTTATTGTTAATGTTTTGAATTTTATTTGTTGGGCAATGGGAAGCCAATGGAGGGATTGGCAGAGAGGGAAGGCAGATATGGAACGGTTAGTAAGGTGGATGAGTCTGGCAGCAGCATTCATGATAGACTAAAGAGGGGATAGCCTGTGATTAGGTAGGCCAATGAGGAGGGAGTTACAATAGTCAAGGCGAGATATAAACAGGGAGTGAATAAGTTGCTTAGTGGTTTCAGAGGTTGAGAATGGGCGTATCTTGGAGATGTTGCGGAGGTGAAGTCTACGAGATTTGGACAGCGATTGGATTTGGGGCTGAAAGGACAGATGGGATTCTAGGATTACACCTAGTACCCTGGCATGAGGGGAGGGATGGTTAGTTGTATTATTGAACTTGATGGATAGGATGTTTGTTTTTCGTTTTTTAGATAGAGGCTGAGTAGCAGCCTGGGGACCTACAGCATTGATGTCAATGGATGCCCCCCCCCTCTCACCCAGGGACACCAATGTTGAGGGTTATGGCCATGAACATGAATCCCCCCCCCCCCCCACTGGAGATCACTTTCCTGGTTACACTCTTGCCCAGCTCTCTTTTTCAAGGCCCAACTTTTCTTATACAAAAAGAAATACATAGTGGTATTAAAAAATAATGATAAAAAGAAAATAAAAGACCCTCCCCCATACATATATAAAGGCTCCCTCATATGAACACACATATGTAGGACACACACTTGTACTTAAATGCATGATAAGTGACACATATTAGGTCTCCTCATACACACCACAGAAAAATAATTTTAGGGCTGAGATCTTGGTTTAGGTCTGAACTGATAAGCTGTAAAGGTTTTCAATGGGTCACCTATTTGTGATTTTGGATATCATTGTTTTCCACAGTTTCAAAAGTAAATATGATTTAGACATTATGTAATTAGTATTTTTTAATTTGATAGACTATTTTTGGGACATTATATTGTGCAATATAAAAATTAGGACTATCATCTTTTTATTCTATTAATCCTCTACTGTTAGAAAAAATATAGCTTTGGGTTTGGTCAGACTCTCTGTCGATCCAAAGCCAAACCCAATCATGTTACACATGCATTGTCGTGTTTTTGTCGTTTTTTTGTCTTTAATAATTTTGTCACTACCTCACTCTGTAGCTAGGGGATGCCCTATATAGTTAATGACAACATTTTTCTGCATGCTTTAGCCCTAATTCACCATGTGTACTGCATTCTGCTGAAGCTATACACACTATGATTTTTTTTTACCTGTCTGATGTTCATCTGTAAAGACCTGCACAAGTTTTGAAATAAAGCTTTCTATGATCTGCAAGATGTCATTAGAATCAAGTCATCGTCTGCCAATTCTACAGGGACTATAGGTTACAGCAGTCTTGCCATTACTGGATTAATTATAGAGAACACACTTGCAGAGCTTCGACTGGAGAGACAGAACAGTCAAAAAGACAAGGAGTTCCTAAAAACTCAGTATGGAGTTCAGTTAGGACAGTCCCAACAGCTGGGTGGCACCATTGTCAATTTATTCCTCAAGAAAGAAGCTACTAAATAATGTTCAGTATGTAGAAGCACAATTAACTTCTTTACAATGCACCCTGAACAGAAAACCTGAGATGAAAAAACAATTTTTTGACTTTATACTGAAGGTGTTTGCCAGAGATCATACTGAGCCTGCACCACCTCCTCAGGAAGAGGAGGAATGTTGGCACCTACAATGCTTTGGCATGTACCATCCACAAAAGAAAGATCAGCTCAGGGTGGTTTTCAACTCAAGTGCTTAATATATAGGTGTTTCCCTCATCAATGTCCTTCCCTCAGGGCCTAATCTGAACAGCAACCTTATAGAAGTTTTGCTCTGCTTCAGACAAGAACCAGTTTCTGTTATGGCTGACATTCAGCAAATGTTCCTCTGTTTCATCATTCAAGAAGACAACAAAAACTTCCTCAGGTGCTTATGGTATTGCAGCAATGATGTCAGCAATGAAGTTATACACTAGCGAATGAAAATGCATGTTTTCCGTAACAGCTGCTGTAACAATTTATGGGCTGAGAAGGACAGCACAAGAAGGTGAAAAAGAATTCAGATCTGATGCATGTAAATTAGTGGAACAGAATTTCTCCATAGACGATGGGCTCAAATCTCTGCCTACTGAAGAAAAAGCAATTGATCTTTTCAAACAAATATGCTTGCCACTGACAACCTCAGGCTTCCAAGAATTTTCTCTAACAGTGACAAGATACTAAAAGCCTTTTCTTCTAATATACATGCTGTTAATGTAAAGGGATTCAAGCTAGGAATGGATCTTTCCCTTATACAACATAGCCTCTGATTGCTTTGGGATGTCAAACAAAACACGTTCACATATCAATCTGTGACAACCCCTTCATAAAACAAGGAGTTTTGTCTGCTGTCAACAGCATCTCTGATCCTCTGGGTTTCATAGCACCCTTTTCCATTCGGGGGAAAATACTTGTAAGACAGCTTACTTACTGAAAACACAGATTAGGATACCCCATTACCTAGAAAGTTGAGTTGGGCTTGACGTTCAAGTCTAATGCAAGTTCGTCTCAAACATCGACCATTCAGCTGTTCGCCCCACAATGCAATGCACTCTCACAGTGCATTTTGAGAGCCATGATTTGTCAAAGCAATGCACCTGACCACAGGTCAGTTGCAATTCTTTGGCCAATCTCAGCACAATGCACTGCTTACACAGCAGCCTTGTGTAGTGTGTTGCTGGAGTTTAGTGGAGTTAGTGGTGTGTTAGGAGTTTAGTATAGTGTAATGCATTGTTGTGAAGAGCAGTGTAGTAGTGTCAGTGTCAGTGTGTTTTACCTCTGTTCCTTTTTTTATTTTTCTTTGTTAAATTTTTTTTTTAATTTTGTAAAAAAAAAAATTCTGTATCAGCGTCAGGTTCTGTTGCTGCATCATTAGTGTTCCCCTTTCTGTGTCACAGGTGTTCCACCTTCTGTGTCACCAGTGGGTTTTTTTGCTTTTTTTTTACATTTTTATTTATTTATTTTTTTTTTGCAGCGGAAAATATTTCGGGCAAAAATTCCAGAAAAAAATCCCCAGCATGTCCGAAAGGTCAACAAGGAGAGACAGAAACTCACAGACAGCTAAAAGAGGGCATGCAGCCTCTGTGTCCATCTGAGATCCCATGAAGACTGCCTATGCTGCCTATCCTATTCCTGAATATGCTAGCTTACAACAATGTTTTTGGCTTAGAGAACTACCCACACCCAAGGCCCAGTTTTTCTGTACCTGTTTGACAGGTGCATATAATTTGAATTTTTTACCAATTTTTTCTAATTTTTAACAGCAGGGCCCATTCTTGCACTCACCAAGAGCAACTGTTAGGGGTTACAGTGTTCAGGCACCACCAACACCCAAGGCCCAATTTTTCTGCACCTGTGTAACAGGTGCATATAATTTCAGTTTTTTAGAGCAGTTCCAATTCCTGGGCTCATCAAGAGTAACTGTAAGGGGTTACAGTGTAGAGGTACCAACACCCAAGGCCCATTTTTTCAACACACTGTGCGACAGGTGTACATAATTTGAATTTTTAGAGCAGGGTCCAATCCTGCATTTGTCAACAATAACGCTGAAGGGTTACGGTATGAAAGCACCACTGACTGTTCACCTGCCAAAAGCCCATAATGCACTGCGCTCACACAGTGCACAGTCCCCACCCCACACTATATAAGACTGCTTACACTGCAGCCTATGCAATGTGTAGTGGGACACTGCAGAAGACAGAGGGGAGAATTCTTTCTCCAAAAAAAAAATATAAAAAATAATATTAAAAAAACAAATAGAAATAAAACAAAAAATACATTAAAAAAAAGAAACAGTGTGGGTCCCCACCCCTAATCCATACCAGGCCCTTTAGGTTTGGTAGGAAGGTTAGGATGGACCCCCCCCCCCCCAAGTAAAATTTTTTTTTTTAAAAAGTACATGGGCTTCCCCCTAAAAGCCATACCAGGCCCTCTAGGCCTGGTAGGACTTTTAAGGGGAACCCCATCCCCCATAAATTGGGGGGAGCGTGAAGTCCCCCCTAAATTTCTACCAGACTCCTGATCTGAGCACACATTGTACAGATGTACAACTTAGTTTAAGGGGACCCTCTGGGCATGATATTTAAATGAATTTTTCATTTTTATTTTACTTTAAGCAATGAAAAATGGCTGCCCCTTTAAATGACTGCCCTTTTGAAATTTTTTTTTCATTGATTCTTGTCCCTTAGGGCAGTACCCAAGTCCACCTACCCCTTTTATGGGCAATAACCTCCATATTAATACCTTAAAAATGGGCACTTTTGAAAATACAATTTTGAGTTCCATAGACTGAATTCGAAGTTTGCCGTCAAATGTTCATTAGCTTCGAATGTTCGACTGCAAACCAATGACGGGGGGTGTTCGTCCCATCACTACTAAAAGGAACCAACAAAAATGGGAATCATGGAAAGAGTCCCTGAAAGCACAAGAAAATTTCAGATACCGCGCTTTTACATTTCTGTATCTATAAAGAATGCCGCCAGAAGAGAGATCCATGTTTTTTCTGATGCTTCCATTGAAGCAATAGCTACAGCAACATTATTATTTATTTATTTTGGGTACTTATATAGCACTGTCAATTTTCACAGCGCTTTACACATATATATTGAACATTAACATCATTCCCTAACCCTCAAGGGGTGTACAACCTAAGGTCTCTAACTCATATACTCAATAACACATATTAGGGCCAATTTAGACAGGATCCAATTAACCTACCAGCATGTCTTTGGAGTGTAGGAGGAAACTAGAGTACCCGGAGGAAACCCACACAAGCACAACATGCAAACTCCATGCAGGAGGTGCCATGGTCAGGAATTAAACCCATGACCCATTTACTGCAAGGCAGATGTGCTAACCACTAAGCCACTGTGCCGCCCCAAGTTATAGATCGAAAAGAAAAGACAAAGTAAGTGTGGGTTTGTTGTTAGTAGGCCTAGCTGACCCCAAGACCAGCACATAACATTCCAAGACTTCAACTATGTGCGATCATTTTAGTCATTGGAATTACTGAGCTTATAAAATGTGAAATAGACTTTGAAATAGACTATTTCCACTTTTACACAGACAGCAAGATAGTGTTGGGATACATATACAATCAACCATAATAGTTCTATGTGTGTAACAGAGTAGATCTTATCAGAAGGTTCACCAATTCTAACCATTGGCACTATCTGCTTACGGACCACATCCCAGCTGATTGTGGCAACCATGCAGTACCAGCCACTGCATTTCTAGACATTCCATGGTCATCCCGACTTGATTTCTTGAACAATGAACCCATCAGAATTCACACTGATTTTACATTTAAACCAGGGGCGGACTGACAACTCATGGGGCCCCCGGGCAATAGGGAATCATGGGGCCCCTGTGTCCTTGCCCACACTCAAACCACACAGAAAAAAGCCTATGAAAGGTACCAGGGGCATCTCATGGGGCTCCCTACTGACCCCGGGCCCTTGGGCAGTGCCTGAGTGCCTAAATGGTCAGTCCGCCACTGATTTAAACTGGTTGATCCTGAGTCTGACAAGGAAATTAGAGCTAATGCCATTACACTCAACACCTCTGAAGTAAAAGATGAGGCTAAGTTCTCATCGTTTAAATGCTTTCAAAGTGGTCTTCCAATGCGTGAGCTATCTCAGAACTTGTCTATGTTGTTCATCATTTTCAGCCAATGCTAAGGACCACCAAGAGTGTCATGAATGGCATATCTTCAAAGGAGGATTCATCTGATAAACCAACAACTTGATTCAAATGAAGGTGCATGTTTCTGCCTTCTCTGAAGAACTTGATTCAAACGGAGGTAAGAAGGATTGGTGCACGTTGGTGACTTCACTCCTACATGATACTGATGCCTTCCCCTTTGAAGATACACTCATAAACTGTCTTCTGTGCTATCTTACAGACACCAGTAATGACTTTACAAGTTTTACAGTATGTTAATGCTTGCATTATTCTGCCATATTCTCCCCTTCTCTTCTTTATCAGATATTCCTGGAACAGAGTCTTAACTTAATGTTTGGACTTGATTCTCAATTGTTTTAATATTGAAACCAAAGATTTTGATGCAGAGGATCATATTACACATGCATTCACACACATGCATTCACAGTTTGTTTGCCTTTAATAATGTTGTCCCTACCTCACTCTGTAGCTAGGAGAGGCTCTATATAGTTAGTCCCACCCTTTTTCTTCATGTTTAACCTTCATTCATCACATGTACTACATTCTGCTGGAGCTAGACACATATATTTTTTTTGACTGATGTTCATCTGTGAAGATCTGCTTTCTATGATCTGCAAGATGTCATTTGGATTTAGCCATTGTCTCCCAATTCTACTGAGACTGTAAGTTACAGCTATCTCACAACAACTGGATCAGTTATAGCCATCACACTTGCAGTGCTTCAATTTGAGAGGCAGAACAAACTATTAACAAACTATTAATCCCTTTTGAATTCCTTAAAGTGTTACTAAACCCACAACAGTAAAATCAGTTTCTATATGCAGTAAAGTGTGCATGTTATACTCATTGTGGAACTTAAGGATGTTTGATTCAGTCTTCGCTGATCCTCCCCTTCTTCCATGTTCCCCATTTCATCTCCTGATAGGACACAGCCTCGGGGACACTCTGCACATGCTCCTTTTGGTGTGTACTGCTGGAGAGTTTTTATTTTTCTTGGGAGGGTGCATGTGATCAGCACAGGG
The DNA here is from genome assembly GCF_062004578.1 of Staurois parvus. Lineage (NCBI taxonomy): Eukaryota > Metazoa > Chordata > Amphibia > Anura > Ranidae > Staurois > Staurois parvus. Next base: position 11,918,352 of record NW_028317892.1, on the reverse strand, counting down.
CCAATCAGCACTGTCTAGACAGAGGGTCAATGGTTATGCAATCTCATAAGGCAGTGAAAGGAGAATGAAAACTACAAGCTTTAACCAGTGCTCAGCTGGACACTGATAGAAGTCAAAAGACTGCTCTAACTGCTGATGAGAAAAGGTATTTTGCAGTTTATATTTACTAAAATGATTGTATTTCCATGTTCTGTGTACTGAGGGAGACCAGATATAGTGAACGCAGGGTCCTGGGTTTAGTAACACTTTAACCTTACTAAAGCTGTTCGAGTTCCAAGGTTTGACAATAAGGTTTCACTACCACCAATATATGATTGACTTTGCAGCCCACCCGCCGGCTTGTTTCAGTTAGTAAACTAACCAGCAGGTATCCTGGGTGACGTCATAGATCAAATATGGTCATATTTCGTCAGTGATGTCAGCCAGTATCACAGGTGTCTTGTTGACATTTAGTAGTCATTCTTGATGTGTGAGCCCATTGAGGGAACCACGATTGCGTGTGCAGCCTGTCATTTTTTTGTCGGCAGGGCATTGTTCATTAGATTGACCATGGATCTACATTGCTGTACCATTTGATTGATGATGATTTACATATTGGGACTTTGTCACAGTAGGGGATTTATTATTTCCATTTTTAATATTTTTCTTATTTTGGGGGGTACTATGTTCAGGATTTAAGAATTTTTTCATATATTCAGAGAACATTTTGCAAACAGAACTGCTTGGTTCTATCATCTCTAGTCTTTAGCATATTTGCAAGCCCATAATGTTATTTTTCTAATTTACTTATGGAATTTTACTAATGGAATATGTTGAGAGGCTATGCATATCAAGTTGCCACAAAAATTCCAGCCTTGTAATTAACTTTCTATTAATAATATTGGCAACAAGTCTTATTTTTACTGGCCAGAAAATACTAGGCATATGGCTTGAAGAAGGGCTCTGCCTAGGGCCTTGTTTGGTCTTTGTCCAGCTCTGATTGGCACCACTTAGAGTTACTGTACTTGGTTGCTGCATAGTAGAAAGGAGAGAGAATACCACTGAAAGCATAAACTATAAATGCTGATATAAATGATAAGCCCCCGACTACTAAATACACTCATACCTTTATTTTAGAAAGCTTTAATTTGACTCCAGTGTAATTTAAATACTTAATATCAAGCAACACATCATCTTCCACTCTCAAGGGAATATTTTTGCATTTTGTTACTGCTGTAACAAGGTGCATGTAGAATAAATGGAAAATGAAATGTGCAAGAGGTTACAGAACCATGTATCCTTTCTTAATTTGGCAGAGAAAATTATTACAGAAAAGCACAAATTTTGCTTGATAGACAACACTCTAATGTGAAGAATAGAAATGAAAGCATTCAAGTTTGAGCAGGTGGGGCCAAGAAAAGCTTATCAACTACTTAGCCTCTTACAAAAAAGAGATAAGAGAAATGTATAATTTACACTCAATAGTGCCTCTGTTATAAATTTTTTGAGCGTTTAGTTGCAACCATGCATATGACATTGCATATTTGGGGTTTAAATATAAAATAGAATCTTCATGGCATGTAGAAACATACTTTCTTTGCCAATTTGTTTTTTTTTATAGAGGATCAGTTCACACAGGCATGCATTCCTTTGCGATTCCCAAGCAGTGCGATTTTGTAGCCCATTTCATTTGAAAGGGCTGAAATCTCACTAGAATGCGGAGACAGTAGTGTATGCGCTACTTTTAAAAAATATACCCCAGCAAATTTCATGGTACTGGGGTACTATATCATTAGCTGTCCACAAACGCACTGCGTTTGCGATCTTAGCTTGGAAAGCCATTGATAGTACATTGGCACCTGCAGCAAATCACAAAAGCAAGTGTGCTTTGAGCATATTTTACACAGAACGCGTCTTTCCTGCACTGCATTCTGGTGTGAACCAGCCCTAAAGTTTTGAACTTGTATACAAAAAAAAGATACCAAAAGGTACAAAAGTTAAGCTAGGCCTCAATGGACTGAAATGGCATAGACATCCACTAAAAAGGGAAAAAAAATTCCATGTCCTCCCTTTACTTTCAGTTCATTTAATGTTAAAAGCCTACCCTCATGCACAAGTCATTTTATCCCCTTAGTGGCCCAAAGTGCTGGCTCAGGTAATTCAACAAAATGGGAAAAATGGGGATTAAGCCATAATGGAGTGGAGGGAGAAAACTTAACCTCCTCTAATTGTAGCATATTTTGAACCTGCCCCCATGTTTTGATTGTGGTTTTTATAGAGCCAGTAAGGGGATAAGCCACCTGTGAGCCTGGTATACCAAGAGTATCTAGAAACATCCTCAATGAAAAATTATATTTTGGTCTGAATGGCTGAAGTGGAGGTAAAATAGAATATCAGTCATACAGAAGCTGACTTACTAAAGGAGTGGGGAATCTTCACTGATTTGTCTTATCAAAGGGTAGGCTTGGAAACAAAATTGAACTCTTTGGGCAACATTGAGTGAAGAGTTACATCCATTATGCAAACATGTGAAAAGCAATTTTTTTTAATAGGCACACAATCAGCTATTCAAAGTGAACACAGCTACAATTTATTGAGTGAACATTCTCAAATATTTTAGTAAACCAGCCTTGTCATCTCATATTTGTTCAATAAGTCAGATCAACTGGAATTTCATCTTCAGACAGCAGCTCTGAAGCTGCTATATCAAACACAACAAACACTTCACTCCTGCGCTAGGAAAGGACTCAGTAGACCCAATAGGAATGCTCTGGAATTTTCTGGAATATGCACTGTTTGCTGCCCTCAACAGACCGGGGTGGTCCGAATACACTGGATACAAATGGAGAAACAGAAAAAGTGCACACCGACCTAGTGCATTATCGTTTAAAATAATTTATTAAAGAAACAAAAATAGGTATCATACTCACAATGGACATAATATCACAGGCATGTCAAACTGAACAAGATGTATGATCCAAACAACATCTGAGTCCATACAATGAAACCCTGGATGACCAACTGGCTAACGTGTTTCGAGGACACAACCTCTTCCTCAGAGCCAACCTCTGTTATCAGAGCCAACCTGTGTTATTATGTCCATTGTGAGTATGATACCTATTTTTGTTTCTTTAATAAATTATTTTAAACGATAATGCACTAGGTCGGTGCGCCCTTTTTCTGTTTCTCCATTTGTATCCACTGAAGCTGCTATAGTCTTAGGAACCCAAACTATGGACAATACTAATATGACCTTTATAGCCCATGGACATCAATTCATTCATACTTTCTAAGACATGTGGTGCCTTGTATAATATTGGCCAGTTTTATACTGAATGATTTGTAAAGCCATCAGTATGTAAAAACCTGTAACACTGAAACTACTAATATTTACTTACAATACTTTATGGTTGGAACAGACACCATAGGGTATAATTAGGTATTTGAATGTGGCATTGTTCTTCTCTACTGGGCTGCAGAACTTATGTAACTTCAACAGTCAAAATAATTCCCTCTGGCTTAATTGAAATATTATGATTTTAAGTTATATGTGCGGTGAATAAAATGTTATCCCTTGTAGGGATGAAATATTCACCTATGTGCAGGAGTCTCCTTAAATTAATAGGTTGATAATGGATCTCACATAACTAAACATTGCTCAGGGATCATGTATAAATTCTTTTTAACACTCTGGATTCAATATGTGGTCCCCAAGGATATTGAAAATAAGTACAATTGAATTTTCTAGCATATTGCTTTGGGTTATGTGTATAATGTTTTAACTTATTATCATACATGTTTTATGACACTCTCTTGCTGTACAAACCTATTTATTCTATGTGATTTTGATGTTTAATTGTTTTGTTTTAGGAGGGGTTAGTAATCATTCCCTTGGGAAATGGAAATAACCTAGTGTTAAATGAGTAATGTTCTTTATCTTTCCCATGTGATTGGATGAGACTGTATGCAAAGGTTATATATATTCTAATTCAAATTGTGTGTATGTCGTATTTAATATAATAATTTGTATAGTTATATGCTAACGTTTGGGGACTTCTGGCCAAATCACATATTTAGTTCATTTTGTATATGAAAAGTAGTAAACAACTACGGCAGGAAACTGTGTGTTTAAAAATATCACGACATGTTTACTTTTATGATTCCAACCATATGTTAGGCAAAATAGATGACTAACAAACACTAGACAGATGAAGACTTTGGAAATATTTTGATTCTTGTGGACAGGCCCCCTTTATTTTCAAATTTTCTCCTTTATGTATGGTGGATAATTAAATACCATATGACACGTGATACTATTAATGCAATTGATTGATGTTCAATGTTTACATGATTGCTTTTGGATGTTTTGGGGTTTTATTTTTTCTTCCGAATGTTATGTTCTTTTCCCCCCATTATCTGTATTCCTCATTTATCTCAAATATTCAATAAATATATTTTGGAAAAATAAAAAAAAAAATATATATATATATATATATATATATACTGTTTATCATATTTGCCAACGTTAATCTACAGTTACTGTACATGGTATTTCAAAAACTTTAAAACACAGAAAAGAAAATAGTAATTGAGGCTTGTGCAAAAGTTTGTACACATTAGTATGTCAATATTAACTTGCATCCCTTTTGACAGAGCTTGCAGCTTATAAATGCCATTTGCATCCATAAGTGTCTTTTAGTTCTTGTTGTCGGAGTTTTTGCCCACTCTTCCTTACAGATCACTTCTAATTCTGAGATATTTCTTGGACCATCATTCATGCACATCATGTTTAAAGCGTATTTACTTTTTTTTAACTTTGGATAGAGCGGAAAGGGTTAGACCCCCAGTTTTTTTTTTTTGGGGGGGGCTTGCTTCCCCATTGGGGAGATTCTCCCATCTATTTGTCTTGGTGACCATTGTCATAGAAGCAGAAAGTACATTTTAGAGTTATTATGAGATCAAGAGGTCAGGGGAAATCTTCCAATAGGTTCAAATGTTCTGGTGACAGCTATATATAAAGAGAAGTCCCCTTGCTTTTTATTGAAATTTTCTCTCACATTCTGTTGCATCTCTAAGACTGGAAGTAAAGGGGAATCTTTCCAGCAAGACTCAGACAATAAAAAATCTTTTATTATGCAGGCCATACAAGGTTCGAATTCTGAACGATTTTTCGTCCGAAAATCGAAAACGTTTGTTCGGTAATCCGATGGTGCCATCAATGATTATGAAAATCGTCCGACTAAGTCATAAAGTTCACCCCATATAACAGGCGAAAATTCTGTGCCTTCCAGGTCACGGCTCATGTGCATATTCTTTTCAGAAAAACGATCGTACGATTTGACCATCATTGAGTTGAAAATCGGTTTTTCACAAATTTTCCAACATGCTCGATCACCAAAAAGGGGAGGAACCACGAAAATCGTCAGGTGCCATTGACCCACTAACAGAGTGAAAATCGGCCGTTTATTCCTAGGTCCGATTTTCGGACGAAAAATCGATCAAATTTTGACCCATGTATGGCCGCCCTTTTACATATACTTTAGTATCCTACCCACATATTTTCAATGTTGTTTGATTCAGGGAGCACATGGAGGCTTTGGAGGTATGTTTAGTACCATTCATTGTCTTGTAGTAGAAGCTATCCCCTTTTCAGTTTTAGCTTTCTGGATAATTGTTTCACATTAGCATCCAGAATTTGATAATATTCATTGGAATCATCTACATGTACAATGTTTCTTGCACCATTTTCTTCTACATAACCCCAAAGCCAAACCCAAACACCTCCATGTGTAGCAGTTGCCAAGGTGTTTATTTCATCAAATGCTGCTTTTTATGCCCGAAACAAACCTTTGGCAATAGTGTTCAAGGAGTTACATTTTGTTTCCAAGCCTATTCTTTTGCAATAAAAAGGAGTCTTGGATAAATAAGTATTTTATTTTTTATATTTCACACACATTAGCTATAAAATTCCAATGCTTATCCTTGCTCAGCATCATTCTTCAGCAACTCCTTATGAACCTTATTCTCAAATCAGTATATACACCAATAAAATTGCAGATTGGTATAGATATATGTGCAGGAATACATGGAAGTAGTCTCAGGAAAATACTTATATACCGTAACTTGGGTAAAAGAGGTTGTTGCTGTGCGCAGGATTTCTATACTTAATCCCGTTATCTGGATCCATAGTGGCAGTTTACTTTGATGAATGAGCCGCATAGGTGATTGTTAAAGGAGATTAGGGAATCTTGTAAGAATAGAACACTTTTGTGTTTTGTTAAAGAAACACTTTATTTTGCAATGAATTTCAAAGCAGTTTAGGTTTCTGTAACATTTATTCATTACTACAAATAATAATTCTGTCTTCTGTATTTTTAGAAGATAACATATTTATTCTCAGTAAGTAGTGATACCTTCACTACTTTGTAATGCATTGTGCATTATAAATGATGTCTTCGTGTTTTATAGTGCTTACATTTTATTTTAAAAAAGGATATATGCACAACACAGGTCATTTATATAAAAGAAATTGCAGATAAAAAGGAATGTAGTTTCATATATGAGAACAGGACCTAAGTAATCCAGGTTATTTTATGTCATTGAATGTACAGTAGATAATACTGAAGAGATGCACTATAAGAAGGACAAACAGTAATCTGTGCTGCATTTTGCTTGCATTCTATAACCAAATGCTTTGGTAAATTTCTAGATATTGATCGTAACCTTGCCGTATTGCACTGGTCCTTGCTTTGATGCCCAACATACTAAGCACTAACTTTGTAGATATGAAACCTGCTTGGCATTAGGTAGCCATGGGTTTCCTTGCTCTGCAGAAATCTGCCTATATAATGTGATATTTACAGCTGCCAGCAACATAGCTTGTATTTGTGCTTTTGGATATATGGACAAGTATCAAGTCTTTCCCACTTGGGCCAGTATTTTTATAAACCAGCAAACTACACCCACCTCCTTATCCACATCTGCCCACAGCCAATGGTGGTCTCTTTTAAAGGTCTTTTCTATATTTACAATTATTTCTTAAATTAAAGAGCCAATTCATTTTTATCATATTTTTATGATACTTTTCTCTTCAAAGTACTCAACTCATAAACATAAATAACTCATATTGCTGCATCCCCTGAAACAACTCCTTTGCCTTTCTATGGCCCAGTGTTGCCAGCAGCAGGTATTGGTCTCTCTACTGAATCCCCTCTTCTCCAGCACATGCATACAACATACAATAAACATGCTTTGATTTTTACACTTAGAATTCCTCAAAAGAAAAATAACATGAGAGTGGTAAGTCCAGTTTATTCTTGCCATAAAATAATTAGGTGCTTTAAAATTTACAAATAGCATATTAAATTATTATTATTATTAAAATCCCATTTGCAGTACAACAAGCAACAAACAAAGCAACATAATTGTAATAGAAAAGGCATACAAAACATATCTGTGAAGCCAAAAACCATCAACTTGTTTGTTGCTTTGGGAGCTGTAGACTAAAAATACCTTTACAAATACCCTAAGTATATATATGGGAATTATTATTTGACCAAGGATTTGGTCTTCTGTTCATCCAGTTATTGAATATAAACTGCAGTGACATATAGCACAACTGGTGAACTGATCTTCTTTGCTGCAGTTAAGCAACACAGGGTGGTCTTCTTCCTGACCTCAGCCTCTGATTGGACTGTGAAAGAGCAGCAATAGACTGATGAGGTCATCTCTCTGTTCTCTCCTCCTGTCAGCATATTCTTTGTCAGCAGATGTACTGTACAGAGGATTAGAAAAGGCTGAACACAAGTCAGTGTTTATACTAGTTGCATACAAAAAAATTTAATTTTAATGCATACATAAAATATGCTCCACTCCATTTTTTATGTCTGCCTGGGGTTAAGCTTTAACAAACAATATCTAATTAAAGTGGAACTGCACTGCATCTGAGCACCACAAATCAAAAATGCAATTTAATTCATTCTTAAAATCCAAAGCAAACTCCCCCATCCTCCCATGTCTCCATGCTTCATTTTATTAAGAAATAATTTTGAAAAACAACCCCCTAGCATTTCTGGCAGTGGCCATCTTAAGTAAGGGCAGGTGATTCATGTAGCATTTACTTCCTGAAATCCATATGCCCTTAGCTCAGGCATAGGTTGAGCTAAGAACCCTCCCCTTTTGAAGACTTCTGGGATGTATGACATCATATAGGAGATTTACTAAAACAGGTTGACTCAGAATCTTGGGCACCTGTGCATGGTAGCCAATCAGCTTCTAACCTCAGCATGTTCAGTTAAGCTTCAGCAATAAAACCTGGAAGCTGATTGGTTTTTATGCAGACGTGGACAAGATTCTGAGTCAACCAGGTTTTGTAAATAAACCCCCATTTGTCTAGATATGGAAACCAGGAAGTAATTGAAAAGATGTAAAAAAAGGTTTAAAGCAAGTAAATATGATACATTTTCTGATCTATTTCTTAATGCTAGCACCATAAGGATTAAAAAATAGTCCATGTTGATTGAGAGAGCAAAGTTTCACTTTAAGTTGCTAAAAAAATATTTTGCTACAACTCTAAGTCATGAAATAAACACAATTTTCTGGCTAGTAAAAATAAACTTGTACTCCAGTAATTGAATAAAAAGATGAGAGACGATCAAGCAGGTTGTGAAAAAGAGACCAGAAAAAATGCACTAAAGTCTGCCAAATAAAGTATTACCATCTTTAAATGTGCCATCATTTTCATTACAAATTTTCATTCCAATTACAAAAAAATACCATGAACGCAGGTATCTTTTTCCATTTTAGGAAAGCAGGAGCAAAAGACATCACCAATAGCCATATAGCCCTAAATAAAATTCAACTAGCCGACAGACATGCGTTAAGGATGTGTGGGATGCACAGGGCAAGGTTACTGCTCAGTCATAAGCAACGTCCCTGTCAGCAGTGAAGGATATTGTGCCAGCATCTTCTTGGTGTACACTACAGAATTCTGTAGGGAAGTAAGTGTTCGAGGCAGAATGGTTTGAATCAGCCTGGGTCCCCCCAGATCAGGAACCTGTTGCTGACATGAAATGATTAACATCCAATTGAGCTAATTATTGCTGGAACAGGCAACAGGCCTGTGGGTATCTTGTCAGTGTATGACCATACATGCGTGGCTGAGGCAACTGTGTATGCTATGACAGTAGCAGCTGGATTATCCCACCACCATCCCATATCTGTGGGCAGATTTCAAGAGAAAGTGTTATCTGATCATTCAGGGAAAAGTGACATGGCCCAACACCCAGCAAGGTATACTCATCCATCCACTCTCCTATGCTGTCTCCTTCCCATATGCTATCAGAGTTTACCCAGGTGGATGACAGCACTGCCCTCCCAGTGACAGCTTTTGGGCCTAGCTATCGGCTGTCCAGGGTCAAGCATTGTCACATAAGGGAAAGGACACATACCCCCCCTATATCATTGCCATTACAGCAAGACCTCCAACAGACCTGGAAGGCAGCATGGGAGCACAGATGGGTGAGCATGGTAATGCTAGGGACTGGGATATCAGGAGGCACAGTCACCTTGCCCTGAATGGACAAAGTGAGAGTGTCTTTTAAACTGGAGCCCCCTCATAATACAAATAAATATATAATAGTGCCATTTAACTTTTGATGTGCTAAGGTGACAGTTCATCAGCTACAATGTCACCTTAATCTTTATATCCCCACTAAAGGCTCAGATAACATAACTGAACAGAAATGGGAATGGAAAGAGAAATAATTACTCTTAATGAATAAAGAAAAGCAGCAACCTTTTTAAGGAGATAACCTAGCAAGGCCCCATTAAAAAGTAAGATGGTTTGAAGAATTCAGAAGGCTGTAGTAAGTAATGTAGCATTCAGATGACATGATTACGTAACACAGAGTTCAGAGGCTGATGGTAAGCAATGCGCAGTGCAGGGGTCTGGAATAACATAAAGTTTAGAGGTCAGTAGTATGTAAAGAAGAGTGCAGGGCTCAGGTGTAAGTAGTACAGATCGCTAGAGGTAACAGCCCTTCGTTCTCCAAAGTGTAGTACAAACTTAAAGTGATTGTAAACCCTAACCTTGTAAAACAACCAATTCTATTTCAAATAGAAATGAAAGTCAAAACATTTGTGTATAGATATAAAAAAAATATACACCTCCCCTACTTTTTTTTTATAAGTGATCAAATACCCTCTGCTCTCAGCTGTATAAAAGCTGGGGGAGGAGAAACAGATGCACACTGAACTTCCCATTGAAAGGTTGTTGGGGGGGGGGGAGTGGGCAGCACAAGTCTGGTCATTGGAGGAGAGCCAGCTGAGTTCCCAGAAAAGCTAGTGAACCGACCATGGTATGCTGTCCTGCCTAGTGTAGTCAGTTTTTTGACAGGAAAACTGAGGGACTGTCAGGAACACCTGGTATTTTACACAAAGAAAGCAATACAAAGAGAACAGGATGGTTTTTCATATAAGTACATGGTACAGCAGGCATATATCAGGAATATGAAATGTTGGGTTTGCATATTCTGTAACAATAAACAATGTTATTATACATAAAGAAAGTGCACGTAATACTGTATGTGCTTGGTGACCGTTCCAAATTACTGTATAACACACAATAGTGCTTTAAAATAAGAGTGCTCCAAAGTGTTTTTCCTCTAAGAAAGACAGACCACATAGATTTAAAAAAACTCATCAGATGGTTTTGACCCATTGAGTTAGCAGGTGAGTCAAAATGGCATGCATACACAGATCCAAGGTATTGCAGCTTCAGTATTACCCATAAATCTTCCTCCAGCTCTTTTAATAAAGACACGATCTCCCCTATGTGTAGTTCAAAGTATACCCTCTATGTACAGGCATAGAGGAAAAAGAAGGATCCCACATGGTGAAAGTAACATTTTATTCTTTAAAAAAAGTGTACTGCACTTACATGAAAAAATCACACATTAGCCGTGTAAAATTGGAAAAAGGCCCTCAATAACTGCTTACCCGCCGCCCTATAGTAGAAGTACTGCTACAAGGTGGCAGGGCTGGGCAAAATCATGTATATATACGTGATTTGCATTTCCAAGTAGGAAACACATGCACACGCGTGTCACCCTATCTCTGTCGCCATTGGCGGCTAGGGATGTCAATCACTGGGTCCCGGCTGGAGAATCCCCGCCGGCACCCGGTGATCGTCGGGCAAAGCTGACAGGGGAGAGGCCTGTATGTAAACAACACAGGTCTCTCTCCTGCCAGCAAGGACATTCTTCTTTGTATTTCTCTGCACAGAAGAGAGATACAAAACAGAATGCCTCCAAGGTAAAGCACACACAGCACATCATGTAAAACAGCACATTGCTAACCCTTTGATTGACCCAGATGTTAACCTCTTCCTGCCCAGTGTCATTAGTACAGTGTCAGTGCTTTTTATTATCACTGATCACTTTATTAGTGTCTTCGGGATGGGAAGACTGGGTGGGAACTGACTAACTGCCACTGACATCCCAATGTCATATAAGTGCAATACACTTTATTTTTCACTACTAATGACAGTGATCAGTGACCAGGGGCGGACTGACCATTTGGAAACTCAGGCACTGCCCGAGGGCCCGGGGTCAGTAGGGGGCCCCATGTCTTTTTTGAGTTTGGGCAAGGATACAGGGGCCCCATGATCCCCTATTGCCGGGGGGCCCCATGAGTTGTCAGTCCGCCCCTGTCAGTGACTTATAGTGACACTTCAGAATGCCCGCCACAGTCCCGCAGTGCCACTATAAGTCACTGATCGCTGCCATTACTAGTATATATATAAAAAATTCTAGTATATATACCGCCATTTGTAGATGCTATAACTTTCCAATTAATTTACACATATTGGGATTTCTTTAAGAGCTGAAGCAGAATACATTTTGGCCTAACTTTATGAAGAAATTTGATTTTTTAATTTTTTTTACTGGATATGTTTTTTTCTCAAAATTGTCAGCCTTTTTTGTTTATAGCACAAAAAAATAAAAGCTGCACAGGTGATCAAATACCACCAAAAGAAAGCTCTATTTTCGGGAAAAAAAAGGGCATAAATTTTATTTATGTACAGCATTTTATGGCAGCGCAATTGTCAGTTAAAGTAGAAAGCGTCGTATTGCAAAAAATTACCTGGTCAGAAAGCGGGGTAAATCCTCTGGAGGAAAAGTGGTTAAAGATGACCACTGCACATTTACATATATAGATATATGCCCTCAATCTAATCTAATGGCTCCAGTTCACATCTGTGCGATTTGTTGAAGTTTTACGTACAACATTCATTACAGGGCCTGTTGTTGGCAATGGCAGTGCATGAAATAGCATGACTGTTGATGTTAATAACGCACGTAAAAATGCACGAAAACTCGCAAAGAATGGCAAAAAGCCCAAATTCTAAACAGCTTAGAATTTTTACCTCCCTCAATGCAGATACCATTTATTCATATGATACTTTCACACCCTCAAGGTTCAAGGTACATAGTTATATTCCTTAATAATGAATCTGATGATGGTGATAGTAATAACAATAATCATTATAATATTGTAGAACACTAGAAACACTAGAAACAAGGACAGTACCAGTAAGGAAATAAAAAGAAGCTAATTGTACAGTCCTAGTGTGGGTAAGGAAGTGATCAGGGGGTGTCTGAAGGCTGAAGCTGAAAGTTTTGATTCCCTCTTTAGTAGAGTGCAGCAGGCTGGGGCTTTTTGGTTGCATCTAGAGACATCTTGTGCTGTTTTCTAGAACAGGACATGATCTCACAGGGAGACTAGAGTCCTTTAGTTCCTTAATCATTTCACGGTTCCTTCGGAGGGCTTTTTTTTTTTACCTCCCTCTCCTAAAACGTTTAGTTTCAGCTCAGTGATCAGCTGCAAAAAGCACGACAGGGAGCGGAAGGCTTGAATTATTCCAGGCTGCGAGGAGCCCCCTCAGGCCAGAAGAAAGGGGGGAAGAGGGCAGAAAAGAAAAAAAAACTACAACAAAAAAAAAAACTAGAAACTTTTTTTTCACTCTGTCCCCATCAACAAGTCGTGAAAAATCAGAATGGAACTAGACAAAAACTATGCGGCTCCAAGGACTGGCAGAGCAGGTAAGGAGTACCTACCTCCACTACTTTACAGCCAATAATCAATAATAGCAGTATACAACCTGATTTATCATGTCACTGCTACAAGACTAATTACTACCCATAATACGTAGTCCTGTGTGCACCAAAAGTGGACTGTAGTGTTTGTTATATATGTTTATTATGTATACATGCATTGTGGTATTTTGTCATATATCGGGGGGTTTTTGTGCAAATTATTGTACACAACCATATCCATATACTGTTTGTTATATAAATTCATTGTGCATTATGAGTTTACACACACTCATGCATATATACTGTTTATATGGAGAGAGAGAGAGAGAGAGAGAGAGAGAGAGAGAGAGAGAGAGAGAGAGAGAGAGAGAGAGAGAGAGAGAGAGAGAGAGAGAGAGAGAGAGAGAGAGATGCATATTGGTATTTTATTTATGTAAATTATTATTCTTATTGTTATTTTTATTATTATAATACAAACTTGTGCATTATGATTATACATACACACAGATACATATATTGATTGTTAAATAAATGCATTGTGCATTATAACTACAAACGTTATTTTAATATCTAAATTCAGTGTGCATTATGACTGCACACACATACATACATACATACATACATACACACATACATACATACATACATACATACATACATACATACACACACACACATACATACACACAAACACACATTATTATATAAGTGCATTGTGGATTATGACTATCTACACATACATACACACACATTGTTTATTATATAAGTGCATTGTGCATTATGACTACAAACAAATACACACGTATTTGTTATATAAATGCTTTGTGCATTGTGACTACACACACAGACACACACAAGCACACTCATATATATGGTATTTGTGTTATATTAATTAATTGTGCATTATTATTATTATTAATATTATTATTATAATATACACCCACACATATATTATTTTATATATATATATATATATATATATATATATATATATGGTATTTTTATTATATTGTGTAATGTTATTATTATTATTATCATACACACACACACACTCATATATATTGTAATTTTTTGACTCGTGCATTATATATATATATATATATATATATATATATATATATATATATGTATATATACAAACACGCACTCATAAATATGGTATTTTTGTTATATTAATTAATTGTGCATTATTATTAATATTATTACACACATTGTTATGTAAATGCTTTATGCAATCATGGTTGCACATATGCATATTGTTTGCTATTTCTATATGTAGAGGTAGAGATGCACATATGTTTTATAAATGTGTTGTACATTATGATTATATTATGACACATACACCTGCACATATATTTGTATATTGCTTGGTCACACTTTGATTATCTTTACACACACAAGGCAGCGATGGATATTAGTAAATGTGTTTGTTATATAAATTGCTTTTGACAATGAGTTTGTATCAGTCTTGCCCTAGCTTTTGAGACCCAGGTACACTGGAGTCACCCGAACATTTGGAAGGAACAAAGAAAGTGGTGTATGTTCTGGGTGGTTTTATAAAGATGTGAATCATTTAAATTCGTTAACCTTTTTTTTATTCTTGTTTTTATGTTGTTATTTTTTTATTTCTTACGTTTCACACTCGGAAGTCTTATACTTTGGAAGGCTGTATAAGCAGAATAGGAACTGAATTGTAAACTATAAATGCAATTAGGAAGCTGTCATTTTAATGCATTGTACGCCGATTCCATCAACACATTAGTGATCGGTGTCGGTGTAGCGCAGGAGCCGGACGATTTATAGGGAATTGGGTGTAATTTGGGTGTCTGCACAGCTTGGAGCGGTGTCACTGGTGTCACTGGTGTCAATGTGCAATGTCTGATTGTGATCCTCGACTCACACTCACGGCTGTGTCATCTCCAGTGATCAATGTCTCCTTTTATTACATCTAATCGCGTGAATAATCGTTTAATCGATAAACAATTTCATACATGTTGCGAGGTTAAGGGTTTAAATATGAGCTAGTGAAAGTGGCCCCACTAGATTAAGAAAATGAGATCTGATCTTTCCTCTCCTGACTCCTATTGATTAGTTGGCGGCTGGGGCTGATAGGAGGCTATCACTGCCGGCTTGCTATAGCATCGATTTCCTGGGATAATTACTCCAGACACCTTCAGGAAACATACCTCCATAATGGGCTCGGATTGATGTCGGGGATGACTGCGATTCCAAGACTGCTGCCAGCAAAATGTATGCAGCAACCGGCATGTGACAGCCTTCCGATCTTGGAATTGTGCACACATCTAATGTGTGTGGGTTCACTCGATACAATGACATTTGGATGAGGTCTAAAATTAGCGATTAGAGAAACCAAAAAAATCTACAGGCACCTGATAACCTCTTTATTTCTCTTTAATTATGGCTGTAAGATATTTTTCTTTTTTTGTAACATAACCTACAGTTAGCAGATTGATCATATCTAAAAATGTTTACTAAGTATTGATTGAAATGGAGGAATATGTGCGTGCTTTTTCCATGTGACACCTACCATTGTAGTGTAATAGCTGTGTGATTGTACTTTAAATGGTGACAGATATCTGTTAGAGGGCAAGTGCCCTGTGCTCCAAGGGGTCATCTGTAATGAGAAGGTTTGTCAGAAATGATTTCCCCACAAGGTCTGACCGATAGCTGTCATCTCTGATTGTAAACTATTTCTCCAATATCATCATTCACATTTGTCAGATCTTCATTGAAAGGTAGGAAAAAGTGACAGTTGGCCGCAAAAACCTTTCAGATCTACAAACTACTAGTGTATGGACCTTCCATAAACACAACATTCATTATAATATAAACATATAAAAGTGCACAAATCAGAAATAGACGTTGGCTAGAACATTTTATTCAGATTTAACCCCTTAATATCCATACTGCTATTATAAAATTATGCTTGTCGTGAAAAAACAAACAAACAAAAAACAACAAATAAACAAAAAACAAAAAACGCCTGCATGTATTTTTTTTTAAATTTTCATAAAGATAAGTGGTATCACCCTTGGTGCCTGTCTGTCTCCGACAGGATGCCCTTATAGGAATATTTTGCTGGTGACTAGAGGTGTGTAATGTCTAATAGTGTACATATCTTGAGAAAATTGATAGAAGAGTATATATATATATATATATATATATATATATGTTATACAACATGTTATATATATATATACAAATATATATATATATATATATATATATATATATGGGAATATATATATATGCATACATACATACATGTAATGGATATACTGTACATACTGTATATGTATATATATATATATATATGTATATAAAATTGGAGAAAATTATCAAAATATATATATATGGATATATATATATAAAATTGGAGAAAATTTTATATATATATATATATATATATATATATATATATATATATAATGTATATATATACTGTGTATATATAGATATATACAATGGGAATTTTATATATATATATATATATATATATATATATATATATATATATATATATATATGCACACACACACACATATACACATATACACACACACACACATAGATGTGTGTGTGTATTTGCTGGCCATTTCCTTATGCTCTGGGTCTGCCTAGTGCCTGTGTTATCTGTTACAGGTGATCCCCATCAGAGAGGTATTGATCCCCCTGTATCCACCTAGGTGAATGATGGCCAGATCACATTACACAGTATATTTGTCCCAGGTTTGCACGCCTTTGCTCTGGTGCAGACGTTCCAGCTCCCCACTGAGCTCCTTATTTCCAAGCTTGCTTTGTACACAGGGAGATAGAAGCAGCCAATGTGACTCTTTATACGGGTCACTGGTTGTGTTCACTTGCTGTGTATCACACCCATTCTTTCCCTTTCCTCTAAACATATATTGCTTATCATTGCTTTCATTAACACGACCTTCTGTTTTTTTTTTTCTTTTTTTTTATCATGAACAGAGGTATTGGTCAAAACCCTCCCTCTGATCATTTATTAAGCCCGTGATAAATTATATAGAAAAGGACATCAGCTCTTTGGCACAACATAAATCACAACTGGAAGAAAGATTCTTATAGCTGCAAAACTACTGCAAGTTGGCTGCTTTCCAGATTTGGCACAATTCCCTGTCCACTGCATTGTATCCTTCTCAGTCTGTGTGTTGTAGAAGGTGCAATGAATATATGTGTGTGCTGAAATCACATTTACTATATACCTTCAGCACCTCAAAAGTGGGGAGGCTTAGATCACAAAGCTAACACACAGGGATAAGGATTCATATTTTTTTAAGTGACAGTTATTTTCAGCTGGATCTAGTGAGATTTTAAAAATAACAGCCACATGGCTAAAATAAAATATTCTTATCCTTGTGGTAAAGCTGTGCCATTCGAACCCAATGAATAAAACAGTGATCTAATAAATGACAAAAAGTTACTTTGCCAACATGTACATATTTGTTATATGTTTGAGCAAAGACTATTGGGTGTATAATCCACCTATGTTCAATCTGTGATGCTGTGGACAGTTGGATGGATGGATAGATAGAGATAGATGGATAGATAGATAGATAGATAGATAGATAGATAGATAGATAGATAGATAGATAGATAGATAGATTTAGAATCAGCAGAAAACAGGAAACATTATTATTATTGTTATTATTATTATTATTATTAATAACAGCAGCAACAACAACAGCAAAACAACAATAGTATTATTATTAATAATAATAATAATAATTATTATTATTATTATTATTAATAATATTATTAGTATTATTATTATAATTATCGTTATTATATAATTTATAATGACATAATGCAATAATAATAAAAGTAACAATAATAATCCCTAAAAAGTAAAGCCTAGGATCTGCTATACATATATTCCCAATGACACAGCCTGATTTGTTTTGATTGAAAAGCCCTCTGCTCTTCTCACATTTATACAGCAATTACATTAATATCAAACCCAGCAGGAGACCCATCAATCCCCCTCCAATAATGAATTAGCCAAAATGATCTAAAAATTGCACTGTTCGTGCACGAAATGCCATTAGCATTTTTTTTTATACACCTATTTCCTATAATTGTTATTATTATCCTTCATTTACAATGTTATTAAAAGTAGAAACGCAATAAAAACAAAAAACAAAAACAAAACAAAAAAAACTATGCATTATCTATCTTAAAAATTATTTCCCAGTTTTCCAAGTGAAGTGACATTTGCTGTAAATAAATGAGCT